>NC_092707.1:64242411-64948221 GCF_047496885.1 Scyliorhinus torazame
AATCCGGCTGATATTATGTAAATGATAAAATATTAATACATGCTGCTGTGCAGAGAGACCTGGGTGTGCTAGTGCATGAGTCGCAGAAAGTTGGTTTTCAGGTGCAACAGATGATTAAGAAGGCAAATGGAATTTTGTCCTTCATTGCTAGAGGGATGGAGTTTCAGACGAAGGAGGTTATGCTGCAATTGTATAAGGTGTTAGTGAGGCCACACCTGGAGTATTGTGTTCAGTTTTGGTCTCCTTACTTGAGAAAGGACGTACTGGCACTGGAGGGTGTGCAGAGGAGATTCACTAGGTTAATCCCAGAGTTGAAGGGGTTGGATTATGAGGAGAGGTCGAGTAGACTGGGACTGTACTCGTTGGAATTTAGAAGGATGAGGGGGGATCTTATAGAAACATATAAAATTATGAAGGGAATAGATAGGATAGATGCGGGCAGGTTGTTTCCACTGGCGGGTGAAAGCAGAACTAGGGGGCATAGCCTCAAAATAAGGGGAAGGAGATTTGGGACTGAGTTTAGGAGGAACTTCTTCACCCAAAGGGTTGTGAATCTATGGAATTCCTTGCCCAGTGAAGCAGTAGAGGCTCCTTCATTAAATGTTTTTAAGATAAAGATAGATAGTTTTTTAAAAAAATATATTTTATTCAAAATTTTTGGCCAACCATTGTGTATCTTTTACACAGTAATATAACAATATAAGTAACAATGGCCAGTTTTTTAAACAAGAAATAAATAATATATAAACAACATCAAAATTAAAAAACAAAACTAAATGGCAACTGCCTTGTCCCAAATAAATACCCTCCAAAAATACAATTTAGCAGTCCAGTATACAATTACCTATAACAACAACTTATACATATTATACTTATACACTAACATCCCTGAGAGTCCTTCTGGTCCCCCCCCTCCCCCCCCCCCGCCCCCTCTGGGTTGCTGCTGCTGTCTTCTTCTTTTCCATTCCCTCTATCTTTCTGTGAGGTATTCGACGAACGGTTGCCACCGCCTGGTGAACCCTTGAGCCGATCCCCTTAGGACGAACTTAATCCGTTCCAGCTTTATAAACCCTGCCATGTCATTTATCCAGGTCTCCACACCCGGGGGCTTGGCTTCCTTCCACATCAACAGTATCCTGCGCCGGGCTACTAGGGACGCAAAGGCCAAAACATCAGCCTCTTTCGCCTCCTGCACTCCCGGCTCTTCTGCAACCCCGAATATAGCCAACCCCCAGCTTGGTCCGACCTGGACCCCCACCACCTTCGAAAGCACCTTTGTCACCCCCACCCAAAACCCCTGTAGTGCCGGACATGACCAGAACATGTGGGTGTGATTCGCTGGGCTTCTCGAGCATCTCGCACACCTATCCTCTACTCCAAAAAATTTACTGAGCCGTGCTCCAGTCATATGCGCCCTGTGTAACACCTTAAATTGTATCAGGCTTAGCCTGGCACACGAGGACGATGAGTTTACCCTACTTAGGGCATCAGCCCACAGCCCCTCCTCAATCTCCTCCCCCAGCTCTTCTTCCCATTTCCCTTTCAGCTCATCTACCATAATCTCCCCCTCGTCCCTCATTTCCCTATATATGTCTGATACCTTACCGTCCCCCACCCATGTCTTTGAGATCACTCTGTCCTGCACCTCCTGCGTCGGGAGCTGCGGGAATTCCCTCACATGTTGCCTCGCAAAAGCCCTCAGTTGCATATACCGAAATGCATTCCCTTGGGGCAACCCATCTTTTTCGGTCAGTGCTCCCAGACTTGCAAACGTCCCATCTACAAACAGATCTCTCAATTGTGTTACTCCTGCTCTTTGCCATGTTCCAAATCCCCCATCCATTCTCCCCGGAGCAAACCTATGGTTATTTCTTATCGGGGACCACACCGAGGCTCCCGTCTTTCCCCTATGCCATCTCCACTGCCCCCAAATTTTCAGAGTAGCCACCACCACCGGGCTTGTGGTGTATTTCTTCGGTGAGAACGGCAACGTCGCCGTCACCATAGCTTGTAGGCTAGTCCCCCTGCAGGACGCCCTCTCCAATCTCTTCCACGCCGCTCCCTCCTCTTCTCCCATCCACTTACATACCATTAAGATATTAGCGGCCCAGTAGTACTCACTTAGGCTCAGTAGTGCCAGCCCCCCCCCCTATCCCTACTACGCTGCAAAAATCCCTTCCTCACTCTCGGGGTCTTCCCGGCCCACACAAAACTCATGATACTCTTCTCAATCCTTTTGAAAAAAGCCTTCGTGATCACCACCGGGAGGCACTGAAACACAAAGAGGAATCACGGGAGGACCGCCATTTTAACCGCCTGCACCCTCCCTGCCAGTGACAGGGATACCATGTCCCATCTCTTGAAGTCCTCCTCCATCTGTTCCACCAACCGCGTTAAATTTAACCTATGCAATGTACCCCAATTCTTGGCTATCTGGATCCCCAAGTAGCGAAAGTCCCTTGTTACCTTCCTCAGCTGTAAGTCCTCTATTTCTCTGCTCTGCTCCACTGGATGCACCACAAACAACTCACTTTTCCCCATGTTCAGTTTATATCCTGAAAATTCTCCAAACTCCCCAAGTATCCGCATTATCTCTGGCATCCCCTCCGCCGGGTCCGCCACATACAACAACAAATCGTCCGCATACAGAGATACCCGGTGTTCTTCTCCTCCCCTGAGTACTCCCCTCCACTTCCTGGAACCCCTCAATGCTATTGCCAGGGGCTCAATCGCCAGTGCAAACAATAATGTGGACAGAGGACATCCCTGCCTCGTCCCTCTATGGAGCCAAAAATACGCAGACCCCCGTCCATTCGTGACCACGCTCGCCATCGGGGCCCTATACAGCAGCTGTACCCATCTAATATACTCATCTCCAAAGCCAAATCTCCTCAACACCTCCCACAAATAATCCCACTCCACTCTATCAAATGCTTTCTCGGCATCCATCGCCACCATTATCTCCACTTCCGCCTCTGGTGGGGGCATCATCATTACCCCTAGCAGCCTCCGTATATTCGTATTCAGCTGTCTCCCCTTCACAAATCCAGTTTGGTCCTCATGGACCACCCCCGGGACACAATCCTCTATCCTCATTGCCATTACTTTGGCCAGAATCTTAGCGTCCACGTTCAGGAGGGAAATAGGCCTATAGGACCCGCATTGCAGCGGGTCTTTTTCCTTCTTTAGGAGAAGCGATATCGTGGCCTCTGACATAGTCGGGGGCAGCTGTCCCCTTTCCCTCGCCTCATTAAAGGTTCTCATCAGTAGCGGGGCGAGCAAGTCCACATATTTCCTGTAAAATTCAACTGGGAATCAGTCCGGTCCCGGGGCATTCCCCGCCTGCATGCTCCTAATTCCTTTCACTACTTCCTCCATTTCGATCTGTGCTCCCAGTCCCACCCTCTCCTGCTCCTCCACCTTAGGAAATTCCAGCTGGTCCAGAAAACACATCATTCTCTCCTTCCCATCCGGGGGCTGAGCTTCATATAATCTTTCATAGAATGCCTTGAACACTCCATTCACTCTCTCCGCTCCCCGCTCCATCTCTCCCTCCTCATCCCTCACTCCCCCTATTTCCCTCGCTGCTCCCCTTTTCCTCAATTGGTGGGCCAGCAACCTGCTCACCTTCTCCCCATATTTGTACTGTACACCCTGTGCCTTCCTCCACTGTGCCTCTGCAGTACCCGTTGTCAGCAAATCAAATTCTACGTGTAGCCTTTGCCTTTCCCTGTACAGTCCCTCCTCCGGTGCCTCCGCATATTGCCTGTCCACCCTCAGAAGTTCTTGCAGCAACCGCTCCCGTTCCCTACTCTCCTGCTTTCCTTTATGTGCCCTGATTGATATCAGCTCCCCTCTAACCACTGCCTTCAGCGCCTCCCAGACCACTCCCACCTGGACCTCCCCATTATCATTGAGTTCCAAGTACTTTTCAATACACCCCCTCACCCTTAGACACACCCCCTCAACCGCCATTAGTCCCATGTCCATTCTCCAGGGTGGACGCCGTTGGCCCGATTAAAGCTCGCCCTCCTTCTCGCCACCTCCGCACTCCAGTCTTGATATACGCGGATCACCGCGTTCTCCCACCTACTGCTCCGAGTTTTCTTTGCCCATCTGAGGACCATCTCTCTGTCCTTAAAACGGAGGAATCTCACCACTATGGCTCTGGGAATTTCTCCTGCTCTCGGTCCTCGCGCCATCACTCGGTATGCTCCCTCCACTTCCAACAGACCCGTCGGGGCCTCCGCTCCCATTAACGAGTGCAGCATCGTGCTCACATATGCCCCGACGTCCGCCCCTTCTGCACCTTCAGGAAGACCAAGAATCCTTAAATTCTTCCTCCTCGCATTATTCTCCAGCACCTCCAGCCTTTCCACACATCGTTTATGGATTGCCTCGTGCATCTCCGTCTTCACCACCAGGCCCTGTATATCGTCCTCGTTCTCGGCAGCCTTTGCCTTCACGACGCAAAGCTCCCGCTCCTGGGTCTTTTGCTCATCTTTTAGCCCTTCAATCGCCTGTAATATCGGGGCCAACAGCTCCTTCTTCATCTCCTTTTTAAGCTCTTCCACGCAGCGTTTCAAAAACTCGTGTTGTTCAGGGCCCCATATTAAACTGCCACCTTCCGACGCCATCTTGGTTTTTGCTTGCCTTCCTTGCCGCTGCTCTAAAGGATCCACCGCAATCCGGCCACTTTCCTCTCCTTTTTCCATCCGTATCCAGAGGGGATTCCCTTCTGGTTTACCGCACAGTACTTTTAGCCGTTAAAATTGCCGTTGGGGCTCTTATTACGAGCCCAAAAGTCCGTTCCACCGGGAGCTGCCGAAACGTGCGACTCAGCTGGTCATCGCCGCACCCGGAAGTCCTGATAGATAGTTTTTTGAAGAATAAAGGGATTAAGGGTTATGGTGTTCAGGCTGCAAAGTGGAGCTGAGTCCACAAAAGATCAGCCATGATCTCATTGAATGGTGGAGCAGGCTCGAGGGGCCAAATGGCCTATTCCTGCTCCTAGTTCTTATGTTCTTATGTTCTTATATCATGGAACGTGAGGGGGCTGAATGGGCCGGTGAAGAGGGCTTGGGTGTTCGCGCACATAAAGGGACTGAAGGCGGACGTGGTCATGCTCCAAGAGACTCACCTGAAGGTGGCAGACCAGGTCAGGTTAAGAAAGGGATGGGAAGGACAGGTATTCCACTCGGGACTGGACGCAAAGAATAGAGGGGTGGCAATATTAGTGGGAAAGCGGGTGTCATTTGAGGCCAAGAATATTGAGGTGGACAATGGAGGGCGATATGTAATGGTGAGCGGTAGGCTGCAAGGGACGTGGGTGGTGTTGGTAAACGTATACGCCCCGAACTGGGATGATGCAGGATTCATGAAGCGCATGTTGGGGCGCATTCCGGAACTGGAGAAAGGAGGCCTGATAATGGGAGGGGAATTCAATACAGTGTTGGATCCAGCACTGGACCGCTCCAAATCAAGGACTGGAAAGAGGCCGGCGGCGGCCAAGGTACTTAGGGGGTTTATGGATCAGATGGGGGAAGTGGACCCATGGCGGTTTGCAAGGCCGCAGGCCAGGGAATTTTCTTTCTTTTCCCATGTACACAAAGCCTACTCCCGGATAGATGTCTTTGTTCTGGGTAGGGCGCTCATCCCGCGGGTGGAGGGGACGGAGTATTCGGCCATAGCCGTTTCGGACCATGCCCCGCGCTGGGTGGAACTGGAGCTGGGAGAGGAGAGGGACCAACGCCCGCTGTGGCGGCTGGATGTGGGACTGCTAGCGGACGAGGTGGTGTGTGGGAAAGTGAGCGGGTGTATCGAAAGGTACTTGGAGGCCAACGACAACGGGGAGGTGCGGGTAAGGGTGGTATGGGAGGCGTTGAAGGCGGTGGTCAGGGGAGAGCTAATCTCCATCAGGGCTCATAGGGAGAAGACAGAGGGCATGGAAAGGGAGAGGTTAGTGGGGGAGATTTTGAGAGTGGACAGGAGATACGCAGAGGCCCCGGAGGAAAGATTACTTGGGGAAAGACGACGGCTCCAGACGGAGTTTGACCTGTTGACCACAGGGAAGGCGGAGACACAGTGGAGGAAAGCGCAGGGGGTGACCTATGAGTATGGGGAAAAGGCTAGTCGGATGCTGGCACACCAGCTCCGTAAAAGGATGGCAGCGAGGGAAATAGGGAGAGTCAAAGATGGAAGGGGAGCCACGGTTCGGAGTGCGACGAAAATAAATGAGGTATTTAAGGCCTTCTATGAAGAGCTGTACAGATCTCAGCCCCGAGCGGGGGAAGACGGTATGAGACGATTCCTAGACCAACTGAGATTCCCGAGGGTGGAGGAGCAAGAGGTGGCTGGTCTGGGGGCACCAATTGGGTTGGAGGAGCTGAGCAAGGGTTTGGGGTGCATGCAGGCGGGGAAGGCCCCGGGACCGGACGGGTTCCCGGTGGAGTTCTACAGGAAGTACGTAGACCTGTTGGCCCCGCTACTAGTGAGGACCTTTAATGACGCAAGAGAGGAGGGGACCCTACCTCGACAATGTCGAAAGCGACAATTTCTTTGATCCTAAAGCGGGACAAGGACCCACTGCAATGTGGATCGTACAGGCCGATCTCGCTCCTTAATGTGGATGCAAAGTTGCTGGCAAAAGTGCTGGCCACGAGGATCGAGGACTGTGTCCCGGGGGTGATTCACGAGGACCAGACAGGATCTGTAAAGGGTAGGCAGCTAAACACCAATGTGCGGCGGCTCTTAAACGTGATAATGATGCCATCGGTGGAGGGAGAAGCGGAGATAGTGGCAGCTATGGACGCGGAGAAGGCCTTTGACCGAGTAGAGTGGGAGTACCTCTGGGAGGTGCTGCGTAGGTTTGGGTTCGGGGGAGGGTTTATCAGTTGGGTTAAGCTCCTTTACAGAGCCCCGGTGGCGAGTGTAGTGACGAACCGGCGGAGGTCGGAGTACTTTCGACTGTACCGAGGGACGAGGCAGGGGTGCCCCCCTTTCCCCCCTGTTATTCGCATTGGCGATCGAACCATTGGCCATTGAGGGAGTCTAATAAATGGAGGGGGGTGGTCCGAGGGGGAGAAGAGCATCGGGTGTCGCTATATGCGGATGACCTGTTGCTGTATGTGGCGGATCCAATGGAGGGGATGGTGGAGGTCATGCAGACTCTCAGGGAGTTTGGGGAGTTTTCAGGCTATAAGCTCAATGTAGGGAAGAGTGAGCTCTTTGTATTACAGGCGGGGGACCAAGAAAGAGGGATAGAGGACCTACCGCTGAGGAGGGCGGAGGAGAGCTTTTGGTATCTGGGGATCCAGATAGCCAGGAGTTGGGGGGCCCTACATAAACTGAATCTGACGAGGTTGGTGGAGCAAATGGAGGAGGACTTCAAACGATGGGACATGCTACCGCTCTCGCTGGCGGGTAGAGTGCAATCGGTCAAAATGGTGGTCCTTCCGAGATTTTTGTTTGTGTTTCAGCGCCTTCCCATCGTGATCACTAAGGCTTTTTTTAAGAGAGTAGGCAGGAGAATTGTGGGGTTTGTGTGGGCGAATAAGACCTCGAGGGTAAGGAGAGGGTTCCTGGAATGCAGTAGGGACCGAGGAGGATTGGCGCTGCCAAACCTGGGGAGCAACTACTGGGCAGCAAATGTGTCGATTATCCGCAAGTGGGTTATGGAGGGAGAGGGGACGGCATGGAAGAGGATGGAGATGGCGTTCTGCAAAGGAACGAGCCTGGGGGCGTTGGTGACGGCACCGCTGCCGCTCTCACCGACAAAGAATACCACGAGCCCGGTGGTGGCGGCAACGCTCAGGATCTGGGGCCAGTGGAGACGGCACAGGGGTGCAATGGGAGCATCGGTGTGGTCCCCGATCAGGGGTAACCATCGGTTTGTCCCAGGGAAGATGGACGGGGGGGTTCCAGAGCTGGCATTGGGCGGGGATCAGAAGAATGGGGGACCTGTTCATTCACGGAACGTTTGCGAGCCTAGGGGCACTGGAGGAGAGGTTGAGTTACCCCCGGGAAATGCCTTTAGATATATGCAGGTGAGGGCTTTTGTGAGGCGACAGGTGAGGGAATTCCCGTTGCTCCCGGCACAAGAAATTCAAGACAGGGTGATCTCGGGTGCATGGGTCGGGGAGGGCAAGGTGTCGGCAATATACCAGGAGATGAAAGAAGAGGGGGAAGCGCTGGTAGAAGAGTTGAAGGGTAAATGGGAGGAGGAGCTGGGGGAGGAGATCGAGGAAGGTCTGTGGGCTGATGCCCTGGGTAGGGTTGATTCCTCCTCCTCGTGTGCCAGGCTCAGCCTGATACAATTTAAGGTGGTTCACAGAGCTCACTTGACGGGGGCGAGGTAGAGCAGGTTCTTTGGGGTAGAGGACAGATGTGGAAGGTGCTCAGGGAGCCCGGCGAACCATGTCCATATGTTTTGGTCATGCCCGGCACTGGAGGGGTCCTGGAGAGGAGTGGCGGGAGCAATATCTCAGGTGGTGAAAGTCCGGGTCAAGCCAAGCTGGGGCTAACAATATTTGGAGTAGTGGACGAACCGGGAGTGCAGGAGGCGAAAGAGGCCGGTATTCTGGCCTTTGCGTCCCTAGTAGCCCGGCGAAGGATCTTGCTAATGTGGAAGGAGGCGATGCCCCCCAGCGTAGAGGCCTGGATAAACGATATGGCTGGGTTCATAAAGTTGGAGAGGATCAAGTTCGCCCTGAGAGGGTCTGCGCAGGGGTTCTACAGGTGGTGGCAACCGTTCCTAGACTATCTCGCGGAGCGTTAGAGGAAGGTCGGTCAGCAGCAGCAGCAACCTGGGGGGTGGGGGGGGGATGGACGCCCGGGGGGGGGGAGCTGCTTGGGGGGGTGGATGAGCAAGAGATAACATGAAGACTCGGGGAAATGGCACGTACGGGAGAGAGCCAGTGTACAAAGCTATGTAAATATATTATTTTGCCATGTATATACCTTGCTCCGCGTGATTTCTCGTTTCTTTTTTTTTGTTGCGGGGGGGGGGGGGGCGGTTATTGTTTGTAAGGGAGAAAAATTGTGTTAAAAACTTGAATAAATATACTTTAAAAAAATAAAAAATAAGAAGTGAGGTGAAGTAGCTTTTCAGATCCATTAAATGGGTACGAAAGTGGTTATTCAGCACAAGTCGGGCCCACCTGTATCAAACTTAAACGTGAGGCATCAGTTTGAGCTGTACTTTAAACAGCACTCGCAATGTGCTGCAGTCTGGAGTGGGGAAGGCCAGGGGGTTTGGGACAGTGGAGGGAGCTTTGTAGCTTGCTGCTGAGA
This sequence comes from Scyliorhinus torazame, assembly GCF_047496885.1. Lineage (NCBI taxonomy): Eukaryota > Metazoa > Chordata > Chondrichthyes > Carcharhiniformes > Scyliorhinidae > Scyliorhinus > Scyliorhinus torazame. The sequence goes on from NC_092707.1 coordinate 64,251,703, forward strand.
AAGCTTCAATTTGCACACTTACAATACATATTGTGGTTCAAAATTGGCAGTGGTTTGCCAAAATCATTTATATATACTACAAATAACAAAGGTCTTAGCACTGATCCCTGTGGAACACCAGTAGTCACAACCCTCCATTCAGAAAACACCCTTCCACTGCTACACTATGTCTTCTGTGACCGAGCCAGTTCTGTATCCATCTTGCCAACTCATCTCTGATCCCTTGTGACTTCACCTTTTGTATCAGTCTGCCATGCGGAACCTTGTCAAAGGCCTTACTGAAGTCCATGTAGACAACATCCACTGCCCAACCTTCATCAATCATCTTCGTCACTTCCTCAAGAATCTCGATCAAGTTAGAGAGACACGACCTCCCCTTCACAAAAGGAAATTAATCGGGTCGTCTCCATGGGTCTCGTGGGGGTTATAACAGTATTAGTATTGCACAGTTGGTTTTCAAATATAGAGCTCTCTTGTATTGAAGACATGCTTTAACTACAGTTGCAAAAGAACATCTCTATTTTGAGATGCATCTGACTGAATATTTTAAATAGAGGCAGTGGCGTTGTACCACCCAATGGATGGGCGGAAGAAGGAGAGCAAGTGGTGGAATACTCAGAGAGGGGAGTAGTTTGGGAGTGGGGGGAGGAGTCCTCTACTGGGCACAATCAGGAGGGACCAACCTCTGTTTCTAAAGTGGGTAGCTGATTTACATAAGACTCTCTGTCAAGTGAAAGAAAGAAACCGTCTCTTGAGTTAAGGCCATTACCTCCTGAGTCAAACTGAAGTGCATGAGTATTGATCTGTATCTTTAATATATTAGCTAAATACACAGACTATTCTTGCAAAATCACAGTGGAAGAAAATTAATATATATTTAACGGTGCAAACTACTTCAGTGTCTTCCCTTCGTGCTTTTTCTGGAATAATCTATCATATCTGAGTAGGTCTCTATTATTTTTCATCAGACTTGAGCTTGCAACCATAAAAGCAGCGAGACAGTTCAGTATTAATGGTGAGCCTTGTGCATTTGTTCTCGAAAACCTCTGGATAATACATTTGGCACCTCAGCCAGAAGATTGTGGATCTGAGCATAGTAGCCTATGACAATGCACTTCAGTGCTGTGATAAGACCATAAGACCATAAGACATAGGAGCGGGAGTAAGGCCATTCGGCCCATCGAGTCCACTCCACCATTCAATCATGGCTGATTTCAACTCCATTTACCCGCTCTCTCTCCATAGCCCTTAATTCCTCGAGAAATCAAGAATTTATCAACTTCTGTCTGAAAGACACTCAACGTCCCGGCCTCCACCGCCCTCTGTGGCAATGAATTCCACAGACCCACCACTCTCTGGCTGAAGAAATTTCTCCTCATCTCTGTTCTAAAGTGATTCCCTTTTATTCTAAGGCTGTGCCCCCGGGTCCTAGTCTCCCCTGCTAATGGAAACAACTTCCCTACGTCCACCCTATCTAAGCCATTCATTATCTTGTAAGTTTCTATTAGATCTCCCCTCAACCTCCTAAACTCCAATGAATATAATCCCAGGATCCTCAGACGTTCATCGTATGTTAGGCCGACCATTCCTGGGATCATCCGTGTGAATCTCCGCTGGACCCGCTCCAGTGCCAGTATGTCCTTCCTGAGGTGTGGGGCCCAAAATTGCTCACAGTATTCTAAATGGGGCCTAACTAATGCTTTATAAAACTTCAGAAGTACATCCCAGCTTTTACATTCCAAGCCTCTTGAGATAAATGACAACATTGCATTTAATTTCTTAATTAGGGACTCAACCTGCAAGTTTACCTTTAGAGAATCCTGGAATTCTGTCACCGTTTGGAAAATAGTCCATGCCTCTATTCTTTTTTCCAAAGTGCAAGACCTCGCACTTGCCCACGTTGAATTTCATCAGCCATTTCTTGGACCACTCTCCTAAACTGTCTAAATCTTTCTGCAGCCTCCCCACTTCCTCAATACTACCTGCCCCTCCACCTATATTTGTATCATTGGCAAACTTAGCCAGAATGCCCCAGTCCCGTCATCTAGATCGTTAATATATAAAGAGAACAGCTGTGGCCACAACACTGAACCCTGCGGGACGCCACTTGTCACCGGTTGCCATTCCGAAAAATAACCTTTTATCCCAACTCTCTGCCTTCTGCCTGACAGCCAATCATCAATCCATGTTAGTACCTTGCCTCGAATACCATGGGCCCTTATTCTACTCAGCAGTCTCCCGTGAGGCATCTTATCAAATGCCTTTTGGAAATCAAGATAGATAACATCCATTGGCTATTTGTTATCTCTTCAAAGAACTCCAACAGGTTTTTCAGGCATGACCTCCTCTTACTAAATCCATGCTGACTTGTCCTAATCCGACCCTTCACTTCCAAGAATTTAGAAATCTCATCCTTAACAATGGATTCTAGAATCTTGCCAACAACCAAGGTTAGGCTAATTGGTCTATAATTTTCCATCTTTTTTCTTGTTCCCTTCTTGAACAGGGGGATTACAACAGCGATTTTCCGATCCTCTGGGACTTTCCCTGACTCCAGTGACTTTTGAAAGATCATAACTAACGCCTCCACTATTTCTTCAGCTATCTCCTTTAGAACTTTAGGATGTAGCCCATCTGGGCCCGGAGATTTATCAATTTTTAGACCTCTTAGTTTCTCTAGTACTTTCTCCTTTGTGATGGCTACCATATTCTACTCTGCCCCCTAACTCTCCTGAATTGTTGGGATATTACTCATGTCTTTGACTGTGAACAGTAAGACGTCTTACAACACCAGGTGAAAGTCCAACAGGTTTGTTTCGATGTCACTAGCTTTCGGAGCGCTGCTCCTTCCTCAGGTGAATCACCTGAGGGAGGAGCAGTGCTCCGAAAGCTAGTGACATCGAAACAAACCTGTTGGACTTTAACCTGGTGTTGTAAGACCTCTTACTGTGCTCACCCCAGTCCAACGCCGGCATCTCCACATCAAGTTCTACTGTGAAGACTGACGCAAAGTACTTATTTAGTTCCTCAGCTATTTCCTTGTCTCCCATCACTAGATTACCAGCGTCATTTTGGAGCGTCCCAATGTCTACTTTTGCCTCCCGTTTGTTTTTAATGTATTTAAGGAAACTTTTACTATCATTCCTAATGTTACTGGCTAGCCTACCTTCATATTTGATCCTCTCTTTCCTTATTTCTCTCTTTGTTATCCTCTGTTTGTTTTGGTAGTCTTCCCAATCTTCTGATGAGAGATTGTGTCATTATTGGAGGGACTGCCCATCAGATGAGACAAAATTGAATGTCCTACCTGCTTGGCTCAGGAGAGTACTAAAGTTCCTGCAGCAGGATGTAAAGACAGTAGTTTCAAAGTTATTGGTACCTACAGGCAAAATAACCAAGGGTTGCTCTCAATATTCGAAGCATTCATTGCTGGGTGTTTGACATTTATCTTCTATTCCCTACTCACACTTTATGGCAATACAGTCTACTTTCCGCTCGCTTGTGCTACTTTTTTCAAACACAATTTGCCTGTAATTGTTCAAACCACTGCAGAATATTGTGGAAATTCAAGTGCAATTTACTCTCGTGCAAGTTTCCACATTCTTTTGTGCTAGTTTAAAAACATTTCACTAGAATTTGGCTAAACCATAGAACATAGAACATAGAAAATACAGCACAGAACAGGCCCTTCGGCCCACGATGTTGTGCCGAACCTTTGTCCTAGATTAATCATAGATTATCATTGAATTTACAGTGCAGAAGGAGGCCATTCGGCCCCCTGAGTCTGCACCGGCTCTTGGAAAGAGCACCCCACCCAAACTCAACACCTCCACCCAACACCAAGGGCAATTTTGGACACTAAGGGCAATTTATCATGGCCAATCCACCTACCCTGCACATCTTTGGACTGTGGGAGGAAACCGGAGCACCCGGAGGAAACCCACGCAGATACGGGGAGGACGTGCAGACTCCGCACAGACAGTGACCCAAGCCGGAATCGAACCTGGGACCCTGGAGCTGTGAAGCAATTGTGCTATCCACAATGCTACCGTGCTGCCCTTAAAAACAAATAAATCTACACTATATCATTTTACCGTAATCCATGTACCTATCCAATAGCTGCTTGAAGGTCCCTAATGTTTCCAATTCAACTACTTCCACAGGCAGTGCATTCCATGCCCCCACTACTCTCTGGGTAAAGAATCTACCTCTGATATCCCTCCTATATCTTCCACCTTTCACCTTAAATTTATGTCCCCTTGTAATGGTTTGTTCCACCCGGGGAAAAAGTCTCTGACTGTCTACTCTATCTATTCCCCTGATCATCTTATAAACCTCTATCAAGTCGCCCCTCGTCCTTCTCCGTTCTAATGAGAAAAGGCCTAGCACCCTCAACCTTTCCTCGTAAGACCTACTCTCCATTCCAGGTAACATCCTGGTAAATCTTCTTTGCACCTTTTCCAAAGCTTCCACATCCTTCCTGAAATGAGGTGACCAGAACTGTACACAGTACTCCAAACGTGGCCTTACCAAAGTTTTATACAGCTTCATCATCACCTCACGGCTCTTAAATTCAATCACTCTGTTAATGAACGCGAGCACACCATAGGCCTTCTTCACAGCTCTATCCACTTGAGTGGCAACTTTCAAAGATGTATGAACATAGACCCCAAGATCTCTCTGCTCCTCCACATTGCCAAGAACTCTACCGTTAACCCTGTATTCCGCATTCATATTTGTCCTTCCAAAATGGACAACCTCACACTTTTCAGGGTTAAACTCCATCTGCCACTTCTCAGCCCAGCTCTGCATCCTATCTATGTTTCTTTGCAGCCGACAACAGCCCTCATCACGATCCACAACTCCACCAATCTTCGTATCGCCTGCAAATTTACTGACCCACCCTTCAACTCCCTCATCTAAGTCATTAATGAAAATCACAAACAGCAGAGGACTCAGAACTGATCCCTGCGGTATGCCACTGGTAACTGGGATCCAGGCTGAATATTTGCCATCCACCACCACTCTCTGACTTCTATCGGTTAGCCAGTTTGTTATCCAACTGGCCAAATTTCCCACTATCCCATGCCTCCTTACTTTCTGCAGAAGCCTACCATGGGGAACGTTATCAAATGCCTTACTAAAATCCATGTACACTACATCCACTGCTTTACCTTCATCCACATGCTTGGTCACCTCCTCAAAGAATTCAATAAGATTTGTAAGGCAAGACCTACCCCTCACAAATCCGTGCTGACTATCCCTAATCAAGCAGTGTCTTTCCAGATGCTCAGAAATCCTATCCTTCAGTACCCTTTCCATTACTTTGCCTACCACCGAAGTAAGACTAACTGGCCTGTAATTCCCAGGGTTATCCCTAGTCCCTTTTTTGAACAGGGGCACGACATTCGCCACTCTCCAATCCCCTGGTACCACCCCTGTTGACAGTGAGGACGAAAAGATCATTGCCAACGGCTCTGCAATTTCATCTCTTGCTTCCCATAGAATCCTTGGATATATCCCGTCAGGCCCGGGGGACTTGTCTATCCTCAAGTTTTTCAAAATGCCCAACACATCTTCCTTCCTAACAAGTATTTCCTCGAGCTTACCAGTCTGTTTCACACTATCCTCTCCAACAATATCGCCCCTCTCATTTGTAAATACAGAAGAAAAGTACTCGTTCAAGACCTCTCCTATCTCTTCAGACTCAATACACAATCTCCCGCTACTGTCCTTGATCGGACCTACCCTCGCTCTAGTCATTCTCATATTTCTCACATATGTGTAAAAGGCCTTGGGGTTTTCCTTGATCCTACCCGCCAAAGATTGTTCATGCCCTCTCTTATCTCTCCTAATCCCTTTCTTCAGTTCCCTCCTGGCTATCTTGTATCCCTCCAATGCCCTGTCTGAACCTTGTTTCCTCAGCCTTACATAAGTCTCCTTTTTCCACTTAACAAGACACTCAACCTCTCTTGTCAACCATGGTTCCCTCACTCGACCATCTCGTCCCTGCCTGACAGGGACATACATATCAAGGACACGTAGTACCTGTTCCTTGAACAAGTTCCACATTTCACTTGTGTCCTTCCCTGACAGCCTATGTTCCCAACTTATGCACTTCAATTCTTGTCTGACAACATCGTATTTACCCTTCCCCCAATTGTAAACCTTGCCCTGTTGCACGCACCTATCCCTCTCCATTACTAAAGTGAAAGTCACAGAATTGTGGTCACTATCTCCAAAATGCTCCCCACTAACAAATCTATCACTTGCCCTGGTTCATTACCAAGTACTAAATCCAATATTGCCCCTCCTCTGGTCGGACAATCTACATACTGTGTTAGAAAAGCTTCCTGGACACACTGCACAAACACCACCCCATCCAAACGATTTGATCTAAAGAGTTTCCACTCAATGTTTGGGAAGTTAAAGTCACCCATGACTACTACCCTGTGACTTCTGCGCCTTTCCAAAATCTGTTTCCCAATCTGTTCCTCCACATCTCTGCTACTATTGGGGGGCCTATAGAAAACTCCTAACAAGGTGACTGCTCCTTTCCTATTTCTGACTTCAACCCATACTACCTCATTAGGGTGATACTCCTTGAACTGCCTTTCTGCAGCTGTTATACTATCTCTAATTAACAATGCCACGCCCCCACCTCTTTTACCACCCTCCCTAATCTTATTGAAACATCTATAACCAGGGACCTCCAACAACCATTTCTGCCCCTCTTCTATCCAAGTTTCCGTGATGGCCACCACATCGTAGTCCGAAGTACCGATCCATGCCTTAAGTTCACTCACCTTATTCCTGATGCTTCTTGCGTTGAAGTATACACACTTCAACCCATCTCCGTGCCTGCAAGTACTCTCCTTTGTCAGTGTTCCCTTCTCCACTGCCTCATTACACGCTTTGGCGTCCTGAATATCGGCTACCTTAGTTGCTGGACTACAAATCCGGTTCCCATTCCCCTGCCAAATTAGTTTAAACCCTCCCGAAGAGTACTAGAAAACCTCCCTCCCAGGATATTGGTGCCCCTCTGGTTCAGATGCAACCCGTCCTGCTTGTACAGGTCCCACCTTCCCCAGAATGCGCTCCAATTATCCAAATACCTGAAGCCCTCCCTCCTACACCATTCCTGCAGCCATGTGTTCAACTGCACTCTCTCCCTATTCCTAGCCTCGCTATCACGTGGCACTGGCAACAAACCAGAGATGACAACTCTGTCTGTCCTGGCTTTTAACTTCCAGCCTAACTCCCTAAACCTGTTTATTGCCTCCACACCCCTTTTCCTACCTATGTCGTTGGTACCAATGTGCACCACGACTTCTGGCTGCTCGCCCTCCCCCTTAAGGATCCTGAAGACACGATCCGAGACATCCCTGACCCTGGCACCCGGGAGGCAACATACCTTCCAGGAGTCTCGCTCGCGACCACAGAATCTCCTATCTATTCCCCTAACCATTGAATCTCCTACAACTATTGCTTTTCTATTCTCCCCCCTTCCCTTCTGAGCCCCAGAGCCAGACTCAGTGCCAGAGACCTGGCCGCTAGGGCCTTCCCCCGGTAGGTCATCCTCCCCAACAGCATCCAAAACGGTATACTTGTTTTGAAGGGGAATGGCCACGAGGGATCCCTGCACTGTCTGCCTGTTTGTTTTTTTCCCCCTGACGGTAACCCAGCTATTTTTGTCCTGTACCTTGGGTGTGGTTACCTCCCTGTAACTCTTCTCAATCACCCCCTCTGCCTCCCGGATGATCCGAAGTTCATCCATCTTCAGCTCCAGTTCCCTAACACGGTCTTTGAGGAGCTGAAGTTGGGTGCACTTCCCACAGGTATAGTCAGCAGGGACACCAGTGGTATCCCTCACCACCATAGTAACTTGCCACACCCTAAGTTGGACTTATCACCACTGCAAGTTTCTACTAATTATGTCCAAATAGATGTCTTCAGGAAGTCTCTCAAAATGAAGCACTAATAAGCAAAGTTTAAAATGATTTGAATATAATTTCTTTTGCTTTCTGAAGAAACTACCACATACACCATTCTAAGCAAATGATTCGGTATAGTTTCTTCAGGTTGTCAGTTAAAGTTGGATCATTGGTAGGTTATGGACTCGGCACTCTGAATAAAAAAGCTTTTTTTGGGGCTGAACCCTTGTTCAGCTGTATTAATCAAGCAGCATCAAATTGCCACACTTAAATATACCAAGGATTTTTTTTTAAAAGCCTACATTCTCAAACTGTCCCCATTGGGGCTGGCTTAGCACAGTGGGCTAAACAACTGGCTTGTAATGCAGTACAAGGCCAGCAGCGCGGGTTTAATTCCCGTTCCAGCCTCCCCGAACAGGCGCCAGAATATGGCGACCAGGAGCTTTTTTTTTGTTGAAATTTTTCATTGAAAAAAAATTTGTAACATATCCGGAGAGAAAACAGTCCCTATGCAAAGAGCCTTAACATAGTGAAAGCAAACAGTGGGAAAGAATAAACATGTTAATAAAGCACTTCCCCTGTCAGCTCTGTTTGCCCTGCTCCACGTGTTCAACTAAACTAACGTGGCTCTAACCCCCCCCCCCGCCCCCCCCCCTCGGGTGCTGCTGCTGTCGGTTTCCTGCGCTGTTCCCTGAGAGTCTGCAAAGTCCCCCGGGGGGATCCCTAGACAACCCCCCTTTCCCACTTAAGTCTCCTCTGCTCTCCTTCCCGGCTCTCCCCACACACCAAGGACCCATTAACCTGATTGTATCTCCCCGTGCCCTTTCAAGTCCTTTAACCAGCCCCCAGCCCATCCCCCTCTCCGAGGCCCCGATCTCCCGCCAAAATGTACCAAGCGCAGGGCCCCCTTTGCAGGGCCCCTCTCTCTACCACCCCCCCCCCCCCCCCCCCTTCGATGCTATCCCCCCAAAACACCCTGCACAATGCGCGCTCCAGCCCCCGCTCTCTGTCCTGGCTGAAACAATCTTGGATAAACATTACAGGACAGGATAATTTAACAAACCGCCGCCACACAAAAGCTCTGAGAGCCCAGAGTCCTTTAGTTCAAGTCCAGCTTCTTCTTTTAATAAAAGTCCACTCCTAGTCAGAGCAAGTTCAGGTTAACAGACCGCCGCCACTGTACAGCACTGAGAAAACTAAGTGCCCGTTAGTTCAAGTCCAGCTTCTTTTCTTTAATAAAAGTCCAAACCTGTTCTGGTGTCTCAAAGTAGTGATGGTGTTCCTCAAACGTAACCCAAAGCTTCGCAGGATACAGCATTCCAAACCTCACCTCCTTTTTGTAGAGGGCTGCCTTTACCTTGATGAATCCTGCACGCCTCTTGGCCAGCTCCGTTCCCAAGTCCTGGTAGATGTGCACCTCACAATTCTCCCATTTGCTGCTCCTCTCCGCCTTGGCCCATCGCAGCACACGTTCCCTGTCAGCAAGCCGGTGAAAGCGGACCACCAAGGCCCCCGGTTGGTCGCCCGTCCTGGGCTTCCTTGCGGGGGCTCTATGGGCGAGCATGAGCTTTTCACAGTAACTTCATTGAAGCCTACTTGTGACAATAAGCTATTATTATTATCATACGAGATGATGGCAGTCCAGTGCAAATGAAATTGAGCAGAAAGTTGAGAAACAAACCACTTCTCAAACTATCCTAATTTCAACGGGTCGCCAGTTGCAGGCTAATCAGAAACTTGAGGCTGGGTTACTGACCTCTGCCAACCAACATGAAGCACTTAAGGATCAAAGGCTAGATTTGCTTTTTGGCAGCAATACAAGACAGCCTACAGCAAATCGCAAAATCACAGGTTTTATTTTATGTTGAAGTTGTTAGAGCCCTTCCTTTTGATTTCCCTTGTTCCCATTTCTTTGGTTTTGTTTTATTACTATTATTGGTCCATGGACTCATAATCGGAATGCGCCTTTAAGCGGTGGATTTAAGCTGAGGCAGCCTGCTAATCAGGACAGTGTTTTCCAAGATTTATTTTGGAGAGGAAAATACAGATTTGTTAGCACCGAAGGAATCTTAACGACCAGCTTTGGAGGAAGTTGGTTGGATTGGCCAGCTGGCAACCAGTGGGTTGTCCAGAGACAGTGGGCACAATTCTCCGTTATCGGCGCAAAGTCCGCCGATCGGCGCAAAAAACGGCGCAAATGTGACTTGCGTCATGCCGGAAAAATCGTTGCAAAGTCTCCGGCCCGAAATGGGCTGGGATCGGGATCCGCGCTTGCGCACATGGTTCACGCCGTGCAGCATCATACACGCCGCACGGCGTGACGGCTCATAAGGACGCGCTGCTCCGCCCCACCCGACCGGAACACCCGACTGGAACACCCGACTGGATGGCTGGCCGCCGCTCAGCCCCGAGGTTCCAGTCACGGGATGTGGAGGCGCTCCTGGACGCAGTGGAGCAGAGGAGGGAGGCCCTGTATCCCGGGCACGGCCGCAGAGTTGCCCCACGCCACAGCCGGCGTCTGTGGAGGGAGGTGGCAGAGGTCGTCACCGCTGCGGCCCTGACACCACGGACAGGCATCCAGTGCCACAAGAAGGTGAACGACCTCGTCAGAGCAGGCAGGGTGAGCCTCCCCCCCCGCCTGATATCCATATCACCCCCCTCCCCCATATCCCCCCTCCCCATATCCCCCCTCCCCATATCCCCCCTCCCCATATCCCCCCTCCCCATATCCCCCCTCCCCCATATCCCCCATATCCCACCTCCCCCATATCCCCCCTCCCCATATCCCCCTCCCCATATCCCCCCTCCCCCATATCCCCCCTCCCCATATCCCCCCTCCCCCATATCCCCCCTCCCCCTATCCACCCCTCCCCCATATCCCCCTCCCCCATATCCTCCATATCCCCCATATCCCCCCTCCCCCATATCCCCCATATCCCCAAGTGAATCCAGCCCTAACCTTAACCTCTGCAATACACGCGCAACCGATGGCGTGCATTCATATACCTGCCTAACACTGTTGCCTTTTACCCCTGCCACCACCCCCCACAGGAGAAGCGCGCACACAACAATAGGGAGCATGTGAGGACTGGAGGAGGGCCCGCTGATGAGAGGCCACTGACCGAACACGAGGAAAGGGCCCTGGAACTGGCTGGCGGACCTGAGGACCGGGAGGTTGCTGATGCAGAGGTCGGGGGCGTACTAGCAAGTGAGCCACCGACAGCCCGTCCCCATATCCCCCCTCCCCTATATCCCCCTCCCCCATATCACCTGATCACTGCCTGATGTCTAACCATGCATGCTTCATTGTGTATCGCAGGACCAAACGTCGAGGCACCCACCCTCGCAGATGCAGACCGCCCGCAGGATGCCCCTCGGAGGCCACGGGAGACGGAGAGACCCGGACCCTCCGGCATGCGACGCCCGCAGGATGCCCCTCGGAGGCCACGGGAGACGGAGAGACCCGGACCCTCCGGCATGCGACGCCCGCAGGATGCCCCTCGGAGGCCACGGGAGACGGAGAGACCCGGACCCTCCGGCATGCGACGCCCGCAGGATGCCCCTCGCACGCCACGGGAGACGGAGAGACCCGGACCCTCCGGCATGCGACGCCCGCAGGATGCCCCTCGGAGGCCACGGGAGACGGAGAGACCCAGACCCTCCGGCATGCGACGCCCGCAGGATGTCCCTTGGAGACCACGGGAGACGGAGAGTCCTGGAGCAACAGGGAGACGACGCCCCCGTCACTTGCGGGTGCGACGACGCAGGCGTGTGCCACCCAGTGACGAGAGGGGCAGCCACAGGCCCCCGTCACAGCCGAGCCAGGACACCACTACCCAGGACACCACTACCCAGGTCACCACTACCCAGGACACCACTACCCAGGACACCACTACCCAGGACACCACTACCCAGGACACCCCTACCCGGGACACCCCTACCCGGGACAGCACTACCCGGGACAGCACTACCCAGGAAGACGAAATACCGGACAGTGACTCAGAGTGGATGGGTGGAGACAAACCCCCACCCCAAAGTGCCATGGACTCAGAGTGGGACAAAGAGCACGACACAACGCCACTGCTGTCACCAACACCCTCCACCTTCGCAGAAACACTCACCTCGGTTGGGCACTTTAGTGATGAGGCGTCTGGTACACTCACTGGTGCGCACAACACAGCCGTCCCGGTACAGCAGGTGGAGGTAGGAGCAGCAGAGGGGCCGGGCGGTCGGAGGGCAGCCCAGCCCAAGCGAACATCTGCCGCCCAGATGGATCCCGGGTTCCTGGAGTTACCACACCCACACATAGATCCGATGCAACCACCGACCCGGAGACGAGCGAAGAGGGTGACGGCCGGCTTGCGGCGGCTGCAGTCGCAGGTGGAGGAGTCCACCCGCGTCCAGGAGCTGGGAGTGGTGCCGGTCATGCGTGCCATCCAGGCCGACACCGCACGGGTGGCGTCCGCGGTGGAGGCAATGGGTGCGACGGTGTCAGACATGGGGAACGGTTTGCGAGGCCTGGGGCTTTCCGTGCAGGCAGCGTCTGTGGCCCAGGACATGGCTGCCCTCTCACAGGAGGCCATGAGCCAGTGCCAGCGCCAGATGGCAGAGGTGCTCAACGCCATGGCCCATTCTCAGCAGGCCATAGCCCAGTCTCAGCAGGCCATAGCCCAGTCTCAGCAGGCCATAGCCCAGTCTCTGCAGGCCATGGCCCAGTCTCTGCAGGCCATGGCCCAGTCTCAGCAGGCCATCGCTGAGGGCATCGGCGTCAGTGGCCATGTGCGAGCCGGCGTCGCACAGTCACAGACAGGGTTTGCCAACCCCCTGGGCTCCGTGGCTGCAAACCTGCAGACCCCTGTCGATACCAGCACGGGCCTCCAGGACTGGCAGCGCCAGATGTCGGGGGGGGCGTCGGATGGCCAGTCCGTTCGCATCCCCCACCCATGTAGAGGCCTGGGGGCCATCGGGCACCCCGAGGGTGGAGGAGGTGGTGTGGTCCGTCCCGGCTCCCCCTGCAGGGGAGGTCCCGGAACACCGCGACACCTCAGACTCCCCCCCTTCCGTCCCAGGTGCATCGGGTGGGCAACGGGCAGGACAGGCTGGCAGCTCGCCATCCCAGTCGCCCGGGCCGCAGCCTGGCCCATCTAGGCCAGGACGCCCCAGGAAACGGCCGCCAAAGGGATCCTGTGTCAGAGGGCAGGAATCACAGGAGTCCACCTCCAGTTCTGCTGTACCGTCTGGGGAACCTCGTAGATGTAGTCAAAGGGCCCGTAAGGCCAAACAATTAGACACTGAGTAAGTTGGCACGGGTGCAGGGCACAGATGAGTTTTAGGGGCTAGGGCACGTGCATGAACTCCTTTGGTTATTAAAGTCCATGTTACACCTACAGAAGCTGCCTTTGTGCTCTGTCCAAAGCGTGCGGGGGTGTCATGTACGTTGAGCGCAAGTGTGTGTGTGAGGGGTGGTCTTACCTCAGCCCCAGGTGAGTCTGCCCCCTTCCCCCTGGGCCGCCATCAACATCCCCCCGGGCAGAGGACGGGACCGTGCGCTGCAGTGTCACAGCCGCATGCAGGGATGGTCCGGGTGGATGGTGGTACTGTGGCCATGGGTCAGACATAGTCCAACGATGTGGAGCCAGGAGCTCATCGCAGGGCGGGTTGTCATCACCCTCCATGGCCTGCAATAGACATGCGCCCACCCGCAACTGTGTGAGCCCGGCCATTGTGCCGCAGGTGGATCGGCAATGGGGGGGGGTGGTGTGCATGCGGGTGGGGTGGGTGGGGTTGGGGAGGGGGGTGAGGGTGCTGGGTGGGTGGATGGGTGGGGGGTGTGGGTGGTCGGCTGTTGCCATGGTGTGCGGTCTGTGGCCACACTACCCGATTCCCACGCCCATCTAGTCAGTGAAGCGGGCGGCTATCAGTCTGTCCCGTGCCCGCTGGGCCAGCCGGTAACGGTGGACAGCCACTCGCCCGTGTCTAGCCCGTCTGCCCTGACCATTGCCCCCATCCCCCTCATCTGGGGAGGACTGCGCCTCTTCCTGCTGCTCCTCCACTCCGCCCTCCTCTGCCTGCGGCACATCGCCCCTCTGTTGGGCTATGTTGTGCAGGACGCAGCACACCACAATGATGCGGCCGACCCTATCTCACCGATACTGGAGGTCCAAGCACCTGAAACGCATCTTCAGCACGCCAAAGCACCTCTCGATCACTCCCCTTGTCGCTACATGGGCATCATTGTAGTGGTTCTCCGCCTCATTGTGTGGCCTCCGTATAGACGACATCAGCCACGATCGCAATGGGTAGCCTCTGTCGCCCAGCAACCAGCCCCTCCGCCGGGGATGGCGTCCCTCGAACATGCCGGGGATGGATGACCGTGACAACACGTATGAGTCGTGTACACTGCATGGGTAACGGGCGCAGACGTGCAGGATCATCATGCGGTGGTCGCAGACCACCTGTATGTTCATCGAATATGTCCCCTTCCTATTGGTGAACACGGCCCTGTTATCTGCAGGTGGCCGCACGGCGACGTGCATCCCATCAATCGCGCCCTGGACCATGGGGAACCCGGCCACGGCAGAGATGCCCACGGCCTGGGTATCTTGGCTGGCCCGGTCCACAGGGAAGCGGATGTAGCGGTGCGCCATGGCATATAGGGCGTCTGTCACTGCCCGGATGCACCGATGCACCGATGTCTGCGATATGCCGGACAGGTCTCCACTCGGTGCCTGGAATGACCCCGTTGCATAAACGTTCAGGGCCACCGTAACCTTGACGGACACGGGGAGAGGGTGTCCCCCGCCAGTGCCACGCGGTGACAGGTGTGCCAGCAGGTGGCAGATGTGTGCCACGGTTTCCCACCTCATCCGGAGTCTCCTCCTGCATTCCCGGTCCGTGAGGTCCTGGTATGACTGCCGGGGCCGGTACATACGGGGCGCCCTCGGGTGCCTCCGTTGCCGTGGGGCCGCGACGTCCTCCTCCCCCTCCTCGTCCTGTCGGTCAGGTGTCCCTCCAGCCTGGGCGGCTGCCTCCTACCCCTCTACGGCAGCCTGCGCCGCCTCTCTGGCACGCTCCTCCTCCTCCTCCTCATCCAGGGCAACATAGACATTAGCGGCTGCCGCCACGGCGGCCAACATCGCTGGATGATCGGAAAACATGACGGCCTGGTGTGGGGGGGGGGGGGTGGGTGGGAACGACGACGTGTCATCATTGCCCATATCCCCTCCTTCCCCCCAGCCAGGTGGCATGGACCGCATGGGTCCAACTGTTGGAGGCTGGCACCTGGCCAGGTGGACCAACTCACTTGCCCTCGCATCCCCCTCCCCGGCAGCACGGACCCCCCCATCCTCCTTCTCGGCACGGACCTCCCCGCATCCCCCTCCCCGGCACAGACCCCCCCATCCTCCTCCCCGGCACGGACACCCCCTACCCCCTCCCCGGCACGGACCCCCCCATCCTCCTCCCCGGCACGGACCCCACCCCATCCTCCTCCCCGGCACAGACCTCCCATCCCCCTCCCTGGCACGGACCCCCCCATCCTCCTCCCCAGCACGGACCCCCCCCCCCATCCCCCTCCCCGGCACGGACCCCCCCATCCTCCTCCCCGGCACGGACCTCCCATCCCCCTCCCCGGCACGGACCCCCCCTCCATCCCACTCCCTGGCACGGACCTCCCATCCCCCTCCCCGGCACGGACCCCCCCCCATCCTCCTCCCCGGCACGGACCCCCCTCCCATCCCCCTCCCCGGCACAGACCCCCCCATCCCCCTCCCCGGCACGGACCTCCCATCCTCCTCCCTGGCACGGACCCCCCATCCTCCTCCCCGGCACGGACCCCCCCCCCATCCCCCTCCCTGGCACGGACCTCCCATCCCCCTCCCCGGCACGGACCCCCCCATCCTCCTCCCCGGCATGGACCCCCCCCCATCCCCCTCCCCGGCACGGACCTCCCATCCTCCTCCCCGGCACGGACCCCCGCATCCCCCTCCCCAGCACGGACCTCCCATCCTCCTCCCCGGCACGGACCCCCCATCCTCCTCCCCGGTACGGGCCCCTCCCCCCCATCCCCTCCCCGGCACGGACCCCCCCCCATCCTCCTCCCCGGCACGGACCTCCCATCCCCCTCCCCGGCACGGACCCCCCCATCCTCCTCCCCGGCACGGACCCCCCCCCCCATCCCCCTCCCCGGCACGGACCCTCCCATCCCCCTCCCCGGCATGACCTCCCATCCCCCTCCCTGGCACGGACCTCCCATCCCCCTCCCGGCACGGACCCCCCCATCCTCCTCCTCGGCACGGACCCCCCCCCATCCCCCTCCCCAGCACAGACCCCCCCATCCCCCTCCCCGGCACGGACCTCCCATCCTCCTCCCCGGCACGGACCCCCCATCCCCCTCCCTGGCACGGACCCCCCATCCCCCTCCCCGGCACGGACCTCCCATCCTCCTCCCCGGCACGGACCCCCCATCCTCCTCCCCGGCACGGACCCCCATCCCGGCACTCCCCCGGAGCCCAGCCCACTCTAACCACCCCCCCCCCCCGCCGCACATACACACACAAAACCCGACACACACCTCTCCCCCACACATTCAGACTGCGGCCACGCCATCGCCTGCCCAGCGGCCAACCCCCCAGGCCGTCACTCACCTCCACGCTGGTCCAGGTGCTCCAGGTTCACGCCGATGAAAAGGAGGTTTGATTTACGTCGACATGACCGGTCATCACGTCGACGGGACTTCGGCCCATCCTGAAGGGAGAATATCGGCAGGCCCAAAATCGGCTGCCTTGCGCACACCCGTGCCATTCTCCGACGTCTGCGGCGCCATTAACGCCCCGCCGACTTTTCTCCCTTCGGAGACTTCGGCAACTGGCGGGGGCGGGATTCACGGCGGGGTCGGAGAATGACGCCCAGGGTTTTGGCTAACAACAGACAGAGATTGATTCCTGCGTGATGCTTTTGAGAGAGTTTGTCAGAAGTGATTGGACCTTGAACAAAGAAGGAACACCCTCTCTCACCTGATGTAAAGGACTGCTTTATTGTTCTAAAAGCCAGCGTGGCACATCTTTACTATCTTGTGGAAATTATCCTGAATCTACAAAGGAAGCCTTGGCAGAGAAAACCCGATCAAGGCTAGAAAGAAGATGCATTAAAGCAAATGGTTGAATTCCTGAAAGACTTTAACTGAAAACCATCATAGTGCATTGGAGATCTTTTATCCTTTTTATTTTATCGTAATCTTTTCCCTCTCCACCACCTTTTCCCTCGATGTTGTCTGCCTGTGTGTGTGTGTATAGAGAGGGGCGAGTAGGAAAGAGGTAAGGCTATTAGGTAGTCAGTTACATTTCTGTCAGTTTAATTAAATTACTGTTAAATAATAAAAAATTACTTGTGTTAAATTTACAAACCTGGTGACTGAAATTTCGTGGGCTCAGCCAAGGCCCTCAGGTATTTTAAAATAATGGCCAAGATTCTCCATCGCGATCCCGCTCTGCTACCGGTGATGACGGAAAATTTGGCGCTAAATTAGGCTGCTGATTTATTATTGGCCAAATTGTGCAATAACCCAAATTGAATACTATCCCAGTAAAGCCCTCTCACACATTTTCAGGTAGTTCGTATAGTGTTCATTAAATGACAAGTATACTGTTATAATTGGCAGGTAGCCTATGGGGTGGGAGCAATTAGTTTCCCTGTGGTCTTTGCAGAATATGAGCCTCCCTGTTAAGGCGGGGGAGGGAGGGAGGGGGGGGGTTCTCTAAAGAATGTATAGGTGTCCATTATATAAAACCGGCCAGTTAGGCATCTGCTAGAGGGAGGCTCAGTTGGGATCTACTGAGTGTTGTATACAATAGTCATCGTAAATAAACAAAGTTGTTCAGAACTACATGATGTGGACTCCTTTGCGGCCTTATAAAAGATACCAAAATAAATTGGAGGTAATACAAACAAACTTCTGGCATTAGTGTAAACTGGGCAAGATCAGGTGTGCATTGCTCCAAAGCTTCCTTTACATTGGCTTAAATGGAAACAAAAAATTCGTAGAGGTGCCGAATAGGCGGCCCATCTGATATGCCCATTCAATACGTTCAATAGAAATAATATTGCCACCATAGCATCATAACATTTATTTCCTGCTTTGTATAATGTACTTGCATCAGCTCAGAGCTTGATTGACTCAGTGTAAACCTGCTTCTTGGATGTATCACAGTGATCAGAAACAGAAGACTGTTCAATTTGTCTGCTTTGAATTTGAAATCAGGTTGCAGAGGTGAAGTAATTAAATGTTTCAGCCAAGTTCCATGTGATTCAGGTTCCGAGTTGCTTTTGTCCAATAATAAAAAAGAGAGAGCAGCCGAACTATAGCACTTTCACCTTGTTAACTTCCTTCACAATGCACAACCAATTTCGGATTCAGTTTTTCATATTCTTGCATTATAAAGTAAGGCAACTATTATTTCATGATCAAGGTTTCTGGGGCTGATTCAGTCGAAGTAATTGGTCATCTTTGATAATTGGACAATTCTGGTCGCCACACTACCAGAAGGATGTGGAGGCTTTAGAGAGGGTGCAGAAGAGATTTACCAGAATGTTGCCTGGTATGGAGGGCATTAGCTGTGAGGAGCGGTTCAATAAACTCGGTTTGTTCTCACTGGAATGACGGAGGTTGAGGGGAGACCTGATAGAGGTCTACAAAATTATGAGGGGCATAGACAGAGTGGATAGTCAGAGGCTTTTCCCCAGGGTAGAGGGGTCAATTACTAGGGGGCATAGGTTTATGGTGCAAGGGGCAAGGTTTAGAGTAGATAGAACATAGAACATAGAAAAATACAGCACAGAACAGGCCCTTGGCCCACGATGTTGTGCCGAACCTTTGTCCTAGATTAATAAGGCAAGTTGTACGAGGCAACTTTTTTACACAGAGGGTAGTGGGTGCCTGGAACTCGCTACCGGAGGAGGTGGTGGAAGCAGGGACGATAGTGACATTTAAGGGGCATCTTGACAAATACATGAATAGGATGGGAATAGAGGGATACGGACCCAGGAAGTGTCGAAGATTGTAGTTTAGTCGGGCAGCATGGTCGGCACGGGCTTGGAGGGCCGAAGGGCCTGTTCCTGTGCTGTACTTTTCTTTGTTCTTTGTTGTTTGTTTGTACAATTACATCTGAAAGTAGCATAAAACCTGATTCCAGTGAATAAATCATACTCTCCATTGTGTACAAATTCACTCTAATTCAGTTAATTTTAGTCACATGTTATCCATACAATATTAGTCAGAATTCAGGAAATGGTTCAGGCTCTGTGCTGGGCAACATCAAGCAGAGAATGTTTACAGCTGGAAGTCTTTCAGTGTGGAGAGTTCTATCAGTGAGGGGGCATAAAATTAACATATTGAAAACTCATGTCCAAAAGCAAAGGCTCACTCCATACTGGGGCATGGGCCTTAATTCCTCAACCCCTCTAGCACTGGCATACAGTGGCTGCAGTGTGTACCTGTACACTGCTGCAACTCCTCTTTAACAGCACCGCCCTGCAACCTCTACCACCTATAGAATCATAGAATCCCTACAGTGCAGAAAGAGGCCATTTGGCCCATCGAGTATGCAATGAACCTTCGAACGAGAACTCACTTTTGCCCACTCCCCCCTACTGCCAGACCCCATAACCTAACCTGCACATCCCTAGACACTAAGGGGCAATTTATCATGGCCAAACAACCTAACATGCACATCTTTGGACCTTATACTTGCATTGGAGATGATGGTTCATTAGATTGGTCCCTGGGATGAGAGGGTTGTCCCATATTGTAACCGAACAAGCGCCGGAGTGTGGCGACTAGGGGATTTTCACAGTAACTTAATCACAGTATTAATGTAAGCCTACTTGTGATACTAATAAAGATTATAAATTATTATGATTATTCTAAACTATAAATTATGTTGAGAGGCTGAGTCAATTGAGGCTATATTATGCAGGGTTTAGAAGAATGAAAGGTAATTTCTTCGAAACCTCCAAAATTCTGAAAGGGATTGACAGGGTAGACACTTTCCCCTGGCTGGGGAATCTAGGACTTGGGGGCACAGTCTCAGAATTAGGGACTGATCATTGAGGGCTGAGATGAGGACACACATCTTTACTCAAAGGCTTGTGAATCTTTGGAATTTTCTACCCCAGAGGTTTAAGGATGCCCCATCGTTGCTTACATTTAAGGCTGAGATAGACACATCTTTGATCTCTCAGTCAAATAAGAGACACGGGGAGCAAGTGAGCAAGTTGAGTTGAGGCAGACCAGCTATGATTATATTGAGTGGTGGATTGGACTCAAAGGGTGATATAGTTTACTCCTGTTCCTATTTCTAATGTTAGAAAGCCAACAGCAGCAGGCACATGGGAACACCCCTGCCTCCAAGTCGCACAATATCCTGACTTAGAATCATTCTGTCGTTCCTTCATCATTGCAAGGTCAAAATCCTGTAACTCTCTTCTTAACAGCATTATAGAAGTACTTTAACCAGACGCATTGCAATGGTTAAAGAGGCAGCTCCCCACCCAGAACATTGAGGGATGGCCAATAAATGCTGGCCTTATCAGAGAAACCCACAGCTTTTGAATGCAGGTAGGGAATATACAGTGAATGGTAGAACCCTCAAGAGTATTGAAAGTCAAAGAGATCTAGGAGTACAGGTCCACAGGTCATTGAAAGGGGCAACACAGTTGGAGAAGGTAGTCAAGAAGGCATACGGCATGCTTGCCTTCATTGGCCGGGGCATTGAGTATAAGAATTGGCAAGTCATGTTGCAGCTGTATAGAACCTTAGTTAGGCCACACTTGGAGTATAGTGTTCAATTCTGGTCGCCACACTACCAGAAGGATGTGGAGGCTTTAGAGAGGGTGCAGAAGAGATTTACCAGAATGTTGCCTGGTATGGAGGGCATTAGCTATGAGGAGCGGTTGAATAAACTTGGTTTGTTCTCACTGGAACGACGGAGGTTGAGGGGAGACCTGATAGAGGTCTACAAAATTATGAGGGGCATAGACAGAGTGGATAGTCAGAGGCTTTTCCCCAGGGTAGAGGGGTCAATTACTAGGGGGCATAGGTTTATGGTGCAAGGGGCAAGGTTTAGAGTAGATAGAACATAGAACATAGAAAAATACAGCACAGAACAGGCCCTTGGCCCACGATGTTGTGCCGAACCTTTGTCCTAGATTAATAAGGCAAGTTGTACGAGGCAACTTTTTTACACAGAGGGTAGTGGGTGCCTGGAACTCGCTACCGGAGGAGGTGGTGGAAGCAGGGACGATAGTGACATTTAAGGGGCATCTTGACAAATACATGAATAGGATGGGAATAGAGGGATACGGACCCAGGAAGTGTCGAAGATTGTAGTTTAGTCGGGCAGCATGGTCGGCACGGGCTTGGAGGGCCGAAGGGCCTGTTCCTGTGCTGTACTTTTCTTTGTTCTTTGTTGTTTGTTTGTACAATTACATCTGAAAGTAGCATAAAACCTGATTCCAGTGAATAAATCATACTCTCCATTGTGTACAAATTCACTCTAATTCAGTTAATTTTAGTCACATGTTATCCATACAATATTAGTCAGAATTCAGGAAATGGTTCAGGCTCTGTGCTGGGCAACATCAAGCAGAGAATGTTTACAGCTGGAAGTCTTTCAGTGTGGAGAGTTCTATCAGTGAGGGGGCATAAAATTAACATATTGAAAACTCATGTCCAAAAGCAAAGGCTCACTCCATACTGGGGCATGGGCCTTAATTCCTCAACCCCTCTAGCACTGGCATACAGTGGCTGCAGTGTGTACCTGTACACTGCTGCAACTCCTCTTTAACAGCACCGCCCTGCAACCTCTACCACCTATAGAATCATAGAATCCCTACAGTGCAGAAAGAGGCCATTTGGCCCATCGAGTATGCAATGAACCTTCGAACGAGAACTCACTTTTGCCCACTCCCCCCTACTGCCAGACCCCATAACCTAACCTGCACATCCCTAGACACTAAGGGGCAATTTATCATGGCCAAACAACCTAACATGCACATCTTTGGACCTTATACTTGCATTGGAGATGATGGTTCATTAGATTGGTCCCTGGGATGAGAGGGTTGTCCCATATTGTAACCGAACAAGCGCCGGAGTGTGGCGACTAGGGGATTTTCACAGTAACTTAATCACAGTATTAATGTAAGCCTACTTGTGATACTAATAAAGATTATAAATTATTATGATTATTCTAAACTATAAATTATGTTGAGAGGCTGAGTCAATTGAGGCTATATTATGCAGGGTTTAGAAGAATGAAAGGTAATTTCTTCGAAACCTCCAAAATTCTGAAAGGGATTGACAGGGTAGACACTTTCCCCTGGCTGGGGAATCTAGGACTTGGGGGCACAGTCTCAGAATTAGGGACTGATCATTGAGGGCTGAGATGAGGACACACATCTTTACTCAAAGGCTTGTGAATCTTTGGAATTTTCTACCCCAGAGGTTTAAGGATGCCCCATCGTTGCTTACATTTAAGGCTGAGATAGACACATCTTTGATCTCTCAGTCAAATAAGAGACACGGGGAGCAAGTGAGCAAGTTGAGTTGAGGCAGACCAGCTATGATTATATTGAGTGGTGGATTGGACTCAAAGGGTGATATAGTTTACTCCTGTTCCTATTTCTAATGTTAGAAAGCCAACAGCAGCAGGCACATGGGAACACCCCTGCCTCCAAGTCGCACAATATCCTGACTTAGAATCATTCTGTCGTTCCTTCATCGTTGCAAGGTCAAAATCCTGTAACTCTCTTCTTAACAGCATTATAGAAGTACTTTAACCAGACGCATTGCAATGGTTAAAGAGGCAGCTCCCCACCCAGAACATTGAGGGATGGCCAATAAATGCTGGCCTTATCAGAGAAACCCACAGCTTTTGAATGCAGGTAGGGAATATACAGTGAATGGTAGAACCCTCAAGAGTATTGAAAGTCAAAGAGATCTAGGAGTACAGGTCCACAGGTCATTGAAAGGGGCAACACAGTTGGAGAAGGTAGTCAAGAAGGCATACGGCATGCTTGCCTTCATTGGCCGGGGCATTGAGTATAAGAATTGGCAAGTCATGTTGCAGCTGTATAGAACCTTAGTTAGGCCACACTTGGAGTATAGTGTTCAATTCTGGTCGCCACACTACCAGAAGGATGTGGAGGCTTTAGAGAGGGTGCAGAAGAGATTTACCAGAATGTTGCCTGGTATGGAGGGCATTAGCTATGAGGAGCGGTTGAATAAACTTGGTTTGTTCTCACTGGAACGACGGAGGTTGAGGGGAGACCTGATAGAGGTCTACAAAATTATGAGGGGCATAGACAGAGTGGATAGTCAGAGGCTTTTCCCCAGGGTAGAGGGGTCAATTACAAGGGGGCATAGGTTTAAGGTGAGAGGGGCAAGGTTTAGAGTAGATGTACGAGGCAAGTTTTTTACGCAGAGGGTAGTGGGTGCCTGGAACTTGCTACCGGAGGAGGTGGTGGAAGCAGGGACGATAGTGACATTTAAGGGGCATCTTGACAAATACATGAATAGGATGGGAATAGAGGGATACGGACCCAGGAAGTGTAGAAGATTGTAGTTTAATCGGGCAGCATGGTCGGCACGGGCTTGGAGGGCCGAAGGGCCTGTTCCTGTGCTGTACATTTCTTTGTTCTTTGTTGAATAAGAGAATCTCCATAAAGCGGTGCATGTCAATTGGACTTTCTAATGCAACTCTCCAGTCGTGTGTAGGCTGCCAACCAAGATCAAGGTATGCGGAGACCAGATTAAAATACATCCAAAACAAAATGCATCTACAAAACCTCAATCACAGATCAAACACAGAAGATCCCTAATAGATTTTTGGAATTTCGCTTCATGTTGCACTTGAAAACCTTGCAAAAGAAAATTGAATTTATTTTCCATAATCAACATCACACATCAGTATATCCTCAATGAATTCTGTTTTGAAAGCATCATAATCCACTCGCCTTTAAATGCTCCTCCTTTTCTAAAATAAGGCACTCATACCTATTCCAGGGCTCAACCAGGTAGATGGAGGAAGGATTCTGCACTGGTTGCTGGGGAGGTGAGTCCAGAACCAGGCTACACAGTCTCAGAATGGGCTTCTTCCACACACTCTGCAGGTTGAATCAGAGAGGGGTCAGATTAAACAGAATGGCCTTGGGGATGGGGGCGGGGAGATGGGGGGCAGGAGGAGGGTATAGTTTGAACCTGGGGATGGAGGGGGATGCAGATGGAGCTGGGGGGGGGGCACGGTTTGAGCATGCAGGCAGGGGGAATGCATGTTAATCTGGGGGCAGGTTAATCCGGGGGCACTATGGATTAAGCCTGGGGGCAGGGGGCCATGGGTTGAGTCGAGAGTCACGCTCCCTCCGTCCACTTTCACCCCCCCACCCCACCCAAACCGGGTTACTCAAACTTCACCACCCGATCGGTGGTTGCCAGCTTTCCATCCCGAGCTGCCAAGCCACTGCTGAGTGGTGGTAACTTTCCTGGCTGATCTTCTGGGCCAGGCTTCCTGCGTGCACTCCTGCTCCCAGATCTCGGGCCTTGCTCCCTCTCCCCGCCACCTCAGTTTCTGGTAACAGTGGCCGCGGCTCCGTCAACAGGACATAGAACCATAGAATTATTACAGTGCCAAGGGAGGCCATTCGGCCCATTGGGTCTACACCGACCCTCTGCCGAGCACCATTACTAGGCCCACTCCCCCGCCCTAAACCCATAGCCCCACCTAACGTACACACCTTTGGACATAAGGGGTAATTTATCGTGGTCAGTTCACCTAACCTGCACATCTTTGGACTGTGGGAGGAAACCGGAGCACCCGGTGCAAACCCACGCAGACACGGGGAGAACGTGCAAACTCCGCACAGTCACCCAAGGTCAGAATTGAACCCGGGTTCTTGGCGCTGTGAAGCAGCAGTGCTAACTACTGTGCTATCATGCCGCTTATAGTGATGATTGGAGCAGAGTGTAGCCCAGGTTGGGGTGCCCGGGGTTGAGTGGGATGGCAGTGGGACAGGCGGGTGGAGTGCAGACAATGTTATAACAAAAATGGCAATGTAAATCATAAAACATGCTCGAAAGAAGAAACAATATTAAAAGAAATGCTGTTAAGTGAGGCTACTTTAAGCAAGACCGTACTGTAGATTTCTAGATATTAAAGATTCCAAGGCATTTTGGGACAGTGTGGGAAGAGGGCGTTGAAGTAAGATCAGCTATGCTGTAATTGAAAGGTGAGTAGGCTTGAGGGGCTGAATGGCCTACTTCTGCCCTGCTTCCAATGTTCTTCAGTGTCCAGACTTTTTGTTTAAAATGAAATTAGCCGAGTGTGCAGCTGTCTCACTGGAAACTGCTTTGGGCCTGAAATTCCTCGGATTGCCAGACTGCTCCTAGTTTTAGACCTGAATTTTTTTCAAAGCCTGTTTTGCCCGACATTCCGACTCAGGCCAGCTGAGATCCGCTTGGTGCAGCACATCCCCAGGGCTTAGCCCCAAAGGGCGGCACAGTCTAAGGGAAGAAGGCCAGGCCCCCTTTTTATGGCACTACCTGCCATAAACAAGGTAAGTTTAATGGTCCAGCCAGGTGTTAAGGTCAACAGGCTGGGGATAAGGTAAATGCCTAAGGTAAGTGGGTGGAGTTGGAGAGGGGTGGCGGTACTTTGGGGGTGGGTGCAGGTTAGGGAGGAATTGTGTCTGGTTGGGCAGGGTGGGTTGGGTCAGGTCTCGGGGGAGGGAATTGTGCCTCATGCTGAGGTTAGTTAGGTCAGGGTCAGGGAGATGGAGGTGTGAGTAAGGACGTGGGGGAGAGTCGAGTCGAGTCGGGTCTCAGCGGTAGGGGGCTCAGATTGTGCCTCGGAGTGGGGTCGGGTCAGCCCTCAGTGGAAGCGGATTGTGCCTCGGTGGGGAAGGGGATAAGGGGATTGGGTCTGACCTCAGGGAGGGAGGAAGGAAATAATGAATTGTGGGGTTAGGGTGCTGGGTTGAATCGAGTCGGGCCTCAGGGGTAGGGGGGATCTGTTTGGGCCTTTGGGGGTGGGGAGACGAGTTGGGCTGGGTCTCAGTAGGAGGTGGGTTGAGTTGGGCCAGAGAGTGGGTGGAGCCAGATCAGTCCTCAGGGATGGGGGGGGGGTCAGCTCAGGCCTTGCAATGGGGTCGGGCCAGGTCAGATCTCGGGTGGTGAGGGGTGTAATGTAAGAGCCAGGCTTTGCTGGGGAATGGGATAAGAGTCCCAATGGGGGTGGGGAGTGTCATAATATCCACTCATGTATAAAATGAGATGCAGACAGGCAGTGATTGACACACAGGATAACCAATGAACACACACGACACATAACAACCAATCACCAGACAGGACACCACCTCTATAAAGCACACAGGGCATTAAGACTCTCCCTCTCTCTACAGGACACAGCTACTGAGATAGTTAGAGTGCACAAGCCAGTGAGCACTATCACCATGAGGTAGAGAATTAGCCTGGTCAAGCCAGAAGAAGGTTATCAGTTAGACTGATAGTGTCAACTCACAGCAGACTATGTACAGAAATCAGGAAGTTCAATAAAACAGTGTTGGACCATCTCCTGTGTCAGAAGCCTGTTTCTAGTTTCACTGCATCCAGTTGCAGTCAATGTTGAACCAACTTACTTAACACATCATGGTACCAGAGTGCTATTAATCCAAACAAACCTACCTCGAGTGCATTTGCAACGACCAGCAAGCAGCCATCCAGTGGCATGGAGAAGATCCAGCCTCCTCGCAACTCCAGATCTCCGGCAACCTTGGCGTGTAATTGAAAAGATGGAAAGGTGTGTCATTTGAAACATGGAAGTCTGGCAATATCTGGTCTGAGAGAAACATGAGAGAATACAGGGCAAGATCCCACAAAGGGTTAACAGCAGCTGCCAGGAGGGGATTGTAAAATGCAGATAGCCTTAGTCAAACAGCCTTAGCAAACAAAACAAACAGGATTTTTGTATGAAGCTAAAAACAATGGTTCACACCTTCATTGAAATTAACTATCTTAGTAAGCAGCTGGAAAGGAAAGGATGAGGTTCAGTTGAATTTCGTGACAATTCTAGGTGTGAAATTCTGCTAACACCAGGTAAATTAAAGAAAATTGGAGACTATCAGTCTACGAGAAACATAATTTAAAGCCAAAATCAAAGTCAAAATTATGAGCTGGGGACACAATTGGAAAATAAAACTATAGAAATGACAGGGATCAAACCAAAATTCACACCTCTTGAAACCAAAGCATTTTTGAATATCGCAAAGGAAACAATGTAATCAGAGACCTGAGAGGTGAGGTTATGTCAAAATGAATACTTAGTTGTATTAGAATGTTTAGATCAAAGATACTTTTTACAATCAAAGTGAAATAAGAATTACTTTACAATAAAGTCATAAACATTTAATAACTGTTAGAAAGAGAATATAAACCCAGAGACCAGAGCAGGAACTACCAGAACTCAGAGAGCAGCAGAGAGGCGGAGAAGCAGAGAAGTAACAAACAGCTCAGAGTCAGATTACAGTCAACTCGGCCATGGGAAAGGGACAGGGCATAGCAGCCGAGCTAAAATAGCTAACACATCTAAGGAAGAATAGAATTTAAAGAGGAGGCAGAGTCAGCTCAGAGATAGCCAGCAGAGCCAGCTCTCGTAGCTCAGTACATGGGATCGACAAGGCACAGCAACCGAGCTCACCAGCGAATACATCTAAAGAAGACCAGATTTTTAAAAAGAAGATTGATTGTCAAGTTGGGCCTGAAGATCCCTTCAACCAACCAGAAGGATCCAGAAGCAAGATCTTTTTACCTTTCTGTAAAGACAGTAATTGCAGCTTTTAAAATAAAAAATATAATAATAAAATAACTTAATTTAACCTGAAATAGAGTTATTCCAAAGTCTACTTTACTTACTTAGCAATGTAGGATCGATGCTACTAAGTGGTAAGTAGATGAGATCTTCGGTGAAGGTATGGGTTATACCGGGGGATAACTTGAAAATATTGTTTGACCTGAATAGCACCCACCGAAGCCTGCATCGGAGTCAGGGAGTGAGAATACCTGTTCACTATTTAGAATGTCAGCCCTTTTTGGTATAGGGGGACTTCTAGGAATAGTGGTGAGTTTTCAACAACAGGCGCCAACTGGAAAGTCTTCAAACAAAAGTTCCTTCTGTACATCGAGGCCTCCGACCTCGAGGCAGCATCGGATGCCAGAAAGATCGCACTGTTCATATCGACTGCGGGGGATCATGCCATCCACATCTATAACTCGCTAACGTTTGCCGATGGCGAAGACAAGACAAAGTTCAAGACAGTTCTGCTGAAATTCGACAGCCACTGCGACACTGAGGTGAATGAGAGCTTTGAACGGCACATCTTCCAACAGAGGCTTCAGGGTAAGGATGAACCTTTTCAGTCCTTCGTGACCCATCTCCGCATCCCAGCACAGTCATGTAATTGTGTCTCAACGACTGATTCCATGATTCGGGATCAGATCATTTTCGGGGTCCAGTCTGACTCCCTGCGGGAGCAGCTCCTCAAAATCAAACTGTTGACCCTCTTCGTCGCCATCGAAACGTGCATTGCCCATGAGCATGCCAGAAATCGCTACTCCCGCATCAGGGCGGCAGAAACTGCAAAAGTGGCCTCCCACGAGGCAGAAAAGATGCAGGCCATAGTGAAAATGCAAGGCTTGAGTATCGAGGAGAGTGGCCGTTTCACGCGCTTTTCTCGGGTCCCCACGCATGCGTGCCACGACCGGGTGGACAATGAGGCCGAAGACCTTGAGGCGCATGCACGAACGTCAGCCGACCGCACTGCGCATGCGCGATGGCGCACAGAACGTGCAGACATCAGCATTATGACGTGTCCGAATTGTGGCTCCGCCTATTTAAAGCGGCAATGTCCAGCCAAAGGCAGGCGATGTCTACAGTGTGGAAAGCCTGGCCACTACGCGGCCTTCTGCAGGTCCGCTCCACCGAACAACAGCCAGCCTTCCCAGCTGCAGCACAGACGTGTCCCTGCGTACAACAAGACATGCAGGATTCTGATCCAGACAGCCCAACGGACCCCGATGCTGACTGCCTCGAGTCTCCATATCGGGTGGGCATCATCACCACACGCGAGTTGGTCTCTACCGTGCCTGCCAACTGACTTTCAATCCTGAGTGTGGATCCTGACGACGAGTGGTGTGCTGTCATCACGGTCAACCAGTCTCGCATCCGATTTAAATTGGACACTGGCACGTCTGCGAACTTCATATCACAGTCGGACCTCGACAGCATTCGACACCAACCTAGCATTCTTCCACCAGCCTGCCAGCTCCATGACTGCAATGGTAATGCCATAGCTGCCAGTGGGTCGTGTCAGCTAGGTGTCTCTCATAAGACAATCAAGGCGACGTTGAGATTCGAGATCGTCCGGCCTGACAAGGCATCCCTGCTCGGTGCTCGGTGCAAGCAAACTCCTAAATCTGGGACAGCGAGTTCATGCCATGTCCTCGATACCGGCGACTGCCTCGCCCAATGTGAATCTCCAGGCTGAGATAGACAACATTCTCACACAATACCACAGTGTGTTTGATGGGATGGGCATGCTCCCATATCACTACAAGATATTGCTCAAGCCGAATGCCACCCCAGTCATCCATGCACCACGCCGGGTGCCGGCTCCTCTCAAGGATCGTCTGAAAACGCAGCTACGAGAGCTCCAAGACCAGGGCATCATCTCAAAGGTCACGCAACCCACAGACTGGGTCAGCTCCGTGGTCTGCGTCAAGAAACATTCTGCCGAACTCTGCATTTGCATTGATCCCAAAGATCTGAATCGCAACATAATGCGAGAGCATTACCCGATCCTGAAGTGTGAAGAATTAACCTGTGAGATGACTCACGCCAAATTCTTTACCAAGCTGGACGCCTCCCGTGGCTTCTGGCAAATTCAGCTGGATGAGTCCAGTCGGAAGCTGGGCACGTTTAACACTCCGTTCGGCAGGTATTGCTCCAACCGCATGCCTTTTGGTATCATCTCAGCTCCCGAAGTATTTCATCGCATAATGGAGCAAATGATGGAGGGCATCGACGGGGTGCGAGTCTACGTGGACGACGTGATCATCTGGTCCATGACGCCCGAGGATCACATTGCTCGCCTCAATCAGGTTTTCCAGAGGATTCATGAAAATGGCCTCCATCTCAACAGGGCCAAATGCTCGTTTGGTCAGTCCGCTATCAAGTTTTAAGGTGACCACATTTCACAGCAAGATGTGCAACCTGACGCCGACAAGGTGCTGTGCAATCAATGCTATGAAGACACCAGAGGACAAAAAGGTGGACCTCCTCTTCCTCGGGATGGTAAATCTTCTCGGAAAATTCATTCCCAACATGGCATCCCACACCACGGCCCTCCGGCATCTCGTTAAAAAGTCGACAGTGTTCCAGTGGCTTCCCGCACATCAAGCGGAGTGGCTTGAGCTGAAGGCGAAGCTCACCACAGCCCCAGTACTGGCGTTCATTGACCCAACCAAGGATACCAAGATATCCACAGACGCAAGGCAGGACAGCATTGGGGCGGTGCTCCTCCAGCAAGACAATTCCTCGTCCTGGGCTCCAGTGGCATATGCCTCCAGGGCCATGACTCCGACCGAACAACGGTATGCCCAGATCGAAAAGGAGTGTCTGGGTCTCCTTACAGGAATAGTCAAGTTTCATGACTACGTATACGGTCTGCCGGAGTTCACGGTGGAAATAGACCACAGGCCTTTAGTCCACATAATCCAGAAGGATTTAAATGACATGACACCTCGGCTGCAGCGAATTCTTCTTCGTCTCCGCCGATATGACTTCGAACTCGTCTACACACCGGGCAAGGAGCTGATCGTCACGGATGCCCTATCCCGATCCATCACCATGCCATGTAAACCGGGCGACTTCATTCGCCACATCGAGGCACAGGTGCAGTTGTGTGCCAGCAACCTCCCAGCCACTGATGAACGAGTTGTCCAGATGCGCGAAGAAACTGCCAAAGATCCTCTACTGCAGCGCGTGATGCAACACCTTGCCCATGGCTGGCAAAAGGGGCAGTGCCCCCAGTTCTTCAACATTAAGAACGAGTTAACGGTTGTTGAGGGGCTCCGTCTTAAACGAGATAGAATCGTCATTCCCCAAAGCATGCAAGCCATGGTGCTCAGACAGATCCATAAGGGTCACCTTGGGGTCGAAAAATGTCGACGCAGAGCTCGGCAGGCAGTCTACTGGCCTGGCATCAGCCAGGACATTGCCAACACGGTCCTCAACTGCACAACATGCCAGAAGTTTCAACCAGCTCAGCACAAGGAAACACTGCAACAGCACGAGATCGTGACTTCTCCGTGGTCCAAGGACTCTGGGTCTGTGCTCGTTGGAGTTTTGAAGGATGAGGGGGGATCTTATTGAAACTTACAAGATATTTTGAGGCCTGGATAGAGGACGTGGAGAGGATGTTTCCACTTGTTGGAAAAACTAGAACCAGAGGACACCATCTCAGACCAAAGGGATGATCCTTTAAAACAGAGATGAGGAGGAATTTCTTCAGCCAGAAGGTGGTGAATCTGTGGAACTCTTTGCCGCAGAAGGCTGTGGAGGCCAAATCACTGAGTGTCTTTAAGACAGAGATAAATAGTGTCATAATATACACCAGTATATCATGGTGCAGACACACACTGATGGACACACAGTGGGACCAATCAACACACACAACACCACAGCCAATCACCAGTGAGAGCACACACACAATAAAGACAGGGGGCACCAGAGTTCCCGCTCATTCTAGCTGCAGCTAGCTAGGAGGACAGAGCTCACAGCCTGTAACACAGATATCCACCATGTGCTGAGTGCATCGACTGGTTAGGACAAGGCAAAGTGCTCTCACTGATGATTGGCTGCGGTGTTGTGTATGCTGATTGGTCCCACTGCATGTCCATCAGTGTGTGTGTGTGTGTCTGCACCATAATATACTGGTGTGTATTATGACATCCCCCCTTTTACACGTGCTTGCGTGACAATAAATATTGTGTAGTGAATATACCTGACTATGTGTGTGCGTGTTATTTACATGACTATGTACATGAGGCTAATCTCTTTACACGGGATGGTGCCTGGTGCAGAGAAATAGGGTGTCACACCAACAACGAAATGAACATTATATGTAAAACTACTGGAACGATGAAACAGGATAACAGAACTGATCAAAGAGTCCAACATCGTAAAACTCATAAGTCAAGTCTCTGAGGTGGGCGACGAATTCTGGTTGACCGCCTCAAGGGTGGGTCAGGAGCCACCGGCTGAGGAACGGGCTGGGCCACGGCAGAGTGAGGAGGATGCAGAGTATTCGGAATCTCCACATAGTCCAGGTTGGGGACAACAGGAGGGCGTGGCACCGGTGGAAGATCACGTAGCGAGCGTGGAAAGAGATGAAGGGCACGCCGATTGCGGCGGCGAATGGAACCATCTGGCATACGAACCAGGAACGAGCAGGGAGACACCTGCTGAAGAACCACAGCAGTTGCAGATCAGCCACCCTTCTGGAAGATGGATGCGGACGTTGTCATCTGGCGCCAGAGCAGGGGGATCAGTCGCCCGAGCGTCATGCGCCGCCTTGTGTTGTGCACGAGACTGTTGCATCCGCTGAAGGACCGGAACGTGGTCGAGGGCTGGGACGTGAATGGGTGCTGAGGATGCGACCCATCAGCAGCTGGGCTGGCGACAGGTCCGTGGAGAGTGGGGCCGAACGATAGGCCAGCAAGGCGAGGTAGAAGTCGGATCCTGCATCAGCAGCCTTGCAGAGGAGCCGTTTGATGATGTGGACGCCCTTTTCCGCTTTGCCATTGGATTGGGGGTGCAGGGGACTGGATGTCACATGCCCAAAGTTGTACCTGCTGGCAAAGGTGGACCATTCCTGGCAGGGGCCATTGTCCGACATCACAGTGAGTGGGATGCCGTGACGAGCAAAGGTCTCCTTGCAGGCACGGATGACCGCCGATGAAGTGATATCGTGCAGGCGTACCACCTCCGGGTAATTCGAAAAATAGTCTACAATCAGAACATAGTCCCTGCCGAGCGCATGGAACAGGTCAACACCTACCTTAGACCAAGGGGACGTGACCAACTGTAGAGTCTCATGTGGTTGGGCCGGCTGGAACCGCTGACAGGTGGGGCAGCGGGCAATGGTCGGTCTCGACAGTGAATTGGGGGAGGCCGTACACATAATCATGAAATTTGTCGACCCCAGTCAACAGGCCCAGGCACTCCTTTTTGATCTGCATGTAGCGCTGTTCCGTGGGGGTCATGACACATGATGCATATGCAACGGGGGCCCATGATGAGGCCTCATCACGTTGCAGGAGCACCGCCCCAATGCCGGATTGGCTGGCATCCGTTGAAACTTTTGTTTCCTTCGTAGGATCAAAAAATGCCAATACCGGGGCTGTGGTAAGCTTGGTTTTAAGCTCCTCCCATTCACGCTCTTGGGCGGGAAGCCATTGGAAGTCTGTCGTCTTCCTGACCAGGTTCCAGAGAGGTGTGGTATGGGAGGCGAGGTTGGGGATGAACTTCCCCAGGAAGTTGACCATGCCCAAAAATTGGAGGACTGCCTTCTTATCCCCTGGCTTCTGCATGGACGTGATGGCTGCCACCTTGTCCGCATCCGGCCGCACACCCAACCGGGAGATGTGGTCCCCGAGGAACTTGAGTTCCGTCAGGCCGAAGGAACATTTGGCTCTGTTGAGGCGAAGGCCTTGGTCCCATATTCGTTTGAAAACGCGCTGGAAGTGACTGATATGCTCCTGTGGGGTGGGGTGGTGGACCAAATGATGATGTCGTCAACATAGACGCGCACACCCTCAATGCCCTCCATCATTTGCTCCATGATCTGGTGGAATACTTCTGATGCTGATATAATCCCAAACGGCATCCTGTTGTAGCAGTATCTGCCAAACGGGGTGTTAAAGGTACACAGCTTTCTGCTGGACCTGTCTAGTTGAATTTGCCAGAATCCTTTCGAGGCGCAAGTTTGGTGAAGATGTTGGCCCGAGCCATCTCGCACGTGATCTCCTCACGCTTGGGGACAGGGTAATGCTCCCTCATTATGTTGCGATTCAGATCCTTTGGGTCAATGCAGATCCGGAGCTCGCCGGAAGGCCTCTTTACGCACACCATGGAACTGACCCAGTCGGTTGGTTCCGTCACTCTGGAGAGCACTCCTTGGTCCTGGACGTCCTGCAGCTGCTGCTTGAGGTGTCCTTGAGGGGTGCTGGGACTCTGCGAGTTGCATGAACCACAGGCGTGGCGTCTTGTTTGAGCAGGATTTTGTAAGTGTATGGAAGCGTGCCCATGCCTTCGAAAATGTCGCTGTGCTGGTCGATGATGGCATTGAGTTGCGCCCTGAAGTCTGCATCCTGGAAGGCAGACGTGTCCTCTGGAGAGACAGTGTGTACTCGTTGAACGAGTTTTAGGAGTTTGCGCCCAGCAGAGAGTCCTTCGAGGAGCCCACGATCTCGAAGGGAAGGATGGCTTTTCGCGAGTTGTGCGCCACTTCGAGTTGGCATGAACCGGTAGCAGGAATGACGTTGCCATTGTAGTCCACTAGTTGGCAGGTCGACAAAGAATGGTTGGTTTAACCCCAAGGGTCTGAAAGGCTGACCATGCTAGGAGATTAGCGGAAGCACCAGTGCCAGGCGGAATCGTATCTGGGATCGGTTGACCTTCAGGTTGGCACACCACTCGTCGTCTGGATCAATGGTGTGCACTGACAGCAGCTGGTGGTTTTGATTCGGGGACAGCCTGTTCTTTGTTATAACAGCGACTCGAAAGGCTCCCTCGGGTCCTCGGTGTCACTGATCTGCGGGAAGTCGGAATCGGACTCGGTGAACGTGGGTTGAATTGTCCGAACGTTCCTGCGAGGCTGGCTGAAGCTATATGAATTGGCAGGCTGAGCTGCTCGACAGCAGGCAGCATAGTGCCAAGTCTGCCACATCGTAGGCATTGTTGCGATTTTGCAGGGCATTGCCGCTTTAAATGGGCGGAGGCACAGTTGCCGCACGTTGTGACATCAGTACGCTCGTTGCGCCACCGCGCATGCGCAGTGCGGTCCTGCGTGGTGTGCACCTGCGCATCACGTTCCTCCACGTCACCATCCCCTCGTTTGTCGCGTACACGCGCGGGAGGCCGCGAATTGCTAGCGAAATGGCCGCCCTCCTCCAGGCTGCAGCCTTGGAGGTGTTCTATTGTTTGGACCCGTTCCGCCTCGTGGGGGCCTTGCCATGCCGTTTCAGCCGCCTGTATGTGGGAGTACCGGCTGGTGGCATTTTCATGCAGGACACAGGTCTCGATGGCAGTCGCTAGAGTGAGTTGCTTACTTTTGTAGAGCTGCTGACGCTGGGGGTCCGACAGAACACCAAATACGATCTGGTCGCGTATCATGGAGTCAGAGGTGGGCCCGTAGCTGCAGGACTGCGCAAGGATGCGGACGTGAGTTAAAAAGGATTGGAAAGGCTCGTCCTTACCCTGCAAGCGCTGCTGGAACAGGTATCTTTCGAAGCTTTCATTGACCTCTATGCTGAAGTGGGCATCGAATTTGAGGAGAACCGTCTTGTTCTTTGTCTTGTCCTCGTCGTCTGCAAATGTGAGGGAGTTGAAGATGTGGATGGCGTGTTGCCTGGCCGTGGAGAGGAGCAAAGAAATCTTCCTGGTATCCGAGGCGTTCTCCCTGTCCGTGGCTTCGAGGAAGAGCTGGAAGCGCTGTTTAAAAATCTTCCAATTGACCCCGAGATTGCCGGCGATGCGGAGCGGCGGTGGCAGGTTGATGTTCTCCATACTTCAGGATGCCGGAATGCTGATTAGTTGCAGGTGGGTCACAGAAGTGCTAGTATGCAACTATTCCTTGTACCATGATGTGTTGGGTGTTCTGGATCACAAACAGGTCACCAACATTGGAAGTGGTGCAACTCTATTTTATTATAAGGTTAACTATATTAACATAGTTGAATTGTAGGTAAATGCAATACCAGCTTTAACTGTTGACCCTTGCCTAGTCCTAACCAGGTGATGCACTCAGCACATGGTGAATGTCTGAGTTGCAGGCTGTGAGCTCTGTGCTCCGAGCTGGCTGATACTAGAATGAGCGGGAACTCTCCTGTCCCCTGTCTTTATAGTGTGTGCTCTCACTGGTGATTGGCTGCGGTGTTGTGTATGCTGATTGGTCCCACTGCATGTCCATCAGTGTGTGTGTGTGTGTCTGCACCATAATATACTGGTGTGTATTATGACACACAGGACCATGGAACAAATGATGGAAGGCATTGAGGGTGTTAGCGTCTATGTCGACGACATAATCATTTGGTCCACCACCCCGCAGGAGCATGTCAGTCGCCTCCAGCGCGTGTTCAAACACATACGTGAGCAGGGCCTACGCCTCAACAGGGCCAAATGCTCATTTGGTCAGACGGAACTCAAGTTCCTAGGGGACCACATCTCCCAGTTGGGTGTGCGGCCGGATGTGGACAAGGTGGCTGCTATCACAGCCATGAAAACGCCAGTGGACAAGAAGGCGGACCTCCGATTTCTGGGCATGGTCAACTTCCTAGGGAAGTTCATCCCTAACCTCGCCTCTCATACCACGGCTCTCAGGAACCTGGTCAGGAAGACGACAGACTTCCAATGGCTCCCTGCCCACGAGAGCGAATGGAGAGAACTCAAAACTAAACTCACCACGGCCCCGGTCTTAGCTTTCTTTGATCCAGCAAAAGAGACCAAAATTTCGACCGATGACAGCCGATCCAGCATTGGGGCAGTGCTCCTGCAACGCGATGTGGCCTCATCATGGGTCCCCGTTGCATATGAGTCACGCGCCATGACCCCCGGAGCAGCGCTACGCGCAGATAGAAAAGGAGTGCCTGGGCCTTCTGACCGGTGTGGTTAAGTTTCACGATTATATCTACCGACTTCGTCAATTCACCGTCGAGACCGACCATCGCCCACTGGTCAATATAATACAGAAAGACTTGAACGACATGACGCCTCGCCTCCAGCATATTCTTCTCAAGCTCTCGCGATACGACTTCCAGCTGGTGTACACCCGAGGCAAAGACCTCATCGTTGCCGACGCTCTCTCCAGGGCAGTCAACATTCCATGTGACCCAGCGGGATTCGTCTGCCAGATTGATGCCCATGTGGCCTTTGTGGCATCCAATCTACCTGCCACGAATGAACGCCACGTCCAAATTCGCCGCGAGACGGCGGCTGACCTTTTTCTACAACGTGTCATGCGCCACCTAACAGACGGGTGGCTCAAGGGCCAATGCCCGCAGTTCTATAACGTCAGAGATGATCTGGCGGTAGTAGATGGTGTTCTCCTGAAACTGGACCGCATTGTCTTCCCGCACAGCATGCGCCAGCTCGTCTTGGAACAGCTACACAAGGGCCAGCTTGGCGTGGAAAAGTGCCGCCGACGGGCCCGAGAGGCAGTGTACTGGCCCGGCATCGATGACGACATAGCCAACACAGTGCTCAACTGCCCCACTTGTCAGCGCTTCCAGCCGGCCCAACCACGTGAGACCCTACAGCTCCATGAGTTGGTCATGTCCCCTTGGACCAAGGTGGGCATCGACCTGTTCCATGCGCTGGGCAGGGACTATGTCCTGATTGTAGACTACTTTTCAAACTATCCGGAGGTGGTATGTTTACACAACACCACATCGTCTGCAGTCATCCGTGCCTGTAAGGACACTTTTGCTCGACACGGCATCCCACTCACTGTGATGTCGGACAATGGCCCCTGCTTCGCAAGCCAGGAATGGTCCAACTTTGCCAGGCAGTACAATTTTGCACATGTGACATCCAGTCCCCTGTACTCCCAATCCAACGGCAAAGCGGAGAAGGGCGTCCACATAGTCAAACGGCTCCTCTGCAAGGCTGCCGATGCTGGGTCCGATTTCTACCTCGCCCTGCTGGCCTATCGCTCCGCCCCACTGTCCACTGGCCAGTCGCCAGCCCAGTTGCTCATGAGTCGCATCCTGAGGACGACGGTGCCGTCCATTCATGTCCCAGACCTCGACCACGTTCCGGTCCTTCAACGAATGCAGCTGTCTCGTGCACAGCACAAGGCGGCTCATGACTCCCGTGCAGCTGATCTCCCTGCTCTGGCTCCAGATGACAACGTCCGCATCCATCTTCCGGATGGTGACTGGTCTGCAACTGCTGTGGTTCTTCGGCAGGTGGCTCCCCGCTCGTTCCTGGTTCGTCTACCGGATGGCTTCATTCTACGCCGCAGTCGACGTGCCCTTCGTCTCGTTCCGCGCTCGCTACGTGATCCTCCACCATTGCCACGCCCTCCTGTTGACCCTGACCTGGACTTTGCAGAGATTCTGGTCACCCTGCATCTTCCTTAGTCTGACGCAGTCCAGCCTGCTCCTGAGCCGGCGTCTCCCGACCCACCCTTGAGGCGGTCAACCAGAATTCGTTGCCCACCTCAGAGACTTAATTTGTGAACTTTGTGGATTTATGGACTTTCTGATTTGTTCTGTTCTTCCGTTTAATCGTTTACGTGGTTTGTATATAGTGTTCATCTCGTTATTCTTGTGACACACTGTTTTTCTGCACCAGGCACATTCCCATGTAAATAGCTTAGTTTTATGTACATAGTCCTGTAAATATTTCGCACACACGTAGTCAGGAACATTCACCAGACACTATTTATTGCCACGCAGGTACATTTTTTATAAAAGGGGGGATGTCATAATATACACCAGTATATCATGGTGCAGACACACACACTGATGGACACACAGTGGGACCAATCAACACACACAACACCGCAGCCAATCACCAGTGAGAGCACACGCACTATAAAGACAGGGGGCACCAGAGTTCCCGCTCATTCGAGTTGCAGCTAGCTAGGAGGACAGAGCACATAGCCTGTAACACAGACATTCACCATGTGCTGAGTGCATTAACTGGTTAGGACAAGGCAAAGGTCTTTAGTTAAAGCTCGTATCGTATTCACCCACAGTCTGAGGATGTTTAAACAGTTAATGATTCAATAAAATAGTGTTGCACTATTTCAAGTGTTGGTTACCTGTATGTGATCCGGAACACCCATCACATCAAATAGGTTCCTGATTAATGAGGGGATCAGGGGTCATGGGGAGAAGGCAGGAGAATGCAGATGAGAAAAATATCAGCCATGATTGAATGGCGAACCAGACTTGATGGGCCGAGTGGGAGAATTCTGCTCCTATATCTTATGGTCTTATGGCAATTGTAGTGAAAACCTGTGAATGTCCAAGGGGGGTTCCCCAGCGCATCTTTGGGGTACCCCTAATACGACTCCCTGGAGCTCAGACGTTAGGGCTCAATGTTACAAATGTAGCTACAATTGGCTCACTAGTTAATGATCTAGCCTGATCTTGTTTGAAACAAGTTAATCAGTGTTCACAATCACAATTGACTCCAAGTAGCTTACTTTGACTATATTTATGAGTAAGTGTAATGTCACTTTGCCAATGGTAGGCCCAGGATGTTTCCTCACATGTGACAAATATTGAAAGTCCTTGTTAAATTATTTGAAAGAAAAATGTAGAAACCACGGGCGGGATTCTCCGACCCCCCCCCCCCCCACCGGGCCAGAGAATCGCCGGAGGGCGGTGTGAATCTCGCCCCCGTCGGCTGCCGAATTCACTGGCAGCGGCACCCCCCGGCGATTGTCCGATCCATGGTGGGCCGAGCGGCCGCCTGGTTTAGGCCAGTCCTGCCGGCGTAAATTAGACCTGGTACTTACCGGCGGGACCTGGCTCTGCGGGCGGCCTTCAGGGTCCTCAGGAGGGCGTTGGGGGGGGGGGGGTGGGGTGGCCCCGGGGGTGCCCCCACGGTGGCCTGGCCTGTGATCGGGGCCCACCGATTCGCGGGCGGGCCTGTACCATGGGGGCACTCTTTCCCTCCGCACGACTGCTGTGAACCTCCGCCATGGCCGGTGCGGAGACAAACCCCCATGCGCATGCGCTGGGATGACGCCAGCACACACTGGCGCTCCCACACATGCGCTAACTCGTGCCGGCCAGCGGAGGCCCTTTGGCGCCGGTTGGCGCAGCGCCAACCCCGCCGGCACCAGCCTAGCTCCTGAAGGTGCGGAGGATTCCGCACCTTCCGGGCGGCCCGATGCTGGAGTGGTTCACGCCGCTCCTCGGCGCCAG
The DNA here is from genome assembly GCF_047496885.1 of Scyliorhinus torazame. Lineage (NCBI taxonomy): Eukaryota > Metazoa > Chordata > Chondrichthyes > Carcharhiniformes > Scyliorhinidae > Scyliorhinus > Scyliorhinus torazame. The sequence continues at coordinate 64,291,900 of NC_092707.1, forward strand.
GGCCACCTGCCTCGCCGGGTAGGGGAGAATCGCGCCCCACATCTTCTCACGCAACATCCTTTAATCCAGTCGATGACAATTCTTTTAATGCATGAAGGTTTTTCTGTAAATACCAACACATTCCCAGGACTCTCCTGTCCTAACTTCCAAAACATACAGGATCAACTACCCACAGAAAAATCATCCTGGCATTGTGAAAAGACATAAATAGCTGATCTCCCTCTCTTGTACTTGGGATTGAAGGTTTGTTTGGACAGAGTTTATTCAGGAAAATTAGGGAGGGAAAAATCACACAAGCATGAGAGAGTTCACACTGTTTATTTAAATGAGACAACAGTAACAGTAACATATGGGCAGCACGGCAGCACAGTAACTAGCACTGTGGCTTCACAGTGCCAGGGTCCCAGGTTCGATTCCCCGCTGGGTCACTGTCTGTGCGGAGTCTGCACGTTCTCCCCGTGTCTGTGTGGGTTTCCTCCGGGTGCTCCGGCTTCCTCCCACAGTCCAAAGACATGTGGGTTAGGTGGATTGGACATGCTAAATTGCCCTTAGTGTCCAAAAAGGTTAGGAAGGTTTACTGGGTTACGGGGATAGGGTGGAAGTGAGGGCTAAGGTGGGTCAGTGCAGACTCGATGGGCCGAATGGCCTCCTTCGGCACTGTATGTTCTATGTTCCATAATCTGCACAGGTACATTCAAAGTGCTGCAGCCATCCTTCACCTAATTACATACCAGTGTGGGCAGCACGGTGGCACAGTGGGTTAGCCCTGCTGCATCACGGCGCCGAGGTCCCAGGTTCGATCCCGACTCTGGGTCACTGTCCGCGTGGAGTTTGCACATTCTCCCCGTGTTTGCGTGGGTTCCACCCCCACAACCCAAAAGATGTGCAGGCTAGGTGAATTGGCCACACTAAATTGCCCCTTAATTGGAAAAAATGAATTGGATACTCAAAAGTATTTTTAAAAAAGAGAAAAAAAATTACATACCTGTGTTTGAGTGAGCTCCAAAGTCTACAATTAGAGAAAATATAGAAATATGATTACCTCAGGATGGGTCTTGGCATCCAGGATTATCGTTTAACAACTAATTCTTCAATCCAATTGACAACAAACCTCTAATGATTATAGTTTTTGTGCGGCAAAAAGGAAATATTCAACTGCATGAACCAGTCTCATTAAGCACATTACACTATCAAAAGAGATTGAGCCCCAGAATATTTTAAGCAATGGCGATATTCATCACTATTTCAGGGTGCTTTATTTTCATTTACCTTTTGCATCTAAATGACTCTTCTATAGACTGATGGCCAATGTACTGCGATTGCTGGAAATCTGAAATAAAAACAGAAGATTCTGGAAATACTCAGCAATTCAGGCAAAGGGTCATTGGCCTGGAACATTAACTCCAATTCTCTCTGCACAGGTGCTGGTAGATCTGCTGTTTCCAGCATTTTCTGTTCTTGCTGGGTTAAGCTCTTCTCTATGAATGGACAGTTCAGCCAGACTGCAGAACCATTGCTTCCTCTCTTCCCGTTCCACCAAACAGGTGGTGATCAAAAATAGGGAAAATCATACCAGCTGCCAATTTGCTACTGCCCATTGTGTGCTGCGATCAAAAAACAATTTCATTCCCCCAATGTGCATCACTTAATATCATAACTTCCTTCACATTTCAAAATTATTAAACTCAACTCAAAAAACAGGGGCAGGAGCTTTTTGAAAAATTAATTTACGGCTCGCCGGTTAGGCCAACATTTATTGCACATCCCTAGTTGCCCTTGAGAAGGTGGTAGTGAGCTGCCTTCTTGAACCGCTGCAATCCCTGAGGTGTAAGTACACCCACAGTGCTGTTAGGGAGGGAGTTCCAGGATTTTGACCCAGCCACAGTGAAGGAACGGCGATATATTTCCAAGTCAGGGTGGTGAGTGATTTGGACGGGAATCTCCAGGTGGTGGTGTTCCCAGGTATCTGCTGAACTTGTCCTTCTAGATGGTCGTGGTCGTGGGTTTGGAAGATGCTTCCAAAGGAACCTTGGTGAGTTACGGCAATGCATCTTGTAGATGGTACACACGGCTGTCACTACTCGTCGGTGGTGGAGGGTTTGAATGTTTGTGGAAGGGGTAGCAATCAAGCGGGCTGCTTTGTCCTGGATGGTATGGAGCTTCTCAAGTGTTGTTGGAGCTGCACTCATCCAGGCAAGTGGAGAGTATTCCGTTACACTCCTGACTTGTGCCTTGTAGATGGTGGACAGGCTTTGGGGGGGGGGGGGGGGTCAGGAAATGAGTTTCTCGCCATATGATTCCTAGTCTTTGACCTGCTCTAATAGCTACAGTACTAATGTGGCTAGTCCAGTTCAGTTTCTGATCAATGGTAACCCCCCGGATGTTAATTGTGGGGGATTCAACGATGGTAATGCTATTGAATGTCAAGGGGTGATAATTTGTAAGAGATGGTCATTGCCTGATACTTGTGTGGCGCGAATGTATCTACCCACCTGTCTGCCCATCCAGAATTTTGTTCATGTCTTCAGCGTTTCATCATGGACTGCTTCATTATCTGAGGAGTCACGAGTGTTGTTGACCATTGTGCAGTCATCTGCGAACATCCCCACTGCTGACCTTATGATGGAAGGAAGGTCATTGATGAAGCAGCTCAAGATGGTTGGGCCTAGGACATGTTCTGGAGTTGAGATGATTGACTTCCAACCACCACAACAATCTCCCTTTGTGCCAGGTAGACTCCAACTAATGGAGCGTTTTCTCCCTGATTCCATTTAAACCAGTTTAGATAGGGTTCCTTGATGCCACACTCGGTCAAATGCTGCTTCGATGTCAAGGGCAGTCACTCTCACCTCACCTCTGACATTCAGCTCTTTTCTCCATGTTTGAACCAAGGCTGTAATGAGGTCAGGAGCTGAGTGACCCTGCCGAAATCCAAACTGAGCATCCGTGAGCAGGTTATTGCTGAGTAAGTGCTGCTTGATAGCATTGTTGATGACTCCTTCCATTACTTTGCTGATGATGGAGAGTAGACTGATAGGGCAGTAATTGGTCAGATTGGATTTGTCCTGCAGGTTATGTGCAGGTTATGATGCGGTTGCGGGGAAAGGGTGGGTGAGTAGGCCTGTGTAGTGTGCACTTTCAGAGGGTTGGTGCAGGTGGGCCGAATGGCCTTCTTCCACAGTGTAGGATTCTGGGCGGGATTCTCTCAGCCCACGCCGGGTCGGAGAATCGCCTGGCAGGCGCGAATTGCGCGACAACGCCGCGACACTGCTCACCGGTGAATCGGCGCCATTGATATAGCTAACTCCATCTACAAGTTTGCATATGACACAACCATAGTTGGTCGGATCTCGAACAACGATGAGTCAGATTCCAGGAGGGAGATAGAGAACCTAGTTTTTACATATACTGGGCGGGATTCTCTGATCCTGAGGCTAAGTGTTGATGGCGTCGTAAACGTCAACATTGCAGGAGCAGCAATTCTGACCCCTACAGGGGGCCAGCATGGCACTGGGGCGACCCACACCGCTCCAGCTGCCGATCACGGTGTCAGATGGACGCCGCGGGGTCCATGCATGTGCAGTGGAACTAGCGCCAACGCGCGCATGCGCAGTGGGACCGGCGCGAATATCCGCACTCGCGTGGTGTCTCCCTTCTCCGCGATGGCCCGAAGCAACATGGCGTAGGACTACAGGGGCCGGCGTGGAACAAAGGAGGCCCCCAGCCCGAGAGGTCGGCCCGCCGATCGGTGGGCCCCGATCGCGGGTCAGCCCACAGGAGAGGCCCCCTCCCCCCGGGGTTGGACCCCTCTCCCTGCCACCAGGCCACCCTCGGATCCATCCACGCTGAGCTCCCGCCGGGTAAGACCAGGTTAGAACGGCGCCGGCGGGACTCGGGCTTTTTTGTACGGCCGCTCGGCCCATCCCGGGTGGAGAATGGCCTGGCGGGGGGGGGGCAGTAGAGTGGCCCCCGACAGGCACCCCGCCGACTGTGCCAGCGCCAATGGCGGCGATTCTCCACTCTCCGTCGAATCACGTCCCGATATCGGGGCGGCGTTGTGCGATTCTCCGGCCCGGCCCCGGGGGGAGAGAATCCCGCCCATAAAATTTACAGTGCCATTCGGCCCGCCTAATCTGCACCAGCCCTTGGAAAGAGCACCCCATTTAAGCCCATACCTCCACCCTATCCCTGTAGCCCCATAACCCAGTAACCCCACCCAAACTTTTTCGACACTAAAGGCAATTTAGTATGGCCAATCTACCTAACCTGCACATCTTTGGACTGTGGGAGGAAACCGGAGCACCCGGAGGAAACCCATGCAGACACGGGGAGAACGTGCAGACTCCGCACAGACAGTGACCCAAGTCGGGAATCAAACCTGAGACCCTGGAGTTTTGAAGCAACTGTGCTAACCACTGTGCTACCGTGCTGCCCTAATTGTGTGGTGTAATGACAACAATCTCTCCCTCAACGTCTGCAAACCGAAGGAGATGGTCATCGACTCAGGAAGCAATGTACAGTATTGTACACACAATGTACACATTGTACACAATGGTGTTGAGGTGGAGATGGTTAACAGCTTCAAATTCCTAGATGTGCCCGTCACCAACAATCTGTCCTGGTCCACCCACGTCCACACTACGACCAAGAAAGCACAACAGCGCCGATACTTCTTCAGGAAACTAAGGAAATTCGGCATGTCCACATTAACTCTTGCCAACTTTTACAGAGGCACCATTGTTATTGGCCAGGGTTTAGAGAACCCCAAAGTGTATCATGGAGTTCACCTGACCCACAATTTTTAATAGATTGTGGTATGGGGAGCACATGGCCCACTCTACAGGTGTGGTACAGCAGAAATGGAAAAGTACTTTTTAAAGCAAAACAATGTTTATTCTATGAACTCAAGTTAATCTTTTTGAAACATACAGTGAACATCTTAGCAATCATCAATTCAAATACAACCCCCAAAGAATACAACACTAAGTAATCCTCAATAACCTCCCAAACAACATCCAGAAGACAAAAGAAAAACCTTTCAACAGAGGCACATTAGGTTTACATTCACTACTGAGAACATTTATAATTCTGAATTCAGCAAATGATCAAGAGATAGTCTTTTGATGGCAGAGAGAACAGCAGTACCCCTGCTTGGTCTGGCTTCAGCTCCAACACAGAAAACAAAACTAAAACACACCCTGCAGCAAACAGCCTAAAACAAAAGTAAAAAGCTGACAGACAGCCCAGCTCCACCCACACTCTGACATCACTGATAAACACCCATTTCTTAAAGGTATATTTCTTAAACACCCATTTCTTAAAGGTACTCTCATATGACATCATAGAAAACATCCTATCTGGTTGCATCACAGTCTGGTATGGCAACTGCTCGACCCAAGACAGTAGGAAACTACAGAGAGTCGTTAACACAGCCTAGTCCATCACACAAACCCACCTCCCATCCATCGACTCTGTCTACACCGCCCACTGCCTTGGATTATTCTCTCTTCCAACTTCTTTCATTAGGAGACACAAAAGTCTGGGAACACGCACAAACAGGTTCAAAAACAGTTCCTTCCCCGCTGTTACCAGACTCCCGAATGACCCTATTATGGACTGAACTTATCTCTCCACACATCCTCTCCACTAAGTAGTACGGCACTCCATTTGCTCACCAAATGCCTGTGCCTTTGCACTTAACTTGTGTATTTATCGTATGTCGTATATTTTTTCATGTATGGAACGATTTGTCTGGGCTGTACGCAAAACAATACTTTTCATTGTACATTAGTACACGTGACAAAATATATGAAATCAAACCAAATCGGCCAAATTCCAAAGGATTTTTTTTTAGCTACCACTCCAACATCAATAAAGTATAGTGCGGTAAACGTTGAAGGTAAAGGCGCCACAGCCGCAGATGACCATAGACTGTTCTCCCCTTCGAGGGGGAGAGCTGACTAGTGGTGATTTAACCTGAGGATCACCACACCTCAGACGATAAATGGGAGTTCCCTCACCAACAAACCATGAGCAAAAACCTGGCGATCAGATTTCAAAATTACTTTTTAATCATATCTCAAGCGATATTGTTTCAAATCCTACTATCTGAAAAGTGACAGTACAAAAGAAAACATGTTGACATCAGTTGACATAAATGTACTTACGGTTTTAGCTTCCCTAAAATATAGTAAAACATAAATAAAAGATTTGATAGCGTTCGATGTGGTCAACTGGCATCTCACCTCGGCTTCATTTTCAACTTGCTTTTCATGCCATCTTGTGCTGAAAGTAAATTATTGACCTAAGTCAGGCCTGTCACATCATATCAGCACCTCTTTGTAAATAACATTGAAAAATACCTTGTCACAATCAATCCATTTCATTTTATTGGCATGGGGAAAAGAAGCCATACAAGAAGCTGAAGAGGAAAGTTTTAAACCGTAGCTGAAATAAGTTCTCCAGATTTAAAAAATTATATGTAGAAACAAATTGGTCAGTTTTGTCGAAAATTATGACGAGGCAAGTCTTTTTTTGTGCAAGGAACTTGATTCTCCTCATGATCCAGGTCATAGTTTTCCCCTAACCAGCGACAAGTGCTTACATCCATTCAAAAATATTTTTTCAGAAAGACGTCTTTCTGTAGTATTACGCGAGGGAGATATTAGAAATTGGGTCCAGAAATGATATCGAAGATGTAGCAGGCAATTTAGGAGTTAAACCGACTGATGGAAAATACTGCGAGCATGGTGTCAGAGGGATATGCCCACACTTTCCGACTTACATTGTCCCAGTCAGAGTGAAACTCATTAGTAGGAATGCACATGATGTCCCAGATCCATTGTCCTTCGGGACACTCCACTTTCACCAGCTATTCGCCCATCATAGAGTCTGATGGCCTCTTTGTCCATCAATGGGAGGTTAGTTGCATATCAATAGCATGGCTCTGTTCTTTTATATGAACAGGAGTGCGCAATAAAACAGCCAAGATAACGATGACAGGTTCAAGTCTGGAAACCTCAGGGAACATTTGTTTGAGGGGTTGAGTGGAACTTAGGGAGTGAGAGAAAAAAAGAATCCAGTTTCGAACAGATACAGGAGAAGACTTTGGAAATCGAGTGAGAGATCATGAAAGTTGCCACTGAGGCAGGCTTTGAAAAAAGATTTTGAATGAATTTCCCTGACAGAAGGAGAATTGCTTCATTAATGCTAGTATTGCCTTTGCCTGACTGTGTAAATGGATCAAGAGCTGCATGTTAATTTAAAGTAGTTTTTAATGGGAACTAGTGTGATAAGGTTAAGAAACTACATGTAATCTGTTGTGTTAGAGTTGAAGTTTAAAAGCTTAATTATTATTTTCTTTCCTTTTCTTTTCATAAAGTTTGTTTATAAAATAACCAAGCCCTATTTCTTATATTATCACTCCTGGAACGAATTGATCTTTCCGCACCATCTTACAACTTGAAAACATTCTGGCTCTGGTTCAGCCTCTTAGCCACTGTTGAGAGCTGACCAAGCGATCATAACAATAGGTTGTAGAGAGGCATGTTAGATTTATGGCTAAGTAGCTTTATGACCTGGATTTTCACATTCATGGAGTTTCATCATAAAAATGGCAGAAGATGCCAAATCCAGCAGTCCAGGACCCAAACATGGCACCTACCATTTTCACAGGGGGGCGGGACTGGACTTGGTTTCGGATTCATGCAAGAGTATTTTGCAGATACAGGTGCGTAGAGGAATGAGCAGCTGCATCCATTCATGTGAGTTTTTGGTGTGAGAGGTGTCTGCAACGTGTGCAGATTGCCTTGTAGAAACAGGTCTAAAATTTGTGGATCTGTTTGGATAACGAGGGTACCAACGTGGAGAGGGTAAGTACTCCTTTTCGTCACGGTCCCAGGACACTTCTGAGGATGTGTCTCTGGGGATTTCTAAAGAACAAAGAACAAAGAAAAATTACAGCACAGGAACAGGCCCTTCGGCCCTCCCAGCCTGCGCCGATCCAGATCCTTTATCTAAACCTGTCGCCTATTTTCCAAGGATCTACTTCCCTCTGTTCCCCGCCCGTTCATATATCTGTCTAGATGCATCTTAAATGATGCTAGCGTGCCCGCCTCTACCACCTCTGCTGGCAAAGCGTTCCTGGCACCCACCACCCTCTGTGTAAAAAACTTTCCACACACATCTCCCTTAAACTTTCCCCCTCTCACCTTGAAATCGTGACCCCTTGTAATTGACACCACCACTCTTGGAGAAAGCTTGTTGCTATCCACCCTGTCCATACCTCTCATAATTTTGGAGACCTCAATCAGGTCCCCCCTCAACCTCCGTCTTTCCACCGAAAACAATCCTAATCTACTCAACCTTTCTTCATAGCTAGCACCCTCCATACCAGGCAACATCCTGGTGAACCTCCTCTGCACCCTCTCTAAAGCAGCGACATCCTTCTGGTAATGTGGCGACCAGAATTGCACGCAGTATTCCAAATGTGGCCTAACCAAAGTCCTACACAACTGTAACATGACCTGCCGACTCTTGTACTCAATACCCCATTCGATGAAGGCAAGCATGCTGTATGCCTTCTTGACCACTCTATCGACCTGCGTTGCCACCTTCAGGGTACAATGGACCTGAACTCCCAGATCTCTCTGTACATCAATTTTCCCCAGCACTCTTCCATTGACCGTATAGTCCGCTCTTGAATTAGATCTTCCAAAATGCATCATCTCGCATTTGCCTGGATTGAACTCCATCTGCCATTTCTCTGCCCAACTCTCCAATCTATCTATATTTTGCTATATTCTCTGACAGTCTTCCTCGCTATCTACAACTCCACCAATCTTAGTATCATCTGCAAACTTGCTAATCAGACCGCCTATACCTTGGTCCAGATCATTTAAGTATATCACAAACAACAGTGGTCCAAGCACAGATCCCTGTGGAACACCATGAGTCACCTTTCTCCATTTTGAGACACTCCCTTCCACCACTCTCTGTCTCCTGTTGCCCAGCCAGTTCTTTATCAATCTAGCTAGTACACCCTGAATCCCATACGACTTCACTTTTTCCATCAACCTGCCATGGGAAACTTTATCAAACGCCTTACTGAAGTCCATGTATATGACATCTACAGCCCTTCCCTCATCAATTAACTTTATAACTTCCTCAAATAATTCTATTAGGTTTGTAAGACATGACCTTCCCTGCACAAAATCATGCTGCCTATCACTGATAAGTCTATTTTCTTCCAAATGTGAATAGATCCTATCCCTCAGTATCTTCTCCAACAATTTGCCGATCACTGAAGTCAAGCTCACAGGTGTATAATTCCCTGGATTATCCCTGCTACCCTTCTTAAACAAAGGGACAACATTAGCAATTCTCCAGTCCTCCGGGAACTCACCCGTGCTCAAGGATGCTGCAAAGATGTCTGTTAAGGCCCCAGCTATTTTGTCCCTCACTTCCCTCAGTAACCTGGGATAAATCCCATTCGGATCTGGGGATTTGCTCACCTTAATGCCTTTTAGAACACCCAAAACATCCCCCTTCCTTATGCCGACTTGACCTAGAGTGTTTAAACATCCATCCCTAGCCTCAACATCCGTCATGTCCCTCTCCTTGGTGAATGCCGATGCAAAGTACTCATTAAGAATCTCACCCATTTCCTCTGACCCCACGCATAGGGAGTCTTTGTCTTAGAGTGGGCCAATCCTTTCTCTAGTTACCCTCTTGCTCCTTATATACGAATAGAAGGCTTTGAGATTTTCCTTAACCCTGTTAGCCAAAGATATTTCATGAACCCTTTTAGCCCTCTTTATTGCGCGTTTGAGATTTGTCCTACTTTCCCGATATTCCTCCAAAGCTCCATCAGTTTTAATTTGCCTAGATCTTATGTATGCTTCCTTTTTCATCTTAGCTAGTCTCACAATTCCACCCATCATCCATGGTTCCTTAATCTTGCCATTTCTGTCCCTCATTTTCACAGAGACATGTCTGTCCTGCACTCTAATCAACCTTTCCTTAAAAGATTCCCACATTTCAAATGCGGATTTACCCTTAAACAGCTGCTCCCAATCCACATTCCCTAGCTCCTGCCGAATTTGTTATACTTGGCCTTTCCCCAATTTAGCACTCTTCCTTTAGGACCACTCTCGACTTTGTCCATGAGTATTCTAAAACTTACGGAATTGTGATCGCTATTCCCAAAGTAATCACCGACTGAAACTTCAACCACCTGGCCGGGATCATTCCCCAATACAAGGTCCAGTATGGCCCCTTCCCGAGTTGGACTATTTACGTACTGCTCTAAAAACCTCTCCTGGATGCTCCTTACAAATTCTGCTCCATCTATGCCTCCAACACTACATGAGTCCCATTCAATGTTGGGGAAGTTAAAATCTCCCATCACGACCACCCTATTGCTCCTACATTTTTCTTTAATCTGTCTACATATTTGTACCTCTATTTCACGCTCGCTTTTGGGAGGCCTGTAGTAAAGTCCCAACAATGTAACTGCACCCTTCTTATTTCTTAGCTCTACCCATATTGCCTCAGTGCTCGAATCCTCCATCGTGCCATCCTTAATCACAGCTGTGATATCATCTCTAACCAGTAATGCAACTCCTCCACCCCTTTTACCTCTCTCTATCCCTCCTGAAGCATCTATACCCTGGGATATTTAGTTGCCAGTCTTGCCCTTCCCTCAACCAAGTCTCAGTAATACCAATAACATCATATTCCCAGGTACTAATCCAAGCCCTAAGTTCATCTGCCTTAGCTGCTACACTTCTCGCATTGAAACAAATGCACCTCAGACCATCTGCCCCTTTGCGTTCATCATCTCTTCCTTGTCTACTCTTCCCCTTAGTCACACTGAGTTTATTATCTAGTACCTTACTGGCTTTCGTTGCTGCCTCTTCACTGACTTCTAACTTCCTAATCTGGTTCCCATCCTCCTGCCGCATTAGTTTAAAACCTCCCCAACAGTGTTTGCAAAAGCACCCCCTAGGACATTGGTTCGAGTCCTGCCCAGGTGTAGACCATCTGATTTGTAATGGTCCCACCACCCCCAGAACCGGTTCCAATGTCCCAAAATTCTGAACCCCTCCCTCCTGCACCATCTCTCAAGTCACGTATTCATTCCGACTGTTCTTGAATTTCTACTCTGACTGTCTCGTGGCACTGGTAGCAATCCTGAGATTACTACCTTTGAGGTCCTACTTTTTAACTTATCTCCTAACTCCCTAAATTCTGATTGTAGGACCTCACCCGTTTTTTACCTATATTGTTGGTGCCTATATGCACCACGACAACTGGCTGTTCACCCTCCCCCTTCAGTATGTCCTGCAGCCGATCTGAGACATCCCTGACCCATGCACCCGGGAGGCAACATACCATTCGGGAGTCTCGTTTTTGACCAAAGAAATGCCTGTCTACTCCCCTTACCATTGAATGCCCTATGACTATAGCCCTGCCAGTCTTTTACCCGCCCTTCTGTGCAGCAGAGCCAGCCATGGTGCCATGAGCCTGGCTACTACTGCCTTCCCCTAGTGAGTCATCTCCCCCAACAGTATCCAAAACAGTATACATGTTTTGGAGAGAGATGACCGCAGGGGACACCTGCACTGCCTTCCTGCTCTTTCTCTGCCTTTTGGTCACCCATTCCCGGTCTCCCTCACCAATTCTAATCTGCGGTGTGACTAACTCACTGAACGTGCTATCCACGACCTCCTCAGCATCGTGGATGCTCCAAAGTGAGTCCATCCACAGTTCTAGAGCCAACATGCGGTCTAACAGGAGCTGCAGCTGGACACACTTCCCGCACATGAAGGAGTCAGGGGCATCGGCCGCGTCCCTGAACTCCCACATTGAGCACGCGGAGCACAACACGGGTCTGGGATCCCCTGCCATTTTTACACTTTACCTCAACGGATTACAAATATAATGTCAAATAATGAATAAGTGAAAGGAATAAAGATTTTACTTACCAATCACAATACTTACCAACACACGAAGAGTTAAATTTCTCCCAGCTGCTGCTAATTGGAGCACTTTCCTTACCAGCCAATCAGGTCACTGCTTTGCTGTGATGTCATTCTTCCCAACAGACCCCTGACCACTGCTCCCGCCGAAAATCTGAAGGCCGCTTCTCCGGCAGCTGTGTCCCCGCCGATCTCCTCGCGCTCTTCCACTGTGTCCCCGCCGCTCTCCTCGCGCTCTTCCATTGTGTCTCCCGCCGCTCTGCTTGCACTCTTCCATTGTGTCTCCCGCCGCTCTGCTCGCACTCTTTCACTGTGTCCCCGCCACTTTCCTCGCGCTCTTTTATCCTGTGTCCCCGCCGCCCTCCTCGCGCTCTTTCACTGTGTCCCCGCCGCTCTCCTCGCGCTCTTTCACTGTGTCCCCGCCACTCTCCTCGGGCTCTTCCATTATGTCTCCCGCTGCTCTCCTCGCACTCTTTCACTGTATCCCCGCCGCTTTCCTCGTGCTCTTTTATCCTGTGTCCCCGCCGCCCTCCTCGCGCTCTTTCACTGTGTCCCCGCCGCTCTCCTCGCGCTCTTTCACTGTGTCCCCGCCGCTCTCCTCAGGCTCTTCCATTATGTCTCCCGCTGCTCTCCTCGCACTCTTTCACTGTGTCCCCGCCGCTTTCCTCGAGCTCTTTTATCCTGTGTCCCCGCCGCCCTCCTCGCGCTCTTTCACTGTTTCCCCGCCGCTCTCCTCGCGCTCTTTCACTGTGTCCCCGCCGCTCTCCTCGCGCTCTTCCATTATGTCTCCCGCCGCTCTCCTCGCACTCTTTCACTGTGTCCCCACCGCTTTCCTCGCGCTCTTTTATCCTGTGTCCCCGCCGCCCTCCTCGCGCTCTTCCACTGTGTCTCCGCCGCTCTCCTCGCGCTCTTTCACTGTGTCCCCGCCGCTCTCCTCGCGCTCTTCCATTATGTCTCCCGCCGCTCTCCTCGCACTCTTTCACTGTGTCCCCGCCGTTTTCCTTGCGCTCCATACGGTCTTTTATCCTGTGTCCCCGCCGCCCTCCTCGCGCTCTTTCACTGTGTCTCCGCCGCTCTCCTCGCGCTCTTTCACTGTGTCCCCGCCGCTCTCCTCGCGCTCTTCCATTATGTCTCCCGCCGCTCTCCTCGCACTCCTTCACTGTGTCCCCGCCGCCCTCCTCGCGCTCTTTCACTGTGTCCCCGCCGCTCTCCTCGCGCTCTTTCACTGTGTCCCCGCCGCTCTCCTCAGGCTCTCCCATTATGTCTCCCGCTGCTCTCCTCGCTCTCTTTCACTGTGTCCCCGCCGCTTTCCTCATGCTCTTTTATCCTGTGTCCCCGCCGCCCTCCTCGCGCTCTTTCACTGTGTCCCCGCCGCTCTCCTCGCGCTCTTTCACTGTGTCCCCGCCGTTTTCCTTGCGCTCCATACGGTCTTTTATCCTGTGTCCCCGCCGCCCTCCTCGCGCTCTTTCACTGTGTCTCCGCCGCTCTCCTCGCGCTCTTTCACTGTGTCCCCGCCGCTCTCCTCGCGCTCTCCCATTATGTCTCCCGCTGCTCTCCTCGCACTCCTTCACTGAGTCCCCGCCGCCCTCCTCGCGCTCTTTCACTGTGTCCCCGCCGCTCTCCTCGCACTCTCTCACTAAAAGTAGGCATGAATGCACATAAAAGGTACATTACCTCATTGGAACTGTGAAGCTCATTGAAACTGCCAGAAATATCAAGATGAACTGTTGAGAGGAGATGTCAAGCGGGACTGAATGCAATCTGGGGTCGTGCAGTACTGTCGCCTTTATCTCACTCTCTGTAAATAGTTAATAGTTCTTTTGTTTTTTAAAATATATTTTATTAAAGTTTTCAAACAGAATTTTGCCATTTTACAAATCAACATAAAAATAGTACAGTAACTGATAAATAACATTATTTAAATAATCTCGTGAACTAACAAAGTAACAAATAATAGTACTCCGCCACATCCCCCCCCCCCCCCCCCCCCCCTGGGCTGCTGCTGCTGACGAACTATTTTCCCTTAACATCCGCGAGATAGTCAAGGAACGGTTGCCACCACCCGGAGAACCCCTGAGCCGATCCTCTCAACGCAAATTTCATTCGTCCTAGTTTTATGAACCCTGCCATATTGTTTATCCAGGCCTCCACGCCGGGGGGTTTCGCTTCCTTCCACATGAGTAAGATCCTTCACTGGGCTATCAGGGACGCAAAGGCCAAAATATCGGCCTCTTTCACCTCGTGTACTCCCGGCTCTTCCCCAAACCCAAATATCGCTGACCCCCAGCCTGGCTTGACCCGGACCTTCACCACCTTTGAGATCACCTTTGCCACTCCCCTCCAGTACTCATCCAGTGCCGGACACGACCAGAACATGTGTGTGTGGTTCGCCGGGCTTCCCAAGCACCTCCCGCACTTGTGCTCCATTCCGAAGAACCTGCTCAGCCTCGCTCCCTTCATATGTGCTCTGTGGAGAACCTTAAATTGAATCAGGCTAAGCCTGGCACACGAAGACGAGGAGTTTACCCTGCTTAGGGCATCAGCCCACAGACCCTCCTCAATCTCCTCTCCCAGCTCTTCTTCCCATTTTCCCTTCAGCTCCTCTACCATCGCCTCCCCCTCGTCTCTCATCTCCTGATATATTTTGGACACTTTGCCCTCCCCGACCCATACCCCGGAAATCACTCTATCTTGGATCCCCTGTGTCGGGAGCAGCGGAAATTCCCTCACCTGTTGCCTCGTAAACGCCCTCACTTGCATGTATCTGAAATTGTTCCCCGGGGGCAACTCATACTTTTCCTCCAGCGCTCCCAGGCTCGCAAATGTCCCGTCTATAAACAAATCTCTCAGTTTCCTAATTCCTGCTCGTTGCCAGCTCTGGAACCCTCCGTCCATCTTTCCTGGGACAAACCTGTGGTTATTCCTGATCGGGGACCACACCGAGGCACCCGTCACCCCCGTGTCGCCTCCACTGTCCCCAGATCCTTAAGGTTGCCACCACCACTGGGTTTGTGGTATACCTTTTCGGGGAGAGCGGCAGCGGCGCCGTCACCAGCGCCTTTAGGCTCATTCCTTTACAGGACGCCAGCTCCAGCCTCTTCCACGCCGTCCCCTCTCCCTCCCTCATCCACTTACAAACCATCGCCACATTGGCGGCCCAGTAGTAGTCGTCCAGGCTCGGCAACGCCAGTCCCCCTCTGTCCCTGCTACGCTGCAGGAACCCCCTCCTTACCCTCGGGGTCTTCCCTGCCCCCACAAAACTCATAATGCTCCTATCTATCCTCCTCCATATGCTCCACCAGCCGCGTCAGATTAAGTCTGTGTAGAGTTCTCCAGCTCCTAGCTACCTGGATCCCCAAATATCGGAAGCTCCTTTCCACTCCCCTTAACGGCAGGGCGTCTATTCCTCTTCCCTCGTCCCCGGGGTGTATTACAAAAAGCTCGGTCTTCCCCATATTTAGTCTGTATCCCGAAAAATCTCCAAACTCCCTCAATATTTGCATAACCTCTGTCATCCCCTCTACAGGGTCTGCAACATATAGCAGTATGTCATCTGCGTAGAGTGACACTCGATGTTCCTCTCCCCCTCTAACCATCCCCCTCCATTTCTTAGAGTCTCTCAACGCTATGGCCAATGGTTCAATTGCCAACGCGAACAGTAATGGGGACAGGGGACACCCCTGCCTTGTTCCCCTGTGTAGCCGAAATTACTCCGCCCTTTGTCGATTTGTGACTACACTTGCCACTGGGGCCCCATATAGGAGTCTGACCCATCTGACAAACCCCTCCCCAAACCCAAACCTCCTCAACACCTCCAATAAATACTCCCACTCTACCGTATCAAATGCATTCTCCGCATCCATCGCCACCACTATCTCTGCCTCCCACTCCGCTGGGGGCATCATTATCACCCCCAGCAGCTGTCGAACGTTGACATTCAATTGTCTCCCCTTTACAAACCCTGTCTGGTCTTCATGCACCACCCCCGGGACACAATCCTCTATCCTCGTCGCCAGCACTTTTGCCAGCAGCTTGGCGTCTACATTTAGGAGTGAGATAGGCCTATCTGACTCGCATTGCAGCGGATCTTTATCCCGCTTCAGGATTAGTGATATCGTCGCCTCCGACATTGTCGGGGGTAGAGTCCCCCCTTCTCTGGCCTCGTTAAAGGTTCTCGCCAGCAGCGGGGCCAACAAGTCCATATATTTCCTGTAGAATTCCACCGGGAACCCATCTGGTCCCGGGGCCTTCCCTGCTTGCATGTTCCCCAGTCCTTTAGTCACCTCATCCATCTCAATTGGCGCCCCCAGACCTACCACCTTCTGCTCCTCCACCCTCGGGAACCTTAGTCGGTCCAAAAACTGTTGCATCCCCTCTTTTCCCTCCGGGGGTTGGGACCTATATAGCCTCTCATAAAAGGTCTTAAACACCTCTTTTGCCTTCCCTGCTCTCCACTCCGTAGTTCCCGTTTCATCCCTAACTCCCCCAATCTCCCTCGCCGCTATCCTCTTGCGAAGTTGGTGGGCCAGCAGCTGGCTCGCCTTTTCCCCATGCTCATATCTCATCCCCTGTGCCTTCCTCCACTGTGCCTCTGCCTTTCCTGTGGTCAGCAGGTCGAACTCCGTCTGAAGTCTTCGCCTCTCTCCGTCCGGGGCCTCCGCATATCTTTTATCCACCCTCAAAATCTCCCCCACTAATCTCTCCCTTTCTTTGCCCTCTTGTTTCTCCTTGTGAGCTCTAATGGAGATCAACTCTCCCCTAACCACCGCCTTCAGTGCTTCCCATACTACCCCCACCTGGACCTCGCCATCGTCATTGACCTCCAGGTATCTCTCAATACATCCCCGCACCCTTCCACAGACCCCCTCATCCGCCAATAGTCCCACATCCAGTCGCCAGAGTGGGCGCTGCTCCCTCTCCTCTCCTAATTCCAGATCCACCCAGTGCGGGGCATGGTCTGAAACGGCTATGGTCGAGTACTCCGTTCCTGCCACCTTCGAGATCAGTGCCCTACTCAGAACAAAGAAATCTATCCGGGAGTAAACCTTATAGACATGGGAGAAAAAGGAGAACTCTTTGGCCAACGACCTAGCAAATCTCCACGGATCCACTCCCCCCATTTGTTCCATGAACCCCCTAAGCACCTTGGCCGCTGCCGGCCTTCTTCCGGTCCTGGATCTAGACCGGTCTAGCCCTGGATCCAGCACAGTATTGAAGTCCCCCCCCATTACGAGGCTTCCCACCTCCAGATCCGGGATACGTCCCAGCACCCGCTTCATAAATCCCGTGTCGTCCCAGTTCGGGGCATATACATTTACCAGCACGACCTCCTTTCCCTGCAATGTACCACTCACCATCACGTATCTACCCCCGTTATCCACCACTATATTCCTAGCCTCGAACGACACCCGCTTCCCCACCAGTATCGCCACCCCCCTATATTACGCGTCCAACCCTGAGTGGAACACCTGTCCCACCCATCCTTTCCTTAGCCTAACCTGATCCGCCACCTTCAGATGCGTCTCCTGAAGCATGACTACGTCCGCCATCAGTCTTTTTAAGTGCGCGAACACCCAGGCCCTCTTAATCGGCCCAGTCAGGCCTCTCACATTCCACGTGATCAGCCGGATTGGAGGGCCACCCGCCACCCCCCCGCCGACTAGCCATCCCCTATTCTAGGCCAGCCCCCCGTCCGGGTCCCGAGCACCCACCCATCCCCCAGGCGGCGCCTTCCCATCCCGACCACCTCTTCTCTTGCCAGCTCCCCCTTGCTCTCAGCAGCAGCAACCCAGTTAGTACCCCCCCCCTCCCCCCGCTAGATCCCCATCTAGCATGGTTACTCCCCCCATGATGCTTCCGAAAGTCAGCTAACTCTAACTGACCCCGACTTCCCCCGTTCTCTCTTTGACCCCCCTAAGTGTGGAACACTCTTCCTTCCTGCGCCTATCTTCCCGCCATCATCTCCATAGCGCGGGAAAAACCCCGCGCTTTCCTATCGGCTCCGCCCCTTATGGCGCAGCTCCCTCATTACCCATCCTCCCTTTCAGTCCCTTTTTCCACCGGCGCCCACATTTCTCCGCGTCCCCCCATCTAGAGGAGAGAAATTCCCCATCTATCGTTTCAATACTATAAACCTCCCATTCCCCAATTTACACTTCTGTACCACAACCTCGTTGTTTCCCCCCCCAACATCAGTCTCTCAGTTCTAGTCCAGTTTCTCTTCTTGGATGAAGGTCCATGCCTCATCCGCCGTTTCAAAGTAGTAGTGCTTGCCCTGATGCGTGACCCACAATCGCGCCGGCTGCAGCATCCCAAACTTTATTTTCTTCCTGTGAAGCACCGCCTTGGCCCGATTGAAGCTCGCCCTCCTACTCGCCACCTCCGCGTTAAGTCCTGATACACTCGTATCACCGCATTCTCTCACCTGCTACTCCATACCTTTTTGGCCCAGCTCAAAACAGCCTCTCTGTCCGTAAAGCGGTGAAATCTCCCCACTATCGCCCTTGGTAGTTCTCCCGCCTTTGGTCTTCTCACAAGGACCCGGTGAGCCCCTTCCACCTCCGGGGGACCCGATGGGGCCTCAGCTCCCATTAGCATATGGAGCATCGTGCTCACATAAGCCCTAACGTCAGCTCCCTCCATTCCTTCGGGGAGACTTAGAATCCGGAGGTTCTTCCTCCTCGAGCTGTCCTCCAGGGCTTCCAGCCTTTCGATACACCTCTTATGTAGCGCCTCATGCATCTCCGTTTGTACCACCAGGACCTGTATCTCATCCTCGTTTTCGGCTGCCTTTGCCTTCACTCCACGGATCTCTATCACCTGGACCTTTTGTGTTTCCTTCAGCCCATCGATTGCCAATAACATCGGCGCCAGCACCTCCTTCTTTAGTTCCTGTACACACCGTCGGAGGAATTCCTGCTGGTCCGGGCCCCATGTCGTCTGGGCTCCATCCGCCGCCATCTTGTTTCTTCCTTCTCTTCTCTGCCGCTGCTCCAAAGGATCCTTCGCAATCTGGCCACTGACACTGGTCTTTTCCATACACACCCGGGGGGGGTACCTTCCTTCGTCACCCCACACTGGGTTTGGTCTGAAAACATTTCTGTTGGGGCTCCCGAAAAGAGCCAAAAACTCCGTTAGAACGGGAGCTGCCGAAACGTGCGGCTTAGCAGTGCATCGCCGCAACCGGAAGTCTAAATAGTTAATAGTTTAAGGCATTTAAAACTCTTGCCTATAACTCTTTGAAAGAACTGTCCAGGGTGTTGAGAAATTATTTCTTCCAATTTCACTCTGTTGGCTTTAGGGCCTCCATTACCAGATAAGT
The DNA here is from genome assembly GCF_047496885.1 of Scyliorhinus torazame. Lineage (NCBI taxonomy): Eukaryota > Metazoa > Chordata > Chondrichthyes > Carcharhiniformes > Scyliorhinidae > Scyliorhinus > Scyliorhinus torazame. The sequence goes on from NC_092707.1 coordinate 64,311,202, forward strand.
GTTGCATGACAAGATTGACAACTCCAGGTGGTTATGGACTCATTAAAGTGGGACTATAAATTCCAGTGCTTGTTTTTATAAGGGACTATGTAACTATATGTCATACTCATTGTTGCCATGATGTGGCGATGCCGGCGTTAGTTGCACCCATTTGTTGTCCATTGGTCATGAAAAGTGCAGTAGAAATAATGTTCATTGTTATAAGGGATGACGTAGCTGTAGGAATTCAACTATAGGGCTGGATGACCCACAATGGAAATTCAAGCCATATTAAATGGATTTTAATGAGTGAGGGTGTTTTTTAAATAAAGTCTGCAATAAACACTTCAAATTTTTTTTTTAAATTATCTCAGCACATGTCCTGAGATCTGCTCATTGTGGACACTGGGGGATCTACCTCAGCTGTGACTCAGTTGGTAGCACTCTCATCTTTGAATTACGAGTTTCTGGGTCCAAGTCCCAGTGCAGATTTGAGCACAAAAATCAAGGTTAACACTAGTGCAGTGCTGAGGGAATGCTGTGCTGTTGGAGGCTCAGATCAGGGGCGTCATTCTCCGACCCCCCGCCGGGTCGGAGAATGGCCGTTGGCCGCCGTGAATCCCGCCCCCGCCCCCGCCGAAGTCTCCGAAGGGAGAAAAGTCGGCGGGGCGTTAATGGCGCCGCTGCCGCGGAGAATGTCACGGGTCTGCGCAAGGCAGCCGATTTTCGGCCTGCCGATATTCTCCCTTCCGGATGGGCCGAAGTCCCGTCGACGTGATGACCGTTCACGTCGACGTGAATCAAACCTCCTTTTCATCGGCGTGACCCGGTGCTCCAGGCTCACGCCGACCAGCGAGGAGGTGAGTGACGGCCTGGGGGGTTGGCTCTGGGCAGGAAATGGCGTGGCCGCAGACTGATTGCCTGAGGAGAGGTGTGTCTCGGCTTGTGTGTGTGTGCGGCGGGGGTGGGGGGGGGGGGTGTGGTTAGAGTAGGCTGGGCTCCGGGGGAGTGCCGGGAGGGGGTCCGTGCCGGGGTGGAGGTTGGGGGTTGTGGAGGGGGTCCGTGCCGGGGTGGAGGTTGGGGGGGGGGTCCGTGCCGGTGTGGAGGTTGGGGAGGGGGTCCGTGCCGGGGTGGAGGTTGGGGAGGGGGTCCGTGCTGGGGTGGAGGTTGGGGGGGGGGGTCCGTGCCGGGGTGGAGGTTGGGGGGGGTCCGTGCTGGGGTGGAGGTTGGGTGTCGGGGAGGGGGTCCGTGCCGGGGTGGAGGTTGGGGGGGGTCCGTGCTGGGGTGGAGGTTGGGGGGGTCCATACTGGGGTGGAGGTTGGGGGTTGTGGAGGGGGTCCGTGCCGGGGTGGAGGTTGGGGGGGGGTCCGTGCTGGGGTGGAGGTTGGGGGCTGTGGAGGGGGTCCGTGCCGGGGTGGAGGTTGGGGGTGTCCGTGCTGGGGTGGAGGTTGGGGAGGGGGTCCGTGCCGGGGTGGAGGTTGGGGAGGGGGTCCGTGCCGGGGTGGAGGTTGGGGAGGGGGTCCGTGTCGGGGTGGAGGTTGGGGGGGGGGTCCGTGCTGGGGTGGAGGTTGGGGAGGGGGCCGTGCCGGGGTGGGTGATGGGAGGGCAAATGAGTTGGTCCACCTGGCCAGGTGCCAGCCTCCAACAGTTGGACCCATGCGGTCCATGCCACCTGGCTGGGGGGAGGAGGGGATATGGGCAATGATGACATGTCGTCGTTCCCCTCCCCCCCACCAGGCCGTCATGTTTTCAGACCATCCAGCGATGTTGGCCGCCGTGGTGGCAGCCGCTCATGTCTATGTTGCCCTGGATGAGGAGGAGGAGGAGGAGGAGGAGGAGCGTGCCAGAGAGGCGGCGCAGGCTGCCGCAGAGGGGCAGGCGGCAGCCGCCCAGGCTGGAGGGACACCTGACCGACAGGACGAGGAGGGGGAGGAGGACATCGCGGCCCCACGGCAACGGAGGCACCCGAGGGCGCCCCGTGTGTACCGGCCCCGGCAGTCATACCAGTACCTCACGGACCGGGAATGCAGGAGGAGACTCCGGATGAGCCGGGAAACCGTGGCACACATCTGCCACCTGCTGGCACACCTGTCACCGCGTGGCACTGGCGGGGGACACCCTCTCCCCGTGTCCGTCAAGGTTACGGTGGCCCTGAACTTTTATGCAACGGGGTCATTCCAGGCACCGAGTGGGGACCTGTCCGGCATATCGCAGACATCGGTGCATCGGTGCATCCGGGCAGTGACAGATGCCCTTTATGCCATGGCGCACCGCTACATCCGCTTCCCCGTGGACCGGGCCAGCCAAGATGCCCGCGCCGTGGGCTTCTCTGCCATTGCCGGGTTCCCCATGGTCCAGGGCGCGATCGATGGGATGCACGTCGCCGTGCGGCCACCTGCAGATAACAGGGCCGTGTTCACTAATAGGAAGGGGACCTATTCGATGAACGTACAGGTGGTCTGCGACCACCGCATGATGATCCTGCACGTCTGCGCCCGTCACCCAGGCAGTGTACACGACTCATTCGTGTTGTCGCGGTCATCCATCCCCGGCATGTACGAGGGACGCCATCCCCGGCTGAGGGGCTGGTTGCTGGGCGACAGGGGCTACCCATTGCGATCGTGGCTGATGACGCCTATACGGAGGCCACGCAATGAGGCGGAGAACCGCTACAATGATGCCCATGTAGCGACAAGGGGAGTGATCGAAAGGTGCTTTGGCGTGCTGAAGATGCGTTTCAGGTGCCTGGACCTCTCTGGGGGCGCCCTCCAGTATCGGTCAGATAGGGTCGGCCGCATCATTGTGGTGTGCTGCGTCCTGCACAACATAGCCCAGCAGAGGGGCGATGTGCCGCAGGCAGAGGAGGGCGGAGTGGAGGAGCAGCAGGAAGAGGCCCAGTCCTCCCCAGATGAGGGGGATGGGGGCAATGGTCAGGGCAGACGGGGTAGACACAGACGGGTGGCTGTCCACCGTTACCGGCTGGCCCAGCGGGCACGGGACAGACTGATAGACGCCCGCTTCACTGACTAGATGGGCGTGGGAATCGGGTAGTATGGCCACAGACCGCACACCATGACAACAGCCGACCACCCACACCCCCCACCCATCCACCCACCCAGCACCCTCACCCCCCTCCCCAACCCCACACACCCCACCCGCATGCACACCACCCCCCCACCCCCAATTGCCGATCCACCGGCGGCACAACGGGCCGGGCTCACCCAGTTGCGGGTGGACGCGTGTCTATCGCAGGCCATGGAGAATGATGACAACCCGCCTCCGATGAGCTCCTGGCTCTACATCGTTGGACTGTGTCTGACCCATGGCCACAGTACCACCATCCACCCGGACCATCCCTGCATGCGGTTGTGACACTGCAGCGCACGGTCCCGTCCTCTGCCCGGGGGATGTTGATGGCGGCCCAGGGGGAAGGGGGCAGACTCACCTGGGGCTGAGGTAAGACCACCCCTCACACACACACTTGCGCTCAACGTACATGACACCCCCGCACACTTTGGACAGAGCACAAAGGCAGCTTCGGTAGGTGTAACATTGACTTTAATAACCAAAGGAGTTCATGCACGTGCCCTAGCGCCTAAAACTCATCTGTGCCCTGCACCCGTGCCAACTTACTCAGTGTCTAATAGTTTGGCCTTACGGGCCCTTTGACTACGTCTACGTGGTTCCCCAGACGGTACAGCAGAACTGGAGGTGGACTCCTGTGATTCCTGCCCTCTGACACTGGATCCCTTTGGCGGCCGTTTCCTGGGGCGTCCTGGCCTAGATGGGCCAGGCTGCGGCCCGGGCGACTGGGATGGCGAGCTGCCAGCCTGTCCTGCCCGTTGCCCACCCGATGCACCTGGGACGGAAGGGGGGGAGTCCGAGGTCTCGCGGTGTACCGGGACCTCCCCTACAGAGGGAGCCGGGACGGACCACACCACCTCCTCCTCCCTCGGGGTGCCCGATGGCCCCCAGGTCTCTACATGGGTGGGGGATGCGAACGGACTGGCCATCCGACGCGCCCCCGACATCTGGCGCTGCCAGTCCTGGAGGCCCGTGCTGGTATCGACAGGGGTCTGCAGGTTTGCAGCCATGGAGCCCAGGGGGTTGTCGAACCCTGTCTGCGACAGTGCGACGCCAGCTCGCACATGGCCACTGGCGCCGATGCCCTCAGCGATGGCCTGCTGAGACTGGGCCATGGCCTGCAGAGACTGGGCCATGGCCTGCAGAGACTGGGCTATGGCCTGCTGAGACTGGGCCATGGCCTGCTGAGACTGGGCCATGGCCTGCTGAGACTGGGCTATGGCGTTGAGCGCCTCTGCCATCTGGCGCTGGCACTGGCTCATGGCCTCCTGTGAGAGGGCAGCCATTTCCTGGGCCACAGACGCCGCCTGCACGGAAGGCCCCAGGCCTCGCAAACCGTTCCCCATGTCTGACACCGTCGCACCCATTGCCTCCACCGCGGACGCCACCCGTGCGGTGTCAGCCTGGGTGGCACGCATGACCGGGACCACTCCCAGCTCCTGGACGCGGGTGGACTCCTCCACCTGCGACCGCAGCCGCCGCAAGCCACCCGTCACCCTATTCGCTCGTCTCCGTGTCGGTGGTTGCATCGGATCTATGTGTGGGTGTGGTAACTGCAGGAACCCGGGATCCATCTGGGCGGCAGATGTTCGCTTGGCCTGGGCTGCCCTCCGACCGCCCGGTCCCTCTGCTGCTCCTACCTCCACCTGCTGTACCGGGACGGCTGTGTTGTGCGCACCAGTGAGTGTACCAGACGCCTCATCACTAAAGTGCCCAACCGTGGTGAGTGTTTCTGCGATGGTGGAGGGTGTTGGTGACAGCAGTGGCGTTGTGTCGTGCTCTTCGTCCCACTCTGAGTCCATGGCACTTTGGGGTGGGGGTTCGTCTCCACCCATCCACTCTGAGTCACTGTCCGGTATTTCGTCTTCCCGGGTAGTGCTGTCCCGGGTAGTGCTGTCCCGGGTAGTGCTGTCCCGGGTAGTGCTGTCCCGGGTAGTGGTGTCCCGGGTAGGGGTGTCCTGGGTAGTGGTGTCCCGGGTAGGGGTGTCCTGGATAGTGGTGTCCTGGGTAGTGGTGTCCTGGCTCAGATGTGACGGGGGCCTGTGGCTGCCCCCCTCATCGCTGGGTGGTCGCTCCCGCACGTGACGGGGGTGTCGTCTCCCTGTTGCTCCAGGTCTCTCCGTCTCCCGTGGTGTGCGAGAGGCATCCTGCGGGCATCGCATGCTGGAGGGTCCGGGTCTCTCCGTCTCCCGTGGTGTGCGAGAGGCATCCTGCGGGCGTCGCATGCTGGAGGGTCCGGGTCTCTCCGTCTCCCGTGGTCTCCGAGGGGCATCCTGCGGGCGTCGCATGCTGGAGGGTCCGGGTCTCTCCGTCTCCCGTGGTGTGCGAGAGGCATCCTGCGGGCGTCGCATGCTGGAGGGTCCGGGTCTCTCCGTCTCCCGTGGTCTCCGAGGGGCATCCTGCGGGCGTCGCATGCTGGAGGGTGCGGGTCTCTCCGTCTCCCGTGGTCTCTGAGGGGCATCCTGCGGGCGTCGCATGCTGGAGGGTGCGGGTCTCTCCGTCTCCCGTGGTCTCCGAGGGGCATCCTGCGGGCGGTCTGCATCTGCGGGGATGGGTGCCTGGACGTTTGGTCCTGCGATACACAATGAAGCATGCATGGTTAGACATCAGGCAGTGATCAGGTGATACGGGAGAGGGGGATATAGGGGAGGGAGGATATGGGGACGGGCTGTTGGTGGCTCACTTGCTCGTGGGGCCCCGACCTCTGCATCAGCAACCTCCCGGTCCTCAGGTCCGCCAGCCAGTTCCAGGGCCCTTTCCTCGTGTACGGTCAGTGGCCTCTCATCAGCGGGCCCTCCTCCAGTCCTCACATGCTCCCTGGTGTTGTGTGCGCACTTCTCCTGTGGGGGGGGGGTGGTGGCAGGGGTAAAAGGCAACAGTGTTAGGCAGGTATATGATTGCACGCCATCGGTTGCGCGTGCATTGCAGAGGTTAAGGTTAGGGCTGGATTCACTTGGGGATATGGGGGAGGGGGGAATATGGGGGATATGGTGGAGGGGGGATATGGGGGAGGGGGGATATGGGGGAGGGGGGATATGGGGGAGGGGGGATATGGGGGATATGGGGGAGGGGGATATGTGGGAGGGGGGATATGGGGGAGGGGCGATATGGGGAATATGGGGGAGGGGGGATATGGGGGATATGGGGGAGGGGGGATATGGCGGAGGGGGGATATGGGGGAGGGGGGAATATGGGGGATATGGGGGAGGGGGGGATATGGGGGAGGGGGGATATGGGGGAGGGGGGAATATGGGGGATATGGGGGAGGGGGATATGGGGGATATGGGGGAGGGGGGATATGGGGGATATGGGGGAGGGGGGATATGGGGGATATGGGGAGGGGGGATATGGGGAAGGGGGGATATGGGGGAGGGGGGATATGGGGGAGGGGGATATGGGGAGGGGGAATATGGGGGATATGGGGGAGGGGGGATATGGGGAATATGGGGGAGGGGGGATATGGGGGATATGGGGGAGGGGGGATATGGGGGATATGGGGGAGGGGGGATATGGGGGAGTTTTTTGCGCCGATCGGCGGAGTTTCCGCCGATAACGGAGAATTTCGCCCCAGATGTTAACCAGAAGTCCCCATCTGCCTGCACAGGTGAATGTAAAAGATCCCACTGCACCATTTCAAAATAATGGAAATGGAGGTACCCGAGTGCCCTGGTTAATATTTAATCCTCATTCAACAACCCAAAAAAAGATTATCTGGTCATTACCACACCAGTGTTTGTGAGAGTTTGTTCTGTGCAAAGTTTCTGCCGTCTTTCCTGCATTACAAAAGCGACTACAGTGCTTCATTAGTTGTAAGTGCACTTTGAGATGTCCATTGGTCATGAAAAGTGCAGTAGAAATGCAAGCCCTTTCTTTAACTATTTTGAAGGGTACTTATGCTAGAGTGGAAGAAATAGCTAATGCAGTGTGTAATATTTTGAAAGATTGGCAACCACCAAGTAGATTAGCGAACAGACAGTTATTAAGGTAAGTAACTATTTACAGAGAGTGAGATAAAGGCGACAGTACTGCACGATCCCAGACTCCAAACTGCATTCAGTCCCGTGATTCACACGCTCCATCCGGTCTGATTGGCCGAGCAGTTCACATGACCCCCTGAAACTTGTCCCCTTAAAGGGGCATGCTACCACACAGTGAATGTGCCATGAGTAACAAAAAATAATTTAAAAAGACAAGTTCAATTTGCTAGTATATGGCATCAGGTTAGGCAAGGAGGAATCTGTGACTTCTTCAACTGAACCTCCTGGCTGCATCAAAATTCCAGGAGCAGGAGAAATCTCAAACCATTTGCCAATGTTTAATAACTTCAGAAAACCCGAGACTCTTTGAATGTTACTGCATATTCAAAGCTATATGTTGGCAGATAATTACTTTCTACCAAATTAAGCGACTTGCTGCAAAAGAAATGTTCTCACTTGACATCATTACTCTTTAAGAGAAATCTCATTATTTGAGCTTTACCACAATAAAGCTATCATACTGTTTTCAATAATACTTTCAGTGGAAAGTGAAAATGAATACAAAAAAGAAATCTTCATGGAATCTATTTGTAATATCGTTTCACGGAACGACCAGGGATTTTTCCCCTACTGTGACTAGGTTCCTCTAAATGTCAACAAAAAGATCCTCTGTACACTGAGCAGTGAAAATATTTGCGCATTGTACTGTCAAATAAATCTCCCAGCAAGGCAAGAATAATGTTTAAATCGGGTTTGATGATTAAGCTTTTAGGCCTGTGTCTGAATGGAATTTGGAGGAGGAAGCAAAATGTAACACAAGATAAATCCGGTGCTAGTTCCAATTTGCAGAAAGGACATGTCCTAGCATGGTTCCAATGTCAGCATGTTTTCAACACCTTGTTTTTATATATAAGTAAAATATCTGTAATCAGCCTGGTTTATCTGGCTGTTTCAGACACTGGAATAAGCCACAGCAGGCTCAATAACAATGACTGAACCTTTCAGCTCCACTTCACTTATATGCTCGCAGTAACCTAGGGAGATTGTCAGTGAATTGAAATAGAGATGGAGGTACAACAAAAGTCATCAGAATTGATGAAACGTTCATATAAATCAGTAGGTAAACCAGATATTCCTGTTATTTACCCCATCCAGTTTGTATGAACCTATGCATAAATAAAGCCAATCTTTAACCTCCGCCACAACAGAAGAATTTTTATGCCAAAGCTAAAAAGATCCGACAAGGTTAAATATTTTTTCAGTTTATTCAGAGGAATATATGATGATTTAGTTTATGTACTTTATAATTTAATTATCTTTTAACTCAAATATATTGGGATTAAATGTGTATAATGAAGTATCACGTGCTTCTGCTCTATTAACAAGAACATTTTTTTTTTAAAATACAAAAGACTTGGAACTTTTCAATGACCCTGTCCTGATTTAAGAATGCAGCAAATTCTGGTAATGCTCCATCATGAGCCCTGAGCAGGTTTTTAATGATTGCAATACAACTGGAGACTGAGAAGTAGTACGTTACAGTTTGGTAAAAGGATTTGTTTTTACGATATTATGAGATTATGGTTGAGACGAGATAAATCAAATATGTCCAGATGGGAAAGAACACAAACTGTTTCAAGCAAATTCTCCTGAATAGTTTGGTATCTTAATTCTGATGATTCAAGGCGCACGATCTGACGAAAAAATAAGACCAGAGTCCATTCTGGCTGGATTAATTGGGTTGTTCATGGCACTACAAGCTGTTTTGTTATAGGTTATCTTTTTTTTACATTATAATTATAAAGTGGGGCATGTGGGGTGTTCAAGGGAATGGAGGGAGTTTTGTACTGTGGCATGCGTATAAAGATGATTGTTTCGTATGTTTTCTATGTAAATTGAAAATGCCTTGAATAAAAATATTTTTTAAAAAGAGTGCAGGTTAAAAAGTTGGGAAGAGCAAGAAGATTAGCGAACAGGCTGAACAGCCCGTTGAGCCACTTACTTTAGGCAGATCTGCCCAACCGGCCTTCTTAATCAGCAAATATCACGTGGCATCGCAGAATGTAATGAATGAAAATAAAATTCTTGAGAAGGAAGAATGCAAGGTAAACTAGAAACAGTCACCATTTATGTCCAGGTTGCAGTGTCTTCCTCTGTTTCTCCATGCACTCTGTCAACAGCCTGTATGGTATTTGTGCAGAATGCTGGAAGACATTGGGCTGGATTTAACGGAGCCCACTGGAGTGGGCTAGGTGGCGGGGCAGGGTCATGTAATTGTGGAGTAGGCCTTGCATTGGTTTCACATTGGTGGGAAAACGGACGCCTCTTAAGGCAGCAATGGAATGGGCTAACACAGGGAAGCTGCCTGCTCGTTTATTAGGCCCATTACAAGCCACATAAAGGTGATTATCCGTGAGTCTCCCAGTAGTGAGTTATTGGTAACTCAGGGATGCTCCTCACTCGCATGCTTCCTGGAGGCCATGCAGAAAACCTTGTCTTGTTTATCTTGTTTATCAGCTGAATCCAAGGGTGGGGGGGTTCCCTCTTTCTTTAAAAAATTTTTTTTAATTTAAGTATTTGAAAATTTTTATAATAATATTAACAATGACATCAACATGGTATAATAAACATTTCCAACCCCCATCCCCATCTTCAAACAGCCCAACCATAAAACAACAATCCGGCCCTCTTCCCCCTTCCCCCCTTGGAATACTGCATCTGCTGACATTTTAATTTTCCCCGAGAAAGTGGACGAACGGCTGCCACCTCCGGGAGAACCCTGACATTGACCCTCTTAAGGTGAACTTTATTTTCTCGAGACTGAGAAACCCAGCCATGTCACACTAACACAGGTCTCTACACTCAGGGGCTTCGAGTCCCTCCACATTAACAAGATCCGTCTCCAGGCTACCAGGGCGGCAAAGGCCAAGACGTCAGTCTCTTTCACCCCCTGAACTCCCGGATCTTCCAACACTCCAAAGATCGCTACCTCCAGACTCGGCACCACCCGTGTTTTAGCACCGTGGACATTGCCTTAGCAAAACCCTGCCAAAACCCTCTAAGCTTCGGGCATGCCCAAAACATGTGGACATGATTTGCTGGGCTTCCCGCGCACCTTGCCCACCTGTCCTCTACCCTGAAAAACGTACTCATCCTAGCCACTGTCATTTGCGCCCGGTGGACTACCTTAAATTGTATCAGGCTAAGCCTGGCATATGATGAGGAGGTATTAACCCTGCTTAGGGCATCCACCCATAGACCCACCTCTATCTCTCCTCCTAGCTAGTCCTCCCACTTGCCCTTAAGCTCCTCCACTGGAGTTTCCTCCGCCTCCGAAAGCTCCTGGTAAATATCTGAAACCTTCGCCATCACCCACCCAGGTACCGGAGACTCTCTATCCTGTATCCCCCTTGGCGGCAGCAGCGGAAAGGCCGGAACCTGCTTCCTCAGGAAGTCTCACACCTGCAAAAACCCTGCTGGCAATTCAAATTTATCCTCCAAGTCTTTCAAGCTGGGAAAGCCCCCATCTATAAATAAATCCCCCATCCTTCTAATTCCTGCCCTCTGCCAACTCCGGAACCCACCATCCAGCCTACCCGGTACAAACCAATGATTATAATAAATCGGGGTCCAAACCGATACTCCCTCCCCTCTCTTATATCTCCTCCATTGCCCTCAGATTCTCAGAGCCGCCACCACCACTGGACGTGGGCTGGTTTAGCACAGGGCTAAATCGCTGTCTTTGAAAGCAGACCAAGGCAGGCCAGCAGCACGGTTCAATTCCCGTACCAGCCTCCCCGAACAGGCGTCGGAATGTGGCTGGAATCGGGCCGGCGAGAACGGAAGAGATGCCATTATCAGTGCTCCCAAACTGCTGTCTTTGCATGACGCCGCCTCCATCCGCTCCCACACCAGCCCCTCCCCCACTACCCACTTCCTAATCATGGCTATATTAGCTACCCAGTAGTAATTGCAGAAGTTCGGCAGCGCCATCCCACCCCCACCACCCCCCTCCCCCCCCCCCGACTACGCTCCAGCAACACTTTCTTCACTCGCGGGGTTTTACCCGCCCACACAAAACCTGAAATAACCTTATTCACCCTCTTGAAAAAGGCCTTTGGGATGAAGATGGGGAGGCACTGAAAGACAAACAGAAATCTGGGGAGGACCGTCATTTTCGCGGTCTGTACCCTCCCCGCCAGTGATAGCGGAAGCATGTCCCATCTCTTAAAGTCCCCTTCCATTTGTTCTACCAGCCACGATAGGTTTAACTTGTGCAGTGCCTCCCATTCCCGGGCCACCTGGATTCCCAGATACCGAAAGCTCTTCCCTACCATTCTAAGTGCCAGCTCTCCCAGTCTCTTCTCCTGTCCTCTTGCCTGGATCGCGAACATCTCGCTTTTCCCCATGTTCAATTTATACCCCGAAAAATTGCCAAATTTCCCCAGGATTCGCATTACTTCCCCCATCCCCTCCAACGGGTCTGAAATATACAAGAGCAGGTCATCTGCTTAAAGCGAGACCGGTGCTCCCCCCCCCCCGCCCCCCCCCCTCCCCCCCCCCCCCCTCCCCCCCGAACCAGCCCGTTCCAGTTCCTAGAGGCTCTTAACGCCATGGCCAATGGCTCTATGGCTTGAGCAAACAGTAACGGGGAGAGGGGGCACCCTTGCCCCGTCCCTCGGTGTAGTTTAAAATACCCCGACCTCAGCCGGTTCGTACATACACTCGCTACTGGTGCCTGATAGAGGAACTGCACCCAGTCAATAAAGCCCTCACCAAACCCAAACCTTTCCAGCGCCTTCCACACGCAATTCCACTCCACCTGATCAAAAGCCTTCTCCGCATCCATCGCTACCTCCACCTCCTCTCTTTCTGACGGCATCATAATAACATTCAACAGCCTTTGAACATTATCCTTGAGTTGCCTTTCCTTTTACAAATCCCGTCTGGTCTTCCCCTATCACCCCCGGGGCATAGTCCTCTATCCTTGTGGCCAGTATCTTAGCCAGCAGTTTGGGGTCCACATTCAGTGGAGAAATCGGCCTGTGTGACCCGCATTGCTCCGGATCCTGCGCCCGTTTCAGGATCAATGAAAGCGAGGCCTGCGACATTGTTGGGGGGAGGACTCCCTTCTCTCTTGCTTCATTAAATGTCCTCACCAGCAGTGGGCTCAATATCTCTGAAAACGTCTTATAGAATTCCACTGGGTAGCCGTCAGGCCCCGGGGCCTTGCCCGACTGCATGCCCTCCAGCCCCTTGATTATTTCTTCAAACTCATTTGGGGCTCCAGCCCTTCCACCAGATCCTCATCTACCCTTGGAAACCTCAGCTGATCCAAAAACTGCCTCATCCCCTTCACCCCAGCCGAGGGTTCCGACTCATATAATTTACTATAGAAGTCCTTAAACACCTCGTTCACCCCCGTTGGCTCCAGGACAGTATTCCCGCCTCTACTCTTTACTTTACCTATCTCCCTGGCTGCCTCCCTTTTCCTGAGCTGGTGCGCCAACATTCTGCTTGCCTTTTCCCAGTACTCATACATCACCCCCCTTGCCTTCCTCAACTGTTCCACCGCTTTCCCTGTGGTCAACAGCCCAAACTCCGCCTGTAACCTCCGCCACTCCCTCAGTAGCCCCACGTCCGGGGCCTCCGAGTATCTCTTGTCCATCTGGAGTATCTCCTCCACTAAATTGTCCCTCTCAGCCCGTTCCGCCTTTTCTCTATGGGCCCGTATCGAGATTAATTCCCCTCTGACCACTGCCTTCAAAGCTTCACAAACCGTTGCTGCAGAGACCTCCTTCCAGGTAGTCCTGGATGGACTTGTTAACCCACCCACAGATCGCTTCGTTCTCGAGCAACCCCACATCCAGGGCGGGATTCTCCACTCCCGCGGCGAAGTGGCCGCGCCGTCGTGAATGCCGTCGAGGTTCACGACGGCGCGAAACGGCCCCGATCCCGACCGATTCAGGCCCTGACAATGGGCCAGGATCGGGGCCGTGTCATCTACACGCGCCAGGCCTTGTCGCCCGCGTAAAGGCGGCGCCGCATAGATGACGCGGCCGGCGGCGCATAACGGGCGTCATCCGCGCATGCGCGGGTTGGCCGGCGCCAACCCGCGCATGCGTGGTTGCCGTCCTCTCTAAGTCCGCCCCGCAAGAAGATGGCGGACGGATCTTGCGGGGCCGCGGAAGGAAGGAGGTCCTCGTTCAGAGAGGATGGCCCGACGATCTGTGGGCACCGATCGCGGGCCACCCCACATTTGAGGTACCCCCCGGTGCAAGATCCCCCCTCGCACCCCCGCAGGCCGCCCCCCCCCCCAGCGTTCACGCACCGTTCACGACTGCAGCGACCAGGTGTGGACAGCGGCGGGGGGAACCCGCCGTTTTCGCCTGGCTGCTCGGCCCATCCGGGCCTGAGAATAGCGGAGGTGCCGGAGAATCGCCATTTTCGGAGTCTCCGGCGATTCTCCAGCCTGCGGTCCGTGAAACTCGACCGGGCCATTCCCGCCGCTTGGGAGAAGCGTCGGACCGACGTCCCGGGAAATTTTGCTGGCCCAGGCGATTCTCCCAACCGGCGCGGGAGTGGCTAATCGCGCCCCCAGTCTCTACAGCGGGCGTTGCCCTCTCTCCACACTAACCCGTAGATCCACCCAGTGCAGGGCATGATCCGACACTGTGATTGCCGAATACTCAGTATCCACCACCTTCGGTATCAGTGCCCTGCCCAGAACATAAAAATCGATGTGAGAGTATACCTTGTGGACATGTAAGAAAAAGGAAAACTCCTTCGCCCTTGACCGTGCAAACCTCCATGGGCCTACTCCCCCCATCTGTTCCATAAACCCCTTCAGTTCCTTTGCCGCAGCCGGCCTCCTCCCTGTCCTGGCTTTTGACCGGTCCAATTCCGGATCAATGACTGTGTTAAAGTCTCCTCCCATGATCAGGTTACGTGACTCTAAGTCTGGGATTTTACCTAACACGCGCCTCGTAAATTCCACATCGTCCCAACTCGGAGCGTATGTGTTCACGAGTACCACCCGCACCCCTTCCAGCTTCCCACTTACCATTATGTACCTACCCCCCTTGTCTGACACGATTCTCCCTGCCTCGAAAGCCACTCGTTTGTTGATCAAGATCGCTACCCCCCTGGTCTTTGAGTCCAGCCCCGAGTGGAATACTTGGCTTACCCACCGCTTTCTCAGTCTCATCTGGTCTGTAACCTTTAGGGTGTGTCTCTTGTAGCATTGCCACGTCCGCCTTCAGCCCCCTCAAATGCGCAAACACGCGAGCCCTCTTGACCGGCCCATTCAGCCCTCTAATGTTCCATGGAATCAGCCTGGTCGGGAGGGGGGGGGGGGGGGGGGGGGGGGCTTACCCCCACCCCGCCTGACCTAGCCATCACCCTTTTTTGGCCAGCCTCTAGCTCGCCTGCTCGTGTCCCCACTCGGGCATTCGCCATTCCCAACCTCCCATTTGTCCCCTAGTAACAGTTCCTCCCCTTGTCAGCAAAGCAGCCCCCCCCCCCTCTCCTTCCCCCCCTAGCAACAACACTAGAAACCCAACCCCCCAAGTCAAGCTCCAGCTTAACACCTGCTCGCCCCCCCCCCCCACTGTGCTTCCGAGAGTCAGCTGACCCATCCTGACGTGATAGCGCCCGCCCCTGGCACCAAGCAGTCTGTCTCCCCATTGTTCTCTCCCCTCTCCCCCCACTTGGACAAACATATTAAAAGCATCACATTCCACAGCAAACAAACATCAGAAGAAAAGAAAAATAAACAGTGAAGAAACAGACGCTTTAGAAAAAAAACCACCCAAAAACAGAACCAACCCCGAAGACCATCCCCCCCTCTAACGAGCACCCTGCAAGGCAAAGTTACCTTTAGCCATCCAAACAGCCCCTTATTACACATAGCACTACTGATACTTATACAGCCCAGCACAACAAATCGCCACCACAGTACTCTCCAAGGCTTCAGTGTCTTTCAATTCGCCTCCAGCCTCTTTTCTTCAATAAAAGTCCACACTTCGTCTGGTGTTTCGAAGTAGAAGTCCCGTTCCTCATGTGTGACCCACAGACGGGTTGGGTACTGCATCCCAAATCACCCCCTTCTTAATGGGGGCCGTTTTTGCCCGATTAAACCCAGCTCATCTCTTGGCCAAATCCGCGCCCAGATCCTGATAAATGCGCAGCTCACAATTCTCCCACTTGCTGCCCCGTTCCTTCTTGGCCCACCGCAGAACGTGTCCCTTGTCCAGGAATCGGTGAAAGTGTACCACCATCGCCTTCGGCGGCTCATTCGCTCGGGGCTTCTTCGCGAGGGCTCTATGCGCTCTATCCACTTCCAGGGGCCGAGGGAATGCCTCAGCCCCATCAACTTCTCCAACATGTCCGTAACATAGGTCCTCGCATCCGATCCCTCACTGCCTTCAGGGAGGCCAACAATTCTAAGATTCTGCCTCGTGGATCTATTCTCCAGGTCCACCAGCTTCTCCTGCATTCTTCTCTGTCGGTCGTTCATCATCTCCACCTTGGTCTCCAGCACGGTTATAGAACAGGAACAAAGTACAAAGAAATGCACAGCACAGGAACAGGCCCTTCGGCCCTCCAAGCCCGTGCCGACCATGCTGCCCGACTAAACTACAATCTTCTACACTTCCTGGGTCCGTATCCCTCTATTCCCATCCTATTCATGTATTTGTCAAGACGCCCCTTAAATGCCACTATCGTCCCTGCTTCCACCACCTCCTCCGGTAGCGAGTTCCAGGCACCCACTACCCTCTGTGTAAATAACTTGCCTCGTACATCTACTCTAAACCTTGCCCCTCTCACCTTAAACCTATGCCTCCTAGTAATTGACCCCTCTATCCTGGGGAAAAGTCTCTGACTATCCACTCTGTCTATGCCCCTCATAATTTTGTAGACCTCTATCAGGTCGCCCCTCAACCTCCGTTGTTCCAGTGAGAACAAACCAAGTTTATTCAATCGCTCCTCATAGCTAATGCCCTCCATACCAGGCAACATTCTGGTAAATCTCTTCTGCACCCTCTCTAAAGCCTCCACATCCTTCTGATAGTGTGGCGACCAGAATTGAACACTAAAGTCCAAGTGTGGCCTAACTAAGGTTCTATACAGCTGCAACATGACTTGCCAATTCTTATACTCAATGCCCCGGCCAATGAAGGCAGGCATGCCGTATGCCTTCTTGACTACCTTCTCCACCTGTGTTGCCCCCTTCAGTGACATGTGGACCTGTACTCCTAGATCTCTCTGACTTTCAATACTCTTGAGGGTTCTACCATTCACTGTATATTCCCTACCTGCATTAGACCTTCCAAAATGCATCACCTCACATTTGTCTGGATTAAACTCCATCATCCATATAGACAACATCCACTGCCCTACCTGCATCAATCATCTTTGTGACCTCCTCGAAAAACTCTATCAAGTTGGTGAGACACAGCCTCCCCTTCACAAAACTGTGCTGCCTCTCACGAATACGTCCATTTGCTTCCAAATGGGAGTCGATCCTGTCTCGAAGAATTCTCTCCAGTAATTTCCCTACCACTGAAGTAAGGCTCACCGGCCTGTAGTTCCCTGGATTATCCTTGCTACTCTTCTTAAACAGAGGAACAACATTGGCTATTCTCCAGTCCTCCAGGACATCACCTGAACACAGTGAGGATCCAAAGATTTCTGTCAAGATTCTGGCTCATTGCCAAGATTTATGTACTCCTCGTGCTCAGACACCTTTTTCTCCACCTCCTGGATCCCTCTCGTGTGGGTCTCTTGATTCTGCACAACTTGATCAATCGAAGCCTTAATCGGGTCCAGCTTGTCCTTCTTCAGCTTGGTGAAGCAATCTTCAAAAAACTCCACCAGCTGCCCCGTCGACAACTGTGCCGTCTCCTCGCGGCCCTTGCTCTCCGCCATGCTTTCCCACATTGCCGTCTCTGCTTGCGTCTTCCTTATAGGACTTTGTCTTCTCACACGGCCACTTTTGGTCCAATTCTCCATACACTGGAGGGGGATTTCTCCTCACTGTCTCACTCTTCACCGAGTTATCCCATAAAATCCGGGAAAAAACGGGGGAAAATGATCCAAAAGTCCAAAAGTACGTGGCAGGCAAGAGCTATCAAATGTGCGACCTACTCCTCCATGGCCGCCACTGGAAGTCCCCTCTTTCAAACAACAAAAGAGAATCAAATCACCTCCCGTTAACGTTCAATCGCCTAACCATCGCTGAATCCCCCTCTATCAACATCCTGGGATGTTTACCATTGATCAGAAATTGAACTGGACGAGCCAAGTAAATACTGTGACCACAAGCACAGTTCGGGGGCTAGGAATTCTGTGGCAGCTAACTCACATCCTGCCTCAGAAAGCCTGTCCACCATCTACAAGGCGTCAGGAGTGTGATGGAATACTCTCAGCATGATGGATGGGGGAAGCTCCAACAACACTCAAAAAACCCGACTCCATCCAGGACAAATCAGCCCATTCGATTGGCACTCACTCTACCACATTAAACATTCTGTCCCTCCACCATTGACGCACAGTGGCAGTAGCGTGTACCATCTACAAATGCACTGCAGTAACTCACCTAGACCTCTTTGAAATCACCTTCCAAATCCGCGACCATTCCCACCCAGAAGGTGGAAGTTTAATTCACTGCCACCTCTCTTCCAGGAATGCCTATCCTGAAGAAGTACTGCTCTTCTCTCCCATAGGATTTCCATTTGTCTGTTTCGCCATCGTTGCTTTCCATTTCCCTCCTTTTGTTTGACAAAACATTTACCAAAACACACTTTTCACAGCCATATTCCCTTCCTCAGCGTCTGTCTCCAACTGACCCTACATGAATTCCAACTCCTCCAGTTCCACCCTTCATGTTTTGAATCCACTCATGATTACAGGTATCTCCAGGACAGACAACGTTACTCAGGCTGCTGTTCCTGCCGCATCCTGCGATCTGGGCTCATTGCCATGCACAAACTCCATGGGCGGGATTCTCTGGTCCGCCAGCTGGATTTCCGAGGCACGCGTCCCCGTACGCAGTGGGATTCTCCATTCCCCGCAGCCAGTGGGGCTTCCATTGTGGCCAGCTCACGCCATTGGGAAACCCGAGGGCATGAATGCGCTGCAGGTGGACCGGAGGATCCTGCCAGTGGAGAATTCCGCTGCATATTTCTTTCCAGCAGCACCAACTCATCCTGTCTCAGAACTGTTCTGGTCTCCAGTTTCATTTCATTCTTCTTCTCCTCTGACTCTTAACAAGAAACATTTTCTCTTCCTTTCAGGTGCTAAAGAATGAAAGTTCCAACAACTCATCGATACCAACGCTCATCCAGGACACTTATCGCCTTCCCATCCCCTGGACCCCATTGTTTCTAACACAAGTCCTTACCATGCATTCAACAAACCCTTTGACCTTCCCCTCTCTGAGACTGAACATGCTGCATTTTGCAAATCCCCTTATGCCCTCACCTCAACGAATTTTGGGCTCACCACAGTACTGAACTCTTCTTTTGCCGCCTTCGTCTCTGTGCTCACTTCTTCAGCCAGGAGTCCTCCCCCCACCCCCCGTTCAACAGATCCTTTTACCCACCTCCAGTATTCTCCCCCCACCTCTGGCTGTTGACCTGCTCTTGATCTTGTCATTTAGAATTGTCAGTGAGACACGACAGTCTCAATTTCTTTGCTTCTCTCACCCAATCTTATCTGTCGCCTTCTGAACTTGCTGCACACTCTTCTCTCAGGTCCAACCCTGTCATCAAACCCGGCAACAAGGGTGGAGCTGTTGTTGTGGGGCGTACTGACCTCTACCTTGCAGAGGCAGAGTGCCAGTTCTGAGACATTCCCTCCTACCTCCCCGTTTGTGGAGGCCAGCACTGAACGGCACTTGCCCGAGGCTTCCAAGGAAAAGGGGTAGATCCCAATGCCTTGGATACCTCATATTAGAATGTGACTAGCTGTCTCGCTCTAACATGAAGATTTGCCAAAATGTGACCCCGTCCTTCTCCACAGACATTGTCAGATCTGTTGAGATTGTCCAGTATTTTCTGTTTTTGTTTTAACCAACTGGAAGGACAAGGGTAGCAGATGTATGGGAATACCATTACCTGCAAGTTCCCCTCCAAGTCACACACCATCCTAACTTGGACTATATCACCATGCCTTCACTGTTACTGGGTCAAAATCCTGGATCTCATTTCCTAATGGTAATCTGGATAGACCTAAACCCCAGGGACTGCAGTGGTTCAGGCAACAGGAAGGGCTGCTCTTCCTCTTCACTCCCACTGTCTGGTGACCATCCCATCCCAGCTCCATGACACTGTACCCAATATTCCTTTTTAAAAATTCATTTACGGGATGTGGACATCGTTGGTTAGGCCAGCATTTATTGCCCATCCCTAGTTGCCCTTCAGAAGTGGTGGTGAGATGCCTTCTTGAACTGCTGCGATCCCTGAGGTGTAAGTACACACACTGTGCTGTTAAGGAGGGAGTTTTAAGAATTTGCCCCAGCCACAGTGAAGGAACGGCAAAATATTTCCAAGTCAGGGTGGTGAGTGACTTGGAGGGCAACCTCCAGGTGGTGGGGCTCCCAGTATCTGCTGCTCTTGTCCTTCTAGATGGTAGTGGTCATGGGTATGGAAGGCGCTGTCAAAGGAACCTTGGTGAGATCCTGCAATGGACCTTGTAGATGGTACACACGGCTGCCATGGTTCATTGGTGGGAGAGGGATTGAATGTTTGTGGAAGGGGGAGCAATCAAGTGGGCTGCTTTGTCCTGAATGGTGTTGAGCTTCTTGAGTGTTGCTGGAACTGCACTCATCCAGGCAAGTGGGGAGTATTCCAATACACTCCTGACTTGTGCCACGTAGATGGTTGACAGGTTTTGCGGGGGCAGGGGGGTATTCAGGAGGTGAGTTACTCACTGTAGGATTCCTAGCCTTTGACCTGCCCTGGTAACCACAGCATTAATATGGCTAGTCGAGTTCAGTTTCTGATCAATGATAGCCCCCAGGATGTTGATTGTGCCCAGGCTGGCTGTCCCAAGGTGCCTGGGTGCCAGGTTGGCACTGCCAAGGATCATTAAATCTTGCGAGGCATTTCGAGCATCGCAAATCTTGCGGGAGGCCTCTCACGAGATTCAACGGCCTAGTCCCGGCACCAAGTCAGGCACAGCGAGGCCGCTGAACCATGCCCATAGTTAGTTTTGCAGATACGTGACCCTCTGGCTGATGGAAGATTGGAGATCTGAATTGTTAGCTTTGTTTCTTTTTCTGTAACTGCTGCTTGACCTGACTATTTCCAGCATTTTTGAATCCGCAACATACAGAATATTTCCAGCATTTTCGAATCCGCAATATACAGAGTATTCTGTTTTCAAAATATTTAATATTATGAGCCTGACAATTTATCATGCTTTGAAGCCACCAATCACTAATAAGGGATTCAGTAAACACATGGTGGGTTCATTTATTTAGACGAAGCATACAAGAACAGCTATACATCAGTACAAAGCTTGAAAGCATCATCAGCAGAGCCGTGTGAGCGTGTCTGGGTGCTCTGCTCAAAAGCAAAATGAAACTAAGACTGGATCACATAACACACTTCCCCTCTAGTGATGTCATGCGGCCATCCCTTAAAGGCACATTCCAGCGATATTTAGATGTTGTAAGTTGAAAAAAATACTTTCATTTTGAGTGAATAAAGCAATTGTGTTGTCATTATGTGGGGATTTCAAGCAGGCTCTCTTTTCAAAACATCAGGATAATAGGAGAAATTCTCTGAACCAACTTCTAATTTCCTTGTAGCATCAACTTGTCATCCTCTTTCTTTTTCTCAGAACCATGATTTTAAAAAAAATTGGGCCACTTTTCATGAGCTCTGACGCTATTCAGCTTTTAATCCAATTTTGCATCCTGATGCACAACCCATAATTATTTGATCTTGGTGTGTATAATTTGTACTATGTATTCCTGGAAGATCCTGGCTAAAGTTTGGTGATGGGGAGTCGGGTTAAGTCAAGAAAACCCTTGTTTGATTGAGGTGGTCGGAGGCGGCCGGGTTGACGCTCAGGTCGTTTTGACAGTTTCGCTGGTGAGCGGACCGACACTTCAGCGATGCTGTTGGCGTCAAAGTGATGGCTGCTATTGTAAGTGACGTTCTGGACAGTGATTGCGGCTCCTTGGCACAGGCTATTGGTGCTCAAATTGATGAGCTGCGAAATATCATGAAAAGAATGGATGAAACAAAGAAGAGAATCCTGACAGTCGAGAGCTTGGTTTCATCGGTGGAAGCTCACCATCAATCCTTGGAAATCCCGCTGCATGGTATGTTTAACATCCTGGTTGATTCGGGGAGATGGGACCAGAGTATCCGTGTTCTGGTTCCTTCTGCATTGTAAATTCTATAAACAATGAACTATGATCCTCCCTCGCTCCCGCCTTTCCAGAAACATCTCTGGCTTCCGGCAAATGAGGTCTCAGGTGGGGGTCCCAACACCCAATGGGTTTCTTGATGTCCACTTGACAGGACACCGAAGCCCGCCCCCCAGCTGTCCACCTTCGGTGGTGTTGCTTGCACGTAACCTGTTGCCATATAAGGTAATGGCAAGAACTCTGGGTACCCAAGAGTCTGGCTCAGTCTGGACTAACCAAAACAAATCGAGAGGTGGCCAATGGAGTTTAATGCAGAAAAGTGTGAGGTGATTCATTTTGGAAGGAATAACAGGAAGACAGAGTACTGGGCTAATGGTAAGATTCTTGGCAGTGTGGATGAGCAGAGAGATCTCGGTGTCCATGCACATGGATCCCTGAAAGTTGCCACACAGGTTGAGAGGGTTGTTAAGAAGGCGTACGGTGTGTTAGCTTTTTATTGGTAGAGGGATTGAGTTTCGGTACCATGAGATCATGTTGCAGCTGTACAAAACTCTGGTGCGGCCGCATTTGGAGTATTGCGTGCAATTCTGGTCACCACATTATAGGAAGGATGTGGAAGCATTGGAAAGGGTGCAGAGGAGATTTACCAGAATGTTGCCTGGTATGGAGGGAAGATCTCAAAAGGGAAGGCTGAGGGAATTGAGGCTGTTTTCGTTAGAGAGAAGAAGGTTAAGAGGTGACTTAATTGAGGCATACAAGATGATCAGAGGATTAGATAGGGTGGACAGTGAGAGCCTTTTTCGTCGGATGGTGATGTCTAGCACGAGGGGACATAGCTTTAAATTGAGGGGAGATAGATATACGACAGATGTCAGAGGTAGGTTCTTTACTCAGAGAATAGTAAGGGCGTGGAATGCCCTGCCTGCAACAGTAGTGGACTCGCCAACACTAAGGGCATTCAAATGGTCATTGGATAGACCTGTGGACGATAAGGGAATAGTGTAGATGGGCTTTAGAGTGGTTTTCCAGGTTGGCGCAACATCGAGAGCCTGTACTGCGCTGTAATGTTCTGTGTTCTATGTTCTAATTTCCTGATGTGTGATTGACAGGATAGGTCCAGACTTGTTCTGCTAGATTGTCTGTGGGTTGTGTATTTGACTTTGGCCAAGTTTGACTGCCCATCAGCCTGCCTGAGGTTTGGACTGCAGTTTAATTTAAAGTCTTCAATTCTTTAATTTAAGATATCCAATTTAATTGGGCTCAAAACTAGGTCCTGTCAGGTTACTACAATATATGAACACAGACACATTTGTCGCCTGTTGTCCTGTTCTATTGCAAAAACCATGCTGAGTTGGTTGTATGGCATGAAGATGTGTTTTTATCTGTGATCCTTTCATTTACACTGAGAGATGATGTTTTTTTGGTAGCCTTCATTTTATTTAATAATAATAATCTTTATTATTGTCACAAGTAGGCCTACATTAACATTGTAAAGAAGTTACTGTGAAAAGCCTCTAGTCGCCACATTCCAGCACCTGTTTGGGTACACAGAGGGAGAATTCAGAATGTCCAATTCATCTGACAAGCATGTCTTTCAAGACTTGTGGGAAGAAACGGGAGCACCCGGAGGAAACCCACGCAGACACGGGGAGAACGTGCAGACTCCGCACAGACAGTGACCCCAGCTTGAAATCAAACCCGGGTCCCTGGTGCTGTGAAGCAACAGTGCTAACAACTGTGCTACCGTGCCACCCTAAATATAGATGAGGAGTACCGTGTCAGGGTGCCGGGTAGGTGATTTGGTATAGAAGTGGTTGGTATGGTCTTATGTCATTGTAGGTGAGGAAAGCCCCCATGAGAACTATTGGTGTTATGTTTATCTTTTGTACTTTTGTTACTTTGGAATTAAGGAATGCTTGCTTGTCTCCTTTGAGGGTACAGACAGTTATGTATTCTGGAAAAGAATGGGTTCCTTTTTTTCTGTAGTTGGTACCTCTGGTGGTGTTGTTGGAGTAGGAGGAAATATGTGCTGGTGCACGCCCAGATGTGGTCGGTTAATCCTGGGATATCTAGCCTTTCTCGGGTTGGTCTCTATATTTCCTTGGCTGCGCAGGTAGTGACAGTTACTTGATTACTTGGCTCATGGAATGTACGGAGAACATTTTATTCTGTTGTTCGGGTTTCTGTGAAGGGAAATTGGTGGAATCCTGTTGATGGAGGGGTTTAAGTGGCATCTCTGGGATGCCCGGAAATAGGGGTATTTTGCTTTGTTCAATGTATAAGAGTGACACGAGTATCCATGGTCTGTCGGCCCCTATTTTAATGTGTCGTTGATCCTAATTCAGCTCGATTAAGTAGGCTAGGGCAGTAGTAACTATGTTTATAGTTTAAGTAGGGATGGTTTAGCTCAGTGGGCTAGACAGCTGGTTGGTGATGCAGAACAAGGCTAGCTGCGCGGGTTCAATTCCTGTACCAGCTGAGAATTCTGAATTCTCCCTCTGTGTACCCGAACAGGCGCTGGAATGTGGCGACTAGGGGCTTTTCACAATAGAACATAGAACATACAGTGCAGAAGGAGGCCTTTCGGCTCATCGAGCCTGCACCGACTCACCTAAGCCCTTACTTCCACCCTATCCCCATAACCCAGAACCCCTCCAAACCTTTTTGGACACTATGGGCAATTTAGCATGGCCAATCCACCTAACCTGCACATCTTTGGACTGTGGGAGGAAACCGGAGCACCCTGAGGAAACCCACGCAGACACGGGGAGAACGTGCAGACTCCGTACAGACAGTGACCCAGCGGGGAATCGAACCTGGGACCCCTGGTGCTGTGAAGCCACAGTGCTAACCACTGTGCTACTGTACTGCAGTGTTAATGTAAGCCTACTTGTGACAATAAAGGTTATTTATTTATTGATCCGGATCGGGTGGAGGGCACGTTGGGTAATGAAGTAAGCTATCCTCCCCCAATATGTCCCCTTTCTGGGCTTCTGGACTACTCTCCTTCCTGAGATTTAAGATTTGGTTACCTAGGGGAGGGGGGCGGGGGGGGGGTGGGGGGGCAACTTTGTATCCTGTTTGCTGTAGGGCGGGAGTGTGATCAAAGTTGCCACCCAGGTTGATAGGGTTGTTAAGAAGGCGTATGGTGTGTAGGCTTTCATTAACAGGGGGATTGAGTTTAAGAGCCGCGAGGTTTTGCTGCAGCTTTATAAAAATCTAGTTAGACCACACTTGGAATATTGTGTCCAGTTTTGGTCGCCTCATTATAGGAAGGATGTGGATGCTTTGGAGAGGGTACAGAGGAGATTTACCAGGATGCTGCCTGGACTGGAGGGCATGTCTTATGAAGAAAGGTTGAGGGAGCTAGGGCTTTTCTCACTGGAGCGAAGAAGGAAGAGAGGTGACTTGATAGAGATGTACAAGGTGATGCGAGGCATGGATAGAGTGGATAGCCAGAGACTTCTCCCAAAGGTGGAAATGGCTGTCACGAGGGGACATAATTTTAAGGTGATTGGAGGAAGGTACAGGGGAGATGTCAGAGGTAGGTTCTTTACACAGAGAGTGGTGGGTGCATGGAATGCACTGCCAGCAGAGGTGGTGGATTCTGAGTCATTAGGGACATTTAAGCGACTCTGGGACAGGCACATGGACAGCAGTAAATTGAAGGGGTGTAGGTTAGGTTGGGTGTAGGA
Source organism: Scyliorhinus torazame (assembly GCF_047496885.1). Classification (NCBI taxonomy): domain Eukaryota; kingdom Metazoa; phylum Chordata; class Chondrichthyes; order Carcharhiniformes; family Scyliorhinidae; genus Scyliorhinus; species Scyliorhinus torazame. The sequence continues at coordinate 64,336,320 of NC_092707.1, forward strand.
TCAAAAGGCAAAGAACAACAACATATTATCACCAAAGGTAATATAACAACTGGTGCCTCTGGTGTAATTGATGTTGGGGGAAGATGTGTTTCAGTGCACGCCCGTATGGGGCGCAATAATCTTATCCTATATTATCTCTGGCTGTATGCGCAATCGCTCCATGTGAAGATGTGCACCATTTAACCTTGTTTTAATGGCTTTATCCTCTTTTCTCCCATTATCTGGCTTATCCATTCACTGTTTTTCATTGTATAATCAGAGGCACCAAGTTTAATGATTAAGCTGAACCAATTGTGTCGGTGTACTCCAGTCACTTTTTGTATTCATGTATGCAAAAGCATTTCCGCTGCTCCGTACCAGTTTTGAGGGTTTATTGCATTATTTGTAAAAATGGAAAAATTTGAATCCAAATATATGCTGAGCGTTTTATGCACTTACAACACAATGCATTGCATCATTGAGCCCTCTTTTGCTCAATATTTGAGAGACACTTTGCCATAGCGATGACACGCCTTTGAAAAGACAATCAAGAATTTTGCTGCAGCTTAGAAAAATAAATCATCTAAATGGTTACTTTAACCACACATCATTGTCAGTCAGTATATGGGAATAATTTATGTTACAATAAAACTCAAGGGCTATTCTTAACATGCTTTGCATGAATGTCTGAGACTAATTTGCATAATTGTGATTATTTTGCATCGGCCTCACATTTACATAAATGAGTTTTGATGTTCTGAAGCAGCGAGAAACTGGATTATGTATTCATTTTCTTTCATGATTATGACTGCAAAGCAATTACCCTGTATATGACCAAAAAGTAATTTTCTTACATTTGCTTTCTTTCCTTGTCAATAATGTGCATTGGTTGCATTTGGAAATATTTACATACAATAGCTTTATCACATTAAACATCTCAATGTTTATTGCAATTTAAAATGGTTGGATGATCAGTCTCAATTCTAGTTTATTAGCTGATGATTTGTTTTCTGAAAAGTGACCAAAAATATAATTTGCGCGTAAATTATAAGTGGATTTAATGGTGATCGACCATAAAGTAGTGTACAATATACGACACCACCTTTGTATTTGGGTCTTGGAGGAAGAGTAGATATAATCTGAATTGAATTTTTCAGAAAAGGTTACATAAATGTACTATATATTGATTTTAGAAAACGGAACTCTGGCTGTTTAGATAATTTGGAGGTATTAGTGTGATTCTGATGGTTAAGTTATTATTAAGTAATGATCTATTACATTACACAAATATCAATTTTACATCTGAATCAATCATAGGCCAATATCTTATGGACATTAAAAAATAATTTTATTAGCATTTGAGAGGAAAGGAACCATTGAGCTTCCTCGCTCCATAACCGGTTTTCGGGCCGATTCTGCCGGCACACATGAATTTGGAGGTTGGTGGGGGCAGGCAGTTGGGGAACTAAAAGGATGATGGACAACCATTGGGAAGCTGGTCCGAGTCCAACTTGCACATTTAACTGCAGCAAGTCAGGCTGCATACAAGCAACCCCCCTCAGGTGAGGCAGATTGTCAATTTCAATATGTTACATCATTCAATTCCAGTGATACTACCAAGCCTTTAAGGCTCCTGGGCTTGCTGGAACATGCCATTGAATGCCAGGCAAAGTGCACAGCAAAAATTGAGGGGAACAGAAAACCTGGCAGAGATGTATGTTAGGAAGTACTGAAACCTCACAACTGCCTTCTTGTCTGATTGTGTGAAAGGCTTTGTTCACTGTATTTATTCTGGGAGGACCCCCAGCATCACATCCAGGAAAGTGTCACCAAAGCGAGGGACAGACTTTGCGCATCTGTTACTTCCTTGCGTTCTGTGAGCTCCATAATTGATTGAAATTTTGTTTCTGCAATGTCCATTTAAGTAAGGGAAGTAGCTGAAATTGACTCATGCAAATTGTCATCATGGCCACTTAATCTAATTGTTTGTGAAACCATGAGATACTAGGTTAATAGAAGGGGGGGGGGGGGTTAAAGGCTGATCCACAAGATTTACACTTGACCATGAAAAGCAGAAATTGCTTTGTACTCCTGGGTTTCACCTGTCATAATATCCACTCATGTATATAATGAGATGCAGACAGGCAGTGATTGACACACAGGATAACCAATGAACACACATGACACAGAACAACCAATCACCAGACAGGACATCATCACTATAAAGCACACAGGGCATTAAGACTCTCCCTCTCTCGACAGGACAAGCTATTGAGATAGTAAGAGTGCACAAGCCAGTGAGCACTATCACCATGAGGTAGAGAGTTAGTCTGGTCAAGCCAGTAGGAGGTTATCAGTTAGATTGATAGAGTGTCAACTCACAGCAGACTATGTACAGCAATCAGGAAGTTCAATAAAACAGTGTTGGACCATCTCCTGTGTCAGAAGCCTGTTTCTAGTTTCCAGTTGCAGTCAACGTTGAACCAACTTACTTAACACATCATGGTACTAGAGTGCTATTAATCCTAATGAACCTACCTCAAATGCATCTGCAACAACCAGCAATCCACCATCCAGCAGCATGGAAAACATCCAGCCTCCTTCGCAACTCCAGATCTCCGGCAACCTCGGCGCCAACTGTAAAGTCTTCAAACAAAAGTTCCTCCTGTACATCGAGGCCTCCGACCTCGAGGCAGCATCAGATGCCAGAAAGATCACACTGTTCCTGTCGACTGCGGGGGATCATGCCATCTACATCTATAACTCGTTTACGTTTGCCGATGGCGAAGACAAGACAAAGTTCAAGACAGTTCTGCTGAAATTCGACAGTCACTGCGACATTGAGGTGAATGAGAGCGTTGAATGGTACATCTTTCAACAGAGGCTTCAGGGTAAGGATGAACCTTTTCAGTCCTTCTTGACCCATCTCCGCATCCTAGCGCAGTCATGTAATTAAGACTCGACGACTGATTCCATGATCCGGGATCAGATTGTTTTCAGGGTCCCGTCTGACTCCCTGCGGGAGCAGCTCCTCAAAATCGAACAGTTGACCCTCTCCGTCGCCATGGAAACGTGCGTTGTCCATGAGCATGCCAGGAATCGGAACTCCCGCATCAGGGCGGCAGAAACTGCAAAACTGGCCTCCCACGAGGCAGAAAGGATGCAGGCCATAGCGAAAATGCAAGGCTTGAGCATCGAGGAGAGTGGCCGTTTCACGCGCTTTTCTCGGGCCCCCACGCATGCGTGCCACGACCGGGTGGACAATGAGGCCGAAGACCCTGAGGCGCATGCGCGAACGTCGGCCGACCGCACTGCGCATGCGCAATGGCGCACAGAACGTGCTGACGTCAGCGCCATGGCGTATCTGAATTGTGGCTCCACCCATTTAAAGCAGCAATGTCCAGCCAAAGGCAGGCGATGTCCACAGTGTGGAAAGCCTGGCCACTACACGGACTTCTGCAGGTCCGCTCCACCGAACAACAGCCAGCCTTCCCAGCTGCAGCGCAGACGTGTCCGCTGCGTACAACAAGGCATTCAGGATTCTGATCCAGACAGCCCAACGGGCATCAAGGGGGTGCGAGTCTACGTGGTCCACGACGCCCGATGCTGACTGCCTCGAGTCTCCATATCGGGTGGGCATCATCACCACATGAGAGTTGGTCTCTACCGTGCCTGCCAACCGCCTTTCGAACCTCACGATGAGTGGTGTGCCGTCATCACGGTCAACCAGTCTCGCATCCGATTTAAATTGGACACTGGCGCGTCTGCGAACCTCATATCACAGTCGGACCTCGACAACATCCGACACCAGCCTAGCATTCTTCCACCAGCCTGTCAGCTCCTTGACTACAGTGGTAATGCCATAGCTGCCAGTGGGTCGTGTCAGCTAGGTGTCTCTCATAAGGCAATCAAGGCGATGTTGAGATTCGAGATCGTCCGGCCTGACAAGGCATCCCTGCTCGGTGCTCGGTGCAAGCAAACTCCTAAATCTGGGACAGCGAGTTCATGCCATGTCCTCGATACCGGCGACTGCCTCGCCCAATGTGAATCTCCAGGCTGAGATAGACGACATTCTCACACAATACCACAGTGTGTTTGATCGGATGGGCACGCTCCCATATCGCTACAAGATATTGCTCAAGCCGAATGCCACCCCAGTCATCCATGCACCACGCCGGGTGCCGGCTCCCCTCAAGGATCGTCTGAAAACGCAGCTACGAGAGCTCCAAGACCAGGACATCATCTCAAAGGTCACGCAACCCACAGGCTGGGTCAGCTCCATGGTCTGCGTCAAGAAACTCTCTGGCGAATTCCGCATTTGCTTTGATCCCAAAGACCTGAATCGCAACATAATGCGAGAGCATTACCCGATCCCGAAGCGTGAAGAGTTGACCTGTGAGATGACTCATGCCAAATTCTTTACCAAGCTGGACGCCTCCCGTGGCTTCTGGCAAATTCAGCTGGACGAGTCCCGTCGGAAGCTGGGCACGTTTAACACTCCGTTCGGCAGGTATTGCTCCAACCGCATGCCTTTTGGTATCATATCAGCTTCCAAAGTATTTCATCGCATAATGGAGCAAATGATGGAGGGCATCGAGGGGGTGCGAGTCTACGTGGACGACGTGATCATCTGGTCCACGACGCCCGAGGATCACATTGGGCGGTCCGCCATCAAATTTTTAGGTGACCAGATTTCACAGCAAGATGTGCAATCTGACGCCCACAAGGTGCTGGCAATCAATGCTATGAAGACACCAGAGGACAAAAAGGTGGTCCTCCGCTTCCTCGGGATGGTAAATTTTCTCGGAAAATTCATTCCCAACATGGCATCCCACACCACGGCCCTCCGGCATCTCGTTAAAAAGTCGACAGTGTTCCAGTGGCTTCCCGCACATCAAGCGGAGTGGCTTGAGCTGAATGCGAAGCTCACCACAGCCCCAGTACTGGCGTTCATTGACCCAACCAAGGATACCAAGATATCCACAGACGCAAGCCAGGCCGGCATTAGGGTGATGCTCCTCCAGCGAGACGATTCCTCGTCGTGGGCTCCAGTGGCATATGCCTCCAGGGTCATGACTCCGACCGAACAACGGTATGCCCAGATCGAAAAGGAGTGTCTGGGTCTCCTGAGGGAATATTCAAGTTTCATGACTACGTATGCGGTCTGCCAAAGTTCACAGTGGAAACAGACTATATAATCCACAAGGATTTAAATGACATGACACCTCGGCTGCAGCGAATTCTTCTTCGTCTCCGCCGATACGACTTCGAACTCGTCTGGATTGGATGGATTGGATTTGTTTATTGTCACATGTACCGAGGTACAGTGAAAAGTATTTTTCTGCGAGCAGCTCAACAGATCATTAAGTACATGAGAAGAAAAGGGAATAAAAGAAAATACATGATAGGGCAACACAACATGTACAATGTAACTACATAAGCACTGGCATCGGATGAAGCTTACAGGGTGTAGTGTTAATGAGGTCAATCCATAAGAGGGTCATTTAGGAGTCTGGTGACAGTGGGGAAGAAGCTGTTTTTGAGTCTGTTCGTGCGTGTTCTCAGACTTCTGTATCTCCTGCCCGATGGAAGAAGTTGGAAGAGTGAGTAAGCCGGGTGGGAGGGATCTTTGATTATGGTGCCCGCTTTCCCCAGGCAGCGGGAGGTGTAGATGGAGTCAATGGATGGGAGGCAGGTTCGTGTGATGGACTGGGCGGCGTTCACGACTCTCTGAAGTTTCTTGCGGCCCTGTTGCCATACCAGGCTGTGATGCAGCCCGATAGGATGCTTTCTATGGTGCATCTGTAAAAGTTGGTAAGGGTTAATGTGGACATGCCGAATTGCCTTAGTTTCCTGAGGAAGTATAGGCGCTGTTGTGCTTTCTTGGCGGTAGCGTCGACGTGGGTGGACCAGGTCAGATTTTTGGAGATGTGCACCCCTAGGAATTTGAAACTGCTAACCATCTCCACCTCGGCCCCCTTGATGCTGACAGGGGTGTGTACAGTACTTTGCTTCCTGAAGTAATTACCAGCTCTTTAGTTTTGCTGGCATTGAGGGAGAGATTGTTGTCGCTACACCACTCCACTAGATTTTCTATCTCCCTCCTGTATTCGGACTCGTCGTTATTCGAGATCCGGCCCACTATGGTCGTATCGTCAGCAAACATGTAGATGGAGTTGGAACCAAGTTTTGCCACGCAGTCGTGTGTGTACAGGGAGTAGAGTAGGGGGCTAAGTATGCAGCCTTGCGGGGCGCCGGTGTTGAGGACTATTGTGGAGGAGGTGTTGTTGTTCATTCTTACTGATTGTGGTCTGTTGGTCAGAAAATCGAGGATCCAGTTGCAGAGTGGGGAGCCAAGTCCTAGGTTTTGGAGCTTTGATATGAACTTGGCTGGGATTATGGTGTTGAAGGCAGAGCTGTAGTCAATAAATAGGAGTCTAATGTAGGAGTCCTTGTTTTCGAGATGCTCCAGGGATGAGTGTAGGGCCAGGGAAATGGTGTCTGATGTGGACCGGTTGCAGCGGTATGCGAATTGCAGTGGATCAAGGCATTCTGGGAGTATGGAGGTGATGCGCTTCATGATCAACCTCTCGAAGCACTTCATTACGACTGAAATCAGGGCCACTGGTCGGTAGTCATTGAGGCAGGTTGCCTGGTTCTTCTTTGGCACCGGTATGATGGTGGTTTTCTTGAAGCAGGTGGGGACCTCGGAGTGGAGTAGGGACAGGTTAAAGATGTCCGCGAATACCTCTGCCAGCTGGTCCGCGCAGGCTCTGAGTGCACGAACAGGGATCCCGTCCGAGCCCGTCGCCTTCCGAGGGTTCACTTTCAGGAAGGCCAATCTGACTTCGGAAACTGTGATGGTGGGTATGGGTGAATTATGGGCTGCTGGGGCACTCGAAAGCGGATTGTTGGTTACCTGCTCGAACCGAGCATAGAATGCATTGAGTTCATCAGGGAGGGGTGCGCTGCTGCCGGAGATACTGTTTGGCTTCGCTTTGTGGCCCGTTATGTTGTTTAGTCCTTGCCACAACCGCCGAGAGTCTGTCTGTGACTCGAGCTTGTTTGATATTCTCTCATGGCACCTCTGATGGCTTTGAGGAGGTCGTACCTGGATTTCTTGTGTAGGTCAGGGTCGTCTGCCTTGAACGCCTCAGATCTGTCCTTCAGTAGGGAGTCAATCACGCGATTGAGCCATGGTTTCCGGTTGGGGAACGCACGTACTGCTTTCTTTGGCACGCAGTTGTCCACACATTTGCTGATGAAGTCTGTGACGGTGGTGGCATACTCATTTAAGTTGGTCGCTGAGTTCTTAAATATGGACCAGTCCACTGTCTCTAAGCATTCACGTAAGAGCTCTTCTGTCTCCTCGGACCAGCACTGCACAACCCGGTCGGGCCTCCACGTGGATTTTTCTTTCTTCCATCACCAGGTAGGTCAGGTTGTTGGGCGGGCCTCTCTGGGTCAGGTCGCTGGGCAGGTCTCTGGGAGTCATGTTGGGCCGGGTCTTGTCGTTGGGGGTCGGGTCGGGAGCTCCGGGGATTGGGCAAGGCGATCCGGGGGCTGGCAACAATAGTTAGGCCTGTTGGGAGCTCCGAGCTCCGGGTCGGCTCCAAATCGAGGTCGGGGCTTCACTTCCGGTTTGGGCCCGATCTTATTCCAGGTCGCGGAGGTCAGGTCGGGTCGGGTCAAAAGGTCTCCAAGGGCCTCGGAGGATGTTCAAGCCTGCAACAGAGGTTAAAAGAGGGAGGTTAGTAATAATGTTAGTTTTAGAATTAATTTTTGAAAGATTAGAACGAGTATAAGTTAGTAAAAAGTGGATCTGTTTGGGAGAGCTCGCAGAGAGTCACCTCGCTCTGGCGCCATCTTGGGCTAAATCCTACACACAATGAAGTCTACACACCGGGCAAGGAGCTGATTGTCGCGGATGCCCTATCCCGATCCATCACCATGCCGTGTGAACCGGGCGACTTCATTCGCCACATCGAGGCACAAGTGCAGTTGTGTGCCAGCAACCTCCCAGCCACTGATGAACGAGTTGTCCAGATACGCAAACAAACTGACAAAGATCCTCTACTGCAGCGCGTGTTGCAACACCTTGCCCATGGCTGGCAAAAGGGGCAGTGCCCCCAGTTCTTCAACGTCAAAGACGAGTTAACGGGCGTCGAGGGGATCCTTCTTAAACTAGATAGAATAGTCATTCCCCAAAGCATGTAAGCCATGGTGCTCAGACAGATCCATGAGGATCACCTTGGGATCGAAAAATGTTGACGCAGAGCTCGACAGGCAGTCTACTGGCCTGGCATCAGCCAGGACATTGCCAACACGGTCCTCAACTGCACAACATGCCAGAAGTTTCAACCAGCTCATCCCAAGGAAACACTGCAACAGAACAAGATCGTGACATATCTGTGGTCCAAGGTGGGGGTAGACCTTTTTCACGCAAATAGGCGTGATTGCATGCTCTTGGTCGACTACCTCTCCAGCTACCCGGAAGTGGTGAAACTGTCGGACCCAATGTCCAAGTCAGTGATTAAAGCCTGCAAAGAAACGTTTGCCAGGCACGGCATACCACTCACAGTAATGAGTGACAACGGCCCATGTTTCTACAGCCAAGAGTGGTCTGACTTTGCATGATCCAACCACTTCAGTCACATCACATCCAGTCCCCATTACCCGCAATCCAACGGGAAGGCCGGAAAAGGGGTCCATATTGTCAAGCAGTTGCTGTGCAAGGCTGCAGACTCAGCCTCGGACTTCAACCTGGCACTGTTGGCATACAGGGCAACCCCTCTGACGACTGGTTTGTCTCCGGCGCAGCTGCTCATGAACCGCAACCTGAGGACGACTGTTCCAGCCATCCATGTTCCAGACCTTGACCGTCTCTCGGTGCTGCAGAAAGTGCAGCGATCCATTGACCAGCAGAAGATCACGTATGATGCTCATGCCAAGGATCTACCTGTGCTGGCTCCAGACGATGTTGCTCGCGTCCAGTTGCCTGAGGGAGGTTGGTCAGCCCCAGCAACTGTCATCAGGCAGGCTGCCCCCAGGCCCCTCGTTGTCCAAATGGCTCCATTCTACAGCGCAACAGGAGGGTGCTACGAAAGGTTCCCTGCCCACCACCTGGTCACACTTCTCCTCATGTCATCATGCCTCCTCCGGACATCTCGCACCACGAGGCCACCGATCTGGCAGCGATCCCGCCTGTCCAAGTGCCGGCGTCCCCCTCTCCACCTCTGAGGCGATCGACAAGACTTTGTCGCCCACCACAAAGACTGAATCTATAGACTTAAATCTTGTAAATTTTGTTCAGTTTGCTCTGTATCTGCACGATAGACACCTTCCCATGTACATATGTTCATTCACTCACCACTTGTATATAACCATGCATGTATATATATCGCCACGTTCCAAAATTTACTTCAAAAAGGGGAAATGTCATAATAGCCACTCATGTATATAATGAGATTCAGACAGGCAGTGATTGACACACAGTATAACCAATGAACACACACGACACATAACAACCAATCACCAGACAGGACAGCACCACTATAAAGCACACAGGGCATTAAGACTCTCCCTCTCTCTACAGGACACAGCTACTGAGATAGTAAGAGTGCACAAGCCAGTGAGCACTATCACCATGAGGTAGAGAGTTAGTCTGGTCAAGCCAGTAGGAGGTTATCAGCTAGATTGATAGAGTGTCAACTCACAGCAGACTATGGACAGCAATCAGGAAGTTCAATAAAACAGTGTTGGACCATCTCCTGTGTCAGAAGCCTGTTTCTAGTTTCACTGCATCCAGTTGCAATCATCATTGAACCAACTTACTTAACACATCATCACCCACACCAATTAATCATTCCTCCCATCCTACCCGCCACCCCACAACCCCACTCCGAGCACGTTGACAACTTTATGTTACATTATTTTGTTGGCATCAAGAGCCATCAAATAAATCAACTGTACAGCGATTGCTCAATCATTTACAATTAGAATTGGCATCCAAACACTTCAATGAAATGAAAGCATTCTGTATAATTAATGAGCATTATCATTTTAAAATAATTTTCAAATGCTCACAAAGCATTTCATCAAGAAGGAAAGGTGCAGCTAATAACTGGCTGTCAACTGCAGCCACCTACTTATCTTCAGCACTGTCAAGAAATGTTATTCTTTTATATGGGCATCAAATCCGTATAAAGCATCCATCTGTCCTAAACAATCATGAAACATTCTTTTTTTTCAAGCCTCTATAGTATTGTCTCCATTTACTTTAATTGTCAGTCACATCCTAACTCATGATGAAGTTAAGCTATCGGGAGTATTAAGTTGGAAATCACAGTGAGTGTGCATTTAACCTGCAGCAATTTAAAAAATATATTTTATTTTCTCAAAGTTACAAATACAATGCGCTGAGTAGAGAGGGCAAACCCTGAATCGACCTTCTTGTTTGCTCCAAAGAACAATTCAAACTGAATCCAAATTCATGGTCCCCACAAAAGAGACAAACTGGACCCAAGCTGACAAGAACAGGTGTTACACCTGGCCTCAAGCATGATCCTACACTTGATCTTAGCCAAAAGGCCGAGAAGCAACTGTAGGAATGGCCCGAGACTGATAGTGCCAGTTTGGATTTTGGACAGCTTGATTGCTGTCTAGCTGGATCTTTTCTTGTCCTGTTTAGGAGAGAATTTTGTGGGCACTGCGATAAATGCATCTGCAGAGCTGTCTCCGGAACGTTAGCGCTGTACATGTTCAGATAGCAGGGAGGGAAGACTCCCTGCTCTCAGCAGATTCAAACAAAGGTATATTCTTGAGCATTTTTTCAACCAAATTTTACAACATCCTGGATTTTTACCGTGCGATGTCATACCCAGTCATCTCATTTTGATTCACTGCATAGTCGGTTTGGACCCTGACTCCAAATTTATACTTGAGTGGCCATGCAAAGCTGAAATCGCTTTGCACCAAAGCTAAACCTATAGTGTAAATATACTCTTGCTCTTAAACAGATAAGAAGCAAATAACTCTATTGAAACCAGGATCACTTTATGTGGTTGGACCTTCTCTGACAGTCGGGGTAGCTACAAATATATTGCATATAAGACGATCCAATTCTTCAGGTCACGATAATTGCATTTGTAGTCAGCCTTAAGTTGTCAACCCAGAAATGCTTGTTTTATTTTCCTTCGTAACTCGGCGCAAAGGATCGAGCAGGCAATACAGGCTACGTTGCAAACATGCATGACACACATTAACAAGGCAGATCCTGTGCAGGGAACCACAAAATGAAATGAGCCTTCGGACAAAACAAATTAAGTATGAAGCTGGTTTCTAGCTAAAAGTCATAAACTTTACTAACTTGTCAAATAATTGTGCTGCAGAAAGAAAATTCAGTGTTGGCGAAAAACTGGTGCAAAACTGGTGGAAGGAGAAGGAATCCGCCATGAAGAAGATGCCCAAGACCAAATGCTTAATGGGAACATTGGCCAGACGTTGGCCTGATCTTGAGAGGCATGTATCAGAATGGGTCCTCAAGAATGTTAAGAAAGGTTGCATCGGCGCTAGAAAGGTAATGTATTTACATGGGCTATTAAGTGGGCAACCCCAAGTCGACCAACGATTTCAACTCACCAGCTAGTTGGTGTAGCTGCTTTATGAACGTTAATGTCCGATGTTGCAGCAGAAGACCAAGATTGCAAAAAGGCTGCTAAAGACCACAATTCCCAGATTACCTGTTGAGAGCAATTCATGGAATTCACAGCGCCAAATCCGAGGTTCGATTCCCGGCTTGGGTCACTGTCTGTGCTGAATCTGCACCTTTTCCCCGTGTTTGCATGGGTTTCCTCCGGGTGCTCCGGTTTCCTCCCACAAGTCCCGAACGACGTGCTAAAAGGTAATTTGGACATTCTGAATTCTCCCTCTATGTACCTGAACAGATGTCGCCACACTACCAGAAGGATGTGGAGGCTTTAGAGAGGGTGCAGAAGAGATTTACCAGAATGTTGCCTGGTATGGAGGGCATAAGCTATGAGGAGCGATTGAATAAATTTGGTTTGTTCTCACTGGAACGAAGGAGGTTGAGGGGCGACCTGATAGAGGTATACAAAATTATGAGGGGCATAGACAGAGTGGATAGTCAGAGGCTTTTCCCCAGGGTAGAGGGGTCAATTACTAGGGGGCATAGGTTTAAGGTGAGAGGGGCAAGGTTTAGAGTAGATGTACGAGGCAAGTTTTTTACGCAGAGGGTAGTGGGTGCCTGGAACTCGCTACCGGAGGAGGTAGTGGAAGCAGGGACGATAGGGACATTTAAGGGGCATCTTGACAAATATATGAATAGGATGGGAATAGAAGGATACGGACCCAGGAAGTGTAGAAGATTGTAGTTTAGTCGGGCAGTATGGTCGGCACGGGCTTGGAGGGCCGAAGGGCCTGTTCCTGTGCTGTACATTTCTTTGTTCTTTGTTCTTTGTTCTTTGTAAACCAGCTAGTGCTGATTTAGCTAAATAGCTGGCTTGTAATGCTGAACAATGCCAGCAGCGTGGGTTCATTTCCCGTACCGGCCTCCCCAAACAGGCGCTGGAATGTGGTGACTAGGGGCTTTTCCCAGTAATTTCATTGAAGCCTAATTGTGACAATAGGCGATTATTATTATTATTATTAAGTGGCGAATAGGGGCTTTTCACAGTAACTGCATTGCAGTGCTAATGCTTAGCACAGTGGGCTAAACAGCTGGCTTGTAATGCAGAACAAGGCAGCAGCATGGGTTCAATTCCCGTACTGGTCTCCCCGAACAGGCGCTGGAATGTGGCGACTAGGGGCTTTTCACAGTAATTTCATTGAAGCCTACTTGTGACAATAAGCGATTATTATTATTAATGTAAGCCTACTTGTGACAATAAAGATTATTATTATTATTATTAGAATCAGGTCAGAGAAGGTTCACATAACTGCTTCCTGGGATGAAGGGGTTATCTTATGAGAAAAGGTTGGGCAGGCTGGCCCAATATTCAATGGAATTTGGAAGGTTGATCTTATTAAGAGATAGAAGATCCAAATGGGACTTCACAGGGTGGATGTCGAAAGGATGTTTCTCCATGAGAGAGACTAGAACTCAGGACATAGTTTAAAAAGGAGGGCTGGATTCTCCACAGCCCCGTGCCGAAATCGCTGTTCCGTGCGGGGGCGGAGAATTCCCATTTCCAGCAAAATCGTAGCCGGCGCCGCTCCCGCAATTCTCCGATCCCCAGAGAATCGCTCGTAAGCAATTTACACGGTGCGGCTAGGGGGCCATTGACAGAGGCCCCCACCACCCGCGATTCTCTGCGCAAAACTGGCCGAGTTCCCGATGGCGTGGTTCTAACTACGTATTGGCCATTGGGAACCTCGGGTGGGGGGCGGGGGGATCGGGCCCCGGGGGGGCCTCATGGGCGGCCAGGGCAGTGATCGGGCGGCTCAGGTCCACGGGCATGCGCCATCTTGGGGGGGGGGAGGTTTACATCTTACAGCTGCCTCCGCGGCCTGAGTCCGCCATTGCGCAATGCGAGGCCGCTGCAGGCTGCCGCCGAGCGCATGCGCGGACCCGTGACCGAAGGTGAGGGGGCCCGTATACACAGTTGAAGCAGCGAGAAGCACTCTTGGGCCCTGCCAGCCTCTGCAAGGTAGGAGAATAGCTGTAGACTTTTCTGAGGAAAGTCAAGAGTGAAACACCAGCATTCTTACGATGGCGTGAGGACATAGCCCCATCTTTGGCGAATCCAGCCCAGGGTGTCTCAATTTAAGAAGGAGATGAGAACAATTTTCTCTAAGAGGGTCAGTACCTTTTTTCAGAGAGCAATGGAGGCTGAGCCATTGAATATTTTTAAGGCTGTGTTAAATAGAATCTTGACTGACAAGGGGTGGCACAGTAGTGAGCATAGCTGTCTCTCAGCGTCAGAGACCCGGGTTCAATTCTGGCCTTGGGTGACTGTGCAGAGTTTGCACCTTCTCGCCGTGTTTGCATGCGTTTCCTTTGGGTGTTCCAGTTTCCTCCCACAGTCCAAATTGTGCTGGTTAGGGGGATTGGCCATGCTAAATTGGCCCTTAGTGTCCAAGGATTTATAGGTTAGGTGGGGTTATGGGGAATGGGCCTATATAGGGTGCTTTTTCAGGGGGTCAGTGCAGACTCAATGAGGCTGAATATCGGGTGCTCTAGTTTTCTCCCACAAGTTCTGAAAGAGATGTTTGTTAGGTGAATTGGAAATTCTGAATTCTCCCTCAGTGTACCCGAACAGGCACCATAGTGTGGCGACTAGAGGATTTTCACAGTAACTTCATTGCAGTGTTAATGTAAGCCTATTTCTGACATTAATAAAGATTATTATTATCCTCTTTCTGCACTGTAGGCATTCTGTGGCTCTAAGGGAGTCAAAGGGTATGGGGGTGGTGACAGGAAAGTGGAGTTCAGGCCACAATCCTGATCTTATCAAATGGCAGAGCAGGCTCGAGGAGCCAAATGGCCTACTCCTCCTAATTTTTATATTTCGTAAGTCTGATGATCATCAGACAGTAACAAAAACATCTATTATGCAGCATTGATGAAATGTCCATGAATTTCAATATGCCCAGCAACCAAACTATGGAGTGGAAAGATTCAAAACTAGTTCTTGTGAAGACAACAAGACATGAAAAATAGGATTCACAATGGTATTTGCTTTTGTGCATGTCCACGACAATGGTTGGATAGATGAGAATAGAATGAAGTTATGGACTGATAATGTGTGGAATGAGTGCCCTGGTACAAGTTTATTCTTGTGGGCCATCTAATCCCATATAACCGATAAGGCCAAGAGTCACCCGCATTGCAGTTATACCTTGGGGGGGGGGGGGGGGGGGGGCTTATATCTGTAGTTCAACCTCAACCTTCTGATATGTGCCTCAACAGGCCATTCAAGGATATATTTGTACCGAAAGGGATAGTTGGATGGTTGACTGAGAAAAAATCTTCATAAAGAATGGAAATATGTGTGCCTGCCCGCTTGATGTTTTTTGTAGTCTTTGGCATCAAAATGTGGGATGTTATTAGTGCACAAAGTGTCATCAGATTGTTCCGAAAATGTGTACAACCCAATTCAATGAGGGAGGTGATTTATTCTGGATGGATGAGTTTTAAATTGAACGCACCTCATCTGATCCAGAATGGGATCCATTATAATGTTGCCATAACCGAAGTGTCGCAAAATTAATTTGATGAATTATTTGTGTCGTTGCCGAAGTCAATGCATTTGAGAATTTTTAAAGTGCTTCCATTGCAGTTAAATGTATCGTTGTACAACTTATTTATTCAATTGTCATGTGAGAATACCTTTAAGAAATGGGTGTTTATAAATCGGTGTGTATATAAATATCTGTAGTGAGAATGTCTTTAAGAAATGAAAAAATGAAATGAAAATTGCTTATTGTCACAAGTAGGCTTCAATGAAGTTACTGTGAAAAGCCCCTAGTCGCCACATTCCGGCGCCTGTTCGGGGAGGCTGTTACGGGAATTGAACCGTGCTGCTGGCCTGCCTTGGTCTGCTTTCAAAGCCAGCTATTTAGCCCTGTGCTAAACAGCCCCTGGGTGTTTATTACTGCAGAGAGTGGGTGGAGCTGGGCTGTCTGTCAGCTTTTTACTTTCTTTTTAGGCTGCTTGCTGCAGGGTGTGTTTTAGTTTCGTTTTCAGAGCTGGATAGTTGCAGTCACAGCCAGAAGGTGTATTAGAGTCTCTCTCTGTAATCTAAAAACTGTAAATTGATCCTTTGGTGATTTAAAACTAATAAATGCTCTTAGTAGTGACTTTAACCTGATGTGCTTTTGATGAAAGTTTTTTTTTAAAGTCTTCTGGATGTTAAAAGGACAGGTTAAGAATTACTTTGGGATTGTATTTGAATTAATGGTTGCTAAGATGTTCACTGTATGTTTTAAAAAGGTTAACTTGAGTTCATACAATAAACATTGTTTTGCTTTAAAAAATACTTTTCCATTTCTGTTGTACCATGCCTGTCGAGTGAGCCGTGTGCTCCCCATAGCACAATCTAGTAAAGGTTGTGGGTCTGGTGAACTCCATGATATACTTTGGGATTCTCTAAACCATGGCCCATAACACAATTAACATTAATTTAATATGAATTGCTGGTGTTATGTTTTTTAATATTTCCAAATGGCAACCACCCACGTCAACAGTGGTTCATATTTTTTACTTTGTGTGTAAGTTGGTTTTGGAATAGTTTCTGGGGGCTTCAAAAGTCAACTTGTACATCAACATCTATGGCATCTATTTCCATCGTGCAGATTAACCAAATCTATTATTTTCTCTTGTATATTTATTATACTTTGAATTACACTTGTAAATCGCTACATGTGGCCCGATATGAACTATTCACAGGTCATGGAAGATTGTTCCTTTTCCCTTGAAAAAAGCTGTTGATATTGTCATATGTGTGCATAACCAATTTTTTGGTTCTTCCATTAGCCTCTCCAATCCATGACTGCAGCAGTCACATCACTAATGATAAAGTTTATATGACATAATTGACAAACAAGTCACATAGAACATAGAACATAGAACAATACAGCGCAGTACAGGCCCTTCGGCCCACGATGTTGCACCGAAACAAAAGCCATCTAACCTACACTATGCCATTATCATCCATATGTTTATCCAATAAACTTTTAAATGCCCTCAATGTTGGCGAGTTCACTACTGTTGCAGGTAGGGCATTCCACGGCCTCACTACTCTTTGTGTAAAGAACCTACCTCCGACCTCTGTCCTATATCTATTACCCCTCAGTTTAAAGTTATGTCCCCTCGTGCCAGCCATATCCATCCGCGGGAGAAGGCTCTCACTGTCCACCCTATCCAACCCCCTGATCATTTTGTATGCCTCTATTAAGTCTCCTCTTAACCTTCTTCTCTCCAACGAAAACAACCTCAAGTCCATCAGCCTTTCCTCATAAGATTTTCCCTCCATACCAGGCAACATCCTGGTAAATCTCCTCTGCACCCGCTCCAAAGCCTCCACGTCCTTCCTATAATGCGGTGACCAGAACTGTACGCAATACTCCAAATGCGGCCGTACCAGAGTTCTGTACAGCTGCAACATGACCTCCCGACTCCGGAACTCAATCCCTCTACCAATAAAGGCCAACACTCCATAGGCCTTCTTCACAACCCTATCAACCTGGGTGGCAACTTTCAGGGATCTATGTACATGGACACCTAGATCCCTCTGCTCATCCACACTTTCAAGAACTTTACCATTAGCCAAATATTCCGCATTCCTGTTATTCCTTCCAAAGTGAATCACCTCACACTTCTCTACATTAAACTCCATTTGCCACCTCCCAGCTCTGCAGCTTATCTATATCCCTCTGTAACCTGCTACATCCTTCCACACTATCGACAACACCACCGACTTTAGTATCGTCTGCAAATTTACTCACCCACCCTTCTGCGCCTTCCTCTAGGTCATTGATAAAAATGACAAACAGCAACGGCCCCAGAACAGATCCTTGTGGTACTCCACTTGTGACTGTGCTCCATTCTGAACATTTCCCATCAACCACCACCATCTGTCTTCTTTCAGCTAGCCAATTTCTGATCCACATCTCTAAATCACCCTCAATCCCCAGCCTCCGTATTTTCTGCAATAGCCTACCGTGGGGAACCTTATCAAACGCTTTGCTAAAATCCATATACACCACATCAACTGCTCTACCCTCGTCTACCTGTTCAGTCACCTTCTCAAAGAACTCAATTAGGTTTGTGAGGCATGACCTACCCTTCACAAAGCCATGCTGACTATCCCTGATCATATTATTCCTATCTAGATGACATGTCTGAGAAAGAAACTTTGCTGCAATGTCTTAAAACATTGCTGGTAATTATGCACCCCCTCTGGGAATGAAAGCAAAGGAAAAGTTTAAAGAAGAGAATTTTTTGTTCAACATAATCCCACGTTGAATGGAAGAACATGACATAGCTAGGTTAACCAATGTTTTGGTCACAGGTAGCACAAGCGTGATGAATGTAAGAATTTTATATATATATTGAAGTATATGTATCTGGTGCAGGAATGGTTAAAAGCCTGGGTAGTGTGTGCATGTCTCTATTGCAGTAAGGTTTTTAAAAATCCTGGTTTAAAAGACAGTCTGACACTGTGGTGACAGAAGGGGTAATCAAAGCAAGGTAAAAGTAAGATCATCATTCATTCCAATCGTGTATAGTGTTTACCGCAATAGGACTAATGGAATTTTGTTTATAGAAAGAAGGTTCCTCGGGGTTTAGATGATTGAGGGATTGAGTTTAGCCTTAGTAAGATGATCATAACCCACTTAGTGGGATAGAGATGATGAAGTTAATGGGAGGCGTAGGGGCTGAAGCAATCAGGCGTTGCGTTTCACTTTAGATTTTTCTGTGAATAGAATAGAAGCATTTTGCCAGATGCTGGGAAGTTAAACAGTAGTTTAACACAGTCAAGGATCTGCAGGCTGTTTCCTGAAGGATCTCTCTCCTTGCCAAAGGAATTTCTCTAAGACATCGCTTTACAGTAAGTATTTCTGTGTTTGCCAAATGTATTTAACAATGGATTTTGACCTGAGATGGGCTTTGATTGATTGGAGAAAAAACAATAGCAGTTAGGAGTTAAGAGGCCGGGATTCTCCGATGCCGCGCCAGATCAGAGAATCCCCGCCCCGACGCCCGTTTACCTATTCTCCGGCGACGATTCTCGGGCACCCGCGGGATCATTGCCGCGCCAGTCGGGGATCATTGAAAGCAGCCCCCCCAGGCGATTCACCGGGCCCTGACTGGCTGAGTGGCCGACAAGTTCAGCTGAGTCCCGCCGGCGTGGGTTACTCAGGTCCCACATGGCGGGACCTGGAAGGTGTGTCTGCGGAGGCCGTTCGGGATGAGGGGCGGGGGGCATGCGACCCTGGGGGAGGCCTCCACGGTGGCCTGGCTCGCGATCGGGGCCTGCCGATCAGCGGCGGGCTGGTTCCGTGGGGGCCTATGTTCCTCCGGGTCGGGCCCCTGTAGGGCTCCGCCATATTGCCCGGGGGCCGGCGGGGAGACGGGAGCCCATGTGCATGTGCGGAATCACGCCAGCCGTAGCGGCATGTGTGAACTTGCACCGGCCGTTTTGCTGCGGCTGGAGCTGTGGGGACCACTCAGGCGCCAACCTAGCCCCCTAGGAAGGGGAGCATTCCTCATTATTGGGGACTGTTGACGCCGGAGTGGTTGGTGCCGCTTTTCACGCCGGCGTCAGAACTTGGCCGTGGGATTGGAGAATCCCGGCCAAAGTGTTTCATTTTATTGTTAAAGGCTGTTTAACTAGGAATTGTAAACTATTTCTTGTATGATGCTAATGTTAGTTTCAGACTGTGTTAATAATAAATTTTGTTTTAATATACCATATCCCTATTTGTGTGTAGAGTCACACCTGGAGTGAAGTATCCTTTCCTCACAGTCTTACAGATTAAATAAAATATTGGGGTATCTGTCCGGTATCCTAGCAAATGTTGGGGTCAACTGAAACATTTTCAAATGGACATTTTTAAACCACAAAATCTGATTGAATTGCCTCATGTTTACTTAAGGTGTCATCTACAGTTCACAATGTGATTATACATTACTGCTGGTGTTCATTGGGTCATGTATTTCGCAATGTGAATTAGTTGCTTCATGCATTTAGCAGCCCAGGTGCAGCACTTCGCAGCAACTGCAGAAGTTATTTTCACACATGAGCAAGATGTCTATTTCTACTGGTGTGAAACAACACGAGTAAAGATGGTGAAAACAACAGCCACTGATGTGTAACAAATGGCTGCCTATGTACTGTTACTAGTCAACACTATCAGGTATCACATTTTCAATTATAATGTGTATTAAAAAAAAAAACAGGAGAATGCATTCCTCTCATAATGATGCAATCTATGCCATTGTTTTGGAATTTAATTTGAAAAGCCGGGCAGAATTCTGATATCAAAAGAATATGGGCTTGGTGCGTGTGCATAATTAAATACACTAGAAGTATTGTCAGGTTGGGATTGCCAACAACACTTCTGCATTTTACCCAGGTGGTTTTGAACCCTGTGCAGATGGTGGGTAAGCCATCACATTTCTTTTAATTGTTAATTTTAGGATGTGGGCATCACTGGCCAGGCCTAATTGCCCTTGAGAAGATGGTGGTGAGCTGCCTTCTTGAACTGATGCAGTCCAATGTGGTGGAGGTATATCCACAGTGCCGTTAGGGAGGGAATTCCAAGATTTTGACCCAGCGACAGTGAAGGAATGATGCTATATTTCCAAGTCAGGATGCTGAGTGGCTTGGAGGGGAACTTCCAGGTGGTGGTGTTCTTATGAGCCTGCTGTCCTTGTCCTTCTAGATGGTAATGGTCATAGGTTTGGAAGGAGCTGTCTTAGGAGCTTTGGTGAGTTCCTGCCGTGCATCTTGTTGATGGTACACGGTGATGCGACAGTGTATCGGTGGTGGAGGGAGTGAATATTTGTAGAAGGGGTGCCAATCAAGCAGCCTGCTTTATCCTGGATGGTGTCAAGCTTCTTGAGTATTGTTGGAGCTGCACTCATCCAGCATGGGGAGAGTATTCTATCACACCCCTGACCTTGCAAATTGTGGACAGCACTTAGGGAGTGAGGAAGTGAGTTATCCTATTCTAATAGATAATTAAGTATCATTTTTTTAAAAATGATTCTGGCTTTAACAGCCAGTTGACCTGTTTCCTAAAATGTCAGTTCTCACCAAGGTCAATGAGGGGGAGTAAAAGATGTGGAGTGCGTCTTCAGTGAAACTGACAAGCTCGGAAGTCTATAATTGGTGAAATTGAAGAGCTGTAGCCAGGTTGAGAGTCAGAGGCTCCTGGACACAGCACTCTTTCTCAGAGTTTGCTTTCAGTGCTTTATAGGTGATTGTCAACTTCTCGGAAACCACTTCACCTGTTTCGCATTTCACCCTCATCCTTGCTTCCAATCTTCACCGCAGGAAGGGAAATGCAGCGCCACCCTGCACCTCTGATGAAAACAAGAGGAGCAGTAACACCAACACCCATGCAATAAATCCTCTGTCTGCTCCTCAACCCCAGCTCCATTCCGTGGACACTGAGATGCAAGAAGGCAAGACCACCCTCCGATCCCGCAAACACAGGTTCGATAGGCAGACGATTAGCTCTCTCAAGGCATATGACCACCTGTGTCTCAGGAGGCTCAGGCACATCGTTATTCACATCTGAAGTCTTCTGGAACAGGTTCTTCTTCTCAGTGCTGCAGGTGGGCATGTATGTCCATTGGCCATCAATGTGCTCATCACTGCGCTGCCAAGGTCAATAACCTGTGTGCCTGCATCTTCTCAAGGCTGTGTGGTCTCGTAACCTGCAAGGAGAGAACAGAGGATTAGGTGTGTATGGATAGGAGGGAAGGGCAACATTTATGGAGGATGACTGTGAGGCATGGGTACAAGAGGGTAACTAGGATGAGGGTGAGTGTGAATGTCGGCTCTTTGAATGGGGATGTTAAGGTCCCTGGAGAGAGAGAGGATTGAGTGAGTGGAGCTGCAAGGTGTGTTGACCAAAGGTGTATTGTGCAGGAGAATGCTGGGAAAGCCAGAGTGTGGCCTTGGAACTGAAGGTATTATGCCCCCCCCCCACCTGTTATGACCTCCTGAGCTCCTGGATCCTTCTGGTGCACTATCTTCAGGTTGGAGGGACCATTTTCCTACTGCTGACTTTCTTGGCCACTGCCAGTCACACTTGCTTGATTGGAGAGGCTGTCCTCTACCTCCCGTGTTCTCGGGAATGATCATTTCAGATCCGACAACAGGGCTCCAAGCAAAAGTGAGAGACCTGGCTTTCCTCTGCATTTCTGTAGTTACGAAAGTGTGCAAAATCCATGCACAGTTGAGCCTTTATGTCTTCTCTCAGTCAAAGGCCTTTTATTTAGAAATCCTTCTTTTAAGACATCTAGCTTATCACCCCATTTGGCCTCTCTCCTGCAGGCAAGATGCTAACTCTGTGTCTCAGATAGAGTTGTGGCAAAACCCCAGTGAACTTTAATAGCTTTCTGACCAACTCTAGATCCTACCTTTTCAGAAGGGACCATCATTCGGAAATGCCACCCATTACTTCAGCTGACCTGTGATGGCTCGTGGAAAAGGATGCACCAGAGTTCTGGATTTGAATGTGAAGTCAACAGAAAAGGAGAAGGGAGGTTGATTTGTCTGGAAATTCAGGGGGGCCCATTTCTTGGTGGCTCAGGGACTGCAGGGCGATAGTCGTGCACCAGAATCTGGAGGTCTGAGAAACCCCTGATATCGGGCCTCACTGCCAGAGAGCTAACGAGGCCCTACAGCTGCTTCACTTTCAAGACAAGTTTTATTTACCTTCCCTTAATCTCATTTCCTGCTAATGTTTCAGTACTTATAACAGTCCATAGAGGAATGAGCTCCTTGCATTAATTTTGCTTTAACAATATTTATTTTTCAAACAACGCTCACTTAATTGACGAGAAAATGGTCTTGTGTATCTTGAAACAAAGTGATTACAAGAGCTGAAGGGATCGATCTATTTCTTTCACATAAGTCATTGGGTTATTTGTAGCACCCTGTGTTACTGCTATTATACTAAATTGTAGTTTGAAAGTACTTTTTAACATAATTATAATTACCATTAATTAACCGGAAATTTGAATGCAGTGTGTGGTTAAAGGGTTGTAATCACACACCAGATTCAGCGTGTTTGAATACCATCCGTTCCTTGTGCTGAAATAAATGAAGGCTGTATTGTGCCAGTACAGCAATGTTTTCTTATCAGCATTTAGAGCTGTGGATGGTTATTAATTCTAACATCAAAGCAGCTGTTGCTGTGTCAGAGAATTGTTACATATTGCACACAGTCAGTGAGATTCTTAACAAGCAACCTCAATTTGCCTGGGCCACGAATCCAGATGTTCAACTGATAAGGTGCTACAATTAGCATGAACGAGCTTTATATTCATTAGTGCACCATGCAATCAGCTGTACCACTCAGTGCCAGCTGGGGCTTTGCTTACCTCACATTGTGACACACAGATGGCAGCTCCTCGAGAACCCAGATCGTGGTTGGTTGAAAAGGCCAATGATGCCTCTCGGTTGGCGCTATAGTGGCACGTTTATATTGCAGAACCACTTTGGCAAGTACTACAAGTGACACCAGGTTAGATCCTAGGAACTATACAAACAGCCTTGTTTATATTACAGGGTGGATTCCGCAGCAACCTTATCTTGGCTACTGAATCTAAAACCGAACCCTTACCACAAGTGTGCATCTGAACTTTTCAGAGATCATTGAGTGTAAAACTGAACCTTACTTAGGAGATGGAAATTAAAATCATTTTGCCAGACTATAAGATTAGACCAAGCCTTATAATCAACCAGAGATGTGGGTGAAAACCTTGTTCACCTTACTGTGCAAAAATTGTACATAGTGGCGATGGTACTCAAAGAGAACAGCCAGGTGGGATTCTTGGGTCCCCCAGCCACGTGTTTCTCTGTGGCACGCAATTCACTGGGAGCGGGATTCTCTCTTCTCACCACTTGACGATGAGATTTCCCATTGAAGCCACCCCACGCCATCGGGAAACCCACCAGAGGGGTTTCGCCACCACCGGGAAAAGAGAATCCCGACAATTGGAGAATCCTTCTCCGGATGTTTTAATATCAGATGCACAAAAGGCCAGAATCAAAGGACAAGACGTATGACTAAGTTCATTCAGCTTTGTCTCTTTCAGAATCAGTTACAATGAGGCTACAAAATCTGTTTACTACTATGATTTGTACATTCTCACAATAGTTTTGCTTACATAGAGGATTATTTCTATGTCTTTCAATGGCAAAGTAAACTAGACTTGTAGTTCTACTTACCTGTTATTCTGGTGATGATACTACAGTCTATTAGAGATCGAGTTGAAACTCAACCTGCTTCCATTTTTTGATTATTTGTATATTCTTCCCGCACAAGTTTTCATCATTTATTTTCAATCTTGGATCATCTTGCGCACTATTACATGACTCTCACAGAGATCTTTTCCTGCACTGCTTTTAGTGGTACTGTGTAACTGGTTGCTAGGAGATACACAAAAGAAGTCTGAAACCAGGACCCAGCCTAATATTATTTCCTTTTTGTGGGGAAGTGTTTTCCTTTTGCTTCATATCTTTTATGTCATCCTGAGGAAGAATGAAACCTTAAGGATTGGAGATACTTGGGTAGGAATCCATTTCCTGCCACTCTGACACACCAGCATGCCACACTTCCAGGCTACGCCTTCTTCGTCAATTTTCTCTTTTGTTTCAGGTCCTTCTGCTCTGGCGAAGATTTGTTCTTGTGTACATCCATCGATATGCTTATCCTATTTATTTGTCTGTGTTTTAGAGTCACTCATTTCCTGAGCTCCCTGCTCTTCCATTTAGACTTGGTGAGAAAGCAGATCAGGCCATTCCAGGCCCTAAGAAAAAAGCTAATTACTGCAAATGCTGGAATCTGCAACAAAAACAGAAAATGCTGGACAATCTCAGCAGGCCTGACAGCATCTGTGGAGAGAGAAACGGGCGAACGTTTCGAGTCTGGCTGACGCTTTGTCAAAGCTTTGAATGTTGGGACCCTCGTTTGAATATATTTAAATCCCATTATCAGGCCTGTACACCTGATAGTTACCCCCTCCCCCCCACCTCGCCCAACCCCCTTACATCCCTTTTAGATTATCCATTCATGATAGGTTCCCCCAGGAGGCGCACCTGCTGAGCAGAACCCACCAGAGGTGCACAGGTGAGTACAACCCCAGGGAGAGAGGATCATGCCCAACCACTGGCCCAAGCACTGCCCCCTGGGAAAAATCAATGGGCCAGCGTGAAGTCATGGGACCCGTCCCTTAACACTTTTCTTAACTAAGCCTAAAATTACGGCGGAGAAAGACACCATTGGGATCGATGGCTCCCACCCCATTTTACCATGTCCGCTGTGACACGCTGCAAAGACATCAGAAAATCTGACTCTGATTTTGGTCATCAAAGCATCTGCTGCAGCAGTGGGAGAACTGACAATCCCAGCCACAGTCTTTGTTCTGATTTAGACTAATGAACCGGCTTCCTAGACATACTGATTGGCCAAATTCTTTACTTGTCCCAGGTGAAATTATATCGCTATTTTGTCAGCGGGTCATAAATAATAATGGAAATGGGTTATTAACCTTTTTAAAATAAGGAGAAAAATATTGTCACTGGTGCTTACTTCCCTCTCAACAGTTTGACTTTGGTTAATTAGTACCCTGTTTCGGACCAGATTGCTTGAAATACCTCATTAGTATTGTGGTGATGCCCACTTATAATCAATAATTACTACAAAAGCATCCCTTAGCTAGTCCACTTAGTTAATTAAATATTCTTGTAATTGATATGTAGGAACCAGTTTGCACTCACGCTGAGGTTTCACAAGTAAATCCCAGAGAGAGAACAGATTTAAACAAGAATCATCATTCAGCTCCTCAAATTCCACAACCTTGACGACTATTTATGTGTCATTGAAACAAGCGTTCTTAGTTCCGCTCTGTGGCAAACAACCGGACATTATACAATGGAACCTATGACATTATCTGTCCCTTTAACCTGACATGTTACTAACTGATCCACAGGGTGTAGTCCAACAGACCGAGTGAAATAGTGAGGCGTTTTTTTATATTAAAGAAAACCAAAAGAGTGAGTTTGCTGTCCTGAGATCAAACTTGTATTTGTGAGGGAAAAAAACTTTTAATTAAAACTATCTTTATTGATTTCCTGCACAACACCAAATTTAGAAAAATCCAATAATTCATTCCCCGTGACTTAAGTTTTTATTCACGATGCTTGTATAATTCTCCCAAGCGGTCTGGTAAACTTCAATAAGTGCCTCAGGCTAAAATGTTGCTACACTGAAGCTTCATCATCGTGTGGCTTCAGTAATCCTGATTTCTCAGCACTCTGTAAACCTTTAAGCCCATAAACAAAGCTTGTAATTCTTTACAGTTTAAAAGCAGAACAAGCAATCACTCATGCATGCTCCAATGTCACCGTTTGTCATTGTTCAAGAGTCAAAGCATTTGGTTCACCAATTTAATCCAATCCATATCTTGTCTCCCCAGACTCTTCACTTCAGCTTGTCATATAGGATGAATGACAATAAACCAACAATGCTGAATTAAGGCTTGTCAGTTTAAAGGACATGAGAGTAACAATGCAGGGAAAGTGTAAAGGTTCAGATTATTCACCAGAGTGTCTTGTAGAACTATCAATGTACCAATGCTCCTTTTTAATTTTATGCTCACAGTAACAAACAAGGGAATTTGCGTCACAGTAAAATACAATTCCCTTTTGTAATTTATGACTGGCAAGATCTTCCCCTTGCCTTATGCCAGTTTTCCAATAGAATATGATCATTTGAAAAATATCATGGGCTCCCCATCTGATCCTGATACTTCTGACATTTTCCACCAGAAGTCATGTCAGGAGCATTAAGGTGTCTGTCCAAAAGGATGAAGATAGTATAATGTGATGTAAATTGTGGAAATACATCAGATAGCATATTTCCCATCATTTGTG
Source organism: Scyliorhinus torazame (assembly GCF_047496885.1). NCBI lineage: Eukaryota > Metazoa > Chordata > Chondrichthyes > Carcharhiniformes > Scyliorhinidae > Scyliorhinus > Scyliorhinus torazame. The sequence goes on from NC_092707.1 coordinate 64,362,938, forward strand.
TCTTAGAACATTGGGCGCAATAAAGCTTGGAGAGCCCAAGAAGGCTATTTAACTAACCCTAGATGTAGCACATTGGCCATGAGTCCATCCTTGTGATGGGTGAATAGCCAACCAAGTGTACTTTCACCAACATGAAATGGATTTCAGCAAAGCGTTTGATAAGGTTCCCCACGGTAGGCTATTGCAAAAAATACGGAGGCTGGGGATTGAGGGTGATTTAGAGATGTGGATCAGAAATTGGCTAGCTGAAAGAAGACAGAGGGTGGTGGTTGATGGGAAATGTTCAGAATGGAGTACAGTCACAAGTGGAGTACCACAAGGATCTGTTCTGGGGCCGTTGCTGTTTGTCATTTTTATCAATGACCTAGAGGAAGGCGCAGAAGGGTGGGTGAGTAAATTTGCAGACGATACTAAAGTCGGTGGTGTTGTCGATAGTGTGGAAGGATGTAGCAGGTTACAGAGGGATATAGATAAGCTGCAGAGCTGGGCTGAGAGGTGGCAAATGGAGTTTAATGTTGAGAAGTGTGAGGTGATTCACTTTGGAAGGAATAACAGGAATGCGGAATATTTGGCTAATGGTAAAGTTCTTGAAAGTGTGGATGAGCAGAGGGATCTAGGTGTCCATGTACATAGATCCCTGAAAGTTGCCACCCAGGTTGATAGGGTTGTGAAGAAGGCTTATGGAGTGTTGGCCTTTATTGGTAGAGGGATTGAGTTCCGGAGTCGGGAGGTCATGTTGCAGCTGTACAGAACTCTGGTACGGCCGCATTTGGAGTATTGCGTACAGTTCTGGTCACCGCATTATAGGAAGGACGTGGAGGCTTTGGAGCGGGTGCAGAGGAGATTCACCAGGATGTTGCCTGGTATGGAGGGAAAATCTTATGAGGAAAGGCTGATGGACTTGAGGTTGTTTTCGTTGGAGAGAAGAAGGTTAAGAGGAGACTTAATAGAGGCATACAAAATGATCAGGGGGTTGGATAGGGTGGACAGTGAGAGCCTTCTCCCGCGGATGGATATGGCTGGCACGAGGGGACATAACTTTAAACTGAGGGGTAATAGATATAGGACAGAGGTCAGAGGTAGGTTCTTTACACAAAGAGTCGTGAGGCCGTGGAATGCCCTACCTGCTACAGTAGTGAACTCGCCAACATTGAGGGCATTTAAAAGTTTATTGGATAAACATATGGATGATAATGGCATAGTGTAGGTTAGATGGCTTTTGTTTTGGTGCAACATCGTGGGCCGAAGGGCCTGTACTGCGCTGTATTGTTCTATGTTCTATGTTCTATGACAACCAAGGCCAATATATTAAGCATTCGTAAGAAGATGGTTCTCACCCAAAGATTTGGGGACCCAATTTGTAGAGTGAGAAACATGTCACAAAGCTAGTATGCAGGTACAGCAAGTCATTAAGAAGGTTAATGGAATTCTACCCATTATTACGAAAATAATTAAACATGAAAGTAAGGATATTATGCTTCAGTTATACAGGGCATTGGTGAGACCACATCTCGAATACTGAGTGTCGTCCTGGTCTCCTTATTTAAGGAAGGATGGAAATGCATTGGAAGTGGTTCAGAGGAGATTTATTAGATTGATACCTGGAATACTGAGGAAATGTTAGTCAGACTGGGCTTGTTTTTATTGGAGTTTAGAAGACTGAAAGGTGACTTGTTTGTAGATGGCACTTTTTGAGTAGTTATTTCAGTATGACTGTCACTGTAGGTATTGAAGGCTTCAGAAACAGAATCTGAATTCCTCACTGTCTCTGGTCTCTGTTCCAAAGTATTATTCTCTAGATTTTCCAAGGGTGGAACCTCTTGTGAAATTTCTGCGAACTCACTTTGTGCAGTAAGTAACTTATCAACATTGCGTCACTAAACTGTTTCATCATCCGTCTGTATGGTATATGGTATTGGACCTGTCTTTGCTTGGATGAAAGCCGAACCCATTAGCTAGTGGTGGAGCTCCTAGCTAACACTCTCTCTCCATGGTTGAATATTTGCTTCCGAGAGTATTTCTCCCTCCTAGCAATTTGTGCTTGTTGTTATTGTTTGACAATCCCTAAAGTATCAGATGGAGTTAACAAATCAAACTGTGTTTGTAGGTTCTTTCAGAACGACAACACATACAGTGTCCCAGCAAGATATGAGGACTATGTTTACTCTTCTTGTCAATGTCCCCAGGTCCTTCGACGCTTTGATAGAATGCTTTAATGATTGCACAAAATGTTCGGCCAATCTTTTTGTTGCTGGATGATATGGAGCTGACTTGATATGGTGTATACATCAATAGTGTCTGCATTAATAGTGCCGAGGTGGAGATGGTTGACAGCTTCAAATTCCGAGGGGTACACGTCTCCAAAAATCTGTTCCTGGTCCACCCACGTCAACGCTACAATCAAGAAAGCACAACAGCACCTGTAGTTCCTGAGGAAACTTAGGAAATTCGGCATGTCCACATTGACTCTTACCAAATTTTACAGATGCACCATAGAAAGTATCCGATCTGGTTGCCTCACAGTCTGGTATGGCAACTGCTCGACCCAAGACTGCAAGAAACTATAGAGAGTTGTGAACACAGCCAGTCCATCATGCAAAACTGCTTCCCATCAATTGACTCTGTCTACATCTCCCACTGCCTTGGGAAAGCGGGCAGCATAATCAAAGACCTCTCCCACCTGGGTTATTCTTCCTTCTAACCTCTTCCATCAGGCAGGAGATACAAAAATCGGAGAACACGCACTAACAGGTTCAAAAACAGCTTCTTCCCTACTGTTACCAGACTCCTGAACGACTTTCTTCTGGACTGAACTGATCTCTTTGCACATCTTCTCTACTGATTAGTACTACACTCCGTATACTCACCCGATGCCTGTGTCTATGTATTTACGTTGTGTATCTATTGTATGTTCTATGTTTTATCATGTATGGAACGATCTGCCTGGATTGTACATAACAATACTTTTCACTGTACCTCGGTACATGTGACAATAAATCCAAATCTCTTTCAAGTAGCTCTCAAACTCCTTTGAAGTAAACTGAGTACCATTATCACTGACAATCTACTCCTGTCTTCCAAATCGTGCGAGTGCTTCGGCTATTTTCTCAATGGTCTGCTTGGTCGTCATTGACTTCATTATCGCAACTTGTGGCCATTTTGTGTGCTTTACATGAATCCAGAACGTGGGCACAAAGAAATATAACAACAAACTCCTGGAGAGGAAAGATATTTGGTGCAATTGCAGCAACGTTCAATAATAATAATAATCGCTTATTGTCACAAGTAGGCTTCAGTGAAGTTACTGTGAAAAGCCCCTAGTCGCCACATTCCGGCGCCTCTTCGGGGAAGCAGGTACGGGAATTAAACCAGCGCTGCTGGCCTTGTTCTGCATTACAAGCCAGCTGTTTAGCCCACTGTGCTAAACCAGCCCCTATCAGCACAAGGTATCTCGCGATTTCTGACTTTCTATCTTTCAATATGCAGCTGAAACTACAGAGCTGGCTAATGACATTTTTGTGGCTAGTGAATTAATGGCAACAATCACTAAGAACAGGTGACTCTCTGGTGGGTCAGCATAATCGATTGTATTCCCTGCCATGGCTGTGTCGGCCATTCCCACGGGTGTAATGGTGGAGTGTTACTTAGATTTGCACAAGTTTACATTGCCCAACTTTCTCTTCAATTTGAGGATCTATTCCCAGCCACAATAAATAACTGCTTGCCAATTCCTTTTTCCTCACCACACCAGGATGTTCTTCTTGTGGGTGGTCAAGGACTCCACTAAGTAAGCACGGAGGAATAATCACACGGATTCCCCATAATAGAACCCACTTCTGTACTGTCAACTCAAGTCTTCATGTGATGTAGGGCTTGAGATCAGGACTTTTCCTGTGAACATCTGACAGTATTCCTTTTTGGACCAAATCCATTGCCTTCCCCATCACTGGACCGGTTCTTGTATATCTTTGAACTTGAGAAGAAGTCACAGGTTATTACTCATGAGCAAGAATTACGAAACATTGACGGAATATTCTTTGGAGTCATCTAAATAACATTGCACCCCATTCAACCCACTTAGAATTTGATCCATAGATCTTTGAAAACGAGCAGCACAGATGTTATCCAAAAGGGAGTCTTCTCCAACGAAACAGACCTTTGTGCGTCACTATGATGAGTAGTGGCTGTGATTCGGCAGCCACACTCATCTGCAGATATGCCTGTGAAAGATCAGTTTTCCAGAGAGTACAGCAAACAAGTCTTCAATCAGCAGCAAGGATTATGATCTGTGCACAATACTGGGTTAATAGTAGTTTAAAATCTCCACAAATTCTCACTCAGCCATCCTGTTTTAATAAGGAACTATCGATATTTTCCAATCACTTGTAGCAACAAGCTCAATGACTCCTGTTCATACTAGTTGTTCTAGATCTTCTTCAACTTTAGGCCTAATGGTGTGTGGTATGGTTCTAGCTCTGAGACATTTGGGTGAGCTGTCTGGCTTGATTTTTAGGTGTAGCTCAACTCCAGTCATAGAGCCTAGCGAATCGTCGAACGCCTTCTCATACTTCACCAGAAGTTGTTGCAAGTTGCTCTTTGAATCCATTAATTGAGTGACTGTTTCCCAGTTAAGCCTAATCTCAGCCAATCACGCTCTGTCAAATAGAGCAAGAAAGTTTCCACAGACAATGTGAAGAGGCAACTTCACCATCTGCCCGTTTGCTTCCACTTTCATCATAATGTTTCCTTTTCATAGTGCAACCACTTCAGTATGAGTCCTTAGGATCACATTTGATGGTGTTAAAGGCCGATGCTTCAGTTTTTGACGATAAATTGTCTCAGGTATTAACGATAGTGCTGGACCTGTATCCATTTTCATTTTAATTTCATGAACTTCAAGTTTTGGATACACAGTGTTGATCACCCTGCATTGACAAGACACCTAGCTTTAACACTTGCTGTAGCTCGGTTGCATTGTCTTTTGTGTGACCTTGAGCTTTATCCACTAGTTGGTAGACACAAGTAGATTGTTTAACTGTATCTGTTTCTTGCACCTTATTGGTGTAGGATAGGTTTTCTGAGCCCAACATGGCTTGGCAATGTGGATCTTCTTGCCACAGTTCTTGCATGTATTTGTTTTACTCCAGCTTTCCCCAATGAGTGTCCAATCCGTGTACAACGGTGACATGGTTGCATCTTTGCAGCCTTGTTCCTTGAGGTATCCATTTTGTGCATCGCCACTCCAACCCCTAACTGTGAAGCTTCTCTTGTTGCAAGCTCCATAGATGTGGCACCTTCCGCAGCAGCTTTCAGAGTTAAATCACGTACAGTAAGCAGCTTCCTCTGAATTGCTTCACTGCATAACCAGCCTGTCTCGAAGAGTATCATCAAGTGTTGTACCAAATTCACAATATTTAGCTAACATTCGTAAAGATGCTACGGACTGTAAAATGCTTCCACCTTCTTCCTGACTACGACAAAGAAACCAGAACCTTTCTGCAATCACTAACAGTTTAGGAGCGAAATGTCCCTCGAAGATTTTTATTAATTGGATTGGATTGGATTGGATTGGATTTGTTTATTGTCACGTGTACCGAGGTACAGTGAAAAGTATTTTTCTGCGAGCAGCTCAACAGATCATTAAGTACATGGGAAGAAAAGGGAATAAAAGAAAATACATAATAGGGCAACACAACATATACAATGTAACTACATAAGCACTGGCATCGGATGAAGCATACAGGGTGTAGTGTTAATGAAATCAGTCCATAAGAGGGTCATTTAGGAGTCTGGTGACAGTGGGGAAGAAGCTGCTTTTGAGTCTGTTCATGCATGTTCTCAGACTTCTGTATCTCCTGCCCGATGGAAGAAGTTGGAAGAGTGAGTAAGCCGGGTGGGAGGGATCTTTGATTATACTGCCCACTTTCCCCAGGCAGTGGGAGGTGTAGATGGAGTCAATGGATGGGAGGCAGGTTCGTGTGATGGACTGGGCGGTGTTCACGACTCTCTGAAGTTTCTTGCGGTCCTGGGCCAAGCAGTTGCCATACCAGGCTGTGATGCAGCCAGATAGGATGCTTTCTATGGTGCATCTGTAAAAGTTGGTAAGAGTCAATGTGGACATGCCGAATTTCCTTAGTTTCCTGAGGAAGTATAGGCGCTGTTGTGCTTTCTTGGTGGTAGCGTCGACGCAGGTGGACCAGGACAGATTTTTGGAGATGTGCACCCCTAGGAATTTTATGTATTTCTGGTTTTGCTGGGTGAACTAGATTCTGTATCATCATAAATATTTTACGCCCAACTGAGCTGAGAAATGTTGCAACCTTTAGGTCCTCCGGTGTCTGATTTATTTTGAGAAATAACAGGAATCTTGCCTCCATGAATACCATGTCTCGTAATCCTCATCAAATAAATCCATGGTGCCCATTTTCCCCGTCACTTTCAGATCCCGACTTCTGGGATCTACATTTCCTCCTTTCGGATTTTTAAATGTAGGTATGGCGCAAACAATCAACTTTACAAGCAACTAGGGATTCTTTCCTGTTTTACCTGACTGTAATTTGACTTTTTTCCCGAAGGTAGTGGCCCATGCAGAGTCGGCAGACTTTGAAATCACCGTTCCCCGCAGCCCGTCCGGCTCCGCCATGTGCGTGGCTCCTGCAGCCCAGACTCTGCTCACTTCAACGCAAGCAAGTCTCCCCCGACTGTTGGACTTCTTACTCACAGTTGTGGTCACATTTTTTTTTCAACTTTCTGCCTCAGCGACAGTGCTTCGTCCGACACTTGTGTGTGTGAGTTTGACTCTGAGAATCTTCCGTTTCTCCCAACACCATCCTACTGTTAGTCGAAAATTCCTTTGTCAGCGATGTTTCCTGCCTCAATCGTCTTTTTTTAAAAATAAACAATTTTAATGAGGTATTTTTGGCATTACAAACAATGTACAAAGAACAAGAAACATAGTGCAATCACCGACACCCATCCTACCAAGACCCACCTGATTGACCCCCTATTCTACACTACCCTAACCTCCCCCACCCCCCGCTGACGATTACTTCTCCGCGAAGAAGTCGATGAATGGTTACCACCTCCGGGCGAACCCTAACAGTGACCCTCTCAAGGCAAATTTACTCTTCTCTAGGTCGAGAAAGCTCGCCATGTCTGATAGCCAGGTCTCCGACTTCGGGGCCTTTGAGTCCCTCCAAGCTAGCAGTATCTGTCTCCGGGCTACTAGGGAAGCAAAGGCCAGAACATCTGCCTCTTTCTCCTCCTGGATTCCCGGGTCTTCCGACACCCCAAAAATCGCCACCTCTGGACTCATTGCCACCCTTGTTTTCAAAATTCTGGACATGACGTCCTCAAACCCCTGCCAATATCCCCTAAGTTTTGGACACGCCCAGAACATGTGGACATGGTTCGCTGGTCCTCCCGCACATTTTACACACCTGTCCTCCACCCCAAAAAAATCTACTCATCCGGGCCACTGTCATGTGGGCCGGTGGACCACCTTGAATTGGATCAAGCTGAGCCTGGCGTATGTTGCAGTCGCATTGATCCTGTTCAACGCGTCCGCCCATAAGCCATCCTCCATCTCCCCACCAAGCTCCTCCTCCTACTTACGCTTCAGCTCCTCGGTCTGCCTCTCCTCCGCCCCCATGAGTTCTTTGTAGATGTCTGAGACGCTCCCCTCACCCACCCATCCCCTAGACACTACCCTATCCTGGATCCCCCTTATTGCCAGGAGTGGGAAGGATGATACCTGCCTGCGCAGAAAGTCCTGCACCTGTAAATATCTAAATTTGTTTCCCCTTGCCAGGCCATACATCTCCTCCAGCGCCCTCAAGCTAGGGAAGCTCCCCTCTAAGAACAGGTCCCCTATCCTCTGGATTCACGCCCTTTGCCATACTAGAAACGCCCCATCCAAGCTCCCCGAGGCAAACCGGTGATTGTCACATATTGGGGACCAGACCGATGCTCCCACTGCTCCAACGTACCTCCTCCACTGACCCCAGATCCTCAAGGCCGCCACCACCATGGGGCTGGTGGAGTACTTCACTGGCGGGAACGGCAGAAGTGCCGTTATCAACGCCCCCAGACTGGTGCCCCTACATGAAGCTGCCTCCATCTGCTCCCAAACCGACCCCGCCCCACCACCCACTTCCTTATCATGGCTATGTTAGCCGCCCAGTAGTAATTACTGAAATTCGGTAGGGCAAGCCCCCCTTCCCCCGATTCCGCTCGAGCATCACCTTCTTCACTCGCGGGGACTTCCCCGCCCATAACAAAGCCCAGGCTGATTTTATTAGCCCTCTTAAAAAAGGACCGCCTGGACTACAAACATCTCACTCTTTGTCATATTCAGTTTATACCCCGAAAACCGGCCAAATTCCCCCAAAACCCATCCCTGTCCCTGGATCTGATACGTATAAGAGCAGGTCATCCGCGTACAGCGAGACCCTGTGTTCCACCCCCCCCCCCCCCCCCCCCCCCCCCACACCAGCCCCTTCCAGCCCCTTGAAGCTCTCAGAGCAATTGCCAGCGGCTCTATAGCTAGCACAAACAGCAGTGGGGAGAGGGGGCCTCTGTCTTGTCCCCCGGTACAGTCTAAAATAGTCCGAGGTCGTCCTATTCGTCCTTACACTAGCCTCCGGGGCCTGGTACAACAACTTGACCCAGTCGATAAAGCCTCTACCAAACCCCAATTGTCCCAGCACCTTCCATAGATAGTCCCATTCCACCTGGTCAAACGCCTTTTCCACATCCATTGCCACAACTACCTCAACCTCCCTAATCTCCGGGGGCATCATAATCACATTGACCAACCTTCTTATATTGGCCACTAACTGCCTGCCCTTGACAAACCCGGTTTGATCCTCCATAATCACATCCGGCACACAGTCTTCAATGCTGGAGGCCAAGATTTTGGCCAGCAACTTGGCGTCCACATTATCCTGCCTCAATCTTCATCGGCAGTTTTCTGTGCTGTTATATTTCTTTGTTGCCACAAAGAGAAAGGATATGGAGGTGCCCACACTCTAGGTTCATGTTCAAGATGATGAGAGGTTAATTAAGGGTGTTGCTCATGCAATCAAAGATGGCAGTCTGCCCAAAGCCCGCAGAAACACTCTGTTGATGTCACTACAGATCACTTGACGGTAAACCAGCAGGAATGTACATATGACTGGTGTACAATTCCAAGGAGCCCTCTAGTGCTTTGCCCAATTTGGCATTATTCATGTTTGAGCATCCTTTACCCTCGTGACTAAATGATCAACTCACTAAGCATTCTCAAACTATTTGCAACCTTCGCATTCATTTTTTGCTATCAGGTGGATTGTAGGCAAACAATCCACTCTTATTTTACATCCAAAGTAGCAAAAAGATTTATTTTTAAAGTCAAAGGCAGTTCACATGAAGAGTGAGCTCACACAGGTGGCAGGTCAACCAAACCATACCACCTCACACACTGTGAAAAAGTGGCCCTCAAAATTATTATTGGCTTAAGAAGGAATGGGTGAAGGGAATTTTGGTGGGTTCCTGATATCTCTTCCACTTCTTCGTGGCATTTCAAATTCATTCATAAAGTCACCACTCACAGCAACATTTGCTCATTTTTGTTTTAAGTCATCCATGGGATGTGGGCGTCGCTGGCTGGGCCAACATTTATTGCCCATCCCTGAGGGCATTTAAGAGTCAAACACATTGCTGTGGATCTGGAGTCACATGTAGACCAGACAAGGACAACAGATTTCCTTCCCTAAGGGACATTAGTGAACCAGATGAGTTTTTATGACAATCGACAATGGTTTATGGTCACCTTTTCTACTTTTAATTCCAGATTTTTAGTGAATTCAAATTTCACTGTCTGCCATGGCGGGGTTTGAACCCGGGTCCCCAGAGCATGACTCTGGGTCATTGGATTATTAGTCCAGCGATAATACCACTACTCCACAGCCTCCCCTCCTCCTCAAGGGCATGGCATCATAATGATCTACTATTTTGTACAAAGCCACATACATATCTTGTGGTAGTACCTGTTCACTTTCACTTTGTGCAGTAGATTTCCAAGATAATGCGTCTGCCACTCAGCGGGGTTGAGATGGGTCAGAAGGTGGCCCAACACAGCAGCATCTATCAGGTGCTTATCAGTACTGATGCACCAGCATAGAAACATCCACCTTGCAAGACTAAAATGGAGACAGTTAGGAGGGAGCACTGGATGAAACACCCAGCTGCTTTGCACTTGGCAGACGGACAAATATTTTGAACATGTTCAAATGATAGTTCCCCACAGACACATTTCAGGACAGGTCAACAGGTCACTGAATAGTAATCAGGAACAGAAACATTGGCTAATCTTCCCTTACTATCCCAGGGATAAGGAGACCAAACAGTGCCCTGGCTGGGATCAGCTAACTAACATGGGCTGGAACTCAAACCTGTGATCCATTGGTATGTTAAGCTCATTACAACACCTGTAATAATGCACTTTCAGAAACATCATTAGTAGAACCAAAAGGGATTTATTTAATGACCTCCAAGAGCAGTAGGATATTTGCAGCTGGCTCTAAAATGCCTTTGCCAAGGTGAACTCCTCCCCCAGGATGATTCCCCACCCAGAGTCCCAAATGGTCACCCAGGCAAGGTGATCCTTACTCTGCTGTGTTGCTCTTAAAGGGACAATCACCACACCCTCTTCCTTTAACTCCTTTATACAATTGTCACTAACTAATTTACTCATTCCAAATTCTAACTAAGCATTGAATTGAACAATTATAAAAGAGGCTTGCTGACACACATTGTGCAGTGCAATTCTGTTATTTGCGATGCTTCCCCAGGATACACATTGCCTGCAATAACAGGTACCTCTTCTTTGATAATAAAAATACTCAGCCTCCTTAAACCAACATGATTCAGGAGTGTGGTTACCTCCACATTCCTCTTTAAGCATTGCTAGCTGTTTGCCACCTTTTTGTTCTGTTGGTTGCTGAATTTGTTTCCTGCTTTGTGACTGCTTCGGTGGTTTTGGGGACATAGCTGGCTGCAGATCCCCATCCTAACTGGTAAATAGCGTTGTGTGTCTTTTTCAGCACTGACTGATGGTTGAGATTGCATTTGAGGCTTCACGAAATCCACAAGCTCACTAAATGATATGGAGTTCGGCGCATCGGGAAGCAAATAAGGTTATTGGTCTGACTTCCACAAACACTTCGAAGAATTGCTTTACAGTTTGCCTCCTCTCTTATTTTGTTTGCTTGGAAATAATGCCCAAGGAGGAAAGAGCTACAAAGGAACTTCGATCTGCTCTCCATCAGGAAAGCAGTGCACCAACTCCGCCAGGCACGGGGGACCCTATACGAACACAGAGACAAAGACAGCTGCCTGCTGGCACACCAGCTGAGAAAGCAGGCAGCCACCAGAGAAATTGCACAAATCAGGGATACCAGAGGCCCATTAGAAACAGAACCAGAAAAGATTAACAAAATCTTCAAGGCCTTCTACTAAGGGCTGTACACCTCTGAGCCCCCAACGGGGGAGTCCGGGATGAAACGGTTCCTTGATGTACTGGACATACCAGTCGTGGGGGAGGGCAGAAAACGGGGCCTGCAAGCACTAATGGCACTGGGAGAGATCATGGACAGCATTAGCTCCATGCAGGCGGTGAAGGCGCTGGTACCAGATGGCTTCTCGGCGGACTTCGACAAAACATTTGCGACGGCACTGGCCCCGCACCTGCGGGAGATGGTCACAGACTCGCTGGCTAGGGGCACACTGCCACCCACGCTAGCACAGGCCTCAATCTCGTTGATACCTAAGCAATGGGAGGAAGACCTGGGGATTGAAATAGGGAGGGGACTCTGGAGCGAAGCACTGCAGAGGGTCAACTCCACCTCCACGTGCGCATGGCTCAACCTGACGCAACTAATAGTGGTACATAGAGCCCACTTAACAAGGACTCAAATGAGTCGGTTCTTCCCGGAGATGGACGATAGATGTGAACGGTGCCAAGCAGGACCGGCCAACCACGCCCACATGTTCTGGTCTTGCCCCAGACTTGCGGGGTACTGGACAGCCTTCTTTGAGGCAATGTCCAAAGTGGTAGGGGATGAGAGTGGAGCCATGCCCAAAAGTGGCAGTCTTCGGGGTATCAGACCAACTAGATCTATTCCTGAGGAGGAGGGCGGACGCCCTTGCCTTTGCCTCCCTGATCACCCGCCATAGAATCCTGTTCGGTTGGCGGTCAGCAGCACCACCCAAAGCTGCAGACTGGCTGTCCAACCTCTCAGAATCTCTCCAAATGGAGAAAATTAAATTCGCCATCTGAGGGTCAGACGACGGCTTCCACAGAACATGGGAGCCATTCACCCATTTGTTCCGGGACCTGTTTGTGGCCAACGAACAAGCAGAAGAATAGCCAGGTAGCCAAGAATCAGGGGAAAGTAGCCAAGGCGTGAGAGGGAGGGATAGACCGGAGGGAGGGGGCAGGGTGCAGCTAAACCTAAGAGAAAAGAAAGGCGAACCAAAGAAGAAGGAGAGGAGGGAGGGGGGAAGGGGGGTGGAATGGGGGGAGAGGGGGGAAGAGAGAAGAGGGAGGAGACAGGGAACAATAGTGGGGAACCAGAGAGGTGGGGGGGGGGGGGGAGGCAAAGGAATGATAGCCGGAAGGAGAGCACGGGAAACAAAACCAAATTTGGCAAATACAGTAACAGAGGAAGGAAAATACGAGCGCAAGACGGGACGAATGGCCGGGGCTGTTTAGCACAGGGCTAATTCGCTGGTTTTGAAAGCAGACCAAGGCAAGCCAGCAGCACAGTTCAATTCCCGTACAAGCCTCCCCGAACAGGTGCCGGAATGTGGCGACTAGGGGCTTTTCACAGTAACTTCATTTGAAGCCTACTTGTGACAATAAGCAAATTTAATTTAATTTTCAAGTGGAGGTGAACGCGCGACGACAACAGCAGCGAAAACCGTCCAGGAGAAGCAAGTAAAAACACCACCACCAGATCCATTCTCGTATTGCCCTCTCTGTATTGGACATGACTACTGTAATTGTTTCTCCGGCACCCAAATGTATATGTACCCCCCCCCCAGTTTCCCCCCCCCACACACAAACAAACTCGTATTATTTGTTAAAAATAATATTGCTAACTGTACAGAGTTGCTGTTGTTGAGCTAGTGCACAATATCCTACAAGTCTTTTTTTATTGTTTTTTTTCTCTTCTCTTCTATATATATATATATATATTTTATTCTGTGTACATAACTGTAAATATACTTTGTTCAAAAACCCAATAAAAAACATTTATAAAACAAAATAATGCCCAAGGTGCTTGGTGTATTATGCCCACTCTTCCATGGAAGAGTCAAATGGGTCTATTCACCCAAAGAGAGGCATTCTGGCGAGTCCATATTTGTCTTGTTCTCAGATTTTGATTAAACCAGGGTATTCATAGGTATCGAGCCGGGGCAGTGTCAGGATAATTTATCCTCATCGCCAGATACAATGATGCATTTTTGAAGATTTCGGCCAGGATTCTCCTTTCTGGAGCCTAAGTGCTCCCGCCAGCGGAGAATCAGGACTGCCCTCCACTGGTTCTGGGAGTAGGATCCGGATGCGAGTCTTGCTCCTTAACCATGCAAACATATGCATGGTGGAGAGCTTGCCAGATTCTATCAGAATCCTAGTATTGGGCCGCCATTTTGAACAGGCAGCCCAATCCTCTGGCAAATCCTAATCCTGCCCCTTCTCCGCTGACAAGAAGGCACATCCTCCCTCCACCACAGGACTAACGTGTCACACCCTCAGAGCACGCATGCATGACGGTGACCCGATCCCTCTCTGACCCTCCCACCGAACCCATCAGACTCCCATCAAAGAACCCTTCTGCCAGCCCCATCAGAGACTCTCATCAGTCACTCTCATCAGAGCCCCGTGAGGGACCCCATCAGTCTCCCCTGCCTGAAAGCTGAAGAGCAGTCCACACAGTAGGGTGAAGAATCACTACAATTTCACTTACCCTTTCTTCACGTCTGCTACCTCCGAAAAACAATTCCTTGAAAGCCCAGAACACTTGAAAGGGCTTCATGTCCACTGACAGCCTTTGAAATTCAAAATTCCCAATCAATTTCATTGAAAAAAATCTTTCACTAGTCTGTGATTGAGATTTATTAGTCAGACTCAGCTGCTTGGTGGATTGTTTATTGATCTTTCCCTTCATGCTTGAATACATCTCCATTACCCTGGTTTGATGCTAAACAAAATGTTTATAAACATTCTTGCTATAATTGCCAGCTCCTCACCACATCAAAAGGAGATATGTGTTTTTTATGCTGTGGAAGGGCAGTGCGGTAGCATTGTGGATAGCACAATTGCTTCACAGCTCCAGGGTCCCAGGTTCGATTCCGGCTTGGGTCACTGTCTGTGTGGAGTCTGCACATCCTCCCCGTGTGTGCGTGGGTTTCCTCCGGGTGCTCCGGTTTCCTCCCACAGTCCAATGCTGTGCAGGTTCGGTGGATTGGCCATGATAAATTGCCCTTAGTGTCCAAAATTGCCCTTAGTGTTGGGTGGGGTTACTGGGTTATGGGGATAGGGCGGCGGTGTTGACCTTGGGTAGGGTGCTCTTTGCAAGAGCCGGTGCAGACTCGATGGGCCGAATGGCCTCCTTCTGCACTGTAAATTCTATAAATTCTATGAAAAGATGAAGTGACCCACCAACCACCATGCAAAAACACTTGCAACTAGGTTGTTACTGACTGCTCCCTGAGTTCCAGGTATATACCCCCAGCAAGCCCGAAATGTTTCAGAAGCCTGCTTACCTCCTTTCTCCCCCTCAATGACCATGGCGCCTGGGCCCGCTTGTAAACCCTTGCACCAAATCACACTAGCGTGTCTCATGGCTGTGAGGGACGGAACATAACGGGGGGGGGGGATTCAGGCTGCTAGCCCATGAATCAGATTTAAGTACATGCAAATTGCTGATTTGCCTGGTGCCGCCAGTGCTGGGCGGGTAATTCGCTTAGGCCAGCGGCAGGGCAGCAGAGCATGACAACGGGTCTGGTGCCCGGCTCCGAACTGGTTTTTCGGCCAAACTGCCATTCCCTGCCTGATCAGGAATCCCAATAACGGCGTCAGGCAATGGTGAATCCACCCTTTCATTAGTAGAACAAAGAGGGATTTATTTAGCAATCTTCAAGAGCAGCAGCATGTTTGGTCACACAGGCCAGGTGACCCTTACTCTGCTGTGTTGCTCTGTAAGGGACAATCACCACAACACCACATAGTACTTTTGCACAGTCAACTCCTTGGGGAGCTCATCAAATGCTTGTCTTTTTTTAAGAAATGCTCTGCTGCGTTTTGGCACCATCCCAAGCCACACTTCGTGACAAATAAATAGTGGCTTTTCTAACACTTTGTGTCATCAGAACTAGCTGTTAGGAGACGTTTGGACTGACAATATTTCTTTGTCCTGACGACATCTCCAGATGAATCAGTTGAGGTCAGAAGCTTACCATTTGGGAAAGTAAAGATGTGTTCAAACACTTCTTCAATTGCAGCTTTTATAAGTTATTGATGGAATTGTGTGTGCTCACACCTTTTCAGAAGAACATCTCAATTATGAGCGAGATTGTTTTCTCAAAGTACCATGACCTATTTCACATACATTTTAGGTTAAGTACATACTCCTCACTTTCTAGTTTTCTCATGATGTGGTTGACTATAGGTACAGCCTCTGTCAGTTATACAAAGGTGAGTATATGAACACAGGAGAAGAGCAGATAGAGATTTCTTCAATTGCCAAGTGGTATCCAGCACAGCATAATGGAGCGGCGATCGGATGGGCTTAAAACACAGAAAACTGAATGGGGCAATAGATAAAAATTAATCTGTGGCTCTTGAACAGATAACAGGCAGAAAGCTAGATCGACTAAATTTCCATTCTGTACACTTTCTTTGGTGCAAAAGTGTACCGGTTGGCTGCCAATACATTTATGTGTCATGAAGCAAACTCTGCCTTATGTGTTAATGCTGAGTAAATATGTGTCGCGCGCCAGCCTTCCTCTGATTGAGAAAGGGGAAAAGGCCAGTCGAGTCAAGCATTTCTCTCCGCTGGTATCTCACATCAATGGCCTATTTCAGCTACATTTGCTTGCGAACCAGCAAAGGCAGATCAGTGGCTCTTTTTGCAGGAAAGGGCAGAATTTAATGCTATCACCCATGGTAGGGGCGGGATGGGGTGCGGGGGGAACATTTAATCAGACTGGAAGGTGGCAGGCAGGGACCTTGCTGCCATCCTGCCTGCATCCTGATTAGGTCTGTGGCAGGAAATCCCACTGGTGATCTTTATACACCACCGTCAATTGAAGGTCTTAAGTGGGTAATTAATATCCACTGAAAGGCCTTAGTCCGTTGCAACTGGTTTTAACCCAGCCGCAGGCAGGGGCTCACTATACAGAGAACTTGACAAGCAAATGTATACGGTGTTGCTTGCATGGGAGGGCCACTCATTCAAAGGCACTTAGTGCCTGATCAACAGTCGCAGCGTCAGAAAGGCAGGCCTTCTAAGAACAAGCCCTAACCTTGCTACCAACACTCACTCCCTTGCTCTCCCCGTGCATCCATGACTGCCTTCACTCACCCGAGGCCTAGGATTCAGTGGCAACATTAGGCCTTGAGTGGGTGTCGTACCAGCAGCAGCCACCATCTCCAAGGTGGGGCTTCCATCCAATAAAACTTTTGGCCTCCCAAGGGCAATACAGTGCCACTGCTGCCTCAGACTGCCAGGGACCGGGTTTGATTCTGACAATGGGCGGTGTGGTATTACCATACATGAAGGTAATGCAAGGGTTAATGAAATAGATACAGACAGCCACTAGTGGGAGCCAATCCTAGAAGTATATAAGGGATGACGCTGAGCCGTGTTGGACAGAAGGTTGGAGTAGGCAGTAGGAGCAGGGGCAGATTAGAAGGACTGAAGATAGTGAGAGAGCAAGAGAAGTTTATTAAGTTAGAGAGTTAGATGTTAGATGAATAAAGTGAGTGTAGTTTATGAGTGATTAATCAACTGTTTAGTTTATTAGGGATAAGTGTCGAATCCAGTTAGTTGTGTTCAATAGAATAGTTCTGTTGATTTACAAAACTCGTTGCTCTCTGATCAACACAACACATCAAAGCCACCTGGATAGAGCAACACAGGTGGCTGTCTGTGTGGAGTTTGCACTTTCTCCTTGTGTCTGCGTGGGTTTCCTCCGGGTGCTCGAGTTATCTACCACAGTCCAAAGATGTGCAGGTTAGGTGGATTAGCCGTGCTTTATTGCCCCTTAGTGTGTCCAAAGGTTATGTGGGTTTATGGGGATAGGGCTGGGGATTAGGCCTCGGTAGGGTGCCCTTTCAGAGGATCAGTGCAGACTCCATGGGCCAGATGGCCTCCTTCTGCACTAGGGATTCTATGCCTGGCAGCCAAAGAGAAAATGCTGGAAAATCTCAGCAGGTCTGGCAGTATTTGTAGGGAGAGAAAGGAGCTGATGTTTCAAGTCCAGATGCACCTTTGTCATCTGGACTCGAAACGTAGGCTCTTTTCTCTCCCTACAGATGCTGCTAGACCTGCTGAGATTTTCCAGCATTTTCTCTTTGGTTTCAGATTCCAGCATCCGCAGTAATTTGCTTTTATCCCATGCCTAGCAGCCATCGCAGCTGGGACTTCTGCCACTGGGGTCTTTGATCGTGGGGAGGGCCTGCCTCTGTCCAGTTAAGTGCTGGACTAGCACTTAATGTGGCGGGCCCTCTCGAAGAGAAAACACAGGTTGCCATTGGCTCTCCACTGGTGAGTGAGCCCCTCATTGCCTGCATTAAATACCATGCTGGGTATTTAAGTTTACATTAGCAGCTCACCGAAAGAAGGTGAAGTTCGAATGGGAGGTTCCTTCACCCTGCATTTATGCTTGGGCTTTATCTGCCTGTTCATCAGTACTTAGCTTGTCTTCTCTTCGCTCCTCACCACCAGCCTCAATCACCTCAACAAAATTAATACCACAATAATTAGTCTCAAGTTAACATTCGGCCAATAACCAATGCATTGTTTGTAGGATCACAATGTGAGGATCGCCATTAAAGGCAAGAGTCTCAACTTCAGGGAACAGTCTGTGTGGTCTCAATTCACAACAAGGGCACCTTTTATTATGTGGCAATAAAGTGGTTCTAATCTGAGAAGCTGTGGAAAGTTTTCCGCAATAAAGCAAAATTAATTTGGAGATTATGGTGGAAAATTGGTCAGAAATCTATTATGCATGGCATATAGCTGGCTCATAGCACAAAATCAAAAGGAAATTGGTAGTTTTGTAACCTGGAACACTGCAGTAGAAAATCAATTATCCAAACATTGACTAACTTATTTTACAATTGGATTATGAGAACAAAGCACTTTCTTTCTTTGTTACAAAAAGTTACATTGGTTTGGTGTGCATACAGTGCATTTACGCTGGATGCAAAAAGTAAGAGGCGGGATTCTCCATTGGCCGATGCCGAAATCATGAAAGGCGGTTGGGTGGAGAATCGGATCCAACGGCAAAATCATGAGGAGCGCCCGGGTTCACGCCAAATCGCAATTCTCCGGTGCCAAGACAGCGGCATCAATGTCTTCCACGCTGCACATACAGTAAATGGCGTTTGCATATCATTAGCGGGCCTGACCCGGTATTCTCCGGGGCTTCCGCAATTCTCCACCTCCGCTGCCGGGAATTCCCAATGGCAAGGTTCATTAATGCTTTTAGAAAATCGAGAAATAGGTGCCATGGCTGCTGAGGGAGAGAAAGGAGGTAGGATAGGGAGAGGCGCGACCATGGTTTACCGGTCCTGAGACTGGCCGGACTGGCTGGAGGGTGGTGATGGTGGGGGAATGGGGGGGGATGGGCTGTGGGGCCGGGGTGACCCCCTACAGGACTGGGGCGATGTCCAGGTACGGACCACCATTGCTGCGAACTGCAAGGCAACCATCTGGCTGCGCACCCCACTGACCACCCACCGTGGCCCCTCGTTCTGCAGAGTGACACCGGCCGCATGAGATGTGCATCATGCATATCTGCACCCGATACCCAGGCAGTGTGCATAATGCCTGCATCCTGGCACACTCGATGCTTCCCGGCCTCTTTGAGGTGCACCCGCAGCTGGGGGGTTGGCTCTTGGCTGACATGGGGTTATTCACTGCGGTCGTGGATGGTGATTCCTCTCCAGAGGCCGCAGACCGACATGGAGGCCCACTACAACGAAGCCCATGCAGCAACCAGGGGCATGATCGAGCAGTGCTTCGGAGTCCTGACGATGTGGTTCATGTGCCTGGACCGCTCTGAAGGAGCCCTCCAGTAGCGCTGTGAGGGTCGTCCACATCGTGGTGGCCTGTTGCGCCCTCCACAGCATCGCGCAGCAGAGGGGCAACATGCTGGAGGAGGTGGATGAACAGCAGGCCTTGGCCAACGGGGGGGATGTGGGGGAGGGCGAGGATGGGCAGGACATGGGGCCCAGGAGGCCACACAACATGGGCGCGGTGGCCAGCGCGCACGGGATGCACTGATCGCCTCCAGGTTCACCGACTGGGGACGGTGGACTAGCCAGGAGCACAGACTCATCATCCCATCTCCACACCCCCTCTCCATGCAGCCCCTCCTCGCCGCAACCCCCCCCCCCCCCCCCACACACCTGCAACCCCGTCCATACATACCGTCCGCACTTTGCTGTGTGGGCCCTGGATTTGTAGTAACAGCGGGTCTGGTCCATGGGATAGAGAATGATGACAACCTGTTCTGCGATGAGCTCTGGTGCTCCGCATTGTTTGACATCGTCTGACCCCTGCCCATGGTAGCACTTTCCACCGTCCACTTGGCCATCCCATCATGCTGTCCCATCGAATCCGATGGTGGCGGCGGTGGGGATAGGGTGGGATTGGGGATGGAGGTGGGACACCGAAGCGGTGAGCGCTGTCTGAACTGCGTCCCTGAGCAAAGCCCACCCCACATCCTCCCATTACCCCCCCTGCCAACCACGCTCTTGCCAGCTCAGACCAGCCCACCCCTCACATCCATCTGACAGAGCACCGAGGCAGGGTGTAACATTGTGCACAGGTGTTTAATGTGGGAACATATATACAGATTCATGCCCCAGCCCCTATCGTTAAACCTTTAAACTGTGCCCTGCATCTGTGCCACCTTAACTGGTGTCTAATTTTCTGGCCTTACAGGCCCTAACGCATGCCTAGGTGGATCCATAGATGTACATCAGGAGTGGAGGCAGCCTGCAGTGATTCCCGCCCTGTGAACTGGGACCCGTGTAGCGGCCTTCTTCTGGGATGCCAGCCGACTGCTGCTCGGGTCTCCCAGGTGGCATGATGCTGCCTTCTTCTGCCTGCTGCTCATGTGATGCTCCAGGGACGGGTACGGGGTGGGATGGGTGGAGTCCGAGGCACTGCGGTGTTCCTGCACGTCCCCTGCGGCAGTCACCGGTACGGGCCCTGTCACCTCCTCCTACCTCGGGGTGCCCGATGGTCCCCGGGCTACTCCATGGGACTGGGGTACCTGGAGCTAACCTCTGAGGCTCCCCCTGCCACTGCCAGTCCTGGAGGCCTGCTGCCTCTCGGCCAGGTCTGCATGCTCATCGCCATGGATGGAGCACAAGAAGTGGAACACCTCCATCTGGGACTGCACTACATCACGCTGTAACTGTGCCACCAGCTTTGGGTCTGTGTCACATCAGCCAGTGACTGCGCCACCACCCACTGGGACTCTGCCACCTTCCTCTGTATCTGTGCCACGTCAGCCAGCACCTGGCCAATGCCCCCAACGCTTTAAGCCATTGTCCAGTTTGACTGGGCCACGCTCAGGAGTGCCGTTGCAATGTCCAGGTGGCCCTTGCACATGGCTGCCTGTGATAAGGCAGTGCGGTCCTGGGCTTCAGCCACCGCCTGCACAGGCAGCCCCAGGCCTTGGACATGCAGATTCATGGCTGGAATCCTCGCCCCAAAGGTCTCCACCACAGACGCCATCCATGCGGCGTTGGCCTGGGTGGCACGCATGGCTGGCACCACCTTCTGCACCTGCACGTGGTTGGACTCCTCCAACTGCACCTGTTGGTACTGGATGCTCGCCCGTTTCAGAAGCCCAAAACCCATCTGGATGGCAGGTAGTCCCTGGGGTCGGCCCACCCTCAGTCCGTCCGCCCCCTCAGGAGTTCCTACCTCCACCTGCTGTACTGGAGCATGTGTGTGGTTCACACCAGTGTGCTCCAGGATCCTCTTCACTAACATGCCCAAACAAGGTAAGTGTCTCTGGAATGGTGGAGGGTGTTGGGGATGAGAAATCTGTGCCATCCTTGGTCTCAAGCCCCGGGGTGTCCTGGGATTCAGGTTGATGGTTCCTGTCCATGTCGGTGTCGTCCTCATCGCTGATCAGCACCTGGGATTCTGACTGTGGCTGGGGTTAGGGGAGCGGGACACCAGAAGGGCCCATCCCATCGCCAGCAACTCCAGCTCATGACAGGACGCATCATTAGACCACGGGCTGGGGAGGTGGGGGGGGGGGGGGAGGGGGGGGAGTGTGAGGGTGGGGGGGGGGGGGGGTGGAGGGGAGGAGGGGGGAGGGGGGAGAGTGAGGGTGGTGGAGGTGTGTTGGGGAGGGGAGTGTGTTTGGTATGTTACTCTCTAAGTCTGAATAAAGATGGTGGACTTCCAGTTAACGCAAATACTTTATTCAGTAGGTTTGTTCTTTTTCCAGAGCTTAACTAGATATACTACAGTCAAGAGGTATGACCAGTGAAGCTAAGGTAAACTGCCTAAGCTGAGCTGTCTCTGTCTGCTGCTGCTCTCTAGCCCTGTGCTTCTGAAAGAGGCGGATCCTACGTTGTGCTGGGTCCTTTATACCCGTCTCTGATGCTGCCCTCTAGTGATGCTGTGGCTGTTACATCTGTCTGCAGTCCCTGGTGTATGTGCAGATGTATGTGCAGATGTACAGATCACTACATCCCCCCCCCCTTTTATTTGGCATGTGTTCTAGACTGGCCTCAAGAAAACTGTACATAACAAGTGGTGAGAATATGCAAATCTGCCCACTGTGAAAATGATAAAAGTAATACAGAAACAATTAACTGTGTTGTGAGTCCATCGTGAGAAATGTCCATATTTGTGTTGAAGAGTCGTCACAAATCTAGCCGGTCGGGTGCCTTACGGCTTCTGCTGGAACGTCTTAACGGTGGTAGTAGGGATGATGGTTTGATGTCATCAAGAGTACTGTCTGGCGTTGTGTGGCGAGGAACGTCTTGTTGACAAATGGACTCGGTCAAGTCCAGTGTGGGAAATACTGGCGTTGTAGGTCGAATCTCTAATAGATCCTGGCGGTTACGGCGAAAAGGTACTCCCACAGACGATTTGACAATGTAGGACCGCGGTGCCTCCTGCCTGATCACCGTGGCTGGGTCAGACAATCCGCCTTCTGGGTTCCTGATTCTGATGGTGTCACCTATTGTCAGTGACTTGAGTGGGATCCCATGTTGATCGTAGTATAGTTTTTGTTTGGAGCATATTGCCCACATGTCATCGAGAACTGGTGTGTTGCCGGGGTCTCGGAATTGCTTTGCCGGTAGGATTGTCCGGATGTCTCTGCTGAAGAGCATTTGCGCTGGCGACAGTCCTGAGTTCAATGGGGTTGCTCGGTACGATAACGGAGCTAGGTTGTGTCAGAATGTGACTCGGCTGCCTTGCTGATGAGTCGTTTAATGATGTGGACACCTTTTCCCCTGTTCCATTTGATTGCGGGTAGCGATTCTGTGTCGCACCGTTGTCTGACCTCGACTTTTTCCTGTGTCTGTGGTATTGATTCTGTATGTCATCGTTCGTGAAAGCTGTTTTGCTTGTTTGTTCCGGAACAGATGTGAATTCATGAGATTCTTTATCATGCCATGGCATGTTTGTAGTCTTGTTATTGTTTTGCAGTGTGCTGCGGCATTGCCCTTCATGTGCAGAGTTGTACCATGTTGTACAGGTCGTTGTTTCATTGTTGTTGTTTCTGTCGTTTCTGTCTTGGTTGTTTTTGTTGGCATTCTTGTTGTTGTCGTTCTTGTTGTTCTTTTTGTCGCACTTGTTGATTCTGTTTTCGTTGTTTTCGTTTTTATTCTTGTTCTTTTTCTTGTCGTGCTTGTTGTTTCTGGGGTGCTTCTTGGTGCTTTTGTCATTCTTGTTGCGTTTCATGTTGTTTTTGTTGTTGCTGTTGTTGTTCTTGTTTCTGCTGTGCTTCTTGCGGTTTTTGTAGTTCTTGTTGCGCTCAATGAGTGTGCCCTGTGGATGATTTTAGTCATTGTCACAGTTATCGGTGTCAGTGTCCTTTGTGATATCTGCTACATTGAGCGTGTCTTCTTGAGAATTGTGAGAATGATCTGATGTTGCATTGATGTTGGTGACATCAGTTATTTGTGGTGGATTCGATTCCTCTTCTTTGCTTACTTGGTACTCCTCTTCTGTAGTCATTTCTGGTTCACTTGAATTACCATTGAGTTCTTGGTGCTCCTCTTTTGGAGTCATTTCAGGGACACTTGAATTATCATTGATTTCTTGGTGCTCCTCTTTTGGAGTCATTTCAGGTTCATTAGAATCATCTGTGATCTCTTTGTGCTCCTTTGCTGGAGTCAAAATCTTCAAGCTTTCTATTGACGTGGTCTCTCTGGACTCTTGGTGCTCCTATTCTGGAGTCAAAATCTTCAGGATTTCTATTGACGTGGTTTCTCTGGACTCTTGGTCTCCTCTTCTGGAGTCAAAATCTTCAACATTTCAATTGACATGGTCTCTCTGGACTCATGAGTAGCTGTCCTCTGATTATTTAGTGCTTCTGTGCAAACAAGCTGATATATGTCAGTCTCGCTGTGATCCTGCACATCCTGTATGGGAATTGTGATTTCTTCGTCACTTGTCTCACATACAGTGGGTAGACATTCAGTGTCCTCTTCTGGTGGCTCAAATAAGCTTGATAGATCTTCATGGTCCTGTACATGCATGGCGTTCGCTATGGAGTGTTTGCTTGCTTCCATTTTTGAGTCTGTCACCGAGCTGTCTGTGGAGGCTTGCGTTGCTCTCTTTGTGGAGTCCTTCATCGCTCTCTGTGGAGTCCTTCATCATTCTCTCTGTGGAGTTTGTCATCGCTCTCTCTGTGAAGTCCTTCATCGCCTGCTGTGATCAGGATCTCCGAATAACTCAGCCATGTCTGAGCAGTATTGTGTGTATTGCTCGATAGACAAATCATCGCTTTTTGTTTCGGAGTTGTGATCGTTCTCTTCATGTTCAATGAACAAATCATCTTCTTGTGTGGAGGCTGGGACCCTTTGTGGTGCGTGGACCACTCTCTGTTTCTTGGCGTCAGGCCGCAGCATAATCCTGCACTCACGAGTCGGGATGTCATATACGCTGGGCTGAAGATTCCCCAATCCGAAGAACTCATCGTCGGGGTCTTCACGGTACAACACCTCTACTTGCGGTTCGGATTTGGTACTGGGGTAGCCATCTCCCAAGATGAAATCTTCGTCTGAGTCGTAGTCTACAAGGACCATACCATCTTCGAGGACGGTGCTAACTGCTTGTTCCAGGGTGTTGTGACAGTTATTTTCAACTGCTGGTGGAAGTTCGGGCATTGTTCTGTCTTTTGAGGCAAGAAAATTGGATTTTGCAGCTTTAAATTTCTTTTTGTTCATTTTCGTGCATTTCCCTTTTAAGTGGATGTGGTCCTGGTCCTCTGACGTCATGACGCTCGTGACGTCATGCATAGGACTCAATTACCCATGCGCACTCTGAGTTTCCTGTACTGTGCGCTCTTTTCGCAACTGCGAATGTGCGGCTCCTTTCTCAAGATGGCTGCCGCTCAGAACATCCTTCAATCCTGCCTCTGCCCCGTGGTAGGTTTTGGCGCCGTTTTTTCTGATTTTCTTTTCTGCACACTGATTCTGTGTTTGTAAAGACTGACAGTATTGATTTTGTTTTGTTCATAAGCAAGGCATTTTTGTATCGCAGTTTCTAGAGTTAGATGCTTATTTTGTGATAGTTCTTCCCTCAAATTTTTATCAGCTAGTCCAGAAATTAATTGATGCATTATCACAGTGTCTCTGAAATCAACATAATCACAGCCTTGTGGTATTAACATGAGCTTTGTAATAAAATCAGAGATGGGCCCTCCGTTTCTCTGACAAGAGTTAAATCTTTCCAGCATCGCGCCAGCCTGACTGTTACAGCGTTTAGCAAATTTTTTGAGTATACCGTCGACTTTGGTGTTGTCCTCACCTTCTAAGTAATTAAAGCAATTATACATTCTCTAGTTTCATGCCCTCCTGTTGATAGTATTAGGGCTATTTTCATTGCGTCAGAGGCAGTGCTTAAATCATTAGCTGTAATAAAAACTTGGAACAGCTGTTCAAACATTTTCCAGTTATAACTTAAATTACCAGCTGTTTCCAGCTGCCATGGAATACCAACAAGTTCCATCGAATCAGTTAGTCGTTGAGGATCCATTTGTTGCGAAGTCTTCCACAGTCGAATATCCGGTTTAAGTTTTTCTTCTCTTGCTGGTGTCTAGCTAGCTTTCTGAAATCACTCTTGGTATCATATGTTATTCTCTAAGTCTGAATAAAGATTGTAGACTTCCAGTTAACACAAATAAATTATTCAGTAGGTTCGTCCTGTTTCCAGAGCTTAACTAGATATAATACAGTCAAGAGGTATGACCAATGAAGCTAAGGTAAGCTGCCTATGCTGAGCTGTCTCTGTCTGCTGCTGCTCTCTAGCCCTGTGCTTCTGAAAGAGGCGGATCCTCCCTTGGGCTGGACCCTTTATACCCGTCTCTGATGCTGCCCTCTAGTGATGTTGTGGCTGTTACATCTGTGCTGCAGTCCCTGGTGTATGTGCAGATAAATGTACAGATGTACAGATCACTACATTTGGGAGGAGGAAAGGAGGTGTAGGGGTGGTGGTGGTAGTGGGGCGAGGGGGAGGGGGGTGCTGTGGGGTGGGGGAGGTGTGTTGGGGAGGGGAGTGTGTTTGGGAGGGTGAAAGGGGGTGTAGGGGTGGTGGTAGTGAATCGGGGAGGGGTGCTGTGGGGTGGGGGAGGTGTGTTGGGGAGGGGAGTGTGTTTGGGAGGGGGAAAGGGGGTGTAGGGGTGGTGGTGGTAGTGAAGCGGGGAGTGGTGCTGTGGGGTGAAGGAGGTGTGTTGGGGAGGGGAGTGCGTTTCGGAGGGGGAAAGGGGGTGTAGAGGTGGTGGTGGTAGTGGAGCAGGGGGAGTGCTGTGGGGTGGGGGAGGTGAGGGTATGAGGGTAGTGTGGGGGTGGTAATGGAGGGTAGGGGGGGTTGATACACATGTCACGGGGAACCACAACTCAACGGGGTCTCACTTCCTCGTCCGATGCCGACCTCCACCCCGGCGACTTCCCTTTCTTCTGGCCCACCGTCCATGGCCAGATCCCACTGCTATGCTCCTCCAACCTTCTCCCGCTCCTGGCGGTTGTGGGCGACCTTCTCTTAGGGGGCGGGGGGGGAACAGAAAATGCGCAGTGTTAGACAGCCCGACGCAAGCAGCCCAGGGGGTGAATAGCTGGTGGCTTCAGTGGCCAGGGCACCCGACCATGGCGGCCAGGATGGGTGTCGGCATGTGGTGTAGGGTGAGATCCGGCCGCCCTCCAGGTCGGGGCAGGGGGTGGGGGGGTGGGTTACGGGTTTGTGGGACTGCAGTTGGTGAGGGGGGCACAGTGCTGCCTACTCACCCTGGCCGCCCTGGCGAGGTTATGCAGTTTTTTTCCTGCAATGCTGGCCGGTCCGGACAATGTTGCCCATGGCGCTGACCACCTCTCCCACCTGCGTCCAGGCTAAACGGCGGCGGCTGGCTTGCGATCTGTGAAATGGGGTGCCGCTCTCCTCGCTGCCATCTTGTTGGCTGGGATGCAGTGTGTGGGGAGTGAGGTGTGTATATGCGGCTGCAGCTTGTCAGCCTCCTGAGTGTCAATCGCGAACTTGCACCATTTCTCATTGGAATTGATTGGCGCTGGTGCTAGCTCCTTAACGGTCATTGAATCGGTCCGGGTGTGGCGGAAGTTTTGCCATTGTAGAACTCCACAAAACCTGCCCTGGCATCAACACCCCCCCCCCGTCGCAGGAACAGAGAATTGCGCTGAAGATATTAGTGCCCAATTTCACCATTGTTCGTTGATTGCCGCAAATAATTGCTGTTTGACCATTGCTGTTCTGAAACTAATTCAGTGTACTTGCTGCGAGGATAGTGGACAGATACTGCAGCAGAACACACAACTAAAAGCTTAAATCTGCTGGAACCCCTACTTCCTGCTCAAAAGGATTCTAGAATTTTATTTACGTGTATCATTCCTACTAGGTCAACATTCAAACATTTTAGGAATATAAGACAGAGCAGCAGGTTGTTAAATTGCACATTGCCCTTTATTAGATTTATACTGTTTCTCCTGGCATGTAGCTCTTCCTTCATACAATAATGGCCATTCTGACGGCCAACTAGATTAATGAAAACAAGTTCATTTAATTGCTTATTTTGGGTTACCAACTTCTACAAACCCACTCAATTGAATAGTATGGATTTAAAGAAATCAATCTTATTAACATTATGTCCGAACATGTACAGCGGCAACTAGATCAATGCCCAAATAGATTCACAACTGGTCATTTCATCTCATAAGCCAAGTTGGTCCATGTCACACTAGAAAGCAATTCTTAAAGGCTTCTCAAAAGGAACTCTGTTCAAGTGGTGTATCTAAAAAGGCTGTATAATGTTGGTTCAAGAATTATTTGATCATTGGAAATTAAAGACAAAGGAAAAGCAAAAGATTAAACCGAAGTAAAATAATGGGTGGGAGCTGAATTGCACAAGTTTTACGATCCCCTTATGGTTGTAAAGCGGGATGCAATTCAGTGTTCCACCCCATACAAATCTATACACCGCATGGGATACGAGAGATTCCCAGGATATCCTGCTACTGAGTGAGAGGCCCAAAAGCGAGGTCCCGTGGCCAAACCCCTCCCCCCCCCCCCCAACATGCACAGCAAATTGACCCCGAACTACCCTCCCCACCGCAAATTGGTCCATAATTCCCTCCCCCACCCAACCGCACAGCAGGCTGGGTGCACCCCCCACCCCCAAGTATGGGGGTGACTCGACCTGTCCCCCCGGGATCCTTGTAATAGGGGAGCCACCCCAGTGACCCCTGTAATAGGAAGACCACCCCCAAGGGAACCCAGTAATGGGAGACCCTCACTAGGACCCCTGTAATCAGGGACCCCCGCCAGGCACCGATCCTGAATTTCTCCTGACGCCCAATTCTCCATCCCATCAGGGAACCCATTCCAGGTATTCCGGGATGGAGAACCCAGCCCAATGTTTCACCACTCTTGCAAACATTGGGCAAAATTTCCTTTTGCGTTGGTGCGTGCGGTTCCCGTTCCCGTTGAGAGCACTATTTCTTGAGCAATTCAGGAGATGCTAATGAACCAGCACTCTGCTGCCACGAATTCAGAGCAGTTCCTGACCCGGCAGGTGTTGTAACTGCCAGGGCTGGAGTTAGCACCAAAGAGCCTGGTAGCTGGAATTGTTTTTAAGCGCTCCACTTACCACACACTCCCTGCAAACATCAAGATGGCTCAGAGAAGACCCTGTTGTTGTTCCCCCCCACCCCCCGGTCCGTCCCCCCTCCCCTGCCCCCCCCTCCCCCCCCCCCCCCCCCCCCCCCGCCCTCCTCCCGAGGTCAGGGGTCCGAAGTGGATCCACCGGTCCATGGCAGTGAAGAGTAGAGGGACATCCTCTTTCCCAACGTGGCCAGCAGACTCAATCCTGCCTTCCTGAACACTGCCTGGGAGGTGGTGGCAGGGGCAGCCAGTGCTGCCAGTCTCATCAGGAGGAGACGGCTGGTTCGCTGGTTAGTCCTCTGCCCTGAAAGGGGCAGAGAACCAGGGAGGGTTCCGTAGGCTGCGGTGCAGGTGACCTCTGCTTCCTCTGCAATGGGGCAGCGCATCTGAGGAGTGCCAACATCTGGTGGGCTCCTGATTGAGCTTGGCCCTTAATGATACAGCTGGGGTATGAGGGTGTCCAGACTGGCGGTCTGGGTGGGCTCCCAAGTGATGAGAGGCTTTCTGAGCATTTAAAGGACACAGACAGCACTCAGCAGTGTGGGCAGCCAGGAGCCTTTAAGTAGCAGCAAAGGGTCGCATTTAAAAGGCAGACTGGAGCAATGGTGGAGCCAGTCAGTTGAAAAAGGCCTTGGGGATATAGATCGGAATGGATCTAAGTAGGAAGAGGTACCTGGGCAGCACGTTCATTTTGATCCGATGTACTCTCCCCGTGAGGGAGAGTGGGAGTGTGTTCCATCTTTGCAGGTCCTTTTTAAAAAATAAATTTAGAGTACTCAATTCATTTTTTCCAATTAAGGGTCAATTTAGCGTGACCAATCCACCTAGCCTGCACATCTTTGGGTTGTGGGGGTGAAACCCACGCAAACACAGGGAGAATGTGCAAACTCCGCATGGACAGTGACCCAGAGCTGGGATCGAACCTGGGACCTCGCACCTTGAGGCAGCAAGGCTAACTACTGTGCCACCATGCTGCCCTGTTGCAGGTCCTTTTTGACTTCCTCTGACAGACTTCTCAGGTTCCATTTGTGGATCCCCGTCCAGTCATGAGCTAATACAATAATCAGGAGAGTTCTTTCTGCAGAAAGTCCCAACTTTGGTTGGCAGGCTTTGACAGATATTGGCCTGCACGTAATGTTGCAATTTGTAAGGAGAATTCTGCTAAATACAGAAACCTAAAACAATCACAGAATTGTCAAAATAATACAGTAGTAAATCAAATATATGTGTTTGTTAAACTAAGTATGGAAAAATGAGAAGAAAACAAATTTAGGCAAAGGTTTGCAATGATTGCTCCCACAATGGTGGCTAAAGCAGATTACAGTATGTTTACCTCAGTTGAATTCAGTCATACAGATGTGATTTCATTGAATCTTACTGTAGGATACTTACAATATGGATCACAGCCAGTTTGGTTGCTGTTCTTTTTCTAATTGACGTTTTCATTGATGTTTGTTTAATGGGATACAGCAAAGATATTTAAGTTTGTTCTTTGGAAATATTAATTTTGGAGTTAAATAATTTGACAATCTGGAGTGCATGTAAGCAATCATGAACATGCTTGTGCACAGCCTCTGATTTAAACCACCAATCATTTTTGCTATGATGATTTGATAAGACTGATGTTATAAACTGTTGAATGACACCATTAAACATTTGGGGAGTTCTCCAAATAGGGATAGTACCACAAACTAATTTTTGAACTTACTAACCACTAAGTTGTTTCCAAATACTTGCTGCATTATAATTGAGCCCAGGTTGACATAATCAATGAGAGTTTCCTGTAGTTCCAACTCTCCTTGATGCAGTCATTGACCAATTAGCTTTCAATGTTCAAACAACGTGGACTGACTCAAAATAATTTTTGTAATCTTCTCTGTCATTGGATAAAAGCATTGAGATTGTTGCTGCAGAGTTAGTAGTTGCCTTTGGCTTGATAAATACTATGCTACAAATCAGATTTTAACATTGTGCGTAATTACTTCAAATTTACGTAAATGTTTGTTTTGTGAGGCGCACGAACAGTCCACACTGTGTTGGTCGAAAACTAAACCTTACTTTATTTTAACTTTACCATTTATGCAGCTCCAGTAGTTCCCTTCTGGGTCTTCTCTAGTTGGTGCCTTACTGGGCAACTCTATTTACACAAAGCAAACATTGTTTTTTAAAATAAATTTAGAGTACCCAATTCATTTTTCCAATTAAGGGACAATTTAGTGTGGTCAATTCACCTACCTTGCACATCTTTGGGTTGTGGGACGAAACCCACGCAAACACGGGGAGAATGTGCAAACTCCACACGGACAGTGATCCAGAGCCGGGATCAAACCTGGCACCTCGCCGCCGCAAAGCGGCAGTGCTGACCACTGTGCCACCATGCTGCCCTAAAGCAAATATTGTTATGGATCCCCCACCCCCTTATCGGGGAGCTCATATTAACAAAGAAGAAAGAACAATACAGCACAGGAACATGCCCTTCGGCCCTCCAAGCCTGTACCGGTCATGATTCCAACCTTGGCCAAAAACCTCAGCACTTCTTTGTGCCGTATCCCTCTATACCCATCCTATCCATATGTTTGTCAAGATGCCTTTTTAATTCCATTAATGTATCTGCTTCCACAACCTCTGCTGGCAACACATTCCAGGCAGGCACCACCCTCTGTGTAAAAAATCTGCCTCACACATCTCCTCTAAACCTTGCCCCACGGAGCTTAAACCTATGCCCCCTGGTGACTGACCTCTCCACCCTGGGAAAGAGTGCCTGCCCATCGACTCTATCCATGTCCCTCATAATCTTGTAGGCCTCTATCAGGTCACCCCTCAACCTCCGTCTTTCTAATGAAAACAGTCTGCGTCTATTCAGCCTCTCCACATAGCAAACACCCTCCAGACCAGGCAACATCCTGGTAAACCTCCTCTGCACCTTCTCCAAAGTCTCCACATCCTTCTGGTAGTGGGGTGACCAGAATTGTGCGCAATATTCCAAGTGCGGCCTTACCAAGGTTCTATATAACTGCAGCATGACTTGCCAGTTTTTATACTCGATGCCCCGTCCAATGAAGGCAAGTATTCCGTATGCTTTTTTGACTACCTTGTCCACTTGTGGTATCATCTTCAAAGATCTGTGGATCTGCACGCCCAGATCTCTCTGACTTTCTATATTCCTAAGAGTTTTATAATTTCCGGTATATTTCCCCTCTATGTTAGACCTACCAAAATGCATTACCTCACATTTGTCTGGATTAAACTCCATTTGCCATTTCTCTGCCCAAGTCTCCAACCTATCTATGTCCTGCTGTATCTTCTGACAATCCTCAACACTATCTGCCACTCCACCAACTTTGGTTTCATCCACGAACTTACTAATCAGACCGGCTACATATTCTTCCAAATCGTTTATGTGTACCACAAACAACAGAGGCTCAAGCACTGATCCCTGTGGTACACCACTAGTCACAACCTTCCATACAGAAAAACACCATGCTACTGCTAACCCTTTGCCTTCTGTGACCAAGCCAGTTCTGTACCTCTGATACCACCTCACCTCATTCTGTACCACCTCACCTCTGATCCCTTGTGACTTCACCTTTTGTCCTCGTCTGCCATGAGGCACCTTGTCAAAGGCTTTACTGAAGTCCATGTAAACAACATCCACCGTCCTCCCCTCATCAATCATCTTTATCACCTCCTCAAAAAACTCGATCAAGTTAGTGAGGCACGACCTCCCCTTCACAAAACCATGCTGTCGATTGCTTATGAATCCATTTGTTTCCAAATGGGTACCGATCCTGTCCCTGAGAATTCTCTCCAACAATTTACCTACTACTGATGTGAGGCTCACCAGCCTATAGTTTCTAGGATTATCCCTGCTACCTTTCTTTTTTTTTTTATTTTATAGTACCCAATTATTTTTTTCCAATTTTAGGGGCAATTTAGCATGGCCAGTCCACCTAACCTGCACATCTTTGGGTTGTGGGGGTGAAACCTACGCAGACACGGGGAGAATGTGCAAACTCCAAACGGACAGTGATCCAGGGCCGGGATTCGAACCCAGGTCCTCAGCACCACAGTCCCAGTGCTAACCACTGCACCACATGCCCCCCCCCCTGCCCCCCCCACCACGCTACCTTTCTTAAACAGTGGAACCACATTAGCTATTCTCCAGTCCTCTAGGATCTCACCTGTAGCCAATGAGGATACAAAGATGTCAGTCAAGACTCCAGAAATTTCCTCCCTTGCTTCCCTCAAAATTCTGGGATAACACCCATCCGGTCCAGGAGACATATCTACCTACCTTAATATCTTTTAAAAGTTCCATTACCTCCTCCTTTTCGATGTTAACATGATCCAGACTGTCCACACACCCTACCCTAGCATCAACTTCCACAAATTCCCTTTCTTTAGTGAACACAGATGCAAAGTATTAATTTAGTACCTCGCCCATTTCCTCTGGCTCAACACATAGTAGATTCCCCCCACTGTCCTTAGGTGGTCCAATCCTTTCCCTGGCCACCCTCTGGCTTTTTACATATGAATAAAAAGCTTTGGGATTCACCTTAATCCTACTTGCCAAGGAATTTTCATGACCTCTCCTAGCCCTCCCAATTTCCCGCTTCAGTACCTTCCTACTTGAGCACGGGTGAGGTCCCGGAGGACTGGAGAATTGCTAATGTTGTCCCTTTGTTTAAGAAGGGTAGCAGGGATAATCCAGGGAATTATAGACCTGTGAGCTTGACATCAGTGGTAGGCAAACTGTTGGAAAAGACACTGGGGGATAGGGTCTATTCACATTTGGAATAAAATAGACTTATCACTGATAGGCAGCATGGTTTTGTGCAGGGAAGGTCATATCTTACAAACCTAATAGAATTCTTTGAGGAAGTGACAAAGTTAATTGATGAGGGAAGGGCTCTAGATGTCATATACATGGACTTCAGTAAGGCATTTGATAAAGTTCCCCATGGCAGGTTGATGGAAAAAGTGAAGTCTATTGGGGTTCAGGGTGTATAAGCTAGATGGATAAAGAACTGGCTGGGCAACAGGAGACAGAGAGTAGTGGTGGAAGGGAGTGTCACAAAATGGAGAAAGGTGACTAGTGGTGTTCCACAGGGATCCGTGCTTGGACCACTGTTGTTTGTGATATACATAAATGATCTGGACGAAGGTATAGGTGGTCTGATTAGCAAGTTTGCAGATGATACGAAGATTGGTGGAGTTGCAGATAGCGAGGAGGACTGTCAGAGAATACAGCAAAATATAGATAGATTGCAGAGTTGGGCAGAGAAATGGCAGATGGAGGTGATGCATTTTGGAAGATCTACTTCAAGAGTGGACTATATGGTCAATGGAAGAGTCCTGGGGAAAATTGATATACAGAGATCTGGGAGTTCAGGTCCATTGTACCCTGAAGGTGGCAACGCAGGTCGATAGAGTGGTCAAGAAAGCATACAGTATGCTTGCCTTCATCGGACGGGGTATTGAGTACAAGAGTCGGCAGGTCATGTTACAGTTGTATAGGACTTTGGTTAGGCCACATCTGGAATACTGCGTGCAGTTCTGGTCGCCACATTACCAGAAGGATGTGGATGCTTTAGAGAGGGTGCAGAGGAGGTTCACCAGGATGTTGCCTGGTATGGAGGGTGTTAGCTATGAAGAAAGGTTGAGTAGATTAGGATTGTTTTCGTTGGAAAGACGGAGGTTGAGGGGGGACCTGATTGAGGTCTCCAAAATTATGAGAGGTATAGACAGGGTGGACAGCAACAAGCTTTTTCCAAGAGTGGGGGTGTCAATTACAAGGGGGTCACGATTTTCAAGGTGAGAGGGGGAAAGTTTACGGGAGATGTGTTTGGAAAGTTTTTTACACAGAGGGTGGTGGGTGCCTGGAATGCTTTGCCAGCGGAGGTGGTAGAGGCGGGCACAATAGCATCATTTAAGATGCATCTCGACAGATATATGAACGGGCAGGGAATAGAGGGAAGTAGATCCTTGGAAAATAGGTGACAGATTTAGATAAAGGATCTGGATCAGCGCAGGCTGGGAGGGCCGAAGGGCCTGTTCCTGTGCTGTCATTTTCTTTGTTCTTTGTTCTCTTTGTACTTCCTTTATAGCCTCAAGTGTTTTGACTGTTCCCAACTTTCTAGACCATATGAAAGCCTCCTTTTTCTTTTTGATGAGGTTCACAATATCTCTCTTTATCCAAGGCTCCCGAAACTTCCCATACATATCCTTCATTCTCTCAGGAACGTGACTTTCCTGAATCCTAATCAACTGTCGCTTGAAAGATTCCCACATATTCGATGTTGATCTATTATCCAACAGTCGCACCCAATCCAAATTCTTCAATTCCTGTCTCATGTTATCGTAATTTGCCTTTCCCCAGTTTAGCACCTTAACGTGAGGGTTACCCTCATCCTTGTCCAAAAGTACCCTAAAACTTACAAAATTGTGGTCACTACTCCCAAAATATTCCCCGACTGAAACCTCAACCACCTTCATTCCCCAATACCAGATCCAGTACTGCCCCTTCCCTAGTTGAACTATCTCCATATTGCATCAAGAAGGCTTCCTGGATACACCTTACAAACTCTGCCCCATCCAAACCCCTAGCATTAAGTGAGTCCCAGTCAACTTTGGGGAAATTAAAACCCCCTACCACAACAACCCTGTTACTTTTGCACCTATCCAAAACCTCTCTACCTATCTGTTCCTCTATCTCTCGCTGGTAGTTGGGAGGCCTGTAATAAACACCCAACATTGTGATTGCCCCCTTCCTGTTCCCGAGCCCTCCAAGGTGTCCTCCCGCAGTACGGCTATAATATTCTCCTTAACCAGTAATGCTACACTCCCACCCCTTTTACATCCCCCTCTATCTCTCCTGAAACATCTATATTCTCCAAAGTTCAGCTGCCAATTCTGCCCTACCTTTAACCATGTTTCTGTGTTAGCCACAACATCATAATTCCAAGTACTAATAAATGCTCTAAGTTCATCTGCCTTACATGCTATACTTCTGGCATTGAAACAAATACACTTCAAACCACTGTGTTTGAGCAGGCAGGGTTATGCTGTTATCATATTTTTGTTCTCTATTTCCCCTTCAGTTATTACACCTTCTAAGCTAACACTCTGGTTCCCACCACCCTGCCATACTAGTATAAATCCTCCAGAGTGACTCCAGCAAACCTCCCAGCCAGGATATTGGTGCCCCTCCGGTTTAGATGCAACCTATCCTTCTTGTACAGGTCACACCTGTCCCGGAAGAGATCCCAGTGGCCCAGAAATCTGAAACCCTCCCTCCTACACCACTGGTTTAGCCACACGTTTAGCTGCACTATCCTCTAATTTCTAGCCTCACAGGCACGTGGCACAGGGAGTAATCCAGAGATTACAACCCTAGAGGTCCTGCTTTTTAGTTTACTGCCTAATTCCCTGAACTCCTTCTGCAGGACCTCATCACTCTTCCTGCCTATGTCGCTAGTACCTATGTGTACTACGACCACTGGTTGTTCACCCTCCCCCTTTAGAATGTCCTGTGCTCATTCAGAGACATCCTTAACCCTGGCACCAGGGAGGCAACATCCCATCCTGGAGTCTCTTTCCCATCCACAGAAGGGCCTATCTGTGCCCCTGACTATAGAGTCCCCTATAACTATCACTCTCCTGCACTTTGCCTCCCCTGCTGAGCAACAGAGTCAGTTGTGGTGCTACTGTTCAGGCTACTGTTCTTTTCTGCAAGATCCACGGTGTAGTTAATCATCCCTACCCCGTAAGACTTGTGCGGGTTATAACATTTTGCTAGTGAAGATGGAAATGTGTTATGGGCCAGGGTTTCGAAAACCCCAAAATGTATCATGGAGTTCACCTGACCCACAACTTTTACTAGATTGTGGTACAGGGAGCACACGGCCCACTCTACAGACGTGGTACAGCAGAAATGGAAAAGTATTTTTTAAAGCAAAACAATGTTTATTCTATGAACTCAAGTTAATCTTTTTAAAACATACAGTGAACATCTAAGCAACCATCAATTCAAATACAACCCCCAAAGAATACAACACTTAGTAATCCTTAAGCTGTCCTTTTAACATCCATAAGACTTAAAACAAAACTTTTAACAGAAGCACATCAGGTTAAAGTCACTAATGAGTGCAGTTATTAGTTTTAAATCACCAGGATCAATTTACAGTCTTTAGATCACAGAGAGAGAGACTAATACCCCTTCTGACTGTGACTGCAGCTACCCAACTCTGAAAATGAAACTAAAACACACCCTGCAGCAAACAGCCTAAAACGAAAGTAAAAAAAAACTGACAGACAGCCCAGCTCCACCCACTCTCTGACATCACTGCAGTAATAAACACCCATTTCTCAAAGGTACTCCCACTACAGATACTTATATACACACCCATTTATAACCCCCCATTTCTTAAAGGTACTTTCACATGACAAAATGAAATGTGTCCCATGAGAAATAAGTTGCAACTGCTTGGGTTTGGGACTAGTATCGGAAGTAAACCAAATTTATTTAATCTCGAAAATATTTTACAGATTTTCTTTTGTATATCTCATTTATAGGATACACTGGGCGGGATCCTCCGACCCCCCGCCGGGTCGGAGAATCGCCGGGGGCTGGCGTGAATTCTGCCCGCGCCGGTTGCCGAATTCCCCAGCATGGATATTCGGTGGGGGTGGGAATCGTGCCGCGCCGGTTGGCGGGCCCCCCCCCGGCGATTCTCCAGCCTGCGATGGGCCGAAGTCCCGCTGCTGGAATGCCTGTCACGCCGGCGAGAATCAAACCACCTCTCTTACCGGCGGGACAAGGCGGCGCAGGCGGGCTCCGGGGTCCTGGGAGGGGCGCGGGGCGATCTGGCCCTGGGGGGTGCCCCCACGGTGGCCTGGCCCGCGATCGGGGCCCACCGATCCGCGGGCAGGCCTGTGTCGTGGGGGCACTCATTTCCTTCCGCCTTCGCCATGGTCTCCACTATGGCGGAGGCGGAAGAGACCCCCTCCACTGTGCATGCGCGGGGGTGCCGTGAGCGGCCGCTGACGCTCCCGCGCATGCGCCGCACGGCAAAGTCATTTCCGCGCCAGCTGGCGGAGCACCAAACGCCTTTCCCGCCAGCTGGCGGGGCGGAAATCAGTCCGGCGCGGACCTAGCCCCTCAAGGTGAGGGCTCGGCCCCTCAAGATGCGGAGAATTCCGCACCTTTGGGGCGGCGCGATGCCGGACTGATTCGCGCCGTTTGTGGCGCCGGTCGGCGGACATCGCGCCGATTGCGGAGAATCCCACCCACTGTTACTGCTTTAAGATTTTCTGAGTCAGAAGTTTGAGAGTTCAAGTTCCATTCCAGGGACTTGGATACATAACCCAGGCTGGCACTTCACTCTATTACTGAGGGAGTGCTGCACTGTTTGAGATGCTGACTTTCTGATAAAACATTAAATAAAACTCCTCAGCCAGTATAAAAATCCCCATGGCATTTGTAGCACCATCGATCACACACGAGGCGAGACGTAGAGAACTTTAATCGAGGCTTTATTGAGCAGACTTGTTCAGCTCAGTCACAGAATGCAGCTGCGGGGAGTAAACCGGGTTCTTATACCCCGCCTATCTGGGTGGAGGCCAGTAGGCGGCAGATCCAATCGGGACCCAGCATCTGTCCTCCAATAGCTCCTCGGCATTCATGGTGTACCGTATTACCCCTAATACATACCACCACAGCATTATTTCGAAGAGAAGCAAGGGAAAGAGAATAATCTCCTCCAGAGACTAATGAGAACAGTAAGGGAAAGAGAGAAGGAACTTGTGATTGGAGGAGCTGGCATAATTATTCTGGCTGCTCCTGCTGCCGCCGCTTGCACCAGACTCTGGATAGTCAGTGAGCAAAGTGCTCTGTCATGGATTTAGCATTACTGGAGAATAAATCATTAGGTGAGGGTGATGGAGGTTTGTCAGCACTGTCATCATCTAAATCCAACAAGGAGCCTCCATGAACAAGAAACTCACAATGATCAGAGTAGTGAAAACAGCAACCCTGTCATTGGAGAAAGTAATTCCCATGATTTAGGGATGTAAGAAATGGCTTCTTCTGTAAAGATATCCAGAGGGATTAAGAATCCTGTCAGGCAGGGGATTTTTATGGGCGCTTTTAGTTTTAAGTTTGGGTGAAAAATGTCCCACCTTACAATTGATTCAAACCATTTGGGAACTGTATTGTTAATTTTGCAATCCAATGTTTCTCCTTCCTTTTCCTTTGTGATTGTGTCCTGTTCATAATGAAGCCCAGTAATTTCCAAGGAGTGAAGTATGTGTCTGTTGGTAACTTCTGTCTGTTTGTTTTTTTGTGTCAATATAAATACTGTAGTGGCAATTTCTTAACACTTTTGTGTTGTGACTTTAAGTTTAATGGAGGGGCCCTGAAGACTGAGAATGCTGATGAACTCTTCTAATTCCATTTCTGTTAGAGTCCATATATTCATGGGCAGCACGGTAGCACAGTGCCTAGCACTGTTGCTTCACAGCACCAGGGTCCCAGGTTTGATTCCCGGTTTGGGTCACAGTCTGTGCGGAATCTGCACGTTCTCCCTGTGTCTGTGTGGGTTTCCTCCGGGTGCTCCGGTTTCCTCCCACTACTCCCGAAAGGCGTGCTGTTAGGTAATTTGGGCATTCTGAATTCTCCCTCTGTGTACCCAAACAGGCGCCGGAATGTGGCGACCAGGGACTTTTCACAGTAACTTCATTGCAGTGTTAATGTCAGCCTACTTGTGACAATAAAGATTATTATTAAATATGTCATCCAAACATCTGTAGTAACACGGGGAGCCTGGGACACTTCTTAAAAATACTCCCTTTTCGCACTGCCTTGTTTATGTATGTATAGGCTGGGGGAAACTTTCCACCCATTGTTGTACCTATGATTGAAGGCAAAAAATTAATTGCTGAATTCACCAACATTCTTTATTAAACCTAAATGGCAGTTTGAGGAAATTTAGTAAAGACAGCCAGCATTCCCTTTGTCCGTTTCTACATTTGTGCAAAGGCTTTCAATATCCATTGTAAAAGTATGGCATTGGAAGGTATGGTTAGCGAGTTAACCACCTCTATAAAGTGAGTATAATTAGTGAGTTAACCACCTCTGTGATTAAGGTGCTTCTGTGTTAAGGAATTCCAATCTATGCCTCATTATTGATCACGGAAAGAGGTGCATAAGCTTGAGGAAAAAATTCACTGAAATGTGAAGTATATAGATAAATTATTTTGACCCCTGGCATACTCCCAAGTGCAGAAAGTGCCATGGAATCTTTTATGTTGCCCTGAAGAGGAGGGAGGGGCACAGCAATCTTCCCATAGTCCTCCTGTTAAAGTAAGTTGTCATGAAGGTAACTATACCCCAGCCACCAGGTTGCTGCTCCAAGAAGTAAAAGAAAATTGGACAACAAAGCAGAGAAATAGGACTAACAACAAAAATATACAAGCCCAATATTGCAGGCCTGTCCTGGTCAAATTGTGAGCGACTTACAAAAGATCTCTTCGATAGGAAGGTAGACAAAGTTAACTTGCGTAATATTCAACTCACATACCACTCCAGCTGTCGAGCTCATGTGACGAACAAAATAAATTGTCATATTTTATATTTATGTGCAATAATGTTAATAAAATCTGGGTTAAGTTGCATACAGACAGCATTATTGCTAGAGCAGTGAGTAAGATGTTGTAATCATTGACTTGCAGGCTAAATGTTGTGATAATAAATGTTGAGAACTATTTACGTGTTTACAGATAGATAGCTAATGGAATATTGTTAAGGTTTGAAGGACTCCTGGGGTGTAGATTATTTAAATAGGGATTGTGTTTGGTCTTGCTGAACAAGTCAAGGGACATCTTCTAAGAAGAGACAAAATAATGGCTCATGCTTTGGGTACAGATGGTGTAGTTAATGGGAGGAGTCAGATCTGTCTGAAGACTCAGTAGGTCCTCGACCTATAATCTGAGGTGTTTTCAGCTTTGGTCCTGAAAGATTCTGGGCGGGATTCTCCAGAAAGATTTTCAAGTGTGATAGCAAGCGGAAAATGCAGTGACTTTCCAGCTCTCGGTCCAGCGGGGCCGGCATCACTATTCAACGTTAATTGGTCCACTTAACGAGGCCTCATGGGCTTCACGCTGCAAATAAAGGCTAGCCAGCTGATTTGCTGGGACTGCCTCCCACTAACAAGATCGAGCAGCACTTAAACAGCTCTTGCACAGCCAATCCCAGCCAGCTCGCAACAGTGGCACCCAGGAGCCAGCCCCAAGATATGGAGATGCAGATCTGGCCAGGCTCCCAGACTCAGTGGAGGCAGGAGGGACGTCCTGTTCCCCCGATTGCCCAGGAGAGTCAGTCACAGGGCAAGCCAGTGCTGCCTGGGACGGGGTGGCGGTGGCTGTGAGCGCTGGGCAATGGCCAGGACTGGCCTTCAGTACCGGAAAAAGGTCAATGAGAAACCAAGATCCGAGACCTTTCCGCCCCCATGCGAGCATCCACTCCCCCAACTCTCCATGTGAGTGACCCCAAACCTTCCCTTCAAACCCCTTCTCCCTTCAACACCCGCCCCCCCCCCCCCCCATCCTTCCTCCACTCCCCCCCTCCCCCCACCACTATGAACCATGCTTGTGGCTAATTATGTCCTCTCTGTGTTTCCTCAGGGAAAGCTCTCCCACAACCGTCGGGAGAGGGCCCAGACTGGCGGAGGCGTAATGGACATAAGAATCTTCACCTGAAGATAAAAATGGAGGTTGAAAGTTTCTTGGTTCCATATGACATTGTGGCCGAACTTGCAGGTAAAGACAAATTAACACCTCTCTCACTACCTGGATTGACCTTGGAGCAGGCAGTCTTCCTTTCTTCTTGGAAGATGGTTCCTCTTCTGTCTTGTTGGTCTCTAGACTTACTTGCTCCTGGAAGAATAAGATGTGTTCGATGAAGTAGATACTGAACTCTGCCCTGAGAGATCCATTCCTAGTGGCATCTCAACCATTTATGTTGCATCTGCTGAAGCTGTTGAATGGATTGTCTACCTTGACATCAAACTCTGGGGACCAGGTAAGGAGTAGAGGATGTGTTTCTGGGACTTTGCTGGACCTGTTTAATGCACTCTCTTAAACATGCACAGCGAACATGCATTCAGAGACATAAGGGATCTGCTTGCCAATGCTATTTAAAGGCAACTTTCTCAAGAGCTGCTTTTGACTATCTATTCGCTGAGTTAGTAGAAGGAGAAGTTGCTAGAGGAGTTGACAGAAGTTGTTTCAATCAGAACAGAGTGTTACTGCCTTTTGCAAGGAGCTGTGTGCTTTGGAGAGGACTCTGCGTACCCCCATTTCTCGCAGTCATGGAAGCTCTAGATACCGTTACCTGTAGGCTGCCTCATCACATGGAATTGAAGCAAAGGCAGTAGAGAAGATGAGACGTTCATAGAGAGGAAGAGAAGGTCTGTCAACAGGTGACCCTACTTGTCTTTACCTACCTGCACTTCAGCCTGGATCAATGTGTTTCGCCAACATCTGAGCTGCTGGCTGTGGGTGTCGGATGGCAGCTTCTTCCTTGAAGGTCTGCTCTTCCTCCGGTCCTTTAGATTCAGTCACCATTGGCTTGGCCGCTGCAATTTTTGAATGTCAGAAAACAGAAATGTACAAGATAGAGGACTGGACTCTCCGACCTTACGGCTGCGTGCCGACGCCGGCATGGGAACTGTGGCATTTTCCGGCGGCAAAATCGGTGCCGAACCCTCACTGATTCCGGGACCGGTGACCACGCTGGGTAGAGCGTGCCAAAAATGGCCGCAGAATAGCCGGGTCCGTGGCCACGCATGCGACGGCGGCCACTCTGTGTAACGCGGTGCCGGCCGTGCGCGGACACGGCCTGCCAGATAGTGCCCCCCTGTAACCCCCCCCTCGCCACCCTTGGGCCACCCCCCAGCCATCCTCCTGCTGAAGCCCGCCCTGCCAGCAGAATGGCTCCCTCCCCTCCACAACTGTGGCGTTGCTGGACTCAGTCCACAACAGCCACGTGAGATCCCTGAATGATGTGAGCACATGCAAGCGACGCCGTCAGGGAGTCGGCCCATCGGGGGCAGAGCATCAGGAAAGGGCCTCAGGTGATGTCCTGAGGCCGCCCTGATGGCGTGCCATTTTTGAGGGGACGGAGCATCGCAAAAAATTACTCCGCCTCCGATTTTGCCGTAAAAGGGGATTCTACGGCTGATCGCTGAACGCGGTTTTGGCGTTGCAGATCGGCGAATCCTGGCCAGGGTGTGAGTGAGGGATGGTGGGATTTCTGGAAAGGAAGAGGCGAATGGTTACACCATTTGCAGTTTATACCTCATACCAGATTGCAGAATGAGTGTGAAGTGGGATTTGAGAAGGTGGGAACAGGTCATCCTTGAGGTCTTTATTGACATGAGTTGCCACGCCATCAGTGGTGGCCACAGTAATAATGTTCAGCAGGCCTCCTCCAAGAAAGTGAGAAAGTGCAACCATACCTGTCTCCCGCCAGTCTGTTGCTGCTGCCTCCCGTTCTGGGTCAGTGTGTCGTGTAAGAGAAAGGGAGTGCACAGAAATGTGTTTGGGTGATTGCCTGTCATAACTGAATAACTGGAAGTTGTGGAAGGCTTGCAGCAGTAGTACGTGTGTGAAGGTG
The DNA here is from genome assembly GCF_047496885.1 of Scyliorhinus torazame. Lineage (NCBI taxonomy): Eukaryota > Metazoa > Chordata > Chondrichthyes > Carcharhiniformes > Scyliorhinidae > Scyliorhinus > Scyliorhinus torazame. Next base: position 64,406,261 of record NC_092707.1, read on the forward strand.
AGGTGAAGTATATGGCTGTTAAACATAAACCCTGCTTGCTGATTGCTGATGGGTGAGTCCAGGGGATGTGTTGCATTGCAGTGTGTGAAGCTGGTGGTATGGTTGGTAGGATCTGTCCTTTGAAGGTGCATTCAATGACCTTGACCATTCAAGTAAGGCCATTGAACTTCTTTCGGCATTGTATCCAGGTCCTTATGGCAATGGTCTCCATGGTTATCTGCTCAAAGCCTTTGCAGTGTCTGTCTGGAGGGCCCCCTGACTCCCTGTGGAAAGATCTCTCCTCCTCCTCTACCTTGGCATTCAGTGCTCCACCGGAGAACCTCAAAGCTCTATCTGGTCTGGTGCTCCATTACTCTCATTCCTTTCTGCTCGGATTCTTTCCCAGCCCGATTCAGCACCTGGGTACAACTATAATGTGGGTGGAGGAGCAGAGGGACCTGGAGGTAGATATGCCTAAATTGGTGAGGATTGCAGAGCAGGTTTAAAAAGTGATTAAAATGACAGATAAGATCCCTAGGCTTTCTAGAGGCATCGAGTAAAAAAACAGGGAAGTTACAATGAACCTTTATAAAATATTAACTGGGCACCCACTTTAGGATGGTTATGACGGTTTCAGAGAGTATTTGATTTGATTTGATTTATTGTCACATGTACCAAAGTACAGTGAAAAGTATTTTTCTGCGGCCAAGGGAACATACATAGTATGTACATAGTAGACAAAATAGAATAATCGACAGAGTACATTGACAAATGCTACATCGACAAACAGTAATTGGTTACAGTGCGGAACAAGGGGCTAAACAAAGCAAATACATGAGCAAGAGCAGCATCGGGCATCGTGAATAGTGTTCTTACTATTGGAACAGATCAGTCCGAGGGAGAGTTATTGAGGAGTCTAGTAGCTATGGGGAAGAAGCTGTTCCCATGTCTGGATGTGCGGGTCTTCAGACTTCTCTACCTTCTGCCTGAAGGAAGGGTCTGGAAGAAGGCAATACCTGGGTGGGAGGGGTTGCTTAGGGGCAGCACGGTAGCCTTGTGGATAGCACAATTGCTTCACAGCTCCAGGGTCCCAGGTTCGATTCCAGCTTGGGTCACTGTCTGTGCGGAGTCTGCACATCCTCCCCGTGTGTGCGTGGGTTTCCTCCGGGTGCTCCGGTTTCCTCCCACAGTCCAAAGATGTGCAGGTTAGGTGGATTGGCCATGATAAATTGCCCTTAGTGTCCAAAATTGCCCTTAGTGTTGGGTGGGGTTACTGGGTTATGGGGATAGGGTGGCGGTGTTGACCTTGGGTAGGGTGCTCTTTCCAAGAGCCGGTGCAGACTCGATGGGCTGAATGGCCTCCTTCTGCACTGTAAATTCAATGATAATCTATGCTGATAATGCTGTTTGCCTTCCTGAGGCAGCAGGAGGTGTATACAGAATCAATGTGAGGGTGGCAAGCTTGTGTGGTGCATTGGGCTGAGTTCACCCCACTCTGTAGTTTCTTGCAATCTTGGGCCGAGCAGTTGCCATACCAAGCTGTGATGCAGACAGGTAGGATGCTCCCTGTGGCGCATCTGTAGAAGTTGGTGAGAGTCGATGCAGATATGCCAAATTTCTTTCGCTTCCGTAGGAAGTAGGGACGTTGTTGGGCTTTCTTGACTGTTACATCAACATGAGTGGACCAGGGCAGACTGTTGGTGATGGTTACCCCCAGGAACTTAATGCTAAAGACCATCTCCACTCCTGAGCCATTGATGTAGATGGGGGCGTGTGTCGTACTACACTTCCTGAAATTGATGATCAGTTCCTTGGTCTTTCCGACATTTAGAGAGAGGTTGTTTTCAGTACACCATGCAACCAAGTGATCTAAGAGGGTACAAAAAAGGTTTCCAAGAATGTTCCAGAGATGAGAGCCTTCAGTTGTGGGAATAGATTGAAGCTGGGATTGTTCTCCAGAGAATAGCAAAAGTAAAGGGATCTGATGGAGAGGAGATGTGATCGAGAGGAGACTTAATGAGGCAGTCTAAATCATGAGGACCCCAGATGGAGCAGATCAAGAGAAACTGTTTCTATTGACAGCAGGATCATCAACCAGAGATCACAGATGATTTAAGATGATTGGCAAGAAACACCAAAGGCATAAAGGCATAAAGAAGAACATTTTAATGCAGCGAGTGGTTTGGATCTGGAATGCACTGTCTGAGATTGTGGTGAAAGCACTTCAAAGAGGTCTTCAAAAAGGGAATTGGGTCAGAAACTGAAGAGAAAAAAACTTGCAGGTCTCCAGGGAAAGGACAGGGGAGTGTAACTAGCAGAGTTATTCCTGCAGAGAGCCAGCACAGCCACAGACAAGCTGAATGCTGAGTGGCATAAGCGCCTGCAAAAGCCATTAGCCTACAATGCAGAAGCATCTGCGAGGATGATAAAACGTACAAAGAGATGAACATCCAAAGATTGGTCATGAAGAGAATTAGGAGTGATCCCTTCTTGAAACAGGTGAATGGGAGGAAATTTAAAACAGGTGGAACAGTGAATTGGGGTCAAGCATAAGAGAACAAATTTGGAGAGGAAAAAGACAGCAGCTGAATATTGGAGATACTGCCAGGAGAAGCACAAGGCAACAAACAAAGGTAGCGAGTAGCGAGAGCTCACAAAGAAGTTAATTGAAAAGAGAGGTGACAGTCATAAGAAATGCAGAATCAAGAAGGGGAGCAAAACTCGAGTCAGCTGTAAAAATAAAAAGGAGCACATTAAACAAAAGGAAATGGAAAAAAATGGTTGGCGATCCAGAAGCCACTGTCAGTAGGACAAGGAACATTATAATCTGTTCAGGATGAATGGGAATGTGAAGACAAGCGGGAAAACGTAGTAGAGAAACAAGCATCTATGAATGCCAGCATGGGCAAACTAGATGGGAAAATATCAAAGGCAGTTTATTCTAACAAGCATCTAATGAATGAAATGAACTCGGCAAGACATTAACATACAAGTGAAAATAGTGAAGAAAAAGAGAGTGGGGTTAAAGAAAGAGTCAATATAAAGGTGACAAGAATATTTGAGAAAAACAAGTCAATTTTGTTAATTTAGGATCTCTGTTACAGTTTCATGCGCTGATCTTATATTTTGAGAACTGTAATTGCATCAGGATTTTTCAGTCATAAACCAGTGTTTAATTGGTTCTTGAATATAAGGCTTGAGAGTTTGCATTTGATAGGTTTATTGGATATCAATAAATTGGCATTCTCATGCTGTGATGCAGTGAACTATGTTATTTTGAAGGCACAGAATGAAAATTTCTCAAGTTAAATGGAAAAATGCTGAGCTAGAAGCTGTGGTGGAGCACATCAACCTTGCTCGGACTGGATCTGAGCTCTGAATCTTTGATCATCCAGTTCACTCATCCCGACCCAAGGGGAAGATTTGTGTACTTTGGGAAATAGGCAGAAATGTCAGTCTGAAGAAGAACATTAGACCTTCAACATGAGTGGCATTCTGAAAATGAATATTTGTTAAAAGATCACAATTTCTGCCTAAGTCTGCTGTTGGCATGCTTCATTTTTCATCTTCATAGCTTTCACACTGAATGTTTACAACACCCCCCCCCCCCCCCCCACCCCCCCCACCCCCACCCAACCCTCCCACCGATTGTATCCTCTTGTCATATTTATGATTTATAACTGGATTATATTCATTGAAAACTTCAGCAAGTTTCAGTGGTGTTCCTTCCTTTCTCACTAACCCCCCCCCCCCCCATTACCCTCACAATAGACACTCTGTGCTGAGTTCACGGTTTTTGACCGTGGATTTGGTTTGGTGACTTACTGCTCAAAGCCTAACCATCGCAGCTCTCCCTTGGTTACAAATGAAGTCGGGCTGGTTTATGCATGTGAGACAACGTCCAGTTCATTGATTTTCAATATGGCTGATTTATAAAATTCAAGATTTTCTCTTTCACAGATGACAGAAGGTGCTTCAAATGCTCATCAAAGAAAGAAGCCGAGTTGCAAATATTCCGCGAAGTTCATCCGTTACAAACGGTTCAGTAATGTCGGGCTGTCAGCTTTCAGGGACTGCATATTAATTCTCTCCTTGATGCAGCAACTTTCATATTTATATTGACAGATTTCACTGCTCACACCTGACTCTTCGTTTTGAGGGAGAACGCATGAAATAATGACTGTGCGGTCGACATGAGGAGAATTTCTGATCAGGCTTGTCCAGCGGAATAGCTCAAAGTCTGATCAGAGTGTCATTCCCTTTAAACCATCATCATTCTGCACTTGCCTGAATGATTCAAAGTTACTTGATGAGATTATTTAATACTCCTCCTTTTGTGACACTATACTCCCATCGTCTTTAAGCCTCCACCCCTCTCTCCCTCCCAACTTTGAATTTTATTTTAGATTCCTGTCATGCAGAGTCGTAATAAAAATAAATCACACTTCACTTCACAATAACAGAGCTCTGCCTCGGCTTGAACAACATGTCTTTCGCACTACATTCTAATTTTGTGTGCTCACTGTAATTTTGTACCAAACTGACTAACTGCGAGCTGACATTAACTACCTCAATTGATCATATGAAGACATAATTAATACACAACAAACTTTATTGACTCGTAAATTACATGTTTTGGCAATCGTGGAAGTTGATGTGCTCTTGCGAAAGAGTAAATGATAGCATTATAACTATTGACGGAGCTGTACAGTGGTCTGCGGTGAAAACCATGAATGCCACTTGGCAGAGTCAAACACAATTCCGTTTAGCTAATTATTTGTGGTATTCTAAGCAGCTAGAGGACAAGTGCTGAACTTTACAAAGTGTTGAACCTGTCGATCATTGGCATGGGCTTGCCTAAGGCAGCGATGTCAATGGCTCAGACTAACGAAAGATCAGAGACTCACACACCTCAATAATCAAGCTAACTGAGGAAATAATGTAATATTGGGTTTGCTGAAAGCAGGATTTTAAGGATAAGCTCATGGTACATCCCAACTAGCCGTACTCTGAAAAGGGATGGATATGGAACAGGTTGAGGAAAATAACAATTAGGTAGGCAGCAAAAGGCTCCTTCTCAAAACATGTGTCTAACATTAGCCAATCATTGAGCACCATGAATGGTAACAATACAGACGACTTTGCCTTGCTTAGTTCATGTTCTCCGATGTAAAAGGTACTGTGCCTGACTTGCACCCCGTGGGACCCGGGTCCCTGGCGCTGTGAGGCAGTAGTGCTAACCACTGTGCCGCCCAGCGACAGAGGCCAGTTATGCAATGGAGAAGGGGGGGCACCTGTGCTGTGTGACTGGTAGCCGCCGGACAAGGTGTGGGACTTGCTGCTTCCAAGTCTGGGAGACCAATGGGTCAGGGAAGGTACTGATGTTATCTCTCTGCGACACCAACCTGACTGTCTCTCTCTCTCATCCCTCGCAGACAAACAAGCGATATTGGTATGGAGCCAGTGGAGCTGGCTAATCTGCTTATCACAGTGCTGGAGGAGCACAAACTCCAGCAGCAATGAGTGCGTCACCCAGGGCAGCTCAGGGTCCGGAGGCTGCACTAGCCGTACAGGGGGTATGAAGGCTACATTAGGGTTAGGATTAGAAGGAGACCGAGGGAGTACAGTACTTGAGTGTCCTTGGTGCTGTCGGATAACATGTGCAGAAGGAGACTCCGCCTCAGCAGGGAGACTGAGTGGCAACTGTGCCATATCTTTGCCAACGTGGCATAATATAGCAGAGGAGAAGCTCATTCCCTGTGGCCATGAAGATCGCAGTAGCCCATACCATTTACACAACATGTCGTTCCAGGGCTCAAAGGAAGTCCTGTGCGGCCTCCTGCGGGCAGCCGTCCGCTTTATTAATTTTTCAGCTGAATGTTGTGGAGGAGAGGTCGACAACAATATTCCCTGAGACTGTGGACAGCTGACATTGTTAACGGGTTAACGAGCATGAGTATCAGAAATGTTAGAGGGCACAATTGCTTTCTGCTTCAGAGGTAGGCAAAACTAACAGGCACCTTTCGTACACAGGCTGCTTCATTCAGAGATCTCATTGCTGTCGGACCTCTACACTTAAGACTCCTGGACATCCACTCCAGAGTTTTTGCAATCACCCACTCCTCACCCCCAGGCTGGCGCCGTGTTGCCTTCTTGTTCATGATCTCATCCACCCAGCCCAATAGGCCCGTCTCCTTGACTCTCATCACACACATCTCCCCACCCTATATGGACAGCAGCCACAGTCACCCCATGCCCCCGTGCCATAGCCAGCAAACCAACACAGCCCTCTAAGATCTTTTAAACAACACAGGCAGTAGACTTCAGGACCACACACACCAGCTGCGACCCCCATCCCGGAAGTCCCAACTCCTCCTCCCCCCCCACCCAAAAAAAAAAACATTCCCCCTGGACACTCTGAGCCCCTGCCCCAGCACTGGACAGTGGCCTCTGTCCTCTAGGATTCCCTGGTACTAGGTTGAGACAGTGGTGCTCTTCTCCTCCTCCTCCTCCCCCACCCCCCCGGAGGTCATGGCGCCTGATTCTTGTTTTTAAAAAGCAGTAGTATTTGCGCCAGTGTGACATCATGCCTGGTGGGTGATTCAAAACTCCCTTCAGAATTGCGTCCATTTTGCAAAGTCACCACGGCAGAGTTCTGCTCAAGCTCATTTGCGTAATTTCAAACGTAAAAGTGGCCACGGACCGGCACAAACGTAATTTGTTTTTAAAACCTGCTCCATGAAATATTCCTGGAGAGTGGTAACTTAGTAAAGTTCGAAGAATGTAGTTGACAGTAGACCTGCAGCAAAAGGAATAAACATTTTAAATTACCGGTGAGTAAACTGATTCGAAATTAGTGAAAGTGACTTCCAAGAAAATATACAAAATTATTTTCTAGTTGGATTCGGGCACAGCAGTCAATTGATTGGTACATTAAAAAATAATGAAATTGAGAGCCAGGTCTGTACACAAGTACAGTTAGTGTGGAGTCCCAGTGGTGATTAATTCACCCTGGGAGTGTGGCCAGTTTTATGGTTGGGGCTTACTTCGAGTGGGATGTTTTTAAAACTGACGCAAACGATCGCAGAAAATGAAATGAAAATCGCTTATTGTCACAAGTAGGCTTTAATGAAGTTACTGTGAAAAGCCCCTAGTCGCCATGTTCCGGCACCTGTTCGAGGAGGCTGGTACAGGAATTGAACCGTGCTGCTGGCCTGCCTTGGTCTGCTTTAAAAGCCAGCGATTTAGCCCAGTGAGCTAAACCAGCCACTGTGAGGTAAACCAGCCCAAGCTGCGCTGAAAACAATTCGTATTTAACATTCCACAATCATTGGCTGACGAAGACCATGAAATCCAACAGAAACCTCCAGACCTCTCATGATGTTTTGTTGTAATTAAGCAATATATTTAATTTTCTGTGATTCAACTTCACTGGAGGATAAATGCAGCTCCTGCCTTGGTTGACATTGTTTCTGCCGGCTTGAGTTGAGTGTTCATTTTTTCCTGCTTTTGACAATAGATGGGCAAAAGGACTGACACAAAGAAAGATGTCTATTTGACAGTCACAGCCATGAGGAAGGTCATTGGAAGCCTCGAGTGAAGGAGCAGAGGCAGAATTGTCAGAGTGATTCCCTCTCGGTCCTAGTAGTCAAAATGGAGTTTCTTTTGTTACCCAATAATGTTTTTAAAAATGAACTTCTTCCATTTAGGTGTTCATGGAACCATAGATTCCTTACTGTGCAGAAGGAGGCCATTCTGCCCATCGAGTCTGCACTGTCCCTCCAAAAGAGCACCCTACCTAGTCCCCCCCCCCCCCCCCCCGTCCCCCCCCCGTCCCCCCCGCCCTATGCCCATAACCCCACCTAACTTGCATATCCTTGGACACTAAGCGGCAATTTATCATGGCCAATCCACCTAACCTGCACATCTCTGGATTGTGGGACAAAACTGGAGTAGCTGGAGAATACCCACGTAAGGACAGTGTTCCATTAAAGAAAGAGGGAGAGTGAGCATGTGTGAGAAAAAAAATTGGGTGAAAATATACAAGTAAAAATGAATTAATATACGTGCCGAGGACCCAGGTTCGATCCCGGATCCAGATCACCGGCATGTGGAGCTTGCACATTCTCCCTCGGTCTTACCCCCACAACCTAAAAAGATGTGCACGGTAGGTGAATTGTCCACGCTAAATTGCAACTTAATTGGATAAAAGAATTGGGTACACTAAATTTATTTTTAAACAATGAATTTATATTTTGGGGAAGCAGTAAGTTAGTCATGAAGTTACTGGACAAGCAATCCTGAGGCGCAGACTAATGCTCTGTGGACACAAACTCAAATCCCACCATGGCAGCTGGCAGAAATAAAATTCAATAAATAAATCTGGAATTAAAAGCTAGTTTAATGGTAACTACTTACCACTGTCGATTGTCATAAAACTGTAATATCCCGCATGGGACTTACAGGGTGGGAATGCTGGTCTTCCCCGTGCTCCTCGCGGAGTACGAGCTCCTCCGCTAGGGGCGTGGATCACAATTAGGCATTGTATATAAGGTCGGCCAGTAAGGCATTGACCAGAGAGGAACCCAGTTGGGATTTACCGGCGAGTGTATAAATCGTTGTGCAAATAAAACTTTGTTCATATTTTACTCAGTATGGGCTTCCTGTGTCCTTACTAAAAAAAACACACATGTCCTTACATTCTTACTTGGTCTGGTCTACATATGACTCCAGACCTGCAACAATATGGTTAATGCTGCCCTCTAAAATGGCCTAGCATGCCACTCAACAAAGGTTAAAAGGAATAAAATTGATAGTCCACCTGGCATTGCCCTAGACATCAGAATCCACAATGGGACACCCTGCCCTGTCCCTCCTTACTAATATCTGGGAGCTTGAGTCAAAATTAGGAAAGCTGTCTCACAGACTAGTCAAGCAGCAGTCTGAAATAGTAAAACTCACAAAGTCACACCTTATAAGGTCCCAGACACCACCATCACCATCTCTGGGTATGTCCTGTCCCACAGGCAGGTCAGGCCCAGCAGAGGTGGTGACACAGTGATAGACAGTCAGGAGGGAGTTACCCTGGAATCTTCAACATCCACTCTGGACCCACATCAACTCAAACATGGGCAACGAACCCCCTGCTGATTACCATTGATGTGTTGGGTGCTCTGGATCCGTGGAACACATACAGGCCACCAACACTTAAAATAGTGCAACACTATTTTATTAAGTTAGAAACTGTTGAACATACTTTCACTGTGGGTTAACACGATGTTAGATTAAACTAAAGACCTATGCCTGTCCGAACCAGTTTATGCACTCAGCACATGGTGAGGAGCTGTGCTGTAAGCTGTAAGCTCTGTCCTTGTAGGAGGCTGCATCCCGAATGAGCGGGAACTCTGATGCCCCATGTCTTTATAGTGAATGTGCTCTAACTGGTGATTGGCTGCGGTGTTGTGTGTGTTGATTGGTCTTGCTGTGTGTCCATCAGTGTGTGTGTATCTGCACCATGATATACTGGTGTATATTATGACATGCCCCCTTTTATAAAAGAATGTATGTGTGTGGCAATAAATAATGTATGGTGAGAATGTTCCGAACTACGTGTGGGGTGCGAAGACATATTTACAGGACTACGTACATGAGAACTAAGCTATTTACATGGGAAGGTGCCTGGTGCAGAGAAGCAGTATGCAACAAGAATAACGAGATCAACACTATATACAAACCAGGGAAACGATCAAACAAAGCAACAAAACAATTCAGAGAGTCTATAAGTCCGCAAAGTTCATAAATTAAGTCTCTGAGGTGGGTGACGAATCCTGGTTGACTGCCTCCAGGGTGGGTCGGGAGCCGCCGGTTCAGGAGCAGGCTGGACTGCGTCAGAGTCAAGGGGATGCAGAATGACAGGGAGCTCTGCATAATCCGTGGCAGGGTCAGCAGGAGGGCGAGGTGACACTGGAGGATCACGTGGCGAGTGTGGAACAAGACGAAGGGCGCGTCGATTGCGGCGCAGAATAGAGCCATCCGGTAGACGAACCAGGAGCGAGCGGGGGGGCCACCTGCCGCAGGACAACAGCGGTTGCAGACCAGCCCCCATCCAGAAGATGGACACGGACGTTGTCATCTGGAGCCAGAGCAGGGAGATCAGCTGCACGGGAGTCATGAGCCGCCTTGTGCTGTGCACGAGACAGCTGCATCCGGCGAAGGACCGGAACGTGGTCGAGGTCTGGGACATGGATGGACGGCACCTTCATCCTCAGGGTACGACCCATGAGTAACTGGGCTGGCGACAGGCCAGTGGACAGCGGGGCGGAGCGATAGGCCAGCAAGGCAAGGTAGAAATCGGACCCAGCATTGGCAGCCTTGCATAGGAGCCGTTTGACTATATGTACTCCCTTCTCTGCTTTGCCGTTAGATTGGCGGTACAGGGGGACTGGATGTCACATGGGCAAAATTGTACTGCCTGGCAAAGTTGGACCATTCCTGGCTGGCAAAGCAGTGGGCCATTGTCCGACATAACTGTGAGCGGGATGCCGTGTCGAGCAAAGGTTTCTTTACATGCACGAATGACTGCAGACGAGGTGATGTCGTGCAACCGTATCACCTCCGGGTAATTCGAAAAATAGTCCATAATCAGGACATAGGGCGTCATTCTCCGACCCCCCGCCGGATCGGAGAATGGCCGTTGGCAGCCGTGAATCCCGCCCCCGCCCCCGCCGAAGTCTCCGCTCCCGGAGATTGGGCGGGGGCGGGAATCGGGCCGCGCCGGTTGGCGGGACCCCCCGCTGGATTCTCCGGCCCGGATGGGCCGAAGTCCCGCCCAGGAATTGCCTGTCCCGCCGACGTAAATCAAACCTGGTATTTACCGGCGGGACCAGGCGGCGTGGGCGGGCTCCGGGGTCCTGGGGGGGGGGGGCGCGGGGCGATCTGACCCCGGGGGGTGCCCCCACGGTGGCCTGGCCCGCGATCGGGGCCCACCGATCCGCGGGCGGGCCTGTGCCGTGGGGGCACTCTTTCCCTTCCGCCTCCGCTACGGTCTCCACCATGGCAGAGGCGGAAGAGACTCTCCCCACTGCGCATGCGCGGGAAACTGACAGCGGCCGCTGATGCTCCCGCGCATGCGCTGGGAAACTGACAGCGGCCGCTGACGCTCCCGCGCATGCGCCGCATTTCCGCGCCAGCTGGCGGGGAAACAAACGCCATTTCCGCCAGCTGGCGGGGCGGAAATCCCTCCGGCGTCGGCCTAGCCCCTCAATGTTGGGGCTAGGCCGCCAAAGATGCGGAGCCTTCCGCACCTTTGGGCCGGCGCGATGCCCGTCTGATTGGCGCCGGCTTTGGCGCCAGTCGGCGGACATCCCGCCGTTGGGGGAGAATTTTGCCCATAGTCTCTACCCAGCGTGTGGAACAGGTCGATTCCCATGTTGGTCCATGGTGACGTGACCAACTCATGGGGCTGCAGGGTCTCACGTGGTTGGGCCGGCTGGAAGCGCTGACAAGTGGGGCAGTTGAGCACTGTGTTGGCTATGTCCTCATTAATGCCGGGCCAGTACACTGCCTGTCTGGCCCATCGGCGACACTTTTCCACACCGAAGTGGCCCTCGTGTAGTTGTTCCATGACAAGTTGGCGCATGCTATGCAGGTTGACAATGCGGTCCAGTTTTAGAAGAACCCCGTCTACTACCGCCAGATCATCTCTGACCTTATAGAACTGAGGGCATTGGCCCTTGAGCCACCCGTCTGTTAGGTGGCGTAAGACACGCTGTAGCAAGGGATCAGCCGCCGTCTCGCGGCGGATTTGGACGAGGCGTTCATCCGTGGCAGGTAGATTGGAGGCCGCGAATGCCACATGAGCGTCAACCTGGCAGACAAATTCCGCTGGGTCATATGGAGTGTTGACTGCCCTGGCGAGAGCGTCAGCAATGATGGGGTCTTTGCCTGGCGTGTATACCAGCTGGAAGTCATATCGCCGGAGCTTGAGGAGAATTCGCTGGAGGCGAGGCGTCATATCGTTCAAGTCTTTCTGTATTATATTGACCAGCGGGCGATGGTCGGTCTCGACGGTGAATTGAGGAAGTCCGTAGACATAATCGTGAAACTTAACCACACTGGTCAGAAGGCCCAGGCACTCCTTTTCTATCTGCGCGTAGCGCTGCTCCGTGGGGGTCATTGCACGTGACGCATATGCAACGGGGGCCATGATGAGGCCTCATCACGTTGAAGGTGCACTGCCCCAATGCCGGATTGACTGGCATCGGTCGAAATTTTGGTCTCCTTTGCTGGATCAAAGAAAGCTAAGACCGTGGTCAGTTTTGCTTTGAGTTCTCTCCATTCGCGCTCGTGGCCAGGGAGCCATTGGAAGTCTGTCGTCTTCCGGACCGGGGGCGAAATTCTCCCCCAACGGCGCGATGTCCGCCGAATGGCACCAAAAACGGCGCCAATCAGGCGGGCATCGCGCTGGCCCAAAGGTGCGGAATGCTCCGCATCTTTGGGGCCCGAGCCCCAACATTGAGGGGCTAGGCCGGCGCCGGAGGGATTTCCGCCCCGCCAGCTGGCGGAAATGGCGTTTGTTGCCCCGCCAGCTGGCAGAAATAGCGTTTGTTGCCCCGCCAGCTGGCGCGGAAATGCGATGCATGCGCGGGAGCGTCAGCGGCCGCCGACAGTTTCCCGCGCATGCGCAGTGGGGAGAGTCTCTTCCGCCTCCGCCATGGTAGAGGTCGTGGTGGAGGCGGAAGGGAAAGTGTTCCCCCACGGCACAGGCCCGCCCGCGGATCGGTGGGCCCCGATCGCGGGCCAGGCCACCGTGGGGGCACCCCCCGGGGTCAGATCGCCCCGCGCCCCCCCCCCCCAGGACCCCGGAGCCCGCCCACGCCGCCTGGTCCCGCCGGTAAATACCAGCTTTGATTTACGCCGCCGGGACAGGCAATTTCTGGGCGGGACTTCGGCCCATCCGGGACGGAGATTTGAGCGGGGGGGGTCCCGCCAACCGGCGCGGCCCAATTCCCGCCCCCGCCCAATCTCCGGTACCGGAGACTTCGGCGGGGGCGGGGGCGGGATTCACGGCGGCCAACGGCCATTCTCCGACCCGGCGGGGGGTCGGAGAATGATGCCCCAGGTTCCTGAGAGCCGTGGTATGAGAGGCGAGGTTAGGGATAAATTTCCCTAAAAAATTGACCATGCCCAGAAATCAGAGTACTGCCTTCTTGTCCTCTGGTGTTTTCATAGCTGTGATAGCAGCTACCTTGTCCGCATCCGGCTGCACACCCAATTGGGAGATGTGGTCCCTGAGGAACATGAGTTCTGTCTGACCAAAAGAGCATTTGGCCCTGTTGAGACGGAGGCCATGCTTACGTATGCGTTTGAACACGCGCTGGAGGCGACGGACATGCTCCTGCGGGATGGTGGACCAAATGATTTTGTCACGGACATAGACGCGAACACCTTCAATACCTTCCATCACTTGTTTCATAATCCTATGGAACAATTCTGATGCAGAGATGATCCCAAACGGCATCCTGTTGTAACAATATCTGCCAAAGGGGGTATTAAATGTGCAAAGTTTCCTGCTGGATTTATCGAGCTGGATTTGCCAGAATCCTTTTGAGGCGTCGAATTTGGTGAAGAGCTTGGCGCGAGCCATCTCACATGTGAGCTCTTCGCGCTTGGGAATTGGATAATGCTCCCTCATGATATTGTGATTTAGATCCTTGGGATCAATGCAAATTCTCAATTCGCCGGAAGGCTTTTTAACACATACCATGGAACTGACCCAGTTGGTCGGTTCTGTGACTTTGGAAATCACTCCTTGGTTCTGGAGGTCCTGCAGCTGCTGCTTGAGGCGGTCCTTAAGGGGTACTGGGACCCTGCAAGGTGCGTGCACCACAGGCATGGTATTCGGTTTTAATAAAATCTTGTAAGTATATGGGAGCGTGCCCATGCCTTCGAAGACTTTGTGGTACTGGTTGATAACGGCGTCGAGTTGCGCCCTGAAGTCAGTGTCCTGAAAGGCAGACGCATCAGAAGAAGAGAGAGAGTGAACTCTCTGAACTAGGTTCAACAGCTTGCATGCCTGCGCGCCAAGCAGGGAGGCTTTCGAGGAGCCCACGATTTCAAAAGGAAGGATGTCTTTGCGTGACCTGTGCGTCACTTCAAGTTGGCACGAGCTGCTGGCAGCAATGGCATTGCCATTATAATCTAATATCTGGCCGGCTGATGGGAGGATGGGTGGTTTGACACGAAGGCTTTGGAGGTCAGACCGCGCAATGAGATTGGCGGAGGCACCAGTGTCCAGGCGGAATTGCATTTGGGACCGGTTGACCGTATGGCTGGCACACCACTCATCGTCTGGATCGATGCTGTATACCGATAGTGGCTGGATTCTTTGCTTCGGGGACACCCTGTTTTTTGTAACGATACCGATTCGAAAAGGTGCCTTCAGGTCCTCGGTGTCAATATCGGGTAGTAGGTCCGCATCGGACTCGGTGACCATGGGTTGAATGGCCCGGCCATTCCTGCGAGGCTGGCCGGAGTGATACGAATTGGCAGGCCGAGCTGATCTGCATAAAGCAGCATAGTGGCCAAGTTTTCCACATCTCAGGCATTGTCGGGATTTGGCAGTTCATTGTCGCTTTAAGTGGGCGGAGCCACAGTTGCCGCACGTTGTAGCGTCAGTACGTTCGCTGCGCCACCGCGCATGCACGGTGCGGCTGTACGTGGTGCGCGCCTGCGCAGTACATTCGTCGACGTCGCCGTCCCCTCGTTCGCTGCGCACTAGAGCGGGAGTCCGTGAAAAGTGCGCGAAATGGGCGCCCTCATCCAGGCTGAGGCCGTGGAGTTGCTCGATTGCTTGGACCCGTTCTGCCTCGTGGGGACCTTGCCGTGCCATTTCAGCCGCTTGGATGTGGGAATACCGACTAGTGGCGTGTTCATGTAGCACGCAGGTCTCGATGGCGGTCGCTAGGGTGAGCTGCTTTACCTTGAGGAGCTGCTGGCGTAGTGGGTCCGACTGAACACTGAAAACGATCTGGTCGCGTATCATGGAGTCGGAGGTGGGCCCGTAATTACAGGACTGCGCAAGGATGCGGAGGTGGGTGAGAAAGGACTGGAAAGATTCATCCTTACCCTGCAAATGCTGTTGGAATACATAGCGCTCAAAACTTTCATTCACCTCTATGTCGCAGTGCGTGTCAAACTTGAGGAGGACCGTTTTGAATTTTGATTTATCTTCATCATCAACAAAGGTGAGAGAATTGAAAATGTGGATGGCATGTTCCCCTGCCGTGGATAGGAAGAGACCGATCTTCTTGGTGTCCGAGGCATCTTCCCGGTCTGTGGTTTTCAGGTAGAGCTGGAAGCGTTGTTTGAATATTTTCCAGTTGGCCCCCAGGTTACCGGTGATGCGGAGCGGCGGCGGCGGGCGGACGCTGTCCATTTTGCAGGATGACAGTATGCTGGTGGAAGGTAGATCACTTGCAGGTAGGTCTAAGAAGTTCTAATATCCCTCAACTCCTGGTATCATGATGTGTTGGGTGCTCTGGATCCGTGGAACACATACTGGCCACCAACACTTAAAATAGTGCAACACTATTTTATTAAGTTAGAAACTGTTGGACATACTTTCACTGTGGGTTAACACGATGTTAGATTAAACTAAAGACCTATGCCTGTCCAAACCAGTCTATGCACTCAGCACATGATGAGGATCTGTGCTGTAAGCTGTAAGCTCTGTCCTTGTAGGAGGCTGCATCCCGAATGAGTGGGAACTCTGATGCCCCCTGTCTTTATAGTGAGTGTGCTCTAACTGGTGATTGGCTGTGGGTGTTGTGTGTGTTGATTGGTCTTGCTGTGTGTCCATCAGTGTGTGTGTATCTGCACCATGATATACTGGTATATATTATGACAACCACCATCGTCAACTCCCCATAGCTGATGAATACATACTCCTCCATGTTGAACACTACTTTGAAGAAACACTGATGGTGGTAAGGGTACAGAATATTCTTTGAGTGTGGGAGTTTAATGTCCATCACCAGCAGTGGGTCGGTACCCTGACTGACCGGGCTGGGCGAGTCGTAAAGGATCTCACTGCTAGACCAGTTCTGCAGCAGGTAGCGAGGGAACCAACAAGAGGGAAAGTGCTACTTGACTTCATCTTCACCAATCTACCTGTCGCAGATGCCTCTCTCCATGACAGCATCGGTATGAGTGTCAACAGTACAGTCCCTGTGGAGACGAAATCAGGCCTTCACATTCAAGATATCCTCCAGCGTGTTGAGTGGCACTTCTACTAAATTGAGTTAATTCAGAACACATCTAGCACCTCAAAACTGGGAATCCAGAGCCACAACACAATTGGATTCAACCACAATATGTAATGTCATGGTCCGGCATATACCCACTCTGCCATTGCCATCCAGCTGGGCGAAGAACCCTGGTTCAATAGAGTGCTGGAGCGCATTCTAGGAGCAGCACCAGGTGTACCTAAAAATGAGGTGTCAACCTGGTGAAGCTACAACACAGGACTACATGTGTGTCATACAGCAAAAACAGCAAGCGATAGACAAAACTAAGCAAATCCACAATAAATGGATCAGATCTAAGCTCTGCAGTCTTTCCACAACCAGTCGTGAATGGTGGTGGAGAATTACACAAATCACTGAAGGAGGAGGATCCTCAATAATGGGGAAACCCAACACATCAGTGCAAAGGATAAAGCTGAAGCATTTTCAACAATTTTCAGAAGTGTTGAGTGGACCTCCTCCTGAGGTCCCCATCATCACAAATGCCAGTCTTCAGCCAGTTCAATTCAATCCAGTTCTTATCAAGAAATGTTAGAAAGCAATAGTATTGAAGAGTTGTGCTCCAGAACTAGCCACCATGCCCCAAACCAGGCTGTTCCTGTACAGCTGCAACACTGGAACCTACCCAGCAATGTGGAAAATTGACAGGTATGTCCTGTCCACAAAACGTAGGATAAATCCAACCAGGTCAATCATCGCCCCCGTCAGTCTACTCTCAATCAAACTGACTGAAGTGGTCAACAACAACGCTATCAAGCAGCACTTACTCAGCAATAAACTGTTCACTGATGCTCAGTTTGGGTACTACCAGGGCTGCTCAGGTCCTGACCGGATTACTGCCTTGGTTCAAGCATGGACAAAAGGGCTGTACTCCAGAGGTGAGGTGAAAGAGATTTCCCAGAACATCAAGGCAGCATTTAACTAAGTATGGCATCAAGCAGCCTGAGCACGACCGGAGTCAATGGGAATCAGAAGAAAACCTTTCCACTGGTTGGAGCCATACGTGGCATAAAGGAAGATGTTTGTGGTAGTTGGGGATCAATCACCTGCGTCCCAGGCCATCACTGCAGGACTTACTCAGGGCAATGTCCTTGGCCCAACCATCTCCAGCTGCTTCATCAATGACCTTCCATTTTAAGGGCAGAAGTGGGGATCTTCATCGATAGCACGATGTTCAGTACGATTTGTGACTTCTCAGACACTGAAGCTGCCCATGTCCGAATGCAACAAGAACTTATCAACTTAGGCTTTGGCTGATAAATGGCAAATAACATTGCACCACACAAGTGCCATACAATGACTATCTCCAACAAGAGAATCTAACCACTCCCTTGACATTCAATGGCATTACCATCCCTCAGTCTCCTACTATCAGCATCCTGAGGGTTATCATTGACAAGAAACTGACCTATCTAAATACTATAGCTACATGAGCAGGTCAGAGGCCGCATCCCGCCTAACACCATAAACATTCACTCCCTCCACCACGCTTGAGAAGGTAGTGGTTAGTACCCTTCTTGGAACAGCTACAGGTATACCCACAGTTCTGTTAGGGTGTGAGTTACAGGATTTTGACCCAATGACAGTTAAGGAATGGTGATATTGTTCTAAGTCAGGATGGTGTACGGCTTGGAGCAGAACCTGCAGGTATTCCCATGCGTCACCATGGCAGACAGTTAGCAGCAATGTACAACCTGCAAGATGCACTGCAGTAATTCACCAATGGTCCTTCGATAGCGCCTTTCTAAATAGCAACTTCTACCACCTAGAACAGTGTTTTTCAAACTTTTCTCCCCAGGATCCACTTTTACCAACCATAAAAGGACCAGCCAGCCTTCATGACCCACGTTGGCCGAACTTCGCAGCACACTTTTTCGCTTACCTTTAATGCGGCAGGTGAGCCTGCTTGGTCCTCACAATCTCACTCCAATCAGATTTGCAGGAGGAGAGGGCAATGCGCATGTCGGGTACAGAGTTCAACCAGTTCCTTTGTGCTTCATCTTTGTGAGGACGGAAAATCCAATCTTGCACATGTAGGTCATTGTGAAGGGCGATAGCAACAAAATGCTTGCTTTACTCAGCACTGGATACTCTTTGGAGATGCTTCTCCACAATTCTGACAATCTCTTCTGGATTCGTGATATGTTTTAATGTGTTGTCACAGGTGAGGTGCAGAAGTTCAGTCTATTCATTTGGAGTCAGCTGTAAGTTAATAATTGACTCTGGGGTCTCAAACTCAAAAGGATTTTTCACCCAGCTCTTCTCTTTCAAAATTGAAATTTCTCCTCTGGGAAGTAGCGACAAAAACTGTTGATCAGCGCAGCCAGATGCGACTGAATAAGGCTTGTCAGTCTTTGACAGTTCCCTTACTAACGCTGTTTTCTTCAATCTGTCATAGCAGTGTGGGAATATGTGACAGTTGTAGCTTTGCCAAACTTTCAATGACTTTTCACAGTGCCGAAAGCAATCATCATCCTTCCATTGTAATTTGAGGTTCAATTCATTTAGAATTGAAAAAAATGGCTGCAAGGTGATACATAGTTAGCATCCAACTGCTAAGGACAGGACAAGGCATCCATGGTTGACGAGGGAAGTCAAGGAAAGCATAACAGAAAAAGAAAAAGCATGCAAAGTGGCAAACATTAGTGGGAAGCCAGAGGATTGGGAATCATTGAAAAGCAAGGAGAGGACAACTAAAAAAGCAATAAGAGGGGAGAAGATTAAATATGAGTGCAAGTTAGCTAGTAATATAATAGAAGATAGGAAGAGTTTCTTTCAATATATTAAAGGTAAGAGAGAAACAAAAATAGACATTGGACCACTGGAAAACGTGGCTGGAGAAGTAATAATAGGAAACAAAGAAATGACAGACAAACTGAATAGTTACTTTGCATCAGTCTTCACGGTGGAAGACACCAGTGGGATGCCAGAGCTCCAGGGGAATCAGGAGGCAGGGGTGAGTGCAGTGATCATTGCTAAGGAGAAGGTTCTGGGGAAAATGAAAGGTCTGAAGGTGGATAAATCACCTGGACCGGATGGACTACACCCCAGGGTTCTAAAAGAGATAGCTCAGGAGATTGTGGAGGCATTGGTGATGATCTTTCAGGAATCACTGGAGGCAGGAAGGGTCCCAGAGGACTGGAAAGTGGCTAATGTAACACCCCTGTTTAAGAAGGGAGGGAGGCAGAAGATGGGAAATTATAGGCCTGTTAGCCTGACTTCGGTCATTGGTCAGATTTTAGTGTCTGTTATTAAAGATGAGATCGCAAAGTACTTGGAAGTGCATGATAAAATAGGACTGGGTCAGCACGGCTTTGTCAAAGTGAGGTCATGTCTGACAAATCTGTTAGAGTTCTTTGAGCAGGTAACACCGGAGGTAGACAAAGGAGAACCAGTGGATTTGATTTATTTAGATTTCCAGAAGGCCTTTGACAAGGTGCCGCATAGGAGGCTGTTAAATAAGTTCAGTAAGAAGTCTTACAACACCAGGTTAAAGTCCAACAGGTTTGTTTCAAACACTAGCTTTCGGAGCACTGCTCCTTCCTCAGGTGAATGAAGAGGTATGTTCCAGAAATGTCTTGTCTTGCATCTTTGACTTTGTCTATATATATATATGTTTCTGGAACCTACCTCTTCTTTCACCTGAGGAAGGAGCAGTGCTCCGAAAGCTAGTGTTTGAAACAAACCTGGTAGACTTTAAACTGTGTTGTAAGACATCTTACTGTGCTCACCTCAGTCAAATGCCGACATCTCCAAATCATGGTGTTAAGCGAAGATCCTGGCATGGATAGAGGATTGGCTGACTGGCAGAAGGCAGTGAGAGGGAATAAAGGGGTCTTTTTCAGGATGCTGGTATGGCACAGGGCTAAATCGCTGGCTTTGAAAGCAGACCAAGGTAGGCCAGCAGCACGGTTCAATTCCCATACCAGCCTCCCCGAACAGGTGCCGGAATGTGGCGACTAGGGGCTTTTCACAGTAACTTCATTTGAAGCCTACTTGTGACAATAAGAGATTTTCATTTCATTCATTTCATTTCATTCATGTTTCCTCCTCCTTGGGATGAATTTATGCTGTGCCTCCCGAATAGCCCCCAAAAACTCCTGCCATTGCTGTTCCACTGTCTTCCCTGGTAGTCTCCTTTTCCAATCAACTCTGGCCAGCTCCTCCCTCATATCTTTGTAGTTACCCCTATTTAATTGTAATACCGTTACATCTGACTCCAGCTTCTCCCTCTCAAACTGCAGGGTAAATTCTATCATATTGTGGTCACTGCTCCCTAAGGGTTCCTTCACCTTAAGATCCTTAATCAAGTCTGCCTCATTACACATCACCAAATCCAGAATTGCCTGTTCCCTCGTGGGCTCTGCCACAAGCTGCTCCAAAAAACCATCTCTTAAACATTCCACAAATTCCTTTTCTTGGGATCCACTACCAATCTGATTTTCCCAGTCCACTTGCATATTGAAGTCGCCCATGGTTATTGTGATGTTGCCTTTTTCACATGCTTTCTCTATCTCCTGATTTATTTTCTGCCCCACATCCTGACTACAGCTAGGGGGCCTGTATATAACTCCCATCAGGGTCTTTTTACCTTTACGATTCCTCAACTCTACCCAAAGAGATTCTATGCCTTCTGATTCTATATCATTCCTTGCTATCGATTTAACTTCATTCCTTACTTACAATGCAACCCCACCCCCTTTGCCCATCTGCCTGTCCTTTCGATAGGACATGTATCAGAGAACATAGAACATACAGTGCAGAAGGAGGCCATTCAGCCCATCGAGTGTGCATCGACCCACTTAAGCCCTCACTTCCGCCCTATCCCCGTAACCCAATAACCCCATCTCACCTTTTTTGGTCACTAAGGGCAATTTATCATGGCCAATCCACCTAACCTGCACGTCTTTGGACTGTGGGAGGAAACCAGAGCACCCGGAGGAAACCCACGCAGGCACGGGGAGAACTTGCAGACTCCGCACAGTGACCCAGCAGGGAATCGAACCTGGGACCCTGGCGCTGTGAAGCCACAATGCTAATCACTTATGCTACCGTACTATATCCTTGTATATTTAGATCCCAACCCTGATCCCCTTGCAACCACGTCTCTGTGATGCCCACAACATCGTATCGGCCAATTTCAATGTGCGCAACAAGCTCATTTACCTTGTTCCGTATACTGTGCGCATTAAGGTACAATACCCTTTGTCCTGCATTGACCACCTCCCTTCTCACACTGTCACCTTTTTTGCTCTGCCTGAGGGTGATGTTCTGTTATTTTTGTTCTCTATTTCCCCTTTATGACACCTTCTAAGCTAACACTCTTGTTCCCATCCCCCTGCCATATTAGTTTAAATCCTCCCGGGTGACACTAGCAAACCTCCCAGCCAGGATATTGGTGCTCCTCCAGTTTCAATGCAACACATCCTTCTTGTACAGGTCCCACCTGCCCGGAAGAGATCCCAATGGTCCAAAAATCTGAAACCCTCCCTCCTAATCCTGATTTGCATTGGCACAAGTAACAAAGCCACAGCTCAATAAATCATCTTTATACTGCTTTTTCCCGATTTCAATTTCTTCTTAGTAGGCTGTTCATCAGAGGCCCTGCTGCTCACACCAGTGCTGCTTTGTCCTAATGTGGACTTTCCTAAGCGGCTCTCTCCAGCAGATTCAGTTGTGAGATTGTGGCCTGTCTGTGTCTCTGTCCCTTTCTTCCTTATAACAAAACGATCTTCAGTACTTCACAGTCTTGCTGCCTTGCTTGCTCACAGCGAGAAAATTTAGGAATCTCTCTTCTGTGATTTTGTGTCAAAAGCACGGACATATGAGGCATGTGACTTCAGTGTTGGTGCTGGCCGTGTGACCTGCTCTTTGCTGCAGTTTCTGGTGTGAAGACTGCATCGTTCACATTGAAAGGCCGGTCGCGGCCAGCATTCTCACTTTAAAAGTCGGTCATGGCCTTTGGGCACTTCTCCCGCAATCAGGAACGCCGCAACTGATCGCTCCATGACCCTCCTGACATCCGCCCCAACCCACCTGCTGGTCGCAACTTGAAGTTTAAAGAACCCTGCCTAAAAGAATAAGAAGTCTTACAACACCAGGTTAAAGTCCAACAGGTTTGTTTCGATGCCACTAGCTTTCGGAGCGCTGCTCCTTCCTCAGGTGATTGAAGAGGTATGTTCCAGAAACATATATATAGACAGATTCAAAGATGCCAGACAATGCTTGGAATGCGAGCATTAGCAGGTGATTAAATCTTTACAGATCCAGAGATGGGGTAACCCCAGGTTAAAGAGGTGTGAATTGTGTCAAGCCAGGACAGTTGGTAGGATTTCGCAGGCCAGATGGTGGGGGATGAATGTAATGCGACATGAATCCCAGGTCCCGGTTGAGGCCGCACTCATGTGTGCGGAACTTGGCTATAAGTTTCTGCTCGGCGATTCTGCGTTGTTGCGCGGCCTGAAGACCGCCTTGGAGAACGCTTACCCGGAGATCAGAGGCTGAATGCCCTTGACTGCTGAAGTGTTCCCCGACTGGAAGGGAACATTCCTGCCTGGTGATTGTCGCGCGATGTCCGTTCATTCGTTGTCGCAGCGTCTGCATGGTCTCGCCAATGTACCACGCTTCAGGACACCCTTTCCTGCAGCGTATGAGGTAGACAACATTGGCCGAGTCGCACGAGTATGTACCGCGTACCTGGTAGGTGGTGTTCTCACATGTAATGGTGGTATCCATGTCGATGATCTGGCACGTCTTGCAGAGATTGCCATGGCAGGGTTGTGTGGTGTCGTTGGGATTCATGTCGCATTACATTCATCCCCCACCATCTGGCCTGCAAAATCCTACCAACTGTCCTGGCTTGACACAATCACACCTCTTTAACCTGGGGTTACCCCATCTCTGGATCTGTAAAGATTTAATCACCTGCTAATGCTCGCATTCCAAGCATTGTCTGGCATCTTTGAATCTGTCTATATATATGTTTCTGGAACAGACCTCTTCATTCACCTGAGGAAGAAGCAGCGCTCCGAAAGCTAGTGACATCGAAACAAACCTGTTGGACTTTAACCTGGTGTTGTAAGACTTCTTACTGTGCTCACCCCAGTCCAACGCCGGCATCTCCACATCATAAAAGAATAAGGGCAGCAGATGCTTGGGTAACACCCCGATCTGCAAGTTCTCTACAAGTCATACATCATCCTGGAAGTGTATCGTTGTTCAATTACTGTCGCTGGGTCAAAATCTTGGACCTCCCAACAGCACAGTGGGTGTACCTACACCACATGGTCTGTAGCATTTCAAGAAGGCAGCTCACCTCCACATTCTCAAAAGCAATTAGGGATGGTCAATAAAATAAATGTACACTATTCAATGTAGGCATGGACAAAATGCAGAAATGAATTTGGAATGCACTGCAGTTAAACATGTGTTAACAGCCTAGTTGAGAAGGTCATCACCTATTCTAACAACCTTTACTTAAACTGCAAACTTCAATAAGTACTAGTGCTGTACATCTGATGGTCCCAGCAGATTTACTGTTGCACTACTAATCTGGGAGCAGGTTTGGTTTAGTGTATTAATTGCGTTTCATCAAAGGTTGCTGTAACTGGCATCGCAGAAAAATTAGATTCCACAACTTAATATGAGAGATTTTACATTATGTAATTAAGCAATAATTGGTCTGCATAAGTATTAGACTTCAGAAGTTCATTTCGTCTGGGGTTTGACTGTAAATTAAAAATACTCCTGAAGCCAAAATTTGACGACCACAAATCAGTTTCTGGTTCTCTTTCCGCTGCCAAGTAGTACTCTCTCCTGCATTATATATTCAGAAAATATGGGCACATACTTACCTCTGTACTTGTAGAGACAGAGGCAATTCCTCCCCAAGGAACAATCGTTCCAACATTGCCAAAGAAGATTGCTGCTGACTTATCACGAGGTGATCAGGAAATTAAATGTCCTACTGAATAGATCAGCAGGATGAAATGACTCACTTACTGGAAGTGAACACATTTTGTCAGTGACTATGCATTCGTAGTTTGATACTATACAAGTATTGTTTATTTGCCGTTGCAGCTTCAGCTAGTCTCCCACTCACTGCTGTGAATTCTCCACCTGCGGGATCCTCTGTTCTTGCTGGTTTATTTCCAGTCTAATATGAAGCACACGTGCTTGCTCATGACTGCTGTTCAGCTCGAGACATTTTGGAGACAGAACAAACCCCCACCATGCAAGCATTGGGACACTTCTCCCCCCCCCTCCCCCGGCGCCCTATCACACAAGTACCAGGGCATGACTTGCCCCCATGCATCAACGAACCATCCCCACTCACAGGCATCACCACCCCCTCCCTCAGAGACGTTCCCCTGAATCCCGCCCCCCCACTCACAGGCATCCCCACCCCCGCCACCACAGGCATCAACCCCATCCCCTCACAGGCATCGCCACGCACCCCTCACAGGCATCATCACCCCTCCTCACAGGCTTCCCTCCACCGTCAGAGGCATTGGGGCACTTTCCCCCCAACCACACATACGTGGAACTGCACACCACCTCCCAATAATGGGGCTTCCTTGATTGACTGTTCCTGGCACTGCCACCCTAGTATTACACCAGCTGGGTGAGAAGATACATTGAGGGTGTAAATAATGGCGTTAAACCCACTAATGAGGTTAAAATTCATCATAATCTGTGCTAATCAGTCTTGCACCCTTCCTGGGAAAGAACCTGATTGTGACATCGGAGACGGGACTGGGATTATCGCGTTTGGAAATCTCGTTGACACAAATCCCGTTTCTCACCTCTCGCGTAATTTTGGGGTTAGCATGGCTGCTGTTATCCAGCCCACAAGGCCACCTTCTTACAAATGCATTTCTTTTACTTGATATTTTCCTTAAGTTTACGTCTGTATAAAAATCAAACACAGCATTATAGTCAACAGTTTGCTATTATTTTCTGGGAAAGACAATCAAATATGATGACATGATATACACCTTTCTAGTATCACATTAATTTCAGCAGAAACACTGCAAAATGGATCTCAGCGCCGATATTTACCTCAGGTTATAACATCCTTCCTTGGGAAGACACGGCCGAAGTGACAATGCCACTGGACCAGTAATCCAGAGGCCCCAGGCTTGTCTCCTGGCAATATGGGTTCAAAGCCCATCATGATAGACTTCATAAAATCTGGAATTGAAAGGTAGTCTCAGTAACGGTGCCACAAAACTATCGTCGATTGTTGTTAAAAACCATCTGGTCACTAATATCCCACAGGGAGGAAAATCTGCTGTCCTTACCTGGAGCTGGCCTATGTGACTCTAGGCCCACAGTAACGTGGTTGACTCTTAACTGTTCTCTGAGATAGTCTAGGAAGCCACTCTGTTGTGCCAAAACTGCGACAGAAACATTCTAACAGCACTGCGGTATTACCTGAACCATAGATTTCTCAAAGGCAAATCATGTAATTTTTATTTCTTCCAAGAGAACAGGGTGCCGCCGGCCAGACCAGCATTTACTGCCCATCCCTAATTGCCCTTGAGAAGGTGGTGGAGAGCCGCCTTCTTGAGCTGCTGCGGTCAATCTGGTGCAAGTACACCCACAATGGGGAAGGAATTCCAGGATTTTGATCCTGCACGCAGTGACCCTGAAGGAATGACAATATAGCTCCAAGGCAGGATGGTTTGTAGCTTGGGGGGAATTTGCAGATGGTGGTGTTCCCACATATCTGTCCTTCCAGGTGGCAGAGGTTGTGGATTTGGGAGGCGCCATCAAAGGAGCTTTGGCAAGATCGCGCAGTACACCCTGTATTTGGTACACACTGCTGCTCCCGCGCGCCCGTGGCGGAGGGAGTGAATGTGTAAGTTGGGCACAGTTACAGGATAAAAGGCCTATGATTTAGGATTGAGATACGGAGAAATTTCTTCACACAAGGGCTGTGAATCTGTGGAGTTCCCTCCTACCCTAGAGGGTTGTGAATATTCAATCACTGAAAACATTTTGCATCGAGTGGGTGACATGGCGCAAAATCTTGCGTGACTGAGAAAACGAGAATCTCCCCGCCCCTCACTGGTGACATAATGAGGTTCTCACTGAGGAAGGTGGGGAACCTCATTTCAGTACCTTTATTGATTCAGCAGGCTGACCCATCATATTGTCCCCTCACATTTGGAATTACACTCATGTCAGCGAGGTTTACAATTGCTTTTCAAAAACAGGAACCAGGTGGCGTAAACCTGCCAGGGGTGCACAGGTAAGTGAAGCCCCCGGAGGAGGGGAGGGATATTGCCCCCTGGTACTAACAGTGACTGTGCCCCTGGCACTGCCACTGACTCCTGGCAGAGGCAATGCCAGGGGACAATGTACTGTGCCAGGGTGCCTAGGGTAATGCCAAAAGGCTGTGCTGGGGACCCCTCTGTGGAGCTTCCTTGGGAGGGATTCCCTATATTCCGAGTGGAGGGGGTTTGCCCTTGTGTGTGTGTGAGGGGGGAGTGGGGTGTAGCCATCTGGGATGGCCACATCCCGATTACAAAATGGACACCCACAAAGGATACAGGGAAAATTGGACAATGCTAAGAAACAAGCAGGTGCAAGCTCTGTCTGTTGATTGGAACCTTAAACGCTTAGACAGGACAGAAACTACCAAACGATTTACATACTAATGAGCCATCTCCGGGGACAAAAGGGAAACATTTAGATACACAATGTTGGGACAGACTCCCCGGTGCCAGAAGAAGCTAAGACAAAGCTGACTGACAGGCACCAGGACACGCCCAGCGATCAGGGAACCACCCCTCTATTGGAGGAAAATCGAAACAGATGATTGGGAAAGACCCAATTAGTTGAGGCCAAGTTCAAGGCCCGCCCAAAAGAGCGCGAAGCCCTTTGCAGTATAAGAGGTATCACCCAAGGGAGAATCCTCCTCCTTTGGCTTTGGCTCTCACCGAAGAGAGAGACCTGCCTAGCAGCTGCATCAGACCAAGTAAGTCACAAGTCAACTCACGCTACGAGATAGACGCTCCTAGTTGCTACCCTGTAAACAGCCCAACCCAGCAGCCTCAGAACCAAGCAACGGCCATTGTTCCTCTGACTGAGTGGGCACCCGAAGCTAAGTATAGGCTTTAGTAATAGTGGTAGTTTAGTTTGTAGAGTTTATGCATGAGTAGATTTGACTGTGTGTAAATAAATGAGCATTGCTTTTGAACTTACTAACTGGTGTATCGAGTCATTGATCAGTATTCGGTTCTGAACCTTGTGGCGGTGTCGAAATATACGTGGCGACTCTTGAGCAAATGTGATTAAATAGAGCCAAATTAAGAACCAACCAAAAGTTAGCAACAGGGGGAGGGTTGCCATTGTGCATGTGAGTGGGGGTTCCCTTTATCTGTTGGCAGGGGGTTTCCCTTGGGCATGTGGAGGAGGGGGGGGGGGGGTCATTCCCCTTATCCATAGGGAGGGTAGATTTTTTTAAATCGCAGATCAGGACTTACTCGAATATCAGCGCCCAGATATCTGTATAGCTGACATTGCCGGCACTATTGGGCCCCGTCCTGCCAGTTTGATGGTATGGGCCAAAGATTTCTTCTGCGCAGAGTGCTGTAAAATGTGGCGAGGAAAGCTGCCTCTGCACGCCCACTTTCTCACCTCAGCCAGCACTCTGTGCAAAGAACGGAAAATTCTGCCCTCGGTGTCTCGGGGAACCAAAGGTATTATGGGGAGCAGGGGGGAATGGGGAGTTGAAGGACAAAACCAGCCATGATCATGTTGAATGGCGGAGCAGGTTTGACGGTGGATCTGGTCTCTGTCTGCTCCTCTCTCTTACTTTCTGATGAAACCAGATGCGATTTTCCAACAATCTATGATAACTTTATGGCACCATTGCTGAGACTAGCTTTCAATTACGGGCTTTCAAAAAAAAATGAATTTGCTTGAGTTCTTTGATGAAGTAGTGGAAAAGGTTGATGAGGGTAGTGCAGGAGATGTTGTGTGTATAGACATTCACATCATATCTGATAAAGGAGCACGCAGTCGACTTGTCAGGAAAATCGAAGCCCTTGGGTTTAAACAGAAGGAAGGGGCAAGAAAATAAAACTGGCTAAGAAACAGAAAGCAGAATACTCGTGAGTGGTCATTTTTCTGACTGGATGTATATGTACAGTGGTGTTTGTCAGAGATTTATGATGGGACTGCATCTCTTCCCTTGACTTGAGTATACAGGGCACAGTTTGCAAATGACATGAAACTTGAAAATGTAGCAAACCATTAGAAGGATAGTACCAGACCTTCAGGAGGAGATAAATAGGTTAGTAAAATGAACAGACATGGTAGATGAAATTTAATGCAGAGAAGTGTGAAGTAATTCATTTTGGTAGACGACGTGCAATATATACCAAGTGGTGCAATTTTAAATAGGGTGCAGGAACAGACAGACAAGTCTGGTTTAACGGCATACAGGATCCTTTGATAACTAGAGGCACAGAGCCTGATTTTTAACTTTGTGCAAGTGGAATTTGAATCAGTTAAAATCAGGCTCATTGATTGTAAAAGGCATAGTGCATTTTGTACATTGTACACACTGCTGACATTGTGCGTGGTGGCAGGGGGAGTCAATGCTTAAATTGGGCACAATTGCAGGACAAGGGGCTGATCATTTAGAATTGGGATGACGAGAAATGTCTTCACTCAAAAGGGCTTGTGAACCTTTGGAATTTACTACCCCAGAGGGTTGGGAATGCACCATCACTGAATCCAAAACTTTAGGTTTCAAATGAAGTATGACAGAAAATTCTGGACATCATAATTTAAGAAGGATGTTGTGGCCTTAAAGAGGTTTCAGAGGCGATTCACTTGAATGGTGCAGGGGATGAAGGACTTCAGTTACATGGAGATACTAAATAAACTAGGGTTCTCCTCCTTAACATCTCAACGAAGACACAATGGACCAAATGTGCTGTGTCATTCAATGATTCTAAGAAATCTTTCTTTTGTGTCTCTACAGGTGGTTAGACTCGGCTGCAATCAATATTTACTCTGAAGAGAAATCAAAGACCCCAGGGTTTTTTTACAAAACATGCTTTGACGTGGCATAATCTGATCTAATAGAGTATGCAGCCAGGCATAAATAAAACAGAAAACTGCATCAGTGCTCATTTACTCATAATGCAAGGTTGTTTAACTGGTATCCTTTCAAGCATTAGTCTCTTTACACTTATTAATAGGGCCTTTCGCCGGCAGCTAAGTTTTTACTAACTGGGTGAAAAGTTGTGCAACTGGAGGAGAAACTATGCCGACGCAATATGTTGTCAGTTCAAAAGAAACCATTGCTCTAATAAGAATAGCGCAGTCAACAAATTACAGATGATACGCTGTTAGAAATCTGCCACCAACCTCGCTCCTAATGATTTGTTTACTGAATTTATTATGAATGTGCCACCTTTCACAAACATAAGAAACGTCTTCTTATATGTGTTATCACTAACAACCTGACAGGAAACATCAGTGATGCAGTTTCAACTTTTATGCAAAAATGTATTTTCAGCAATCCTTCCAACTTTCCCCCAGAATAAAAATGTATCTAACGGAGTCTGAGATGTGTATATAGATATACATACAAGAGTTGTGGCATTCTGTTGCTTCTCTTCTTTCAATATGAATATGTATTGTCATTTGCACTTGAGATATGCAAAGTTTTCTTTTTGAAGACAGCAGCAGTAACTTAACATTCGAGGCTGATTCTATGGTCAGTGCTCAAGACAGGTTGCAATCCTCAAACGCAGATCAAATAAGTCATAATGTGGCCACTGTATTATTTTCAAAAAAATCATGGCTCTTATAATATTTATCCTCTTGAGCAATGAAGTTGAACTGTGTCAGTCAAACCTCAGAATCCTCTTAACAGATCACCAACATTTTATTTTGTATTTTTGCACAAAGTTATACTGTAGTACTAATTAGTCAAATATAGGATTTAGTCCAACTTTCTTTATAGTGAAATATTCTTTTCCTGTTCAATCCAAAACTGTCATGCTCAGTGAATCGATACAGACATCATTGCAGAAACTGTTAAGAGGACTAGGTCAATTTAATTTGTTATTTGACTGTGGAATATGCAAAATCTAGAGCGCATCTTGCCACATGTGGCATTTAAAAAATATTTAATAATCTGCTACCAAGTCTGGTAGAAAGGAGCATCAAAAAATCAGGAACATTCTATTTCCTACCTGAGAATGGTTAAGCCTCTGGTGTCTCTTTTAAGTTGCATAAATGTCCATAACTATCTTTGCCCCAGGGACTGTAACACTGAATGGAAAATCAGAGTTAGCGATTGTGTTTTGGCATGAAACATTTCACATTTAAAGATAACAGGTGCAAAGAGTTTGGGCAGCCAAGTTGGTGAATGCAGTGAGAATCCACTGTGATGCTTCCTTGTACCATTACAAACATTGTGGCCTGAACTTCCCATTTTGGGCATGCCCGAAGTCAGTGCAGGTGGGGCAGATGTGACACCCACTCCCACCCAAGATTGTGTTGTTAACGCAATATTACACTAGGTGGTCAATTAAGGCCCACCCAGCGTGTGATGCATCTGCCGGTTGGGCCTTTGTGTGGGCGGAAGTGGGAATGTGCCAGATGTCAGCTTCGGCAATTGAGTTAAAAGTGGAGGAGGAAAGTGGACTCCCTAAAGGCTGTCAGGAGTTGTGGGGGAGGCTGAGGGTGCTCTGTGCATCAAGGCTAATCAGAGGAATGTCATAGGCGGCAGTGGGCCATGGAAGGTGGGAGAGCAAGTTGGGTGCCTGTCTGTGCTGGTGCAGGAGGTCAGTGCCAGGCAGTAACCTGATGCCAAGGGACAGGAAAAGATCACCCCACCCAACGAAGAAGGCTTGGACAGATGTAGCTGCCGAAGTCAGTGGGCACAATGTTGTATGTCACACCTGAGTCACAAAAGATTTAATGATCTTTTGTGGTCGGCAAGAGTAAATGCAGAAATGTCATGGAGAGGTGAATTCGGGAGCCTGTTCCCCTGTACGCTCAGGGATGCCAACTAGTACTGAAGCCTGCCCTGCCAAGGCCGGAATGTCAGCACAATAGGCCTCAGTGTATTGGAGGGGGAGGTGTGTCACAGTGAAATGGTCTACTAAATGTCCATGTGGGAGCATCAGGAATGGTCTTCAAGGAAGATGGAACACTAATGAGCCTTTCTATCATCCCTTGTCCAGAGAAGACAAGTCACAATACCGCAGAGCGCTGCTAAACCAGTGGGGGAAACTTCAATCTACTGATGCTGACGTGGAGTGAGAGAGGTGCTCTAGAGTTGGATTGGCAGAGGCCAGCGCACTCCCATGACCCTGGTAAGATGAGGGTCTGGTGTGTACTGGGCTCAAATAGGTGTACCGTGGTAAGGGAGAGGTTACAGGCCCTCTTATCAGAGAGTGAGCTGTCCCATTGAAACTCCAATGCTGATATCATCATGCAACATCTCTCCATTGTGTGAGAAGACCACCCAGCATGTATAGTAACAATAATGATTGAATTCACTGATTTTGTGCCTTCCTTCCACAATGAGCCAACCACACCATACCGAGGACCCCCGCTCAGGTACCCAGGAAGATATCAGTCCTGCACTGTGTCACGCTATCAGAACCAGGAACTCACCCTTCGGTGGGCATTAAGTTGTTGCCTTCGCAGGCAGTGCATAGTGGGGAGGGCACATCACACTCGCACAAGGAGCTGGCAGAGGCAGAGAGGTCCCAGGGCGCTGATAATGGGAGCACTGCTGGAGACCAGGACCATGCTGAGTCCCAGGCAGCTGACAAGCC
This sequence comes from Scyliorhinus torazame, assembly GCF_047496885.1. Classification (NCBI taxonomy): domain Eukaryota; kingdom Metazoa; phylum Chordata; class Chondrichthyes; order Carcharhiniformes; family Scyliorhinidae; genus Scyliorhinus; species Scyliorhinus torazame. Next base: position 64,438,362 of record NC_092707.1, read on the forward strand.
TCTGGAGATGTCCATCAGGTGGCAGATGTGGATGTCCAGTGGGATGCATGGAGAGATCTGGTAGAGATCCATAGAACAATAGAATAGAATTGCTACAGTGCAGAAGGAGGCCATTCAGCCCATCGGGGCTGCACCGACCCTCTGAGAGAGCACCTACCTAGGCACACCCCCCCACCCTATCCTTGTAACCCCACCTAATCAGCACATCTTTGAACATGAAGAGGCAATTTAGCATTGCCAATCCACCTAACCTGCGCATCTTTGGACTGTGGGAGGAAATCGGAGCACGCAGAGGAAACCCATGCAGAAGCGGGGAGAAAGCGCAAACTCCACACAGACAGTCGCCCAAGGCCAGAATTGAACCTGGGTCCCTAGCATTGTGAAGCAGCAGTGTGCCACCATACCATCCTAACCATGAGGGTCTGCAGGCCATGGTTTCCTTCATTGAAGAGTCCATGCGGAACATGCTTGCCCTCTATTGAGGGAGTGGCGATTCTCATGGAGAAGCTGCTTGAGGGAGGGGTTCCAGGGGGCACGCACGGACCTGCAAACCAGCACACCCACTTTGACATCGGGAGGCACCTCTCTCTCTGCTATGTGCCCATCCATTAATGGTGAGCAGGGAGGTGCTCATGCATCTCATGCTGGCGGATGAGCTGCCTGTTTCCTCTGTGGGCTCCTCTCAGGGTTCTCTGGACAAGGCCAGCAGCTCATCGGTCCCTCTGCCAGAGGCCACAACATTTGATGATGCTGTAACATCTGAGGAATTCCCAGTCATGGGGCTGGTGCTCCTTCCCAGGCGGAGCCAACTCAGGAACTGGAGGACACCAGCCAAGGTCATCATGGCCACCAGAAAGAAAAGTCAGCAGGCTGCCTCCATTGCTGCTGCCAGTGAGGGGGGGGGGGGGGCGAGAAGAGAGTGGGCACCTAGGCGCAACACCCACAGGCATAAGTTAAGACACCTTAAGCACAACAGGGGCCTGACATAGTGTGGCACCATCGATAACACACAAGGCGAGACGTAGAGAACTCAATCAAGGCTTTATTGAGCAGACTTGTTCCCCAGCAGCACAGTTACAGAATGCGGCTGCTGGGAGAACCTGGGTTCTTATACCCCGCCTTTCTGGGTGGAGCCCAGTAGGCGGCAGATCCAATCAGGACCCAGTATCTGTCCACCAATAGCCCCTCGGCATCATGGTGTACCGTATTACCCCTAATACATACCACCACATTCGCCCCTTGTTAAAAAGGAACCCGGCGGGGTGGTGGATGGTATGTTGGTAGGGGTTTACAGGGTCGGTATGGTGCCTTAACCATTAACTATGTACAACAATGCCGCTTTTACTGGGCCACTGAATTATTTACAATACTTAAACCGATTCGATGAGCCGAGAGAGTGCCCTGGTCGCCCTTTCCGATCGTCTCAGCCCGGGTGGTGGTGGTGGTGCTGGCTCGGGTCTGGTCGACTCTGGGAGCATCGCGCTGTCCATCCCTGTTTCCTTACTCCTGGGCGGGCCTGAGAGGAGAACCAATCCCCCCGGGAAGGGGGTGGCTGTGGGGTGCACCGGCGGGAGTGAGGGGGTGGTGATTGGTGTTGGGGGGGTGTGGGGGCTCCGGCGGGCGCCAGGTCCCGCAGGGAGACCGTGTCCTGTCGGCCGTCGGGGAACGCCACGTAGGCGTACCGCGAGTTTGCGTGGAGGAGATGTACCTTTTCCACCAGCGGGTCTGATTTGTGCGCCCGCACATGTTTCCAGAGCAGGATGGATCCCGGGGCTGCCAGCCAGGTCGGAAGTGACGTTCCAGAGGAGGACTTCCTAGGGAAGACAAGGAGGTGCTCGTGAGGCGTTTGGTTAGTGGTGGTGCACAGCAGGGACCGGATAGAGTGAAGGGCATCCGGGTGGACTTCCTGCCGGCGGGAAGTTGGGAGACTCCTAGACCGTAGGGCCAGTAGGACGGTCTTCCAGACCGTTCCGTTCTCCCTCTCTACCTGCCCATTCCCCCGGGGGTTGTAGCTGGTCGTCCTGCTCAAGGCTATGCCCTTGCTGAGCAGGAATTGACGCAGTTCGTCACTCATGAAGGAGGACCCCCTATCGTTATGGATGCAGGCGGGGAAACCAAACAGGGTAAAGATGGTGCAGAGGGCTTTAATGATCGTGGCCGTGGTCATGTCGGGGCAGGGGATGGCGAACGGGAGTATTCGTCAACGACGTTAAGAAAGTACGTGTTGCGATCGGTGAAGGGGAGGGGGCCTTTGAAATCCAAACTGAGGCGTTCAAAGGGACGGGATACCTTTATCAGGTGCGCTCTATCTGGCCTGAAAAAATGCGGTTTGCATTCTGCGCAGATTTGGCAGTTCCTGGTGACTGTTCGGACCTCCTCGACGGAGTACGGGAGGTTGCGGGCCTTTATGAAGTGGTAGAAACGAGTGACCCCCGGGTGGCAGAGGCCCTCGTGGAGGGCTTGGAGACGGTCCACTTGTGCATTGGCACGTGTGCCGCGAGATAGGGCATTGGACGGCTCGTTCAGCTTTCCGGGACGGTACAAGATCTCATAATTGTAGGTGGAGAGTTCGATCCTCCACCGCAGGATCTTGTCGTTTTTTTATCTTGCCCCGCTGTGCATTATCGAACATGAAGGCTACCGACCGGTGGTCAGTGAGGAGAGTGAATCTCCTACCAGCCAGGTAATGCCTCAAATGTGGCACAGCTTCCACTATGGCTTGGGCCTCCTTTTCTACTGAGGAGTGGCGAATTTCTGAAGCGTGGAGGGTCCGGGAGAAAAAGGCCACGGGTCTGCCCGCTTGGTTGAGAGTGGCCGCCAGAGCTACGTCGGATGCGTCGCTCTCGACTTGGAAGGGGAGAGACTCATCGATGGCGCGCATCGTGGCTTTTGCGATATCCGCTTTGATGCGGCTGAAGGCCTGGTGGGCCTCTGTCGACAGGGGAAAAGTAGTGGACTGGATTAGTGGGCGGGCCTTGTCTGCGTATTGGGGAACCCACTGGGTGTAATAAGAAAAGAAGCCCAGGCAGCGTTTCAGGGCTTTGGCACAGTGGGGGAGAGGGAACTCCATGAGGGGGCGCATGCGTTCAGGGTCGGGGCCTATCACTCCATTACACACTACGTAGCCCAAGATGGCTAGACGGTCGGTGCTAAACACACATTTTTCCTCGTTGTAAGGTGAGGTTGAGGGAGTTAGCGATCTGGAGGAATTTTCGGAGGTTGGTGTCGTGGTCCTGCTGGTCGTGGCCACAGATGGTGACGTTGTCGAGATACGGGAACGTGGCCCGTAAACCGTGCTGCTCAACCATTCGGTCCATCTTCCGTTGGAAGACCGAGACTCCGTTCGTGACGCCGAATGGAACCATTAAAAAGTGGTATAGCCGCCCGTCTGCTTCGAAGGCAGTGTACTTGCGGTCACCGGGGCGAATGGGGAGCTGGTGGTAGGCGGACTTAAGGTCCACGGTGGAGAAGACCTTGTACTGTGCAATCCGATTGACCATGTCGGATATGCGGGGAAGAGGGTACGCATCTAGCTGCGTGTACCTGTTGATGGTCTGACTGTAGTCTACGACCATCCTCTGCTTCTCCCCGGTCTTCACAACTACCACCTGGGCTCTCCAGGGCCTATTGCTGGCCTGGATTATGCCTTCCTTCAGCAGCCGCTGGACTTCGGACTGGATAAACGACCGGTCCTGGGTGCTGTATCGTCTGCTCCTAGTGGCGACGGGTTTGCAATCTGGGGTGAGGTTCGCAAACAAGGAAGGCGGTTCAACCTTGAGGGTCGCGAGGCTGCAGAGAGTCAGTGGGGGTATAGGGCCGCCAAATTTGAATGTTAAGCTCTGGAGGTTGCATTGGAAATCCAACCCCAGGAGGGTGGGAGCGTAGAGGTGGGGGAAGACATACAGCCGGTAATTTTTGAACTCTCTCCCCTGCACCGTTCGGTTTGCGATGCAGAACCCTTTGATTTCAACGGAGTGGGACCCCGCCGCCAGGAACATTTTTTGGGTGCTTGGACGAATTACAAGTGAACAGCGTCTTACCGTGTCCGGATGAATAAAACTCTCCGTGCTCCCCAAGTCGATCAAACACGGCGTCTCGCGCCTGTTCACCAGCACCTTCATCGTTGCTGTCTGGAGCGTCCGGGGCCGCGACTGGTCCAGGGTCACCGATGCCAAACGTGGTTGCTGCATCTGGTCATTGTCTTCAGGCAGCGTGGAGCCATCCACGCTGGGGTCCTTGCCTGTCAGCCAAGATGGCGGTGTCCATGGATCGCACGCGGCCGGGGGTGGACAAAATGGCCGCTCCCATGGATCGCACGCGGCCCGCGGGTAACAAGATGGCGGCGCCCATCCCCCCCTCGTGGCGTCCGGGGTCCAAAATGGCGGCGCCCATTGGCCGCACATGGGTCGCTGGGGGGGGTGTGTCCGTGGTCCCGTTTCTTCCCCGGAGATAGCGGCGACCCCCCAGGACTGGCACACCGCTGCGTAGTGCCCCTTTTTGCCGCAGCTTTTACAGGTGGCCGAGCGGGCCGGGCAGCGCTGGCGGGGGTGTTCCGGCTGCCCGCAAAAATAGCAGCGGGGCCCCCCCTGGTGGTCTGGGGTTCTGTCTGCACACGCATGCGGGGGGGTGGGGTGTGCCGGGGGGTCGATCGCAGCGGGGGTCCATGGAGCCCAAGAGACTGTAGCGCGGTCGGGGGCGTAGGCACGGGCGTTTTGGGAGGCCACGTCGAGGGAGGCGCAAGGGCCCGTACCTCTGTGAGTCCGAGAGAGTCTTTTTCTAACAGTCTCTGGCGAATTTGTGATGATGCCAAACCTGCTACGTAAGCGTCTCTGATCAGGAGCTCCGTGTGCTCATTCGCCGTTACTGCTGGGCAGGAGCTCCGTGTGCTCATTCGCCGTTACTGCTGGGCAGTTACAGTTTCTTCCCAGGATCAGTAGAGCATTGTAGAATTCGTCTAGCGATTCCCCGGGGATTTGTCGTCTCGTCGCGAGCTTATGGCGTGCACAGACCTGGTTGACGGGCCGAATATAGGTCTTTGATCGCCGCTGGGAAATCTTCCGTGTCCTCGATGAGCGAGTAGATTTCGGGACTCACCCTGAAATGTAGGACCTGCATCTTCTGGTCTTCTTTTGGTCTGCCGGGGGCCGTTCGGAGGTATCCCTCAAAGCACGCCAGCCAGTGCTTAAACGCAGATGTTGAGTTAGCTGCTTGGGGGCCGATTCACAGGCACTTCGGGGCGATCCAGAGCTCCTTATTCCTTTTTAAGTCTGCTCAATAAATTGTGGCACCATCGATAACACACGAGGCGAGATGAGATGAAGTCAATCGAGGCTTTATTGAGCAGACTTGTTCCCCAGCAGCTCAGTTACAGAATGCGGCTGCTGGGAGAACCTGGGTTCTTATACCCCGCCTTTCTGGGTGGAGCCCAGTAGGCAGCAGATCCAATCAGGACCCAGCATCTGTCCACCAATAGCTCCTCGGCATCATGGTGTACCGTATTACCCCTAATACATACCACCACACATAGGTGACATTATTTCTGTTTATTACTGTCAGTTTCCTGTTAGGTTTAGCACATTTGTATGCTGTTCTTAAGTTGAGTTCCATAAATATTTCCCTCAATTCAATGGTCTGAGTTGGCTTTGTGCTATGTACATCGACCAAATGCTGCCCAGGCTTGAAAGGTGAGGGCTTTGGGTGGTACAGGATTTCTGGGTTGGTCTCTCGAGGGAACTTTTATTGCAAGTGAGACATTGTCATTGGATTGAGTCAGCCTCCATGCCTTGGATATCTAGCTGAAGGTTCGCTGGATCAATGCATCCCTCATGCCCCTGCCCCGTGAATGTTCATGTCATCTGTCTTGAAGTCCTCAGCCTATGCATTCCCAGGCTCATCCTCTGACCCATCACTGGAGTCATCCTCCCTGACTTGTTGGCCTGCCTCGTTCGCCTCAGCCTCCACTGAGTCCACCCCTGTCAGAGCCAGATTGTGCAGCACAGAAACACTATGAGGGAGACACACTCTGGAGGATACGACAATGATCCCTTGGATTGGACAAGGCATCAGAAGTGCACCTTGAACAACCTAGTGGTCCTCTCCACCATCACTTCTGTTGAAGCTTGATTCCTGTTATATCTCTTCACAGCCTCAGTTCTCGGGTGGCCAAGTAGGGTCATCAGCCACCTCTTCAAGGGATAGTGCTTGTCACTCAGAAGCCACCGATCCAATGGTGCAGGAGACACAAACAGCCTTGGTCCCTGTGGGTGCCGCAAGATGTAAGAATCGCGTGAGCTCTCTGGATAACGGATACAGACTTTGAGAATCTGTGTCCTGTGGTCACAGGCGATCTTCACATCGAAAGTGGAATGTGATCCAAAAGGCAGGAGGCAGACTTTGTCAAACAATGAGGAGCACCAGAACTCATCTCACAGCGAGTCGTCATCATTCTCCATCCCGTGGACAAGAACCACTGATACTGCCTGCCCAGGGCCAACATCCTGTGGTGATGCTGGTAGGACACTTGGAGGGGGAGCTCTGGCAGTGGGAAGGTGTGAAGGGCTGAGGGACAAGAAAGGTGGAATGAACGGCTGAGGGACAGGGAAAGTGGCTGAGGGGCAGGAAAGGTGGAGTGAAGGGCTGCGGGACAGGGAAGGTGCAGTGAAGGGCTGAGGGACAAAGAAGGGGTGAGCAGTTATGGCGAAGGGGGCTCCATTTTGAAGCGGGGTGGTGAATGGAGGTGGGGCAGGGTGGAAGAGCTGCCAGTGGTCAGCCCTCTTCGTTGGTAAATCAGGAGGTGATGAGCTTGTCCCATGTACAGCGGCCCTGGAGCATACATTGGGCAGCCTGCTCTGCCAGCCAGGGCTCCACGCCCGGTCCTTCCTGGACACCCTCCTCATCCTCCTTGTCAGATGAGGCCTGGCATTCCTCCTCCGCCTCCAGCATGTCACCCCTCTGCTTCACGATGTTGTGCAGGATGCAGTCGGCCAGCACAATGCTAGAGACACTCCTGGGGCTATGTTGTAGAGTCTCACCAGATCGGTCCAGGCATTGGAAGCGCATCTTGAGAATGCCGATGCACCGCTCAATGACGCACCTGGTTGCTTCCTGGACATTGTTCTCACTGGTCTCCACGTCAGTCTGGGGCCTCTGGACAGGAATCATTACCCATGGTTTCAGCGGGTAAACCTTGTCGCTCAAGACCAACCCCTCATCCGAGGGAGCGCCTCAAAGGTGCTGGGAACCTCAGATTACGCCAGGATATAAGCGCGAGCACACTGCCTGGGTATTGGGCGCAGACATGTATGATGTGCAGCTGGTAGTCACGCACTGACTACACATTCAGGAAGTGGAACCTGTTTATATTGATAAAGGGCACCCCCAGATAGGTCGGTGCTCATAGGGGGACATGCATGCCATTGATCACACCCTGGACCTGGGGCGCATCAATAATGATGGCGAATCCTGCTGCCCAGACATCCTGGTGGGCCTGGTTCAGACTGAAGGTTATATAGTCCGTTGTCCGGTCACATAGGGCAGGCATTGTCAAACTCGGGGGCGCGACCCGCGGGTGGGTCGCGGGCGGATGTCGGGAGGGTCGTGGAACCATCCGTCGCGGCGTTTCCGATCGCGCAATTCTGCACACAGCAGCCGCAGCAGCCGGCTGTTAATAATGCCGGCTGCAAGCGTCCTTCAAAATGGCCGCGATCATGCAAAAAGATTGCGGCCGCATTGCGCATGCATGCCCGATCATCGGCACGCATGCACAGTGCGGCTGCTTTTGTTTTAAAAGGGTGCAGCTTTTGTTTTACAAGTTCGGGGGGGGAGGGTTTATTTGATAAAATCTTACAGGAAAAAAAATGCCGAACCTTGGACAAATGGAGACTCCATACTTTCCGACACCGGAAGGCTTCACCTTCATTCAACAGGGTCCATTCGATGAGCGTGTACGAGGGCCAAAGGGACCCAAAACCATTTCCTCCATTTTTGTCAGCAGCAAACAAGGTAAGAGAAAATGGTGGGTGGCCCAGATCGGCCGGCGTGGGTCGCGAAGATCGGCCGGCGTGGGTAGCAAAGGTCGGCCGAGTTGGGTCCCGAAGGTTGGCCGGTTCGTAAAAATGGGTCCCCGGAAACAAAGTTTGAAGAACACTGGCATGGGGCATCCATCAGTGTGGCTGCACCTGTCTGTGGACGTTTTTCGAGATCCCACACTGGTCCCCGCTCAAGCCCTGGAATGAGCCAGTGGCATGAACGTTCACCGCCACTTTGCCGACCATTAGGAGCGGATGTCCTCCTCCAAACCCCGCGATGCCAGGTGCCCTGATGCATCACCTCCTTTTCACCTCCTCAGCCCTTTTTTGGGGCAGGCTCCTCTTGTTCAGGGTCCTGCCTCAGCAGACCCTGTATGTCCTGCTTCCATGGCAACGCAGCTGAGGCCAGGTAGATAGCAAGCATTCCTGACTGTACTCCGAAATTCATTCTCTGCAGGGGGGAGGGAAGAGAACTCATGTTAGCAAGATGAATATTCCCTTGCCCATCCAAAGTCACCAGGTTACATAATCTCCCTGATTTGTACTGCTGCGCAACCGCCAACACATCCCCCCCCCCGCCCAACCCCACCCCTCACCCAGGCCCCTCGAGATGTGAGTGGCACCTGGCCTGTGATGTGAAGAGCCTCTATCCTCACCACCCATCCCTGTCAACAGGGCTGCTACAACCCATGTCAGCGATAGGCTCTGTGGCCCATGTCCTGTTTCCCCCAGTGGGGTCTACTCTTTGTGTCCTCATTGGGTGGGCCATGTGTAATCCTGCCTGTAGGAATGCACCTGGTTGTTCGGTGGAGAGGGTCGCCGTGTGCCACCAATCGCCTCCATGCTTAGAGACTTGTGTGTGGGCAGGTCCTATAGATGGGGGTAAGCGAGGGAAGTGTGTATCCGCTGGGAGGGTAGCTGCAGTGTAATGTGGATCCTGATAGCAGTCAGCAGTGTGAGCAGCCAAGGCCCTGTAAGTAGCACCGAAGGGGTACATTTAAAGCACATGCTGTAGCAATGGCGGTCTGGGCTAGGCCACCCAATCCTGAGGGGGACACCGTGAATCCATGGACTTGGCACCAAGCCATTCCCGCTACTCCTCCCAGCAATCCTGACGATTGGGGAATGTCTCACAGAATTTTCTTACCTTCTCACACCCCCTCAACAGCCATGAAGGCCAGGCCCCGCTTGTAAATACTTGCACCAATTCATGCCTGTCTGGCTTCTGCCTGAGCGGGATGGAGCATTGCGGAAGGGTGGAGCATGAAGTGTGTAACCCACTAATGATATTGAAATCCATGCAAATGATGGTTTCTCATTGCCCTCCGGCACAGGGCACAAACTCTGATTTCACCACTGGCGAGGGACTGAAGCACGGCGTCGGATACGGCACCAGGCGCTAACCTCAGTTTTTCAATTTCACGTGGTTCTCCGCTCAATCGCGATTCGCACCTCTGGCATCACGAAGCAGAGAATCCAGCCCATTAGGTGTTCATTCGCTAAATGCATTTTTGGTTAGATGTGCAAACCTAGAATTATAACATCAACGTGAAAAATGGTGGTTTCAATATGTGCATATGGGCATAAAATGTGATTTTCTTCACACTTGGCAAATTAAACTGATTAGTTGTGGGAAAGGCACATTTACTGGAATGAGCAGAACTGTTGAATAATATCAACCTTCTGGTATTTCGGACAGTCGAAGCATAAACAGGAGAGGTTAACTCATTTGATATATTTGTATGTGCGTGGAAAGTTTTTTACGCAGAGGGTGGTGGGTGCCTGGAACTCTTTCCCAGCGGAGGTGGTAGAGACGGGCACGATAGCATTATTTAAGATGCATCTAGACAGATATATGAACGGGCGGGGAACAGAGGGAAGTAGATCCTTGGAAAATAGAAGACAGGTTTAGATAAAGGATCTGGATCGGCGAAGGCTGGGAGGGCCAAAGGGCCTGTTCCTGTGTTGTAATTTTCTTTGTTCTTGTTCTTTGTTCCCCAGATTGAAGATAGAAAGGAGTCTGATGCCAGCATTTTCCAGTGCTCCGGTATGGGATCCACTCCAGGGAATGTGATGGACCAACCAATAGTCCGCAAAATTTTGTGTGGGACTGGAAGATCCCAGCCACGGGTGGGTCCAGCATGTTTCAAATATATGTCCGGATCAACTACTTAGAAATAAATCTTCCTTGGTAACATTTCATAAATGTCCATCCCAAATTGGCTAAACATCCCTGGAGAAGATGAAAAGAGGTTAAGGAGATAATGACATATTGGGCGACGTTCTCTCATCTGGGATGAAGTCCCGGAGCAGGGGCTGGGGACATGGGTGTTTCCCACTGCAGAAGGTGTCGGGGAACCACGCCATATCTTCCAGCCCCGATGACATTAATTATGCATTTGTGGGTTTTGCATGTCTTCTGTGGTGGGGCGGGCTTGATGGCACGCATCCTGCCAGCATTTCCGGGCGCTAGATTTACAAGGCGGCTGGACATTCACAATGTGAGACCAATAGCAGAGAGATGTTGGCAAGGTCACCCACCGGCCCTGCTCCGAAGTTCAGTGACGCATCCCCAGGCGCATTTATGGACTATGTCGAGTCGTGCAGGAAAGTGCTATACCCGCTCAATGGGAGGAGGAGGCCAAGCAGTGAAACCAACATTGGATGGGCGCAGGTGGCCGATACAGTCAGTCTCTATGGGATTCACAGGGGGTTGGCAACAGAGTGAATAGTCAGCCAGATGCGGGACAACATCAGGCAGAACTGTTGGAGGCCTTCAACAGAGTGACATGCGAGTCGGAGGAGTCCGTCTGTCTGCTCCCTAATGAAGTGGTGCCAGCATGTGCGTGAATCGAGGTCTCCATGGAGAGCCGGGTCTAGCAGGACACTTAGTTTCAATGGGAGATGCGCGCAGACCTACACTCCATTGCTATAGCCATGGATGGGTTCATGCAATGGCAATGCGAGAGAGGACAGGCCGCTCGACATCGCTCCAGGTGCTCTTTCCTTTCAAGGAGTCAGGTCAGGTCCCTCAGGCACCTGAAGGGATGCGGGCCAGCAACTGGACATGCCTGAGGCATTCACTCAGGACTCTCAGAAGTTGTCCGCTCCCTCCAAACCACCTCGGCCTGTGACCCCCTTCAACCTCAGCCTCAGTCACCACAGCAGAAGCAGCTGGCCCACCAGTAGAAACCCAAAATAAGCTGGATCCGTCTAGGCCTCAGCTCTCCGGAGAATGGCCGTCAAAGTCACCAATGGCAACAGGGCCGATAACTCCACAGGTTGCCTCCACGTCTGCGCGGATGTCAGAGTAGCACCTGTGTCATGTGAGGGTACCTTTAAGAAATGGATGTTTAAGCAATGTACCGTTAAGAAAACAGTGATGTCAGAGAGTGGGTGGAGCTGTGCTCAGTTCAGCCATTTTGAAGTTTCAGTTTTGAGGAAAAGAGCTTGGGGTGTGTCTGTGTTTTGTAGTGAGCTGGATCTGCTGTGATCTCTGCCATGAAAGACTATCTCTGGATCATTTGGGTGATTTAAACTCATAATAGTAAAGCCTTTAACCTGATGTGTTTCTGTTTAAAGGTATTAAGTCTCATGGATGTTGAAAGGAATAACTAAAGGATTATTTAGTGTTGTAATATTTTCGGGGTTATCTTTGAAGTAAGGTATGTTAAGAGATCCAATGTTTATTTAAGAGGTTAAGTTGAGTTCATGGAATAAACATTGTTTTGTGTTTAAAAACCCACGTGTCCATAATTGTAATCCCACACCTAGGGAACAGGCCGTGTGCTCGGAAAAGCAACAATAGCATTAAAGGGGGAGGTTGGTTGAACTCCATGATACATTTTGGGGTTCTGAAAATGCCTCGCCCATTACACCTGGAAGAAGTAGCAGGCCATGTATGATCAAGATGTTTTGATCACAAATGGTTGCACGGGTGAGCACTGTCACTGTACTATCTGAAAATACATTCACTGTCACTAAATAATATTCAGTATGGTCTTTCAGCACCGTTATATAGGCTTGGTGAAACCTCCCTCTGACCCCCAACCACCCCCCTCCCCCAACAGTTCAGCTGTACGCAGCTGCATCACGAGTGATTCTGAGGATACAATTGGCTGTGGCAGGACCTTTCAGAGCCTTTTGTAAGAATTCCTCTGTGCACACGGAGCCTCCATCCATCACTTGCATCTCCCTGTCCCGAGCTTTTCCGATGCTGCCTGCTGAAGTTCTCTTTCAATTGTCCGTCTGAGCTGACGAGTGACTCCACCCACCCACTGACTGAACTCCCATGCAGCACCTGTGTCAGTCCAACATGAGGCTCTGCTCACTTTCCATTTTGAAGGTGATATACATTCAATTCACCAAGAGGCCGAGAGACTTTATTAGTCGTGAACTTGCCTAGCCAGAGTTGGTTGTGCAGATGAGTGCCACCCGCAGGTGGCCAGGTTATATATGGCCCCGGTGACGGCGGAGCCAGAGGCGGAGCCCACCGGGGTTACACTACCGTACCTGGAAGCAGCTCGTATCACCACTTCCAGGTCAAAAGTTACACATTAGGTGGATACAATGGTTACAGTGTCATGCATTATGGTGAATACATTCACCACATTCACCTCATGTTAAAAAATCAAGTTCAGCGGGGGTGATGTGGGGTCATTATATATTCAGTCTCTCTGGAGGCCGGATTGTTCTCTTCGACCTCGTCAGCTCTGGCGGTGCGGCCGGCACGGTTGTTGCGGGTGGTGACTCCAGGTGCGTTGTGTCTGGAGCTGGAGCCTCAGTCTGGCGAGTCGGAGACGGTTGGGTTGTGGGGTAGACAGGGGGGTGGTGGATGGCGGCAGTGTCGGCGCCAGACAGTACAGGAGACGCAGGGGGGAGTACGGGGCGTGGGGGTGGGGGCTGGTAGCGGGGGGAGGGGCGCGTTGGCAGGGGAACCAGCTGGTGCGAGGTCTCGTAGGGAGACCGTATCTTGTCGTCTGTCCTGGTGCGCGATGTAGGCGTACTGGGAGTTGGCGTGGAGCAGCTGGACCCTCTCGACCAGCGGGTCGGTCTTATAGCTCCTCATGTGCCTCCGGAGAAGGACAGGTCCCGGAGTTGACAGCCAAGATGGAAGCGAGACCCCGGAGATGGACTTCCTGGGGAAGATAAACAAACGATTGAGAGGGGTCTCGTTCGTGGCTGTGCAGAGGAGTGATCTGATGGAGTGGGGGGCTTCGGGGAGGACCTGTGCCAGCGGGGGATTGGGAGACTTCTAGACCTGAGGGTCAGAAGGACGGCCTTCCATACCGTCGCGTTCTCCCTCTCCACCTACCCGTTTCCCTGCGGGTTATAGCTCGTAGTCCTGCTCAGGGCACTGCCTTTGCTGAGCAGGTACTGGCATAGCTCATCGCTCATGAATGATGTACCCCGGTCGCTGTAGATGTAGGCAGGGAAACCGAACAGTGTGAAGATGCTATGCCTTCCCTTTATTCAGTGGCTGAAGTCATATCAGGGCAGGGGACAGCAAAGGGGAAGCGGGAATACTTGTCGATGACGGTGAGAATATATATATTAAGGTTGGTGGAGGGGAGGGGCCCTTTGAAATCAATACTTAGGCATTCAAATGGCCGGGAGGCCTTTACCAGGCAGGCCTTGTCTGGCTGGTAGAAGTGCGGTTTGCACTCCGCGCAGACTTGGTAGTCCCTGGTCATTGCCTTGACCTCCTCAGTGGAGAAGGGCAGATTGCGGGCCTTAATGAAGTGGGTAAGCCGGGTGACCCCCAGGTGGCAGAGGTCATTGTGGACAGCCCGAAGTCGGTCATCTTGCGCGCTGGCACATGTGCCACGAGACAGGGCATCTGGGGGCTTGTTGAGCTTCCCAGGACGATACTTGATATTGTAATTGTAGGTGGAGAGTTCGATCCTCCACCTCAGGATTTTGTCATTTTTTATTTTGCCCCTTTGTGCGTTGTCGAACATGAAGGCGACCGACCGCTGGTCGGTGACGAGGGTGAACCACCTACCGGCTAGGTAGTGCCTCCAGTGCCACACGGCTTCCACCATGGCTTGTGCTTCTGATATGCCTTCAATTCACCAAGAGGCTGAGAGAGCGAGTGAACATAAGGCTTTATTAGTCATGAACTTGCCTAGCCAGGGTTGGTTGTGCAGATGAGTGCCACCCGCAGGTGGCCAGGTTATATATGGCCCCGGTGACGGCGGAGCCAGAGGCGGAGCCCACCGGGGTTACACTACCGTACCTGGAAGCAGCTCGTATCACCACTTCCAGGTCAAACGTTACATTAGGTGGATACAATGGTTACAGTGTCATGCATTATGGTGAATACATTCACCACATTCACCTCATGTTAAAAAATCAAGTTCAGCGGGGGTGATGTGGGGTCATTATATATTCAGTCTCTCTGGAGGCCGGATCGTTCTCTTCGACCTCGTCAGCTCTGGCGGTGCGGCGGGTACGGTTGTTGCAGGTGGTGACTCCAGGGGCGTTGTGTCTGGAGCTGGAGCCTCTGTCCAGCGAGTCGGCGAAGGTTGGGGTGTGGGGGTAGACAGGGGGGTGGTGGGTGGCGGCAGTGTCAGCGTGGGACAGTACAGGAGGCCTAGGGGGACGTACGGGGTGCTGGGGGTGGGGGTGGGTTGCGGGAGTGGGTGCGTTGGCAGGGGAACCAGCAGGTGCCATGTCTCGTAGGGAGACCGTGTCTTGCCGTTCGTCCTGGTGCGCAATGTAGGCGTACTGGGGGTTGGCGTGGAGCAGCTGGACCCTCTCGACCAGCGGGTCAGTCTTATGGCTCCTCATGTGCCTCCGGAGAAGGACAGGTCCTGGAGTTGACAGCCAAGATGGAAGCGAGACCCCAGAGATGGACTTCCTGGGGAAGATAAACAAACGATTGTGAGGGGTCTCGTTCGTGGCTGTGTGGAGTAGTGATCTGATGGAGTGGGGGGCTTCGGGGAGGACCTGTGCCAGCGGGGGATTGGGAGACCTCTAGACCTGAGGGTCAGAAGGATGGCCTTCCATACCGTCGCGTTCTCCCTCTCCACTTACCCGTTTCCCTGCGGGTTATAGCTCGTAGTCCTGCTCAGGGCACTGCCTTTGCTGAGCAGGTGCAGGCGTAGCTCATCGCTCATGAACGATGTACCCCGGTCGCTGTGGATGTAGGCAGGGAAACCGAACAGTGTGAAGATGCTGTGCAGTGCCTTTATTACAGTGGCCGAGGTCATGTCAGGGCAGGGGACAGCAAAGGGGAAGTGGGAGTACTCGTCGATGACGGTGAGAAAATATATATTATGGTTGGTGGAGGGGAGGGGCCCTTGAAATTGATTCTTTGGCGTTCAAAGGGCCGGGAAGCCTTTACCAGGCGAGCCTTGTCTGACCGGTCGAAGTGCGGTTTGCACTCCGCGCGGACTTGGCAGTCCCTGGTCATTGCCTTTACCTCCTTAGTGGAGAAGGGCAGACTGCGGGCCTTAATGAAATGGGTAAGCCGGGTGACCCCCAGGTGACAGAGGTCATTGTGGATAGCCCGAAGTCGGTCATCTTGCACGCTGGCGCATGTGGCGCAGGACAAGGCATCTGGGGGCCCGTTGAGCTTCCCAGGATGATACTTGATATCGTAATTGTAGGTGGAGAGTTTGATCCTCCACCTCAGGCTTTTGTCATTTTTTATTTTGCCCCGCTATTCGTTGTCGAACATGAAGGCGACCGACCGCTGGTCGGTGGCGAGGGTGAACCTCCTACCGGCTAGGTAGTGCCTCCAGTGCTGCACTGTTTCCACTATGGCTTGTGCTTCCTTCTCGACCGATGAGTGTCGGATTTTGGAAGCGTGGACGGTCCTAGAGAAGAATGCTACTGGCCTGCCCGCCTGGTTGAGGGTGGCGGCCAGGGCGACGTCTGATGCATCGCTCTCTACCTGGAAGGGGACGGACTCGTCCACCGCATGCATTGCGACCTTGGTGATGTCGGCCTTGATGCGGCTGAAGGCCGAGCGGGCCTCATCCGTCAGGGGGAAACTGGTGGTTTGAATAAGTGGGTGGACTTTGTCCGCATAGTTGGGGACCCACTGGACGTAGTAGGAGAACAGCCCGAGGCATCGTTTTAGGGCCTTTAGGCTGTGGGCAGGGGGGAGTTCTGTGAGGGGGCGCATACGGTCGGGGTCGTGCCCCAGGACTCGCTTCTCCACGACGTAGCCGACGATGGCTAGTCGGGTAGTACGGAAGACACACTTTTCTTTGTTGAATGTAAGATTGAGGGATTGGGCGGCCTGGAGGAACCTCTGAAGGTTGACGTCATGGTCCTGCTGATCATGGCTGCAGATGGTCACATTGTCCAGGTACGTGTATGTCGCCCGCAAACCGTACTGGTCCACCATTTGGTCCATCGTTCTCTGAAAGACCGAGACCCCATTAGTGTCGCCGAAGGGAACTCTGAGGAAGTGGAAGAGTTGGCCGGCTGCTTCAAAGGCAGTGTAGTCGCGCTCTTCTGGGCGGATTGGGAGCTGGTGGCAGGCCGACTTCAGATCGACCGTGGAGAACACCCGGTACTGTGCGATCTGGTTGACCATCACCGCTATGCCCATCCACATTGACCTCCCTGACCTCCTCCTTCCCATATCCCTCCCTCCTCCCAGCTTCACCTCCCTGACACCTTAGCCCCTCCCTCCAAACTTCAACCCCCCCCCCATCATTCTTTCATTCCCCCAATCCCAGCTTCACACCCCCTCCTCAAGACCTTCCACCTACACTCACACCTATACCTTCCTCCCTCCCCTCCCTTTGCCACATCCTTATCAGCCCATGGTGAAGATCCTGAAGTAGGTCCAAGATCAGTGAAGCTGGATGTGCTGCATGGAGACCCTTCACTTTCCTCAGGCTGCTTCATAGCAGTGTGATATACATGAAGATGCACTCACCATGTCATGCATATGTTCCGTCAGGAGTTGGTAGCTCCAGGCCTCCATCATCTTCTTCTCCTCAGACGTCTATGATCTGAGCAGGACTCTAAAGATAAGTCCAGACTTTGCACATCAAGTTGGGCTGATATGTTTTTTCGGGCGTAGGGAGAAGATTTCAATCAGCCCTTCATTTGCATCCCATTAACGGAATACAAATCGGTTCCACACCGGGCACCAGCGGAAGATCCTGCTGTAAATTGATACCACATCAGACCGATTTTTGGGCCTCTCCTCAAATCACCCTCCCCCCCATCACCATTGATCCTACTGGCAGAGACTTGGGACAATTCGACCCATTGAGCCCAATTCAAATCCTCTGCACTTGAACAGAGTAAAGATCAAGCCCATAAGTTTAGAGCAGGACAAGTAATATATTTCAGCAACAAATTTGCACTTGAGTGATGGTCTAATTACAATGAAAAACACCATGCATTGCACAGGGCCCCGATCGATGGTGGGGGAAGGGGTTTCTTAGTCTTGAACTCTCAGCCTGGCTTGACTGATATTTGACAAATGTGCTGAAGTTACTCATCCAATCACAGGCTGATTCCTCCCTGCATTTCCAGCTGATAGGCTCATTGCTATCAGTGGCAAATGAAGGGGAAACCCAGGCTGTTTTTGATTTGATTTGATTCATTTATTGTCACATGCACTGAAGTACGGTGAAAAGTATTTTTCTGCAGCCAAGGAAACGTACACAGTACGTACATAGTAGACAAAAGAAGAATCAACAGAGAACATTGACAAATGGTACATCGACAAAACAGTGATTGGTTACAGTGCGAAACAAGGGGCCAAACAAAGCAACTACATGAGCAAGACCAGCATAGGGCATCATGAATAGTGCTCTTACAGGGATCAGATCAGTTCGAGGAGGAGTCGTTGAGGAGTCTTGTAGCTGTGGGGAAGAAGCTGTTCCTATATCTGGATATGCGGGTCTTCAGACTTCTGTACCTTCTGCCTGATGGAAGGGTCTGGAAGAAGGCAATGCCTGGGTGGGAGGGGTCTCTGATAATGCTGACTGCCTTCCTGAGGAAGCGGGAGGTGTATACAGAATCAATGTGGGGGTGCAAGCTTCTGTGATGCGTTGTGCTGAGTTCACCACACTCTGCAGTTTCTTGCGATCTTGGACCGAACTGTTGCCATACCAGGCTGTGATGCAGCCGGATAGGATGCTCTCTATCGTACATCGGTAGAAGTTTGGCAGACATGCCAAATGTCTTTAGCTTCCGTAGGAAGTAGAGACGTTGTTGGGCTTTCTTGACTGTTGCATCACCGTGAGTGGACCAGGACAGACTGTTGGTGATGGTTACCCCAGGAACTTAAAGCTATCAACCATCTCCACTTGTGATGCAGGCGGGAGTCGTGCTACGCTTCCTGAAATCGATGATCAGTTCCTTGGTTTTTCCAACATTTAGAGAGAGGTTGTTTTCGGTACACCATGCAACCAAGTGATTTATCTCCCTCCTGTAGTTTGATTCATCGTTGTTTGAGATACGGCCCACCGCAGTTGTATCATCCGCAAACTTATAGATTGAGTTGGAGTTAAATCTTGTCATACAGTCATGTGTATATAGGGAGTACAGTAGATGACTGAGCACACATCCTTGCGAGGCTCCGGTGTTGAGGACTATTGTGGAGGAGGAGCTGTTGCCTATCCTGACAGATTGCGGTCTGTTCGTGAGGAAGTCGAGGATCCAGCTGTACAGGGAGGGGTCAAGTCCAAGATTACAGACTGTGATTGGATGAGTAGCTTCACCACGTTTGTCAAAGATGGGTGGGAAAGAACGAAGAAGAAAAAATTCAAAAACTTGATGTGGACGAGGACCCAGCAGCAGGTGGACAAAAAGCACCGAGCAACGAGGCAGGGGAAAGGCGACCCTGGCGAGAACCAGCAGGTGTGGGTGAGGCAGGCAAAAGGCTAGCGAGGCCCCGAAGCAGGGTAAGGCAACTGTGATGAGCACCAGGCAGGCATGGGTGAGGCAGGCAGCAGGTGAGCAAGGCTCCGGTACAGGGTAAGGCAACTGTGGCGAGCACCAGGCGGGCATGGGTGAGGCAGGCAAAAGGCTAGCGAGGCCCTGAAGCAGGGTAAGGCAACTGTGGCGAGCACCAGGCGGGCATGGGTGAGGCAGGCAGCAGGTGAGCAAGGCTCCGGTACAGGGTAAGGCAACGGTGATGAGCACCAGGTGGGCATGGGTGAGGCAGGCAGCGGGTGAGCAAGGCTCCGGTACAGGGTAAGGCAACTGTGACAAGCACCAGGTGGGCATGGGCAAGGCAGGCAGCAGGTGAGCAAGGCTCCGGTACAGGGTAAGGCAACTATGGTGAGCACCAGGCGGGCATGGGTGAGGCAGGCAACAGGTGAGCAAGGCTCCGGTACAGGGTAAGGCAACTGTGGCGAGCACCAGGTGGGCATGGGTAAGGCAGGCAGCAGGTGAGCAAGGCTCCGGTACAGGGTAAGGCAACTGTGGCGAGCACCAGGTGGGCTGGGTAAGGCAGGCAGCAGGTGAGCAAGGCTCCGGTACAGGGTAAGGCAACTATGGTGAGCACCAGGCGGGCATGGGTGAGGCAGGCAGCAGGTGAGCAATTCCCAAAGTGCCTCTTTACAAGGTATTACATACAATGACGTACTTGATGATTTTGTACAGAAAAAGTGTAGAAACAAAGCTATCTAAATTGCCATGCCAACGAAGGACAAGGCAAAAAGCTCTTAAAATCTGTCCCTCTTCCATATTCTCTTATTTAAATTCTGTTTATCAAAATGGCCAATTGCTGGGCTGATTAAGTCTCAGCGGGTCACATGCTGCTGGCTCGAGCCACCACTCCCCTCAAGACTGTCTTTCAGAAAGTCTCAAGGACAGGAACGGTATCCTGCCAGACCAAGCCACCTAGAATTGGACTCCACTCATGTGACTTTATGCCAATAGTTTCTTCCAATTTATAAGAGGAAATTGACTTTTATCTTTGAGACTCTGGCATATGGTGAATGGCAGCCCATATATCTATGGGCCGAGTGCTGGCCAATGGAGCCAGGTAGGCAGCTCAGGTGTTTTTCATGTGTCGCTGCAAACCCGCTGGCCGAAGGGGCCTCGTCTTCACTATTATCCTGTGATTCTGTGATGTATGAACGTTTAAAAAGAAGAGTTGCTAGGCAATGTTTTTATGAGCTATACAGGTCATTTATAACATTCAGTTAAAACTATCTAACAAAGAACTCAAAATTATTCCAATTATTCAACATGCTTAGCCACTTTATGGATCATAAACGCACATATAAAATAAACTGTGGAAAAAATAAGTGTATTTTCAGATCCTAGCAGTATCTGTGACAATTGGACCTTGTCGTCTTGGCTCATTCTTCCATCTTCTTTCCTGTCAGCGAGTTCCCCGTTTGCTCGTCTCAAAACTCACATCGCAATATTGGCCATCTTTACCATCATTCAATGGGGCGGAGGTGTGTGTGTGTGGAGGGGGGTAGAAATGAAGGTGTGAGCACAGGGCCCCACTAACTGAATACCCGCTTCTGAAAACATCTGACATAACATTACCAGTTGTTGCTGATACAATACACAAATACTATTTTCACATTATTCTAACATTTGAATTCACTCACTGAGAGCGGATTGTGAATGAAGAGAAAATCTTACGCCTTCAAAGTAAGCTGAAGTGTCGCCATCGTGAATCTGCCTTAAACAGAGTCGAACGGGTGCAAGTCAGTATGTAATAAACCACATCAGTGTTTTGGCAACATGCTCCGGTATTGCATGGACAGTGATACGTCCGGCCTTCCGTAAGAACCTTGAGGCGTCTCTCATTTTAGTTTCAGGCTGTTGCCTTTAGCGTGTGAAAAACATGTATTCATTTTCTCTATTTAATATTTACAGTTAAAAATAAAATGCATGCCAGAAAAAGGTAAGATTTCTCAGCAATCTTCACCTCGACCATTGTGCCTGATTATTTGCACAGCCATTGTTGCAAAATACTAACTTGTTTTATTTAAAGCAGTGGAGGAAACTGCTGACTTTTTTGTTCATCCTTTGATTGCTTGAATTATCGGAAGGCCAAAAAGTACAGCCGTCTGCATTTTCTTACCTTATGCTTTGCACTTGATCTACACTAATCACAGTTTTGCTCCAGTGACGTTCTCTTATGACCCCAATTTTAGAGTTATGATCGAATTACTTGGCTGCACACCCATCTGTTATTTCTCAAGGTATTCTGGAGGTTGTTATATAAACATCAAATACTCATTAACCTTCTGCATATTGTATGGAGCATCACAACATTGTGCTGTAAAACTGCAGTGCAGGAATAAAATGGCAGTAGATGAAGCAAAACATGTAGTTTGCAATACAAATCCACTTTGCTGATGCAACACAGTTTGTGTCATGTTATCCGTTTTCAAACCAGGGTCCTAAATGACCACAAGGGCATCCCCGAGGGTCTCCGGAAACATCAGATTCCCGATCGTTTCGTACTTTGTTTTCTAGCAGGTTATTTCTAGTGCTGTGCGAAAATAGAACGGTTTCTGAAAGCGCAGCATAGTTTTCCTTAGTGTAGTTGACTGGCTGTACGCCAATATTTGCCCGAGCGTCTCCAAGCATGTCAATTGTCCCCAAACGTGTGCCTGGGATTCTTCGCATGCGACAGTTTGAAAACCAGCCAGTTATATGATATCTTGTCATTTCGTTGTCGTCGGCTGTCCCTCGATTCGAGGATCATATCAACACAGGATATCTTGTACCAATCCTCATTTATCCTGCTCCAATCTTGTCATAGGTTCTGAATGAATAGCGTGGATCACATTCACCTAATTACAATAGGTTTTGGCTTTGTAGGTGAATTAGCAGACCCGCTGCTATATCTCCCTCGGAAATGCAACAGCGGAAAAATCTTATCAAGTCTGAACAGAATTGTAAACAAGGGGTTCAACACTCCAGTTTCCTCGATTTACACAATGGGTGGACTTTTGCTATTTTTTTGGCCAAGTGTCAACTCAGGCGGGAAAAGCGGAGTTTCGTCCACCTTTTCTAAACGCCGCCCGGATGTAAAAAACATTTAAAAAGGAACATCCCACGGACACGGAATCCCCCCTCCCCCACGGACACGGAACCCTCCAGAACCCCACCATGAAACTACCTTTGTGCCTCTGACACATAAGTGTTGCCTTTATCTCTGTGTGCTGGGATTGCAGTGTCTGACAGCAGAAGACTGCTTCATAATGGTTAGCAACCCATCAATTTCATCGGTAATGTCATGCTGGCGATGGTGTGCGAAAGACCCATAATTCAGCCAGTTCTAATGATCTTTTTGTGCAGACGAGGGGAAATTGGAAATGCAAAATTCTGTTGATGAATTCACTAGGCTCACTTTCCAATGAGTTCTACAACATATCTCGTGGCTAATACCATTAAGAGGTAATTCACTACAATGAAAGAGTGGCTATTAGTTTCACGAGGAAGAAGGTGCATTTTCAACACAGAAACAAAAGTGAGATGCTCTTGACTTTTAAAAGTCTTCTAAATTATTTTTTGAAACATTTTGCTGAAGCTGTTGCAATGTATGCAGTTAAAGTACAAGTATTTGCATAACAGTAACAACAAAAATATTAGCATTGCAAAGCTAATATGATTCATGGCCACATTATGGACTTCACATGTATTTATTGCAATAAATGCTCTATATGACATACTAATCTCAATTTGGCCTCCCAATATCCATTAAAAAGTTTGCCTTAAACAGAAAACAGCTGGTAAGCCTGCATTTATAAAGGGAAAAGATAGATTTGACAAGATAGTATTGTAGTTGTTGTCAGATTTGATAGACGTGTTTGCCACCCCCTGGGAGATAACCTTGCAGGACGGTTTGTCAATGATTTGGGGACACCACTTTAATAATGTGTGCACTAAGTTACATCCCTCACGACACCAGCAGCTCAAGTGACTTCTTCATGACGAGTGGGTGTCGGAAATCATTGATATTGGCAATATTCATAAAAATAAATGAAAGATTTGCATGTTCATGGCAAGCAGATGTGTCAAAGCACTTTACAGCCAATGAAGTAGTTACTATTGTGCTGAAGAATGCTCATGTTAGAATGTAGAAGACATGATAGCCAATTTGCAAACACCAAGCCCTCACAAGCAGCAGTGCAAAAATGACCAGATCATCTGTTTTTGTGACATTGATTGAAGGATAGGTGTTGGCCAGCACACCAGGGAAACTCCCCTGTTTATTTCTGAAATAGCGCCATAGCATCTCTTACAGACACTCGAGTTGGCAGATGGGCCTCAGTTTAAACATCACACCTGAAAGGTGGCGGGCGCGATCTACCCGAATAGGAACAGGGTCCCACAGCGCCCGATTAGCCCGGTGTTTCCACTCTCCCGGAGCGCCATGAAACACTACGTTATTGAACGGCCATTCAGGTAGATCGGGAGCCTCAGAGGAGAACGTGCGGCCGAGGCTACACTTACTCTGGTTTTCTGCACTGAGGTGCCCCGTTCGCCGGAACACCCCAGTGCAGGGAAAGGTCAGGACGCAATTTTAAAATGCTGTCCCGATCTCCTGACCCCCCTCCCCCCATCAAGCAACCCCCGAAATACCACCCCCCAAGTCCTAACTCACTGATAAGGGGGTTCTTAGCCCCCTCGCACCTGCGCAGGGCACCCCTGGGCCCAATCCCCATCATTCAAAAAATTTGTGTTCCCGAGATCTAACCTAACCCAACTCCCTCACCTTGGAGACCAAGGGTGACCGCCATTCAGTGCTGGTCTCCACAAATAGAGCCCTGACGGAACGGCACTCATGGGGGTTTGTCAGGGAATCGGAGGTCCCCAGGTGCTCGGCCTCTGGGTACTGCTCAAGCGCACTGCCAGCCTGGCACTGCCATCTGGGTGCCAGCCTGGCACTGCCAAGGTGCCTGGGAGGCACTGCCAGATGGCAGGGGCGCTGCCACAGTGCCAGGCTGATATATCGTCTGCTTCCAGTGAGGTAATCCAGTCTCCCAGGTCGATGACCTTTTGAGTTCTCGCACTGTTGTCTCCTGCACCTCCAGTCATTGCTCCTTCCTCTCCAGTACCTCTTTGAAGGGGGGTAGGGCAACCGCCGACTTCACCGTTGCCATCATTTCTTTTCTTATGGCGGCTCTGTGCCTTATTGGTGGGTAACCGGTGTTTGTGGTGGCAATTCTCTTCGCTCTGCCATATCTTGCTCTGTCTCGCTCCTCGCGTCCGCTGTCTCGTCCTTTCCTTCCTGGTTCTTTCTTGGCTCTTGCTTCCCCCATGCTCTCTCTGGCCCTTTTGTTAGTTCAAAGGCATATCGTCAAGTAGGTGGTGATTTTTGTGTATATGTTTTTTTGTTTGTTGGCTTCACAGTTGATTTTCAGGCTTGGAATTTCCAAGAGGAGAATCACCTTTTCTATGACTGCTCAGCACATCCCCGCCACCGGAAGTCTGAAATATGACTGATGCTATAATGCAGGACACAGTATAAATCAAGAAATATTGTGACTCATAAGAAAGGCACTGAAATAATATGAGACTTTAATCTTCATAAAAATTGGGTGAATCAAAATGACAAAAATAGCCTGAAGAATGAGTTCATAGAGTGCATGCGGGACAGTTTCTCAGAAAAATATACCTGAAACCAAACCGGCAACATGCTATCTTAGACCCGGTAATATGCAATGAGAGAGGATTAATTATGGGCCTAGTAGACATGGATCCTCTAAGTAGGAGTGACCATAACATGATAGAATCTCAAATTCAGCTTGAAGGTGAGAAATTTGGGCCTGAAAATGGTGTCTTAAATGTGCGTAAAGGAAATTAATTACAAGGGTGTGAAGAGAGAGTTGGCTAAAGTGGAATGGAAAGGAGGCTAAAAGGTAAGATGATAAGAGTGGCAGATATTTAAGGAAATATTTCATAACAAAGATATATTCCATTGAGAAATAAAGACACCATGAGAAGGCTATACCATCTGTGGCTAACAATGGAAGTTAAAGATGGTATTAAATTGAAAGAAAGGTTGTGCAATGTTGCAAAGATTAATGATAGGACAGAAGAGTTTAAAACTTAGGAAACCAATAAAGGATGAATACAACAAGGGAGAAATTAGAGTCTGAGAGAAAACTGGGAAGAAATATAAAAATGGACACTGGAAGCTTCTCGAAGTACAAAGAAAACGAATAGAGTAGCTAAAGTAAATATTTCTCCCTTAGAGGGTGAGGATGTGGAATTAATAAAGGGAAGCAAGAAAATTGCAGAGGCTTTCAACAAGCCTTTTGTATCTGTCTTCACAGTGGAAGATATAGAAACATTCCAAGAATAGTAAGACATCAAGAGGAAAAGGGAGGAGGAACATAAAACAATCACAAATAGAGAACAAAGAACTATAAAAATAAAAAGGACCAAAAGCTGACAAGTCCCCTGGATTTGATGGCCTGCATTCTATGGCCATGAAGGAAGTGACTGCAGAGATAGTGGATACATTGGTTAGAAGCTTCCAAAATTCCACAGATTCTGGAAATATCCCAGCTGATTAGAAAACGGAAATGTACCAGTCAAGAGGGGGAGACAGAAATCAGGAAATTATACAACCAGTTAATCCAATATCTGTTATTAGTAGGACAATTAGAAAATCAGAATATAAACAGGCAGAGTCAACATGGTTTCATGAGAGAGAGAAATCATGTTTTACAAACCTGTTAGGGGTTCCAAGGTTGCAACCATCAGGTGACTAAAGGGGAGCCAATAGATGTAGCATATACGGATTAACAAAAGACATTCAGTCAGGTGTCACATAAAAGGTTTTGCACAAGATAAGAGCTCACAGTGTTGGTGTGATATATTGGAGTGGGCAGAATAATGGTTAACTAACAGGCGATCAAGAGTGAGGATAAATAGATAGTCTTTGAGGTTAGCAAACTGTAACTAGCGGAGTGCCACATGGATCAGTGATGGGATCTCAACTATTTGCAATCCAAAATAATGACTCAGATAAAGGGGTGGACTGCATCTTGCACTTTGTGAAAGGGAAGGCCTTTGACAAGGCGCCGCATAGGAGACTGTTAAATAAGTTAAAAGCCCATGGTGTTAACGATAAGATCCTGGCATGGATAGAGGATTGGCTAACTGGGCAGAAGGCAGAGAGTGGGGATAAAAGGATCTTTTTCAGGATGGCAGCCGGTGACTAGTGGTGTGCCTCAGGGGTCTGCGCTGGGACCACAACTTTTCACAATATACATTAATGATCTGGAGGAAGGAACTGAAGGCACTGTTGCTAAGTTTGCAGATGATACAAAGATCTGTAGAGGGATAGGTAGTATTGAGGAAGCAAGTGGACTGCAGAAGGATTTGGACAGGCTAGGAGAGTGGGCAATGAAGTGGCAAATTAAATACAATGTGGAAAAGTGTGAGGATATGCACTTTGGAAGGAGGAATTTAGGCATAGACTATTTTCTAAATGGGAAAATGCTTAGGAAATTGGAAGCACAAAGGGACTTGGGAGTCCTTGTTCACGAATCTCTTAAGGTTAATGTGCAGGTTCAGTCGGCAGTTAATAAGGCAAATGCAATGTTAGCATTCATGTCAAGAGGGCTTGAATCCAAGACCAGGGATGTACTTCTGAGGCTGTATAAGGCTCTGGTCAGACCCCATTTGGAGTATTGTGAGCAGTTTTGGGCCCCGTATCTAAGGAAGGATGTGCTGGCCTTGGAAAGGGTCCAGAGGAGGTTCACAAGAATGATCCCTGGAATGATGAACTTGTCGTATGAGGAACGGTTGAGGACTCTGGGTCTGTACTTGTTGGAGTTTAGAAGGATGAGGGAGATTCTTATTGAAACTTACAGGATACCGTGTGGCCTGGATAGAGTGGACATGGAGAGGATGTTTCCATTTGTAGGAAAAACTAGAACAAGAGGACACCATCTCAGGCTAAAGGGACGCTCCTTTAAATCAGAGATGAGGAGGAATTTCTTCAGCCAGAGGGTGGTGAATCTGTGGGACTCTTTGCCACAGAAGGCTGTGGAGGCCAAATCAGTGAGTGTCTTTAAGACAGAGATAGATAGGTTCGTGATTAATAAGGGGATCAGGGGTTATGGGGAGAAGGCAGGAGAATGGGGATGAGAAAATATCAGCTGTGATTGAATGGGGGAACAGACTCGATAGGCCGAGTGGCCTAATTCTGCTCCGATGGCTTATGGTCTCATGGTCTTATTATAGCCACATTTGCTGATGATACAAGATAGGTAGGAAAGAAAGTTGTGAGGAGGATACAAAGAGTCTGCAAAAGGATATGGATAGGTTAATTGAGTGGGCACAAAATTGCAGACCGAGTATAAGGTGGGAAAATGTGAGGTTGCCCACTTTGGCCAGAAGATTAGAAAAGTAGATTATTTAAATTGAGAGAAACTGCAGAATGCAGCAAGACAGACAGGCCTGGGTGTCTGTGTACATCGTTTCCAAACAGGTAGTATGCAGGTGCAGCAAGTAATCAGAAAGGCAGATGGAATGTTGCCCTTTATTGCCAAGGGGGTGGAGTATAAAACTAGGGAAATCTTACTACAGCTATACAGGGCATTGGTGAGACCACACCTGGAGTACAGTGTGCATTTCTGACCTCCTTATTTAAGGAGGGACATACTTTAATTGGAAGACTCACAAGGTTGATCCATGCGATGAAGGGTTTGTCTTGTGAGGAAAGATTGAGCAAGTTAGGTCGACTAAGTTTAGAAGAATGAGAGGTGGTTTTATTGAAAATATAAGATTCTCGGGGGCTTGACAAGGTAAATGCTGGGAGGAGGTTTCCACTCATGGGGGAATCTAGAAATAGATGGCAGTGCTTAAAAATAAGGAGTCTCCTATTTAAAACAAAGATGAGGAGAAATTTATTCTCTTGGAGGGTCATTAGTCTGTGGAATACTCTTCCACAGAGAGCAGCTGAGGCTGGGTCATGGAATTTATTCAAAGCGGAGTTTGACAGATTTTTGATTGACAAGGGAGTTATGGGGGGTCATGCAAGAAAGTGCAGTTCCGTAAACAGTCAGCACAGCCATGATCTTATCGAATAACAGAGCAGTCTACTCCTGCCCCTATTTCTTGCAATCTTATGAATTTTTAAGAATGTTCTTTTATTTATTGGTAGTGATCTGGTTGCCAGGAAGAAAATGTGTCCCATCAGTGGGAGAATTGTACATTTTCAACCCCAGTGGTTTTGAAGAGCTGCATATCTCCTGGTGGCTAAATTCAATAAATCAATTGTGGACTGGGGTCTGTGTGTATCTGCATTCACTGACAACTTCACCGAAGTCGACTGTCTCATCTAAAATTGAACTTTGATTCAAATGATTCACACTCTCAATAGTCCAGATACCCATCACTTCTTCCTTCGAGTGTTCCATTCAGTACACAGTAACTGACAGAGTCAATTCTGACGCCAATGAAATGACTAATTATCTGTAAAACAGCTGGAGCGGCACGGTAGCAGTGGGCGGCACGGTAGCACAGCGGTTAGCACTGTTGCTTCACCGCGCCAGGGTCACAGGTTCGATTCCCAGCTTGGGGTCACTGTCTGTGCAAAGTCTGCACGTTCTCCCTGTGTCTGGGTGGGTTTCTTCCGGGTGCTCCGGTTTCCTCCCACAAGTCCTGAAAGAAGTGCTGTTAGGTAATGTGGACATTCTGAATTCTCCCTCCGTGTACCCGAACAGGCACCGGAATGTGGCGACTCGGGGCTTTTCACAGTAACTTCATTACAGTGTTAATAAAGATTGTTATAATAAACTTGTTAACCGTGCAACTCGACGCAAAACGGGAGGTAGCCCGACATTGAGCGGTGGTGGGATCTTCTGGTCCCGCTGCTGTCAATGGGATTTCCCATGAAATAACCCCTCACCACCGGGAACCCACGGCAGGGGTGCGCTCCTGGGATGACCAGATGATGCCGCCAGTGTGAACAGATAGAAAGCTTTGTTATATTGATTTGAGATTTATAATCGCGGCCACAAATTTCTGAATTTTCAGTTTAAAATTTCACCTTCACATTTTAATTTTCTCACTTTCTTGAAGTAATCACACACCTACATCCATCTCAGATAATAGATAGAAAACATTGTTAAATTTTCATTTGTTGGAGATGTGACTTATTTTAATGCCTACACTGTATTGACACAAGCAGTTAAGCTTTGAGAGTAGCATTAACTTTTATAGTCCAAGTAACTTATAAAAATGTCTTTGCATCTCTCCAGCCAATTCAATAAGTTTCCCGTTCTTGAACACATTTCTGATTTATTTACTTAGCTCTTCTAAGTCCCTCAGCAGTATCAGTACCTGACTGAATTAAACTAGCTGTGAACTTTACCCCCAGGTTCCTATCTTAGAGCAGTACAGTTTCCACCAGATTTAACACTTAAATTGCATGATTATTTTCATCTTGCTTTTACAAAGAACAACAAAGAACAAAGACCAATACAGCACAGGAACAGGCCCTTCGGCCCTCCAAGCCTGTACCAGTCACGATACCAACCTTTGCCAAAACCCTCAGCATTTCCTTGTGCCGTATCCCTCTATGCCCATCCTTTCCATGTGTTTGTCAAGATGCATTTTGAATGCCGTTAATGTATCTGCTTCCACAATCTCCCCTGGCAACATATCCAGGCACACACCACCCTCAGCGTAAAAAACCTGTCTCGCACATCTCCTCTAAACCTTGCCCCACGGACATTAAACCTGTGCCCACTGGTGACTGACCCCTCCACCCTGGGAAAGAGGCCTGCCCATCCACTCTATCCAAGCCCCTCATAATCTTGTAGACCTCTATCAGGTCACCCAGGTTTTTCTCGCAAAAGTCCCTTCGTCGTTATTCTTTTGAATCTGATATTGATTTTGTAAATTGTATTTCTCCTTCCTTCTAAATCATTTCCTCTAAGCTTTCGATTCAGCAGTCAGGCTCGGTTCTCTGAGATGTTTGCTTCTGTTCTTTCTACTTAGTAAAGAACTTCTATTTCTTTCAATTTCATTCTTTTCCTTTCGCTATGGTCTCAGCCCTCCACTGTGGTTTGACCAGTAGCACTCTTGACTCTCAGTCAGTAAACTGTGGGTCCAAAACTCATTCCAGCGACCTGAGCACAAAAACCCTGGCTGATAACTCGAATACAGTACCGAAGGAGTGCTGCATTGCTGGAGGTGCTCGCTGCTGTATTTCAGATGAGATGTTAAATCGAAGAGAAATTCGCCCCCCCCAGGTGGATGTAAAGTATCCCATTGAACTATTCCAAAGAAGAAGATTGACGTTCTCCTTGATGTCGTCGTCAATATTTTCCCCTCAAACAACATTACCCGAGAACACGTTGTCTGATAATTATCACATTGCTGTTTGCAGAGTTGCTGTGCGCAAATTGGCTGCCACATTACAACAGTGACCAAACTTATAAAGTGCCTTAAAGAGCTTTGGAAAGGTATGGTATAAATGCAAGTCTTTCTTTCTTTTCCACTCTTTCCTCTTTAGACCTACCATTTCACGTTTCCTCCCAGATTTCCTCCTTAAAGTTGAGGCTTTTCATCTTTCCACATATCCTTTCAGTTTCTTTAACATTTCCTCTCCTTGAAACTTTCCTGCAATCTGATCCATTGTCTTCACCTCTTCAATCCCAGTCATTCTCTTGGCTATCCATATTAATTGGTAATATTCACATCTCTGGGCTAATCAATGGGAGGGAGGGAGATGAAGATGCAGGCTTTGGGTGCTGGTAGGGGTTGTGGCAGGGGAAAAAAAAGAGGGTCCAATCAAGGCAGGGATGGGGGAAGAGAAAGCCCGCAATCGCAGGCGGGCGTGTTATAGCCCCCATGAAGACCAGGAGGGATTCTTGATTGATCTCCCCATTGGTTTCATGGATTTGAGTACCGGTATTGAGTGGGCAGAGGTTCGACCAATAGGGACTTGCTAATGATACTTTAAATTCAGTGTCATAGACCCGATTCATGATGGTCCCGGGCCGGGACATTAGCTTCGTAATTTATTTCTGTTCAAGAATCAATCTTAATTTAATTTAGCCTGGCCTGCACTGGAATTATTACAGGGGGGTCAAAGGTTTCCTTGAGGGAACCTGGTTCACAAAGATTGCTAAAGACACATATCTACTTCATGCCGCAGCTCCAATCTCCCTCTGACTGCCTCAATATCCCTGAGCCAGAGAAATCCACACAGCAACTCCACACATCTAACAGGCAATGTGTCTCAACGACTATCGTCCGGTGGCCTTGACATCTACCATTATGAAGTGCTTCGAGAGGGTTGGTTATGAGACACATCAACTCCAAACTCCCAGAATGCCTTGATCCACTGCAATTCAGATACTGCCACAACCGATCCACAGCAGATGCAATCTCCCTGGCCCTACGCTCATCCCTGGAGCATCTCGACAACAAGGACTCCTACATCAGACTCCTGTTCATTGGCTACAGCTCCGCCTTCAACACCATAATCCCAGCCAAGCTTATATCAAAACTCCAAAACCTAGGACTAGGCTCCTCCCTCTGCAACCGGATCCTCGACCCATAGACCACTATCAGTAAGGATAAACAACAGCATCTCCTCCATGATAGTCCTCAATACTAGAGACCCTCAAGGCTGCGTACTTAGCCCCCTATACACACAACTGTGTGGCAAAATTTGGCTCCAACTCCATCTACAGGTTTGCTGACAACACGACCGTAGTGGGTCGGATCTCGAACAACAATGAGTTAGAGTACAGGAGGGAGATAGAGAGCATAGTGTCTTGGTGTAACAACAACAATCTCTCCCTCAATGTCAGCAAAACTAAGGAGCTGGTCATTGACTTCAGGAAGCAAAGTATCGTACACACCTGTCTCTAACAATGGTTCTGGGGTGGAGACAGTTGACAGCTTCAAATTCCTCGGTGACACATCACCAACAATTTGTCCTGGTCCACCCACGTCGACACTACAACCAAGAGAGCACCACAGTGCCTATACTTCTTTGTCTCTTACCAATTTTTACAGATGCACCACATAAATCATCCTATCTGGCTGCATCACAGACTGGTACGGCAACTGCTCGGCCCAAGATCGTAAGAAACTACAGAGAGTCGTGAACACAGCCCAGTCCATCACGTGATCCTACCTCCCATCCATTGACTTTGTCTACAACTCCCACAGCCTTGGGAAAGTGGGCAGAATAATCAAAGACCCTTCCCACCTGAGTTATTCTCTCTTCCAAACTCTTCCATCGGGCAGGAGATACAATAGTCTGAGAACACGCACTAACAGATTCCCCACAGTTATCAGACTTCTGAATGACCCTCTTAAGGACTGAATTGATCTTTCCACACATCTTCTCTACCGTGTAGTACTGCACTCCGTATGCTTCACCCGATGTCTGTGTCTATGTATTTACATTGTGTATCTATCTTTTGTCCTATGTTTTTCATAGATGGAACAATCTGTCTGGACTGTACGCAGAACAATACATTTCACTGTGCCTCAGTACTTGTAACAATAAATCCAAATCCAACTGTTCAATTTAAATCACTCACAATTGGGAGCCTGATTTAAATACTTTAATGAAGTTGGCTGTCTCGTGATGAGTGGGACATACATCAGGCATAAAACATGCCACCATGAAGGATTGACTTGCATTTATATTGTGCTTCTCATAACCACCGGATGTCTCAAAGAACTTGCAGTCCATGAAGATCTCTTCAAATGTAGTCGCTATTGTAATATAGGTCGGAATTTCCCGGCTGTTGGGACTTTCTATTCCAGCTGGCAGTGCACCCCCACAAGTGGGTTTCCCGGGCACATGAGGTGTCTTCAATGGGAAATCCCATTGACAGTGGCGGGAACAGAGAATCCCGCCACCAGCCAATGGCACGCTGCCAAGAATCACATGGCTGGGGGACTGGATAATCCCACCCATAATGTGGCAGCACACAACAAACTCCCCCAAGCAGCAATGTTAGAATGGCCAGATAATGTGTTTCTGTCATGTCGACTGAGGGATAAGTACCAGCCAGGATACCAGGGATAACACCTCTGCTCTTCTTCAAAAGAAGTATTGTCCACCCGAAAGATGTGTTTAATGTCTCATGCAAAAACCCCCCACCTCTGACAATGCAGCAGCCCGTCAGTAAAGCACTGGAGTGTCAGCATTCAATTCTCTCACACGTCCAGGAGTGGGGCTTGAACCTTGTGACTTAGAGGTGAGAGTGCTAGCAACTGAACCACTGCTGACTTTAAAGAATGGCAGCAGCCGTATGCCCATCAAGTTGGAAATGCACCCGACACTTTAAAGATTTAAACACCCTCCAACCCTCTCCCACCCATCTGAGACGTTTTGTTATGGAGGTCTTTGAATTCCACATCAATGTCCTGATTTTAACTGTGTTCGAAGCAGGAATGGTGCACGTGAGCCCCAAGAGGGTGATGGACCCTGAAACAAGTGAAATGGCAAGGCTTGGGGAACTTTAGACAGCCGGATCCTATTTCAGTAAATCTGCTCAGTCACTGCCCCAAACTCAGCCAGATCCACTAACAGACGGTGGGAGCTCAGATGGCAAGAACGTTGCAGTAGGGAACCCATGGAAATGTTGGTGGTGGAAATGCCCAAGGCAAAGGACACCCAAGGTTTCTTTGGGAGGCAAAGAGGAGCATTGTAAGTAGAAACACACGCACAGACAGTGACCCAAGCCGGGAATCGAACCTGGGACCCTGGAGCCGTGAAGCAACTGTGCTAACCACTGTGCTACCGTGCCGCCACAGCCAAGTTCCTTATTTTAACACTGCGGTTGCGAAAAGCATCCATTGGAACCTATGGGGGGAGGGGGAGGAAAAGTCAGCCAGGCTTATTTTAATGGTCTGTTCAGAATTGAATTGGTAAGTGGAATTGGTAAAAGCTTTATACGTGCCTACTCAAACAGATTATGCACAAACAGAGTGAGGCTCGAGAAAATGACTTGGGAGCTAAAGGCCGGATCTTGAAAAGAAGATAAAATGGTTCCTTCAGAGCAATTTCTGCTAGCTTTCATGGCTAATTTGAGGTGCTGTGTTCATCTCTTTAACTTGGGTTAATTACACAGCTAAAGATAACAGCAGAGTCCATTAGAGTCTGTTAATGTACCTAACTGCATACAATTACTTCAGGCAACACTAATTCCCCTGTAAAGCTCCAAGCAACATAGAAGCACCATACTTAGAAGGTCAGCACAAAAGCAGAGGCATCTATTTTATGGATGGTGGGTTGGTCACTGTCCCACACTTTCGAGAGAATTGAGGTGCTTCAACCTGTACGGAACAAGATAGCAGTGAGATTGGACTGTGGACTTCTACACACTGCAATTAAATTGAGTGATTTAACAGGGTTAGAATTGCTCTTGAAGAACAAGCTGAATTGGCCAAAATGAGAGTACAAAATGGTCTTGTATTTGTCTACTACATACCTTCAGGAGTATTGGATTTCAAAACCATTAGGTGATCTATAGTTGAATTTAAACCCTGTAGAGGTATAAAATAATATCTTTCAGGTAAAAAGCTTGCTACAGTGAAGTCCTCACCTTATTTTTTTATTTTTAAACAATCTCAAATAAATTGCAATATATCATTTCAAAAAAAGATCACAAGAGTGGAGGATGACATAAAGTCATCGCTTGGTGATATTATATTAGCAATAAATTCTCTTCTGATGAAGAGCATGATGCGATAAAAAAATAATTGATGCAAAGGCCATAGGTTGAGGTGTTTAAACAACAGTGGGAGGTTTTACGTGGACTACTCTGCCTTGTAAAATAGCAATACACTCTAGTTCAGCAGCTTTGTAATATACACACAGACATGCACCCAAAACATTGACGTTTGGTTTATTTAGTGGCACAATTAATGTTTGAGACCTTCGCCCCTGTGTTCACAATATTCAACGCAATAGGTCTGTGAGCCTAAATTTAGTTTGTGCTCAGCAACATAGGGGCTGATTTCTTCCCTACCTCAAATAAAAAGTTGCTTAAAAATATATACAAGACACTGTTTTGCGATGCTACTTTTTCCATCGGTCCTTTAAGGTTGAGCCACTAAATACAAATCGATGGACATAAGAACGGGGAATGGTGCCAAAAGATTGACCTATTCTCTCTCACCTGTTTTACACTATCGTGCAAAGTCAAGATCTACCCTAAAGGACCTAAATCATCAACTCATTAAACCAATGGTCTGAAGGTAATTGTGATTGCCAGAGAAATTACCCGCTCAAATTGAGAAGACATAATCGACAGCCAATTCAATCAGACAGGCTATTCATGTTCAAATTAGAATGTTCGTTATAATCTTTATTTTGCGGTTATAATAGATTCATTTATATTCACACTTGATTTTATTTAATATGCTATTAAACTAATTTTCTAATTGGGATTTTAGAATTCTGTGCTACTCTCAACAAACTGGAGTGTGAGGTAACACTGCATTTCCGTATTGGTGAAGCTGCACTCACAGTAAATATACTTACAATATACCATTCTATATGTCCTGAGGCAGGTCTGTCACATTCGCACTGTAGATAGCAACTAGACTTTATTTACAGAAAATAGCTCTATTGATTGTAAGTATTAGACACATTATCCAGGCATTAAATCATCTTTCATGGTTTACTGCATGGTTGGTCACCTGATTTCACACCACATCTTCCAAACGTGCTTAATTAATTCTGAAAAGAAAAGGAATTTGAAAAATTGCACCAATTACAATGAAAAACATTAAGAATATCCTACTATAGACAAGTAGACCTGGGTCAATCCATAAGGGTTCCATGGAATCATGGAACCAAAGAATTCCTACAGTGCAGAAGGAGGTCATTCGGTCCATTGAGTCTGCACCAAGTCTCCGAAAGAGCACCCTACCTAGGCCCACTTCCCCCACCCACCCCTCACCCTATCCCTGTAACCCCACCTAACCTGCACATCTTTGGACCTTAAGGGGCAATTTAGCATGGTCAATCCACCTAACCTGCACATCTTTGGGCTGTGGGAGGAAACCGGAGCACCCGGAGGAAACCCACGCAGACAAAGGGAGAAAGTGCAAACTCCACACAGAGAATCACGCAAGGCATGAATCGAACTCGGGCCTCAGAGCTGTGAGGCAGCAGTATTAACCATTGCACCTCCGTGCTGTCCATTGTCTATGTAACACCCATTAGTAATCATAGGGTTAGACCCTAACAGTTAAAACTCAACTACACACGATGCTCTGATAACCAACTAGGTTATGAATCTTTTACATAATATAGGGCTGTGATCGACAAAGCTTACAAAGCTCAACATGGAGATTGCTGGGCATAAAGAAACTAGGTTCATTCAAAGTGGATCCCTTAAAGAGAAAGATAACATTTTCTTCAGGCTGGGGAAATTCCAAGACATGCCCCACTTAAGCATGGAGTGTGTTTTGCAGTAAAAAAAACACTCCACTCATGATACTTGAACCTACACAGAAGGGTCATAGAGACTTCATAACTCGCACAGGCCCTTTGAACCTCATGTGCATACTGACATTTATCTTCACCCCAGATATCAAGGGTCAATTCTACAAGGCACTTGGCAATGCCAGCAGAATTCCCAGCACCAAGGGCTTGTATCTTCTAGGGAACTTCAATGCAAGGTGGATACTTTCCATCCAGCTTAGCTAATGCGCATATAGCACCAGGGAATTAGCAAGATGAATGAAAATGGACAGAGGTTGCTGGAGTTATGCTGTTACCATGGACTCTCTGACAAACAGCTACTTCCAAGGTAAAGGTGCCCTTCGGGGACATCTGAGATCACGCCATGAGCACCAGCTATATCTCATCATCACCAGATCACCATCCTCAACATGTGCCCATCACTCAGAGCTATCGCAGTGTTGATTGTAACACGGATCTCTCCCTGATGGGTAGAAAGGTCAGGCTTCAGCCAAGGAAACAATACCCCTCCGAGAAGTAAGTTCGTCCACGAACTTTCATCTTCAACACTTACTGCATTACTGATCCAGATAGAACCCAGGAGTTCCTCAATATCCTCGATCAGACTCTTTCATACGACAACACCCAAGGCTAGAGTGCGGTGTCAAAGTGGGGTCACCTGTGCAACACCATCGATAACCCTGCACTCCCCTGCATAGGGGAAAAGAGATCAGAGAAATGTTGACTGGTTTGAGGTTTATTGGACAGAAAAGGAGTCAATTACTGCAACTAAGAGAAGAGTTCTCATAAACGACAAGCAAGTCCTCAGCAAACAAAATCTAGGTGCTGTCAGAGCTGCCAGAATCAAGTCTCAGATTGCTTGACACTTCGGCAACCAATGCTGGCTGAAACTTTGCAACAGCACACCATCTGCTGCTGAATGCGGGGCTGCTCGAGGCTTGAAGAAATCAAGAAATGCAACAGGCCTAGCAGCAACCAAATAAGCTCCTTTGAAGACAAAGACAGGGCTGATCATCACTGAATCTAGTGTGCAGATGGAAAGGTGGCTATCACCTCTGACTCCATGCAACGGTGAACATTGTCACTGAAGAATTTCTCAGCTCAATTCCAGACTTCCCTGTCATGGAGGAGCTGGCCATCTAGACCACAATAGCAGAGCTCATCAAGGCCATTTATGATCTTGCCAAGGGTAAAGCCACAGAAACAATGATATTCCACCATCAAAAGTGGCAAACCAACGCACGTGGCAGCACTCTCATGAACTTTGTGTCTCCGCTGGAAGGAAAGATTTGTTTTCAAGGCATGCACGTCTTTTATACCCGGTACAAAAACAAAGGGGATCACAGTGACTGCAATAACGAGGCATCTCGTTAAGTATTATGGGGAAGGTAATCTTTACTCGTGTTGGTCTGACCAGATGGCAGACTCAGGCATCGCATATCTACGCTGAGTCTCAGTGTGGCTTCAAAGTTGGAAGATCAACAGTTGACATTATGTTCTCACTTCAGCAGTTACAGGCCTGTTAACAGCACAGGCCACTCTACATTGCTTTCATGGACCTCACCCAGACCTTTGATCTCGTCAGCAGAGGCGGACTCATTAAAATTGCTGCAGAAAATAAACTGCCCACCTGGACTCTTGGGTGTCTTTTCTTCATTCCATGAGAACATACATAGCTTCATCAGCTACAATGGAACAATGTCAAAATCTTTCAAGATCAGCAGCAAGATAAAGCTGGGCTCTGTCCTGGCGCCAATCTTCCTTGGCATCCATCACAATGCTGTTGTTATGCATATTTGTCAACTCAAATGAGGGTGTCTATCTGCAAGCTGGAGCTGACAGCAAGCTGTTCAACTTGGCAAGGCTGCACGCCAAGACCAAAGTGCATGATGTCCCAGTCCGTGAGTTTCTGTTTGCTGATGACCCGTGCTGGCATTCTATACTGTAGCTCATGCAACAGGTTGTTGCACAGTTTTCCTGTAAGGAGTTTGATCTGACAATTAGAGCCAGGAAAAGGTTTTGAGGCCAAGACGTAGAGACTGCACCTTCCATCAACATGGACAACAGCAAGCTTCACATAGCTTGGATCAACAATTCCCAGCAACCCGGCCCTTGATGTCAAAATCAGCACCAAGGTTGCCAAGGCCACCGCTGTCCTGTCAAAGTTGAGAAGTCAAGTGCAGACCAACAGCAAACTAAGCAAAAATACAAAGCTCCGCGTGTACTAGGCTTATGTTCTCTGCGACATCCTTCAAAGCAGTAAATGAAGGAAAACGTATTCAAGCCAAGAAAAGCACGAAACAGCTTCCACCTCCATTGCCTCAGAAAAATACTGGGCATCTCCTGGGAAGACAGAGTTGATTATACACAAGCGTGCAGGGATCCTATGTTTGCTCTGTTGAGTCAGCAGTGACTCCATTTGCTGGGTCACATGAGCTGAATTGATGATGGCTGCATCCCCAAAGACATACTCTATGGCCAAGTTTGCGATCGGCACGAGGCCAACAGATCACCATGTTTGCGATACAAGGATACCTGCAAGCGGAACATCAAGCTAACACTAATCGAGCAACAGGAAGGCGCCATTCTCCGGAACGATTTCGAAGTGTGTTAGCGAGTAGGAAGTGCCGCGAGCTTCCTGGCGAGGTCGGCAATGCTGTTCAACCTTAATTGGTCCATTTAACGAGGACCCACAGGCTTCTCACCGAAAATGAAGTCTCGCCAGCTGATTCACCAGGACCGCGCTCGCCACTGCCCCCCCCCCCCCCCCCCCCCACCCCGCCCGCCCCCTGCAACAAGGTCGAGCAGCACTTAAGCTACACTTGTACAGCCAGCCCCACTCAGCTCACAGCCATAGCGCCAACGAGATCGGCCCTAAGGTGGGGGATGCAGACCTGGGGAGGCTAGGAGGGATTTCCTGTTCCCCCGAGGGACCCAGAGGGTGAGCCACAGGACAGCCAGTGCGTCCTGAGACGAGGTGGCGGTGGCCGTACGATCGGGGTGTGTGACCAGGAGGACTGGCCTCCAGTGTCGTAGGAAGGTCAACGACCTACACTGGGCAGCACGGGTGAGTTGACACCGATGCCCCCCACCCTCCCTGAGACCTTCCCGCCCCCACACGAGCATCCACTCCCCAACCCTCCATGCTGCCCCCAACCCTCCCTTCAACCCCCCTCTCCTTTCAACCCTTCCTTCACACACCCACTTCCACCACTGTGAATCACGCATGTGGCTGATGATGCCCTTTCTGTGTCTTCACAGGAGACGCTCTCCCACAATTGCTGTGAGAGGGCCCAGACTTGCGACGGTGTGCTGGACATAGGAGCCCTCACCACCTTCGATGGACAGGCCTTGGAGGTGGCCGAAGACAGAGCGGTCACCAACAAGGAGACTGGCGGATGCCGCAGAGGTGAGGAACTGCTGGGCCTCACCTGGAGGACATGTCACAAGTGAATTGACTGGCCCATCCCTCCCACTGACCACATGTCCATTCTCCCACAGGTCCTCCAGTCGACGATGCCGGACCATCCTGGGTGGCGCCCTCTCCTGCATCCCAGGAGAACACCTCAGAGGAGAGCTCCGAGGGTGCCACAATCGACACGTCACAGCGGTCATCCCCACCCTCCACCAGCACAGATACACACCCCTCGATGGGAAACGTCAGTGGTCAGCCTTCTGGGGAACAATCTGGTGAGCACCGCACAGCTGCTGATGTACCTCAGATGGAGGCAGGAACACTCAGGTGAGACAGCAGTCGGAGGTCTATTTCCGAGGACACAGCTGGGTCCCAGCCTGATATTAATTCTCTGGTACAGGTTTACCCAGAGCTGATGGAGATGTTAGGGAGCGGCCGTGACATTCAGAGGGAGATGTCAGCGACACTCCAGCAGGTCCATTGCTGATTGGAGGAGGCTATGGGTGCAGGAAATGTCACCAGCAATGCATGGCACCGAGGCCAACACTGTTCGGGTGACCGCAGTGGAGAGTCTGGTGCACGTCATCAGCAGCATGAGTGGAGGTGTCCAAGGCGCCGCTCAGTCGGTGACGGCTATGGATGAGGGTCTCGGCAGAATGTCCCACTCGCTGGGGGATGTGACCCAGTACCAGGCTGATCTTGATGAGGTTCTGCGGGACATATCACACTCTCAGATGGGAATGGGCGAGACGCTGCGAAGATTGTACCAGTCGCAGGTGGGCATTCCTGAGGCACTGCAAGGCATGGTCCAATCACTGAGGAGTATCACCGAGGGCGTCAACACTATGGTGCAGACATCGGGGAGCCACTAGTGCTGGCAAAGCCAGATGTTGCAGGGGCAGCCTGGGGCTCGAACCAGCTGACGCTCTGTCCAAGGTGTATCCCAGGACACTATGGGCAATGAATAGAAGGAGAGGGTGCTGGATGCCAACCTGGACCAATTCCATGAAGTGGGGATGATGGCCACCAACTCCCTGTGTTCTACCCCGCAGTCAATACACGATACTGGGATGCACGGCTGTGCATGTGCCATTGACAAGTGCGAAGGAGCCCTCCAGCCCCAAGCCAGGGGCATCGAAGGCCGTGGGATGTGGTAAGCAGCTGGCTGTCTTCACGTCAAATGTGCATCCTGGAGACATACCTAGACATAGCGGTAGAGCAAGGAAGGTCAAGGAAGTTGAGGATCACTGAGGACACCGGGAGAGGGGAGATAGGTAGGAGTGGGGTGGGGGGGGAGAGTGGGGCAGCACCATCGGGAGAATGGGGCATTGTTGGACACCTACGACACATTAAAAAGTCTGTCACTTTCTTCCGCAGTGCAGCCTGACCTCCGAACCATCTCTCCAGGCATCCCCCCCTCCCCCATGGCAGTCACCCACCCTCCGGCCATGGATATATCCCCGGAGCTGTGTCCCATCCCCTGGGTGTTTGGATGTTAGCTGCTGCATGTGTGGTGTTGCCTCCTGCAGTGTTCAAGCACAGCATCCATGCATCAAGATGTGATTGGGATGCTAGGTAATGACTCCCGCATGCTACCTGACCCACCCACGGGAATCCAGTTGGGTTGTGCAAAGTGCTCACCTAACCTGATTGCCAATTCCCTATTAGCAATAGCTTTCAGCCGCACAGCCAGAGACCTCAGCAGTCGGTGGGGGTTATGGGTGGTCGGTGGGGCAGACAGGCAGGGGCTAGGATTGCCCCCTGACTAGGTACAGAAGATCCAGGGGTTTGCATGCTGGTGCTGCGCACGGTTCCCCCCAGTACCTCGCTCCATTTCACCCCCTTCCCATGGCAGCCCACCCCTGCAGAGGGTGCCTTCCCCCTCAGCCGAGCATCCCCCACCCCCCGCTGAGCACTGGGGTGGCAAATCCAGTGCCCCCAGGCTCTTTGCCTGTGAGCAAAGATGCCTATTCACGTCCTCGGCACCCCGCAGAAGCCCTTCCGCAAGGTTCACGTTTTTCAAAAGAGTGCTGGTCGGCACCGACATGGCCACTTGCTGGGGAGGCCGTTGAATCACCGGAAGCCGTTGGATATGGGGTAACTCCCGTTAATTGTATTGGCTTAATAGGGCTTAAGTGGTGATAATTGTTTTCTCGCCATGCTGCAGCGAGATCCCAATTTCGGGAGCAGGCCGGTTGCATCACAAACGTTTTGGCGCCTGGCGCGGTTCTCATTTTCGGCCTCTTCCGCTATTCACCGACCTTGTTTCACTCGAGCAAAAGCGCGACGAGGTCTGAGAATCACGCCCTAATTCTAGAATAAAGCAACCTATTTGACATTATTGCAAATATATTACACAGTGAAAAAAAGAACAATCTTAGTAACAAGGCTTTTCAGATTTCACTAGATAAGCCACTATTACCCGATATAAATTGTTTTGTGCAAATGTTTGCAATGGTTCTAAAATGTGTTGTAGGAGTTGGACCATTATCTACGTTTGCAGCCCTTACAAGTTCGAATCAGTAAATTCCACATGAATATTGTGGTGTTGGGTTCTCTGGTGCACAGATGAGCCAACACAGTTGTATGTGGTACAACGCTATTTTATTTTAACTCTTATATACAGTTCGTTCTGGATACTCTGCACGTGCTGTCTCCCTGAGTGTGTCGTGTAGCAGGTCTGTCCTGGTCCTCGTCTCCAGCTAATACTGACCACCAGGTGTCGTGTTTGTGCTTTTATATCTTTCTGTGATCGGTTGTGGTGTTGTGTGTTCTGATTTGTCTGTTGGTGTGTCTATCATGATGTGTGTGTTTGAATATCATGACATCCCCCCCTTTTTACAAAGATATGTGCCTACGTGGTTATAAATATAATCGTGCCGTGAGTGCATCTAAGAGTGTGTGTGTGTGTTGTGTACAGCGTGTGTATATGACGTAACTATTTACATGAGGCGATGTCGGGTGCGTCACACTAACAAGGTTGTACCATAACAAAACATGAATGCGAGAAAAAAAACAACTTGAACAGTGGTCCGGTCAGACGATATCTGGAACGATAAACAACAACAGGTTATAATACAGAAGTGTTTGACTTTTTGAACGTATGAACAGCGTTATAAGTCCAGTCTAATGGGTGACCGCCTCAAGAATAGGCTGGTCCTCAAGCCGGTTCAGCTGTGGAGATTTGGGTTCACACTGGTTCACCTTGGACTGTTGGAGGTGATGCTGCTGCCGAAGTCTCTACTTTTCCATTTGTTGTACTTCGTGCAGTGCTTGGTTTTTCATTCGTGCAAATATAACATTCAACATCTTTGTTAGTGTTGCCTTGGCTGTGGTTTGGTTCTGGTGGCGATGGAAGGGGCATGATCCGTGGCATCTCCACGAAGTCATCCTTGGGAACCAGTGGAAGATCCGGCATGTGCGTACGGTTCAGTTGTGAGCGTGGAAGGCGGCGCAAAGCTCGCTGATTGCGCCTACGCACCAATCCATCCGCCCTGCATGCCAGGAACAAGGTGGAGTCTTTTTTCTTTTTATGTTTGTGGTGGACGGCATCTTGTAGCCGATGGGTCGTTGCCATCGAAGAAGCACCATCACTAATATC
The DNA here is from genome assembly GCF_047496885.1 of Scyliorhinus torazame. Classification (NCBI taxonomy): domain Eukaryota; kingdom Metazoa; phylum Chordata; class Chondrichthyes; order Carcharhiniformes; family Scyliorhinidae; genus Scyliorhinus; species Scyliorhinus torazame. The sequence goes on from NC_092707.1 coordinate 64,481,798, forward strand.
ATGCAAGGCAATGACTGTGCCAGATGTGGAAGTTGGCCGAGACCGTGCACGCTGGTTCCGGCCACCTGCTGTGCCGGAAGGGCGACTCCGCAGAGAAATGTCGAAGCATGTCGCCTTGGAGAGAGAATTGTTGCTCGCATCAACGTCTGGCGATGGCGCGAATTGGTGTGTCCGTCTTGGACCGCCGGTGCTGGTCGCCATGCCGACCCAGTGGGACTGCCACGCGATCCATTCCCTGTCGCCGTGGCATCCGCCGTCACCCTGAGCGTGCCATCACCGAGGCCGTGACACCGCCCGTCCGGAGCAAGGTCTGGCGTGCGCGAATCAGAGTCGGCGCTTGGCTGCTCCCCATCTGGAGTCCGGTCTGCTTTCCGTCGATGCTCCCCGTCCGGAGTCCCAACAGGTTCACTGGAGGCAGCCGAGATTCCCTGAAGCTGCACTTCTGGAGTCGGAACATGCAGGAATGCACCGACCAGTGGAGAGGCTCGAGCCATCGAGGGTGGAAGCGGTGCACCGCCACCGCAGTCGTCAGTGGTCCCACCGTGATCGTCGAGTGCCTCGGTACGCACTAGGCGAGGTCTGTCACCTTGCACCTTTTGCATGGGAAGTGGGATGCTGTCGTCACTCGTCTCACATCCCGTGGATAGATCCTCATTAGCAGCTTGCTGTTCACGAGGGTTGGGTAAATTGTCAGAGTTTTCATCTGGTGGTGCACACCATGTCGGTGGACTGTCATTGTCTTGCCGTTGTCCTTCATTTGGGCTTTTCTTCTTTGGAATTTTAAATCTTCCCCCAGATATTGCAGAACCTTGTTTATTACCCCCAAATTCTCCCATATGTATGGTCTCGAATATAGGATCCAATGTTTCTATCGACATTGTACTATTTTCCAAAGAACATTCCGTTTCACTTTTCTTCTCAGGTACCTCATATGTATCTTTGTCTAATGTACATGCCTTCATGGTCTCTGGGTCTGATTTTGCTGGGACTGGCATGGTCACAGTCTCTCTTTTACTGTTCTCAATTGCCCACATTATACTCCCCATAAATAACTGCTTAATCACTGGGGTTAGTGTGGTACAATGGATAACCGGGTCGACCTTATCTGCATCTTCACCATTAGTGGAAAGCACACTTGGTTCACTTGAAACTGCTGCGGGTTTTAAATTTGTTATCTGGCTACTCGATGTCGGTGTCCTCAGGATTCTTGCTCCAATGTTCTGCTCATTTATCAATGGAGTGTGTATAGGTTCAATGCAATTAATGTTCCCCTCAAGGTTTGAAGAGTCATTACTGACTAACTGCTGGTCTCCGAAGTTGGGACTTTGCGGCGTTGTGTTGAAGGGAGACATTTGTCCCTGCTGTAGATATGATTCAGGTTGTGTTATTTCCATTACCTGAGGATCAATGTCTTGTCCATTTTTTCGATCCGTACTAAAACACTGGCAATTCTCAGTCTGCTCCTTGCAAGTTAAACATTCAATTAATTTCTTTAGCAAATCCTCAGCATCCTTCTGTGACCGTGCAGCATTATTAATCTCTGTTCGGCTATAATGATCCTGAAGGTCAGAGCATAAACCTTTTTTCTTCGGGCTTGGAAGAGGCGATTCCTTTGGATTGTCTTCAGTTGGGCTGGAACAGTCTTCAGCGCTGTGCCCTTCATTGTAGCATGAGAGACCGTCATGGTCATGCTGCTGTGTAGTGGAGCATGGTAGGCTGTTATAGCCTTCTTGCTGTTCACGTGAGCATGGCAGACTTGCATCGTCTGCCGCTGGTTGGTCAGGAGAGGTTGCTAGACCCTCATGGTCTTGTTCCTGCAAGGACCGCACAGTGGAGTCTTGCGTTGCTTCTATCGTGGAGGCTGTCCTCGAGCTCTCTATGGAGACTTGTGACACTGGAGTCACTTCTTGTTCGTGCAAGGACTGCGCTCTGGAGTCTTGCGTTGCTTCTATCGTGGAGGCTGTCCACGAGCTCTCTGTGGAGGCTTGTGACACTGGAGTCACTTCTTGTTCGTGCCAGGACTGCGCTCTGGAGTCTTGCGTTTCTGCAATTGTGGAGTCTGTCCACGAGCTTGCTGTGGAGGCTTGTGACACTGGAGTCACTTCTGGTTCATGCGAGGACTGCGCTCTGGAGTCTTGCATGTCTTCTTTCATAGAGTCGGGAACGTTGAGCGGGACGTGGACCACGCTCTGTGTGGCAGCAGGGCGCTCTCCGTGTGCTTGCACCACTCCCTGTCTGTTAATGTCAAGCTGCAGCATCATCCGGTACTGATAAGTTGGGACGTCATATCTGCTGGATTGAAGATCCTCAAATCCGAAAAATGAATCCGCATCTGCGTCGGATTCAATGTGGGGGCCGCCAATGTGCAACACGAAAGGTTCGTCCGAGTCATAGTCGTCTAGGACCACGGAGCTATCATTGGGCACGCGAGGTCCCGAAACACTGTAAAGATCGTCATCAAAGTATTCGAGGTCGGAATCATCGGCTTGTGCGTAGGTAACTGCTTGTCGGAGGGTTCTTCAGAGGTCAAATTCATCTCCTGGGTCAATTTGCGGCAATGTGCTGTCATTCCAGGTGAGGGAAGGTTGTTTTACAGCTTTAACAGATTTTTGTTTTTTTGATTTGGGACGTTTCCCTTTTAAATTGGATTTGGGACGTTTCCCCTTTAAATTGGTGCGGTCTGGGGCCTCTGACATCCTGACGCTCGGTATGTAGCACGTAGGAAGCGACTGCGCATGCTCAGATCGCTGTTACTTTACCGATGGCCGTTTTCTTGACTGCGCATGCGCAGCATCTCGCGCATGCGCAAACGAAACTTCCGGTTCTGCGCACTGCTCGCGCAACTGTGCTAGCGTGATACCTTTAGCAAGATGGCCGCCGACCTCGACCCAGCCCTCTCTCAGGCCCGGCATTTCGGCCTCTGGGAATTCGGGCTCCGGGATCCCGGCCACGAGGTGAGTACTGCCGCTTTTCTTACCTTTACTTGCCGATTGGATTGCGTTTTCTTCACAGTACTTGGAGAATTTGTCCAGGACTGCCTGGTAATCATACCTTTGCTGCCTTCTGAAGAACCTGAACCTTGTGAATATTTCTCTTGCCCTTGCACCGGCGATGGTGAGGAGAAATTCAATTTTTTCGCTATCATCCAGGTCTTGGAGTTCAGCTGCCACCAGGAACAATTCGAACACTTGCCGGAATCGCCGCCAGTTTTCACGGAGATCGCCGTGGCACTGGAGCAGCTGCGGAACCGGGAGCTCTATCATTTTGCCTGGGCACTGCTGGTTGTCTGTGTACACTGAGGTATGCCGGCAGGTATCGATCCACTCCTGTACCATGTGGTGTTGGGTTCTCTGGTGCACAGATGAGCCAACACAGTTGTATGTGGTACAACTCTATTTTATTTTAACTCTTATATACAGTTCGTTCTGGATACTCTGCACGTGCTGTCTCCCTGAGTGTGTCGTGTAGCAGGTCTGTCCTGGTCCTCGTCTCCAGCTAATACTGACCACCAGGTGTCGTGTTTGCGCTTTTATATCTTTCTGTGATTGGTTGTGGTGTTGTGTGTTCTGATTTGTCTGTTGGTGTGTCTATCATGATGTGTGTGTTTGAATATCATGACAAATATGACAGGCTAAAACCTATGAGATTATTTTTAGAGTAAGAAGAATCTAACATGACAAAAGGGACCTGAGTTTTTTACCAAACATGAACAAACACAAATTCTATGTTTAATGCAACAAATACAGGACTTTGGGAAAAAAAACGCAGAAGGAAATTTTCCTTAAAATATCCAGTAAAGTACTCCTGAAATGGAGGTGGGAATAGTCTGCAAAATGTTAACTTTTTTCATCCTTAAATAAATGTTGATAGCATCTCTTAATGCCCATCATGTATGTTAACCCGTTTGGTTAATAATTCTTCACCAATAACCCTTTTTTTTCAATATCACATTCACTGTCCTCAAGCTCTCAGACACAGCGCTACACTGATGAACCTCCTGAACCTCAGACTCACCTTTTTCTCTTCTCAATTCTAGTTTCAGTGGAACTTGCCTACTTCCTATCGTGCATTCACAGACATATTGTATAGTTTCAACCATATTGGCCACGTACTCTGGAACTCGCTCTCAACACCTTTCTTACCAGTTTCAAATTCTTTCTCAAAGGCAACTTGTTGTAATATGCCACATCAACTTTTCTGTTTTGAAGTCCCTTAAGACATTTCACTTTGTTAAAAGTGCTATACAAGCACAAGTAATGTAGCCATCTAGGATGGCCACTTCCAGAACACAAAATGGATGCTCACAGAGAATGTAGGGAAATGTGGGCAATACTAGACAACAAGCAGGCACAGAGCCTGAATGTATATTTGGGAAGCAGTTACCAGACAGAATCGAAACTCTGGGTCGATTAACATATTGATGGCCCATCTCCGAGGAACAAAGGACTAACGCTCAGATAGTTGATACTGTCGCAGACATCCCGGCACCAGTACCCCAACCGAAAGTCACAAACAAAGCAAGGCCAACGGCCACCTAAGACATGCCCAGCCATCAGGGCACCCACCCCTTTATTGGTTAAGATTGATAACAATGATCGAGAAGCTGCCCAATTAATTGGGACCAAGTTTAAGACCCGCCTAAAAGTGCGCAAAGCCCCTCCAAGTATAAGAAGGAACCCCCACGAGAGATGTGCTCTTTTGGATTCAGCTCTCAAGCGGAGAGACCCATCCACCGGCATCACCAGAAGCAAGTACGACCTTCATTGTTCTCCTGTTACCTCTTCGAACCCAACAGCCTCAGGTTCGAACAACGGCCATTGTTCCTCTGACTAAGTGGGCACCCGAAGCTAAGTATAGGTGTTAGCGATAGAGATAGTTTAGTTTGTAGTATTATCGTGTATGAGTAGATCTTACTGTGTGTAAATAAATAGTATTGACTTTGAACTAACTAACTGGTGTATTGGCTCTTTGATCGGTATTCGGGTTAAACCTTGTGGCGGTATCGAGAGATACACATAATTAGGATTAAGAAAGGCATCTATGTTGACCGCCATATTTATAACCAAATAAACAGAGCAACATTACTGGCGACTCTGGTGGGACTCGACCTAGAAGTGGCTTTGTCACTCCAAGAGAACTCAAATTTGAATTAGAATCCAATTGGAAAAAGAAAAACCACAAGCGTAAGACCAATATTGATCAAACCACCAAGATTCGGAAGTGTGTTATTTGCATACGTACTAACAAGGGATACAAGGTAAACTTGATAGATTTTGTTGCGTAAAACTGTTGGGAGTTTTGTAGACCGGAAAATAGCGTAAGCCGTACCCGTGTTTACATCACCACTTTATTCCCCCGGTTCCAAATTCGGTAGAAACCCAGAGATAACAATAGAAATGGCAATGAAGGCAATGGAATGCCTTATGAACCCCCAGGAATTTGAGGTCGCAGTGACCAGTAGAGCAGGGCAGTGTCCCCTATGGGAAGAGGAAATTAGAAAATATCTCAAAGGGAAAGGAGCGAATTTTGTGCAAACGATGAAACAGGTCCCGGGAGTATAGGACATACTTGGTGGGAGAACCTGACCGAGATCCAAAAGAAAAGCTTAGGGAAAGCTCGTAAGCTGATGGCAATCATGTCCTGCTTGGCACAATTGCGAAGCACAGAGGAAGTTGTGAGGACGCTCCGCAGAGAGACTGAAGAGAGAGACAAGGATAGTGAGGGAGACGTGAGTGAGTACGAGAAAGTTAACAGGGAACTTAGAGAACAGTTAGCGGCGAAGGACAAGGAGATGGCGGATGTCAAACGGGCACACCAATCTTGTCTCGCCCATTTAAGCAGCTTTCAGTCGCAATATGATAAGGTCTACCAAGACACGCAACGCGCGGTGTTGGTAAGAGAAGAAACAGAACACCAAGCCGAGCAATTACAGAAACAATGTAACAATTTAAAAGCAGCCCTACGAGCACTCCACAGTTCTACGACGGAACAAAGGCAGAGCTCGGTAGATCACGCCAAATGCCGAAAGCAAATTGCAGACCTGCAATCCATGCTTTCTGTGCAAAATGGATTCCAGAATACATTTGGACCTCAGTTAGACCAAGAAAATGGCCCCAATTGGCAGGAGTTAAATGAGACTGCCCATAGATATGTACATGGCACATGTACACAGGACAAACCACAGAAAAGAAAAGCACCCCCACCCCCGCCTGCAGAGGCAGAGCACCACCCTATGAACCCCGTCACCACACAGCGCAGGGCCACAACAGATGGAGACCCCAATTTTCTGTACACCACCCCATTAACTGTCACTCAATTAAGGGACACGTGCGATAAGATAACACCGTTCCTACCCACATCGGACCCACACCATTATTTCACAGGAGTCAAACAGCAGGTGACCATGTACGGCCTTGGTGAAAACGAGCAAATGAAGCTCACAGTTTTGAGCCTCAACCCCTCAGTCGTGGCAGCCCTTCCCGACCCACAAAATGTAGGAGGAGGCACCCTCCAAGAAATGCATTCAGCGATCCTAGATGCGATCGGCTACAATAAGGGAGACCCCGTAGAAGGCCTAAACAAATGTGGGCAGAAAAAGACCGAGCACCCCACAGTGTTAGCTGGACGCCTGTGGATTCATTTCACAGCGGTATTCGGAGAGTTAGCCCGCGCCCATTTGACCCCAGACAATATGGCCAAATGGACTCGAATCCTAGTCTCTCATGCAACAGAAGCAGGACAGGGAGCTTGCACCAATTCTGACCCCTCAGACGAGACCCACAATGAGAAATGGGTACTAAAGAGATTGTCCCGAGGTTGGGAACAGTCCATTCAGGGAAAATCAGATTACAGTAAAGCAGAGGAAGAGCAGGCAGATGCTAACATGCACCCAGTTAGGACGCATCAGAACCCCGCATGGGTAAATGAGGGAAGAAACAGCCCACAGCAGCCTAAATCCCAAGAATGTTACAATTGCGGACAATTAGGACACTACGCACAAGAGTGCAATGCGCCCCAGAAACAGCAGCGAAACCAGCAGGCAAACGCCCTGAATAAGAATAGGGCCAAGCCAATTCATAATATCAGCTCCCGTTCCGATAATGCAGATATGAACGGCACCGATTGACGGTGTTCGGACTCCCCAACTTGGGTCTGCGACACCCTTTGGGACAAGTCCAGAAGGCCGGTAGTGGCAGGCACAGTCCAGGGACACCCCGTAGAATTTCTTTGGGACACAGGAGAGTCCCGCACCATGCTAAACTCCTCCACAATGTTTCAACGAGACGCATGGCCCACCACAGACATCATTACTCTCAACGGTTTTACAGGGCACTTACAGCAGGGTCACATCACAGCCCTGTAGCGATTCAGATAGGGAACATTAAAACCAAACACCCCGTAGTTCTACTCGATCTACCCCAGACAGCTGAACACATTTTAGGTATAGATTTTATGAGCTCCCACAATCTATCGTTCGACCCCGTAAACAAGTGTGTGTGGGGAATGGCAAAGGCACGAGCCCCGCCACGCTCACAGTTGGAGATTACGCAGACAGAATTAGCGCCGTAGGAGACTTCTGGTTCGACGCTCGAGCCATTAGTCAGGACAGAGAAGTTAGGGACGTTTTGCAGCGACACAAAGCAGCTTTTGCCCAGCACAAGCATGACTGTGGCAAGATCGCTGGCTTAGTAAACATTACAGGTCCCGACACCAAACCCCAAAAACAGTACGGTTTTCCCCAAGAAGCAGAGGGAGAAATCGCAAAGGTTATCCAGAGTCTGCTTGATCAAGGCGTACTCCGTTCAGTAGCCTCAACGAACAATGCCCCAATTTGGCCTGTCAGGAAACCCGATGGATCATGGCGACTGACCATCTATTATCGGGAACTAAACAAAGTAACCCCAATAGCAGCCCCCACCGTAGCCACGAGTCCTGAGACAATGCTAAAACAGGGACTCCAGTCAAATTTTTTTTCGGTTTTGGACATTAGCAACGGCTTTTGGTCCATTCCATTGGATAAAGCGTGCCAATATAAATTTGTTTTCACCTTCCAGGGACAGCAATACACGTGGATGTACCTACCGCAAGGCTTCCACAACTCCCCCTCCATTTTCCACCGACAGCTGGCGAATGGATTAGCCAAATTTTCCCGACCCGATTGCCTTGTCCAGTATGTAGACGACTTGCTTCTACAGACCGACACTAAGGGAGAGCACATTTCACATCTCACCGAATTATTAGGACTCCTTCACAAAATTCGATGTAAAGTAAACCCCAAAAAGGCCCAGATTCTCCAGGAGAAAGTAATTTACTTCGGCACAGTGATCACCCACGGCAAACGCGAGATCAAGCAGAAACGCATCGACTTTATTGTCAATTACCCCTGCCCCATAATGTCACAGCCCTCCGGTCATTTCTAGGATTGGTTGGCTACTGTAGGAATCACATCGATGGTTTTGCGACAAAGGCAGCCCCTCTTTCCGAACTCCTAAAGAAGCAAGCCCCATGGGAATGGCTTCCACAGCCCACGAATGCCGTGGATGCATTAAAACGAGCCCTCAGCACAGCCCTGCATGACAGGTCCCAGATCCACTCTCCCCATACGCAATTGAGATTGCAATCACTGACCGAACCCTTTCAGCCGTGCTCCTCCAGGAAAGACACGATCATTTAGGCCCCGTAGCATACGCCTCAAGAGTTCTAGACCCAGTTGAGCAAGGATTTTCTGTCTGCGAAAGGCACCTGCTCACAGTTTCTTGGGCTGTTCAATACTTCACCTACATAACAGAACTCAACCCCGTCACCATTTTAACAGAGCACATCTCAACCCAACTTCTACTAGATGGTAGACTAAAGGACGGCACCGTCAACCAAATTTGCACCGCCCGATGGACCCTTCTCTTACAAGGATGGGACATTGCAGCAAAGAGGACAAAAACACACACTTTCCTCGCAGACACTTTACATTACGCAGGCACCCCACCTGAGTGTGAAATAATCACCATCAGGCACAACACAGGACCCTTTGTACCAAAGGCAGCTCCCCTGAAACCAGGTACTACACCCCAGAGACCCCAGCCCACAGACATAGGTGCACCCCTTAAGATTTATGTGGATGGCTCCTCCACAGTTTTGAACGGTAAACAAATTACTGGTTGTGGCATATATGTAGAGGGCGCGCAGGGACACGCGTTAGAGGAGATATCTTTGAAATTGCCTGGACATCTAGGCTCACAGGCAGCAGAATTAGCAGCCATAGCATATATTGTAGAGCACCCCGACTCATTCCTGACCCCAGCCGACATATACTCCGACAGCCTATATGTCTGCAATAGTTTAACGGAATTCCTACCCCTGTGGGAATCTAGAGGATTTGTTTCTGCGGATGGAAAACCCCTACCCTCAGCCCCATTACTCCAGCATATTCTAAGGACAGCTAAAGATCGGAAATATGGTATTATTAAAATTCGTAGCCACCATCATTCTTCCCCCCCTGGTAACGTTAAGGCAGGCACTCTAGCAAAGGCAGGTTCCAGACACAGTCACTTTTGGAATCCCCCCAAGAGTGCCCCAGTTCACATGGTCCAGGTCTCACAGACCAACATTCAGGATCTAGCCCAGGCCCAAAAAGACGCACAGCTCAGGGAAGTTTTAAAAGGTAACTTCCCAGCCCCCTACGATGAATACAAGAACACTTGGATGACACATGACGGTATCATTTTAAAAGAAGGTATTTATGTAGTCCCCACCCAGGACAGAAACCAAATTATCTGTCAATTCCATGACAATCATGGACATCAAGGCATAGAAGCAACACTCGCCCACCTCAGACCTCTCTGCTGGTGGCCTGATTTGAAATGCAATGTAACGCATTACATTGAAAACTGTTTAATCTGCGCCCAGAACAATCCGGACAGATATGCAAGAAAAGGTCAGCTTAGTCACACCTGCCCTGTTAATGGCCCCTGGACGAATTTGCAGATTGATTATATAGGACCACTACCCCCCTGCAAGAATGGTTTTAAGTATGTGTTGGTGGTCATCGACACCCTCACGAAATGGGTGAAAGCTTCCAACCAGAAGGAACACAGCTAAAGCGACAGCCAAGATCCTCACTCAGCACATTTTTACAAGATGGGGACTTCCACGCAGCTTAGAGTCAGACCAAGGCTCACATTTTACAGGACGAGTGATGACAAACGTCCTCACAATTTTCGGCATCCGCCAAAAATTCCACATTGCATATCACCCCAATCAAGCGGAATAGTAGAGAGAATGAATAGGACTCTCAAGGCAACCCTAAGGAAAATGGTGCAACAGCACAATAGCACCTGGGACACAGTTCTCCGCTTTGCACTAATGTTCATAAGGAACACGGTATCCACGTCGACAGGATACACCCCCCACACCCTCATGACCGGAGGACCCATGAAGGGGACAGAATACTCGTTAGGACTGGATTTGACCAGCCCCACAGTCACCACCCTCACCCATGAGAAAGAAGTTCAGCAGATTCTCGATAATGTAAAAGCAGCCCAGCAGCTTTTAGGCTTGGGACACGAAAGAAGCAAAGTAAAGTTTGTTTTGACAAAACAGTACACGCCACAGAATTTGTTGTAGGGCAGCAGGCCATGCAGAGGCACGACTCCGCCTCTCCCTTCATTCAACCAGCACCGACAGCGACAGCCCCATGTTCTGAAGTCCCTTAAGACATTTCACTTTGTTAAAAGTGCTATATAAGCACAAGTAATGTAGCCATCTATGATGGCCACTTCCAGACCACAAAATGGACGCTCACGGAGAATGTAGGGAAATGTTGACAATACTAGACAACAAGCAGGCACAGAGCCTGAATGTATATTTGGGAAGCAGTTACCAGACGGAATCGAAACTCTGGGTCGATTAACATATTGATGGCCCATCTCCGAGGAACAAAGGACTAACACTCAGGTAGTTGATACTATCGCAGACATCCCGGCACCAGTACCCCAACCAAAAGACACAAACAAAGCAAGGCCAATGGCCACCTGAGACATGCCCAGCCATCAGGGCACCCAGCCCTTTTATTGGTTAAGATCGATAACAATGATCGAGGAGCTGCCCAATTAATTGGGACCAAGTTTAAGGCCCGCCTAAAAGCGCGCAAAGCCCCTCCAAGTATAAGAAGGAACCCCCACGAGAGATGTGCTCTCTTGGATTCGGCTCTCAAGTGGAGAGACCCATCACCAGCATCACCAGAAGCAAGAAAGTTCAAGGTCAACGCTCGCTACCAGACGGACGACCTTAGCTGTTCTCCTGTTACCTCTTTGAACCCAACAGCCTCAGATCCGAACAACGCCCATTGTTCCTCTGACTAAGTGGACACCCGAAGTTAAGTATAGGTGTTAGTGATAGAGATAGTTTAGTTTGTAGTATTATCGTGCATGAGTAGATCTTACTGTGTGTAAATAAATAGTATTGACTTTGAACTAACTAACTGGTGTATTGGCTCTTTGATCGGTATTCGGGTTGAACCTTGGGGCGGTATCGAGAGATATCTGGCGACTCTGAAAGTATACACATAATTAGGATTAAGAAAGGCGACCATATTGACCGCCATATTTATAACCAAATAAACAGAGCGACAGTAACCAGAAAATTCCTCAGAACTGCCACTACTCCACTGCCATAACTTTTATCATGTAAACAATGATTTGGAGCTGGATTTAGCCTCTTCTGGGGGCGGAGTGGAGGCAAGTGGGCAGGGAATCTCACACCACTGGCATTCATGCTGGTTCCCTGGCTCCATCCCATTGGGATGGTACTCATTATAGAATGTATCTGTTGAAGAGTTCTTCATAGTTTCCTGTATGTTAACAGCAAGTCTTTATTAACCACTTGCAGCTATATGCAACTATATAATACAGGGTTCAGTCTTAATACCTCTCTGACCAACACTGCACTGACCTCTAGGTCTAGGTCATGTGCCTTCTTGCATCACTATGTGGGCAGTACTGTACTCAATCACATGTTAACCCTGTATTGTTATGGGTCAGGGTTTAGAGAATCCTATAGGGTATCATGGAGTTCACCTGACCCACAACTTTTAATAAATTGTGGTATGGGGAGCACACGGCTCACTCTACAGGTATGGTACAGCAGAAATGGAAAAGTATTTTTTAAACAAAACAATGTTTATTCGATGAACTCAAGTTAACCTTTTTAAAACAAACAGTAAATATCTTAGCAACCATCAATTCAAAGATAACCACCAAACAATACAACACGAAGTAACCTGTATGCTATCCTTTTACACCCAAAAGACTTAACAAACCTTTAAACAGAAGCACATCAGGGTTTACATTCAATACTGAAAACATTTAAATTTCTGAATTCACCAAATCATCAAGAGATAGTCCTTCATGGCAGAGAGATCAACAGTACAGCTGCTTTGGCTGACTTCAGCTGCAACACTGAAAAACGAAACCAAAAAGACAGACACACCCAAGCTTTTCTCAAAGTGAAAGTAAAAGCAGAACCAGGGCCCAGCTCCACCCACACTCTGACATCACTTCAGTAACATGAGCAGCCAAACATTTCTTAAAGCGAAATTCTCATGACAGTATATACCAGTTCCTTATACTACATCTCCCCCCAACTAATTATTCAGCGGATATAGAGTGACTTTAGTTTACTTCAAGTCTTACATTAGTCTTATGCATTAACCTTAATGTTACAACATTAATGTTATTCCAGTATTATTACTATGACAGTATTAACATTAACAACATTCTCATCCCCATCTTGCCTCTGAAAGTTCTTGGGTTAGTGTTTCAAGCAGTCAGGAGGCCTCATATCCCTTCCACATCCCATTCACTGTTCTGTTAAAGGAGTGGTCTGCTCTGGTAGTTCAGGTTCTTGTTGTTGGCTGCAAGGTTGGACTGGCACTTGGGTATGCTTTTATTCTTATCAGCGCTGTTGCTTCACAGTCCCAGGGATCCGGCTTCGATTCCCGGCTTGCGTCGCTGTCTTTGCGGAGTCTGCATGTTCTCCCCGTGTCTGTGTGGGTGCTCTGGTTTCCTCCCACAAAGGCCCGAAAGACGTGCTTGTTAGGTGAATTGGACATTCTGAATTCTCCCTCTGTGTACCCGGAGTGCTGGAGTGTGGTGGCTAGGGGGTTTTCACAGTAATTTCATGGCAGTGTTAATGTAGGCCTACTTGTGACACTAATAAAGATTATAATTATTATTATTTATGTTGAACCAGACCTGGTCGGTTGGGCTGCTGTATCGATGCCTGGTTACTGTTACTCTCGATCATTGCTTGCAAAGTGGATGACTATACCGTTTGTCTCCTTGATGCTGGAAGCCCACCGAGGCCAAGGAAGAGCATTCCTCCAGCCGGAAGAAGGTTGAGTTGACATCTGCTTTTTGCTGTCAATGTTGAGAGACTGCTGCACAGTTGCAGCGTCCCTTGTGGTTGTGACATGCTGGCTGGAAGTTGCAGTGTGTGCACAGTGGTTGATGTGTCAACCAGCTATACCATCATTGCAGTTGGAGGTAGAGGCTTCTCAGACTGCAGATCATTTTCTGGTACAGCTTTCACTGGAGGTGACACTGTATTCTGCTGGACGGTAGGTTGGTCTGACCTTTGGGGACTTTCTGGGTCCTGGAATGATAATGGACAGACATCTGGTGGGGGGGAAACACGAAACAAGAAGAGCGGAAGGGAGGGAGAGAGAGAGAAAGAGACAGGGGAGGCAAAGGGTGGCTGCTGCTTATTCCCCAGAGGACTGACTAGCATTCAAAATCCCGAGGCTTTTGCTTTGCTTTCTCCATTGAACCAAAGCAAGTTCCTCTCTCACACTCCTCTCTCTCTCTCTCCCTGATCCGCAAAGAAAGACGAGAGATTGAAAGTGGAATTTGAGGCTGAATATTCTTTAGTGTTTGAGCACATAGGACCACGCTGTCCTGGCTGGCTAGTGACAGTGGTAGCATTGACATCCTCCGGTCTCTGGAGGGGATTCAGGGCTATGCATGTATCCATACTCAGGAGAGAGAAATGTGCTTATGGATGATGTGCATCAGCTCAGTGGTTTGTTTGCTGCCAAACTTCAGTAGTTCCAGGATCATGAGGATTGAACCTCTCCCCTCCCACCCCACTTTATAAAGCAGAGTGCCCACTGTTCAAAGCTACAGTCCTTCAAGATGGCGCCATTCTTCACTGTAGAACAATGGATTTCCCATGCTCGCCAGTTTGAGGGGCTTCACAAAATGGCGGCATTGTGCTTTAGGAGGAAGAATTCTCAACAATGGCTGCATGAGTCGGCTGGCTGTTGACTTGATTTAGTCAGCGCTGTAGTTATTGTGAGTAGTGAGGCATTTAAATTAACCACAGGCTTGTTGTTTAAAGATTCGGATGGTCCCGAGGATCCCGAGAGGCTGAGTAATTTAATTTTTCTTCCAACCCAGAGTCTCTGTGTGGAGGCTCGGAGTCAAAAATCAGGATTAGCAACAAGTTTTGTTCAAACGCTGTTTCTCACTGAAGTAAGATGGGCTTCTCAGGACTGGCTGCAGCCTTGATAATAAGGAAATGCTGTTCACCCTTACAGATTATGAACTCTGCGTGCTGAAACTGGACTTCCAAGGAAGATTCAATGGAGTCCTCTGCTGCTGTAAAACTTCTGCCCTTAGGTTCCAGGCTCTTCTCTCTGGAGTTTTCTATGGTGAATTTCTTCCGCTTCTGTTGGTTCAGTTGGGAGTGTCTTTCCGTTCAGAATCCAGTGAAGGTGTTCTTAATCTGTCAGCGTTCCGGTGAGGATGAGGATATTTGATCCAGAGCTGCCAATATGGTAGCACAGTGGTGAGGACAGTTGCCTCACAGCTCCAGGGTCCCAGTTTCGATTCCCGGCTTGGGTCACAGTCTGTGCGGAGTTCTCCCCCTGACTGCGTGGGTTTCCTCCAGCTGTCCCAGTTTCCTCCCACAGTCCAAAGATGTGCTTGTTCGGTGGATTGACCATGCCAAATTTCTCTTCGTGTCCAAAAAGGTTAGGTGGGGTTACTGCGTTACGGAGTAGGGTGGAGGCATCGGCTTAAGTAGGGTGCTCTTTCCAAGGGCCGGTGCAGACTCGATGGACCAAAAGGCCTCCTTCTGCACTGTAGATTCTACAATCTATAAGGCCTGAAGATCATAAGACATAGGAGCAGAATTAGACCTTCGGCACATCGAGCCTGCTCCGCCATTCAATCATGGCTGATTGGTTCTCATTCCCATTCTCCTGCTTTCTTATAAATCAAGATCCTATCTATCTCTGAATTAAAGACGCTCAGTTATAGGGCGGCATGTGGCACAGTGGTTAAATTGGGACTGCGGCGCTGAGGACCCGGGTTCGAATCCTGGCCCTGGGTCACTGTCCATGTGGAGTTTGCACATTCTCCCCATATCTTCGTGGGTTTCACCTCCACAACCCAAAAGAGGTGCAGGTTAGGTGGATTGGCCATGCTAAATTGCCCCTTAATTGGAAAAAAATAATTGGATACTCTAAATTATTATTTTTTTAAAGACACTCAGTGATTTGGCCTCCACAGCCTTCTGCGGCAAAGAGTTCCACAGATTCGTCACCCTCTGGCTGAAGACATTTCTCCTCATCTCTGTTTTAAAGGATCGTCCCTTCAGTCTGAGGCTGTGCCCTCGAGTTCTAGGGTTTCCTGCTAGTGGAAACATCCTCTCCACTTCCACTCGATCTAGGTCCCTCAGTATCCTGTAAGTTTCAATAAGATCCCCCCTCATCCTTCTAAACTCCATCGAGAACAGACCCAGAGACCTCAATTGCTCCTCATATGACAAGTTCTTCATTCCAGGGATCATTCTTGTGAGCCTCCTCTGGACCCTTTCCAAGACCGACATATCCTGCATTAGATATGGGGCCCAAAACAGCTCAGAATACTCCAAATGGGGTCTGACCAAACCTTATACAGCCTCAGAAGTACATCCCTGGTCTTGTATTCTAGCCCTCTCGACATGAATGCTAACATTGCATTTGCCTTCCTAACTGCTGACTGAACCTGCACGTTAATCTTAAGAGGATCGTGAACAATGACTCCCAAGTCCCTTTGTGCTTCTGATTACCTAAGCTTTTTCCCATTTAGAAAATAGACTATACCTCTATTCTTCCCACCAAAGTCCATAACCTCACACTTTTCATCATTGTATTCCATCTTCCACTTCTTTGCCCACTCTCCTAGTCTGTCCAAGACCTTGTGCACCCTCCCTACTTCCTCAATACCACATGCCCCTCTGTCGATCTTTGTATCTTCTGCAAACTTAGCAACAGTGCCCTAAGTTCCTTCTTCCCAGCACCGACCCCTGAGGCACACCACGAGTCATCGGCTGCCATCCTGAAAAAGACCCTTTATCTCAACTCTCTGCCATCTGGCTTAACTTATTTAACCGCCTCCTATATGGCACCTTGTCAAAGGCCTTCTAGAAATCTAAATAGATCACGTCCACTGGTTCTCTTTTGTCTAACTTCCCTGACACCTCCTCAAAGAATTCTAACAGATTTGTCAGACATGACCTCCCCTTGACGAAGCCGTGCTGACTCAGTCCTATTTTATCATGCATTTCCAAGTACTCCACAATCTCATCTTTGATAATGGATTCTAAAATCTTACCAATGACCGAAGTCAGGCTAACCAGCCTATAATTTCCTGTCTTCTGCCTCCCTCCCTTCTTAAACAGTGGTGTTACATTAGCCACTTTCCAGTCCTCTGGGACCTTCCTGCCTCCAGTGATTTTTGAAAGATCATCACCAATGCCTCCACAATCTCCTCAGCTATCTCTTTTAGGACCCTATTGTGCAGACCAACCGGTCCAGGTGATTGGTCTACCTTCAGACCTTTCAGTTTCCCCAGAGTCTTCTCCTTCGTGAAGGCCACTGCACTCACCTCTGCCCCCTGATTTTCCTGGAGCTCTGGAATCCCACTGGTGCCTTCCACCGTGAAGACTGGTGCAAAGTAACTATTCAGTTTCTCTGCCATTTCTTTGTTTCCTATTACTACCGCTCCAGCCTAATTTTCCAGCGGTCCAATGTCTATTCTTGCCTCTCTCTTACCTTTAATATAGTGAAAAAAAAATCTTGCTGTCTTCTTTTATATTACACTTACAGTTCATCTTCTCCCCCCCCCCCCCTTTCATTTTAGGCTTCTCACTAATCCGCACCCTTGACTTCCCTCGTAAACCATCGATGCCTCGTCCTCCCCTTAACAGGTTTCCTCCTCCTTGGGATGAATTTCTGTTGTACCTTCCAAATAACCCGCAGAACCCCTGCCATTGCTGTTCCACTGTCTTCCCTGCTGGGCTTCCCTCGCAATCAACTCTGGCCAGCTCCTCCATCATGACTTTGTAGTTACCTTTATTCAATTGTAAAACCGTTACATCTGATTCAGCTTCTCCCTCTCGACTGCAGGGAAAGTGCTATCATATTGTGGTCATTGCCCCCTAAGGGTTCCTTCACCTTAAGTTCCCGAAGCAAGTCTGCCTCAATTCACTTCACCAGATCCTGAACTGCCTGTTCCCTAGTGGACTCTACCACAAGCTGCTCCAAAAAAATATCTCTTAGACATGCCCCAAATTCCTTTTCTTGGGAGCTGCTACCAACCTGATTTTCCCAGCCACCTGCAAATTGAAGTCATCCATGATTATTGTAAAATTGCCTTTCTTATATGCCTTTTCTATCTCCCGATGTATTTTCTGCCCCGCATCCTGACTAGTGCTAGGGGGCCTGTACGTAACTCCCATCAGGGTCTTTTTTCCTTTGTGATTCCTCAACTCTACCCACACAGATTCTATGCCTTCCAATCCTATATCGCTTCTTGCTATCGATTTCATTTCATTCCTTACTGATAATGCAACCCCACCCCCTCTGCCCATGTGTCTGACCTTTCAATAGGACACATATCCTTGGATATTTATATCCCAGACCTGATCCCCTTGCAGCCAGGTTTCTGTGATGCCCACATCATTGTACCAGCCAATTCCAAGGTGAGCAACAATCTCATTTACCTTGTTCCGTATACTGCACTCATTTAGGTACAAAACTCTCAGTCCTGCATTGACTGGCCCCCTTCTCATATTTATCCCCTTTTTTGCTCTGCCTGAAGATAGATTCTTACCATCTTCTATACTCTGTTCTATTGCATGTTCTCAAAACTTTACTAACTTTTCCAGAGCCCTCGGCTCCTTTCACTAACTTAAAGTCCTCATCATTAACCTACACTTCTACCTTCACCTTTAACTTGAATTTTCTAATTCTCCATACAACCGAACCCTCCCCTGCCCCAACTATTTAGTTTAAATCCCTATCTACAGCCCTAATTATGTGATTCGCCAGGACTCTGGCGCCAGCATGATTCAAATGAAGACCGTCCTATCGGAACAGGTCCCCTCTTCTCCAGTACTGGTGCCAATGTCCTATGAATTCAAACCCATTCTCCCATGCATTTACCTCTTTAATCTTATTGACCCTACGCCAATTAGCTCGTGGCTCAGGCAGTAATCCTGAGATTATTACCTTTTTGGTTCTGCTTTTTAATTTAGTTCATAGCTGTTCAAACACCCTCTGTCCTTGTTCTACAGATGTCATTGGTACCTACGTTGGTGTTGATTGCAGAATGTGTCTGTTAAGGATATCTTTGTAGTTTTTGGTATGTTAACAGCAATTCTTTACTACCTACTGGTAACTATATACAAGTATACAGTAAAGGGTACAGGCATGGAGCGATCTCCATCCTAGGTCTTAACATGTCTCTGGCCAACATTACACTGACCCTAGTTCTTTAGATCATGTGCCTCTGTCGTCACCGTGTGGGCGGCACTGGACTGAGACCCACACTAACCATGTATATACCAGACCCTTATACTACACATCCCACCTCCAGGCCATTATCCTGAAAGTGGGATTGGGGGCGATGTGGAGGGTGGGAGAGCTCCTTGCCTGTAAATGGCAGGGAACAATTCACTTAGTTAATGGCCATTTAAAGACAATTGGGATTATCCAGTTGGCCTGCAGAATTCTGCAGGCAGCAAGGGACAGTTAAGCTGCCTGGAGGAGATGGCTGGGTGACAGGCCGGCACTCCAGGTAGGCTGAAAGCACTCCCCCCCCCCCCCCCCCCTCCCCAGAAAAACCAGGCTTCAGCTACAACTGCAAGGTGCCTTTGAAATGGTTCCCCCACCCACCCCACAATAGTAACCATGTTCCAAAATCTGTTTTTTTACATTACATTTGGAAAGTTTGGGGCACCCACTCCTTCACTTACCTGTCATGATCTCCAGCTGTTGCTTTCATCTGGAAGGGCCTTCAGTTGGCCTTCCGTCTTCCAGAGCCTGTCGGTCCGCCATCCTTGGCAAGCTTGCCTTCTTGCCATCAATTGGTCAATTCAAGTCACACTGTGGGCTTCTGATGGACGGATCCTGAAGCCAATAGGAAACCCTGCCCTTGGCTGTTCTTCATGGCCATCGTACAGATATCACCATAATTACACTTCACCGCTGTGCTGCTCTATAATGTCATCTAACTTTTTATTCATTTCTACACAGACCATTTAAAAGACTGAAATTATCCAGCCATTCCCTCTTGCGTGATCTTCCGGTCCTGGAAGATCCCGTCGCCAGCAAATGGCCGTCGCCTCCACTGTTGGGAAACACGCTGTGAGAGGGGCGGAAAATCATGCCTTTTGACACTGAGACCGTGTCTGGTGTCCTTGTGCACTTGTCTCCACCTGTATCATTACAGAAATTACCAAGACTGGTCACTCACTGAAACAAGCCTTTCTCTTTCTCTGTTGGCACTGAATCATTCCCCAATACAATTGTGCTTTCTTCACAAACCTCCTGACATCGTACAAGTTAAACTGCTCAGCAAGCTGTGGAAGTGCTTGAAGAATAATTGTTCGATGTGCGTCATAACTGGTTGTTTGTTGTCATCACTGAAATTGTATCTCCTGTGAGTTCATTTCCAATTCTTTAATCTCAACCAAAGAAATCTGGCCTTCCCATTAATCTTCAATGGCGCAAGTTGTGCTGTGTCCTCTCCTGGCACACAGTGAGCTGGATTTGACTAACCCTCTAAGGACAAGCTTGGAGAGAGCAGTAACATAACAAGGGAAGGCAGGGTGGTCTGTTAGGACACCTAGAGTTTTACTAGTGACAGGGAAAGGTGGAGGACGGCATTCCCATCCAGAGGTCAAGTGTGCCACTTCAGTGTCCAATTATGGGTCTCCTCTTGCCAGTGCTGGCATTTTGCCAATGACAGATGGGTCGGGTCACCAACCCTTCCAGAATAGCTGGGAGTCTACTGAAATTGACACCAATCTCCCAGAAGGCATTTTGGGTGATTTTAAAACACTATTTTAAACAAACCAGTCCATTAATTTGACATTAGTAACCACTAAATTGGGGAAACTACAACTCCCATCATCATGAGGCACTGCCATGCCGTCACGCCCTATGTCCCACTGGCCAATCAGAAGCGCGATACTGAAGGAAGCAGGTTTCCTGTAGAACCTCGCTGTTGGCCCGAACGATGTGTTCCTCTTTCCCTGGAAGAGCTAGTCTGGAGACATGGTGGTCTCCTCGAGCCCACGGCCGGGGATTGAGATCGGTCTTGAGCAGTTGAATCCTCCACCCCCCCACAGCACGACTCCTCCAAAGTCAACAAGTCTACCTCCAGCCCGGAGTCTCGATCTGTCAGGAAGCCTGTCAGCTGGTGACTTGTCTTGCTTTTCCAGGCAAAAGGCCAGATATGTGTGGGTGGTGGGAGTCTTCCCCCGTCCTGGAAGTTGCATTGCTTCAGCTGACTCTGCAGGCTCCAACTCGTCTGGCCGAGGGCAAATCCTCCATGGCTGATCAACTGAGCAGGCCGAGAAATCGCTGCTGATCAACTGGCACAGAAATCTATCGCCCGGGAGCAATTTATAGCTAAACGATTAGAGTTTCACAGTAAGGAAGTTGTTGCAAATATACAAGGTTTTGGTGAAACCGCACCAACAGTATTGTGCACGGTTTTGATCCCCTTATTTGAAGAAAAATGTAGTGGCATTAGAGGCAGTTCAGAGGAAGTTCACTCGGCTGATTCCAGAAATGAGCTGTTTGTCGTATGAAGAGCGATTGAACAGTTCAGGCCGATACTCTCAAGAGTTCTGAAGAAAGAGGGGAGATCAAATTGAGGTTTGCAAGATGCTAAAAGGCATGGATAAAGCAGAAGTGGAGCGGATGCTTCCTCTTGTGGGGCATTCGAGAACGAGAGGTTCTTAGGTTGTGAATGTGTGGAATTCACTACCCCAGAGAGTGGTGGATGCAGGGACAAAGAGTAAATTTAAGGAGGAGTTACACAGATTTTGAAATGATAATGGGTTGAACGGTTATGGAGAACAGGCAGGACGGTGGAGTCGAGGCCAGGATGAGATCAGCCATGATCAAATGGCGGAGCAAACTCGGATGGGCCAATTGGCCTAATTCTGCTCCTATATCTTATGACCATACCAGCTCATCCCAGAAGGATACTGCAAGCTTGTGTATTTGGGAAAAATACAACAGGCTGAACAAACATCCACCAGAAAGCATCCTCACTTTTTATTTTCTTTACTCACTGTTATAACTCCCATGGATGACACGGGATAAGGACCATCTGGATTCCCGTGACCTCCACAGAATAGCAACTTCCCTGTTAATGGGCGGGGCTTCCCCTTAACAAGGGGAGCCCTCACTTGTATATAAACCCTGTCCTAGGTGCAGTTCGGGGGAACGAGCTCCTTAGGGGAGTGAAGACGTGTTGTATTATTAATAAACCTTTATCCAGTATTTTCTACCTGCCGTTTATGCATGATACTTTATGCAGATTTAACACTGACAAACCATGAAAAAACAATGAATTTAAAATAATTGAGGAAGAAAATGGTTTATTGTTTGCAATAGACCTTAAATTCATCATTAAACAATTTCTCTCACATATTCCCCAGAGATGTCACCAGAGAACCCACACATGCCACATCACCGGCTGTCCATACCGACATGTCTGTCAACATCTCCCGGAATATGTCCAGCCAGAATTAGCTACGGGTGGGCCCTTCGCCAAGTGGGAAGACTTCCTAGTGAACACTAGCAGCTTTCCTGCGGTCTTGGTAGAGGGGCCCTCCTAACTGTGCACTCTTTAGCCCCTGGAGGAGCTTGCCAGTGGCAATGGCCATCCCTGTGGCAACAGACAGCCCCCCTCCCCCCCCCACCAGAGTGACAAGTCCCACTGATTCCGATCCCACTCACCTTTTTGCGAGAGCAGCATCCATCACTTCATCCTGTTAGAGACCCAACAGTAACCAGCACTCCTGGTCACACTATTGAGATTGACGTACTACCAGTCTTCCTATTGATCAGCAGTTCTTGGAGGAAGGCTCAACTTTTAAAGTAACAGGAGCCCCAATGGCATTAGTTTGCCAGGTAGGCCCAAAGTGCAGATGTGAGGTCCTGAAAACAGCCAGGGCATGGTACCCACCAGCTTCCATGCTCGCATCACCCTGCCACCCTGACTAAATTAATTCTAATGGGTACACAGATGCCAAAGTACATCATATCTGGTCTGCGGTTTGCCAGCAACTAAGCTTTAATGGATGTAAAATTGCAGGCTGCGGTGCTACAATTACACATTCTGTGGGAGTGGGTACAGCAGAACTTTCACCTCTTCATTCCTTGACTTCGACCTGAGGAAGATGATACATCCTAGATTTCTGTGGTAACATGACTGACTGTGGAGCATGTTTATGGAGCATGTTCCACATGACAAAACAAACAGAAATTTTCAGTGGATACTTGTCAGGCATTAGGCACTGCAAGTGCCTCATTTACTGTTGCAACTAGAATACAACACAATGCATTGACATCGCCTCCAAAAAATTATTTGATAACAATGTGCCATTACCTGTTCTTTTGGGAAACCATTCACTCGAAAGACATGCTTGTTAGGAGAATTGGACATTCTGAATTCTCCCTCAGTGTACCCGAACAGGCGACGGAGTGTGGGGACTAGGGGATTTTCACGGTAACTTCATTCCAGTGTTAATGTAAGCCTACTTGTGACATTATTAAAGATTATTATATTATTATTATACTTGTCTGCCATTCACTGCCACATACTTTAATGGAGTCCTTTCATGAATACCTTGGAAATCAGGCTAATACTTCTATATTATACTGTTCATAGAATCATAGAATTTACGGTGTAGATGCAGGCCATTCGGCCCATTGAGTCTACACCAACCCCTGAAAGAGCACCCTACCTAACCCACACCTCCACCCTATCCCCGTAACCTAGCAACCCCACCTAACGTTTGGGGCAATTTAGCGTAGCCAATCCACTTAACCCACACATCTTTGGACTGTGGGAGGAAACCGGAATACCTGGACGAAACGCACACAGACACTGGGAGAACGTGCAGCCACCACACAGACAGCGACCCAAGCCGGGAATCAAACCCAGATCCCTGGTGCTGTGAAGCAACAGTGCTAACCACTGTGCTGTCGTGCCCCCCTTACTGTTGTAAGGGTTTGTTCAATAGTTCTCAAGAAGAGGTTCAGAGCCTTGCATGTTTGAACAGTAGTGTTTATTGGTAACACAACTGTGTACATATGTAAAAGGTGTAGCCCAGACTAACTCCATGCTTACTTCTGGGCAGGTCTCTGCATACTCTTAGACTGACCCAGGTCCCTTGTCATGTGATCTTTGTAGCACACAGTGGGCTGGATTTTACTCACCCTCGAAGGACAGGCTTGGAGAGAGCAGTAACATAACGAGGGAAGGCAGGGTGGTCTCTTGGAATGCCTGGCATTTTATTGGTGACAGGGAAAGGAGGACGGCACTCCCACCCAGAGATCAAGTATGCCACTTCAGTGTGCGTGGTATTGTTTTCCAGGCCCACATTAACCAAAGAGACCAAACACCCTTTTACTAAATATACCACTGGAGAAAGGGGCAGTAGTTTAAGGGCAACTTTAGCTACGGACGCACTTCCCATAATGGCCCCTAAATCTCGCAAGGTGGCGAAAACATGATTCTTGACGGCGAGATGTCGGTTTCTGATCTTCCCTACCCCTCTCCGATGATGCCAGGAAGGGCGCGAGCCTAATTTGCATGCATTACCATCTCATCCACAGGCATCACAACGCGTCGTCTGCCCTTGTCGTACCCTCCCATCCAACTGGTGTGACAGCACGTTGGCACGAACACTGCTGCCCTTAAAAAATGGAAACCTGATGTCATGACCTTCAAGCGGAGAGGTCAGAGGTAATTGCGCATGTCACCACTTTCAACCAGCTGGTCCAAAAGGGAGAGAGGGCACCGGACAGCTCTGGGGATGGGGTGGGAACCAAGAAGCGGGTAGTTGTCGAGGTCTGTGCGTGCCCTCACACGGATCTGAAAGTCCATCTCCTCAGATCTGTAAATCTGTTTGCGGGCATCTATGAGGTTGGGCGAAGGCCTTGAGGTGGGGGAAGGGCGCTTTGAGGTCATAGAATCCATCACAGAATCATGATAGTGCAGAAGGAGGGCATTTATCCAATCAGGTCTGCACCGGCCTTCCATAAGAACACTCTCCCCAGGTCCACTCTCCCGCCCACCCCTCCCTATCCCCGTAACCCCGTAACCTGACCTGCAGATCACTGGGTACTAAGGGGCAATTCAGCAAGGCCAATCCACTTAACCTGTGCATCACTGGATACTAAGGGGCAATTCAGCAAGGCCAATCCACTCAACCTGCACATCACTGGATACTAAGCAGCAATTCAGCAAGGCCAATCCACCCAACCTGCACATCACTGGATACTGAGGGGCAATTCAGCAAGGCCAATCCACCCAACCTGCACATCACTGTACACTAAGGGGCAATTCAGCAAGGCCAATCCACCCAACCTGCACATCACTGTACACTAAGGGGCAATTCAGCAAGGCCAATCCACCGAACCTGCACATCATTGGATACTGAGGGGCAATTCAGCAAGGCCAATCCACCCAACCTCCACATCACTGGATACTAAGGGGCAATTCAGCAAGGCCAATCCACCCAACCTGCACATCAATGGATACTGAGGGGCAATTCAGCAAGGCCAATCCACCCAACCTGCACATCACTGTACACTAAGGGGCAATTCAGCAAGGCCAATCCACCCAACCTGCACATCACTGGATATTAAGGGGCAATTCAGCAAGGCCAATCCACCCAACCTGCACATCACTGGATACTGAGGGGCAATTCAGCAAGGCCAATCCACCCAACCTGCACATCACTGGATACTAAGGGGCAATTCAGCAAGGCAAATCCACCCAACCTGCACATCACTGGATACTGAGGGGCAATTCAGCAAGGCCAATCCACCCAACCTGCACATCACTGGATACTAAGGGGCAATTCAGCAAGGCCAATCCACCCAACCTGCACATCACTGGATACTAAGGGGCAATTCAGCAAGGCCAATCCACCCAACCTGCACATCACTGGATACTGAGGGGCAATTCAGCAAGGCCAATCCACCCAACCTGCACATCACTGGATACTGAGGGGCAATTCAGCAAGGCCAATCCACCCAACCTGCACATCACTGGATACTGAGGGGCAATTCAGCAAGGCCAATCCACCCAACTTGCACATCACTGGATACTAAGGGGCAATTCAACAAGGCCAATCCACCCAACCTGCACATCACTGCACACTAAGGGGCAATTCAGCAAGGCCAATCCACCCAACCTGCACATCACTGGATACTAAGGGGCAATTCAGCAAGGCCAATCCACCCAACCTGCACATCACTGGATACTAAGGGGCAATTCAGCAAGGCCAATCCGCCCAACCTGCACATCACTGGATACTAAGGGGCAATTCAGCAAGGCCAATACACCCAACCTGCACATCACTGGATACTAAGGGGCAATTCAGCAAGGCCAATCCACCCAACCTGCACATCACTGGATTCTAAGGGGCAATTCAGCAAGGCCAATCCACCCAACCTGCACATCACTGGATACTGAGGGGCAATTCAGCAAGGCCAATCCACCCAACTTGCACATCACTGGATACTAAGGGGCAATTCAACAAGGCCAATCCACCCAACCTGCACATCACTGGATACTAAGGGGCAATTCAACAAGGCCAATCCACTCAACTTGCACATCACTGGATACTAAGGGGCAATTCAGCAAGGCCAATCCACCCAACCTGCACATCACTGGATACTAAGGGGCAATTCAGCAAGGCCAATCCACCCAACTTGCACATCACTGGATACTGAGGGGCAATTCAGCAAGGCCAATCCATCTAACCTGCACATCACTGGATACTGAGGGGCAATTCAGCAAGGCCAATCCACCCAACTTGCACATCACTGGATACTAAGGGGCAATTCAGCAAGGCCAATCCACCTAACCTGCACATCACTGGATACGAATGGGGAATTCAGCAAGGCCAATCCACCCAACCTGCACATCACTGGATACTAAGGGGCAATTCAGCAAGGCCAATCCACCTAACCTGCACATCACTGGATACTGAGGGGCAATTCAGCAAGGCCAATCCACTCAACCTGCACATCACTGGATACTAAGGGGCAATTCAGCAAGGCCAATCCACTCAACCTGCACATCACTGGATACTAAGGGGCAATTCAGCAAGGCCAATCCACCTGACCTGCACATCACTGGATACTAAGGGGCAATTCAGCAAGGCCAATCCACCCAACCTGCACATCACTGGATACTGAGGGGCAATTCAGCAAGGCCAATCCACCCAACCTGCACATCACTGGATACTGAGGGGCAATTCAACAAGGCCAATCCACTCAACCTGCACATCACTGGATACTAAGGGGCAATTCAGCAAGGCCAATCCACCCAACCTGCACATCACTGGATACTAAGGGGCAATTCAGCAAGGCCAATCCACCCAACCTGCACATCACTGGATACTAAGGGGCAATTCAACAAGGCCAATCAACTCAACTTGCACATCACTGGATACTAAGGGGCAATTCAGCAAGGCCAATCCATCTAACCTGCACATCATTGGATACTAAGGGGCAATTCAGCAAGGCCAATCCACCCAACTTGCACATCACTGGATACTGAGGGGCAATTCAGCAAGGCCAATCCATCTAACCTGCACATCACTGGATACTGAGGGGCAATTCAGCAAGGCCAATCCACCCAACTTGCACATTACTGGATACTAAGGGGCAATTCAGCAAGGCCAATCCACCCAACCTGTACCTCACTGGATACTGAGGGGCAATTCAGCAAGGCCAATCCACCTAACCTGCACATCACTGGATACTAAGGGGCAATTCAGCAAGGCCAACCCACCCAAGCTGCACTTCACTGGATACTGAGGGGCAATTCAGCAAGGCCAATCCACCTAACCTGCACATCACTGGATACTAAGGGGCAATTCAGCAAGGCCAACCCACCCAAGCTGCACGTCACTGGATACTAAGCGGCAATTTAGCAAGGCCAATCCACCCAAGCTGCACATCACTGGATACTAAGGGGCAATTCAGCAAGGCCAATCCACCCAACCTGCACATCACTGGATACTAAGGGGCAATTCAGCAAGACCAATCCACCCAGCCTGCACATCACTGGATACTAAGGGGCAATTCAGCAAGGCCAATCCACCCAGCCTGCACATCACTGGATACTGAGGGGCAATTCAGCAAGGCCAATCCACCCAACCTGCACATCACTGGATACTAAGGGGCAATTCAGCAATGCCAATCCACCCAACCTGCACATCACTGGATACTAAGGGGCAATTCAGCAAGGCCAATCCATCTAACCTGCACATCACTGGATACTAAGGGGCAATTCAGCAAGGCCAATCCACCCAACCTGCACATCACTGGATACTAAGGGGCAATTCAGCAAGGCCAATCCACCCAACCTGCACATCACTGGATACTGAGGGGCAATTCAGCAAGGCCAATCCACCCAAACTGCACATCACTGGATACTAAGGGGCAATTCAGCAAGGCCAATCCACCCAACCTGCACATCACTGGATACTGAGGGGCAATTCAGCAAGGCCAATCCACCCAACCTGCACATCACTGGATACTAAGGGGCAATTCAGCAAAGCCAATCCACCCAACCTGCACATCACTGGATACTAAGAGGCAATTCAGCAAGGCCAATCCACCCAACCTGCACATCACTGGATACTGAGGGGCAATTCAGCAAGGCCAATCCACCCAACCTGCACATCACTGGATACTAAGGGGCAATTCATCAAGGCCAATCCACCCAACCTGCACATCACTGGATACTGAGGGGCAATTCAGCAAGGCCAATCCACCCAACCTGCACATCACTGGATACTGAGGGGCAATTCAGCAAGGCCAATCCACCCAACCTGCACATCACTGGATACTAAGGGGCAATCCAGCAAGGCCAATCCACCCAACCTGCACATCACTGGATACTAAGGGGCAATTCAGCAAGGCCAATCCACCCAACCTGCACATCACTGGATACTGAGGGGCAATTCAGCAAGGCCAATCCACCCAACCTGCACATCACTGGATACTAAGGGGCAATTCAGCAAGGCCAATCCACCCAACCTGCACATCACTGGATACTAAGGGGCAATTCAGCAAGGCCAATCCACCCAACCTGCACATCACTGGATACTATGGGGCAATTCAGCAAGGCCAATCCACCCAACCTGCACATCACTGGATACTAAGGGGCAATTCAGCAAGGCCAATCCACCTAACCTGCACATCACTGGATACTAAGGGGTAATTCAGCAAGGCCAATCCACCCAACCTGCACATCACTGGATACTAAGGGGCAATTCAGCAAGGCCAATCCACCCAACCTGCACATCACTGGATACTAAGGGGCAATTCAGCAAGGCCAATCCACCCAAGCTGCACATCACTGGATACTAAGGGGCAATTCAGCAAGGCCAATCCACCTAACCTGCACATCACTGGATACTAATGGGGAATTCAGCAAGGCCAATCCACCCAACCTGCACATCACTGGATACTAAGGGGCAATTCAGCAAGGCCAATCCACCTGACCTGCACATCACTGGATACTAAGAGGCAATTCAGCAAGACCAATCCACCCAACCTGCAGATCACTGGATACTGAGGGGAAATTCAGCAAGGCCAATCCACCCAACCTGCACATCACTGGATACTAAGAGGCAATTCAGCAAGGCCAATCCACCTGACCTGCACATCACTGGATACTAAGGGGCAATTCAGCAAGACCAATCCACCCAACCTGCAGATCACTGGATACTGAGGGGAAATTCAGCAATGCCAATCCACCCAACCTGCACATCACTGGATACTAAGGGGCAATTCAGCAAGGCCAATCCACCCAACCTGCAGATCACTGGATACTGAGGGGAAATTCAGCAAGGCCAATGCACCCAACCTGCACATCACTGGATACTGAGGGGCAATTCAGCAAGGCCAATCCACCCAACCTGCAGATCACTGGATACTGAGGGGAAATTCAGCAAGGCCAATCCACCCAACCTGCACATCACTGGATACTAAGGGGCAATTCAGCAAGGCCAATCCACCTAACCTGCACATCACTGGATACTAAGGGGCAATTCAGCAAGGCCAATCCACCTAACCTGCACATCACTGGATACTAAGGGGCAATTCAGCAAGGCCAATCCACCCAGCCTGCACATCACTGGATACTAAGGGGCAATTCAGCAAGGCCAATCCACCCAACCTGCACATCACTGGATACTAAGGGGAAATTCAGCAAGGCCAATCCACCCAACCTGCACATCACTGGATACGAAGGGGCAATTCAGCAAGGCCAATCCATCTTACCTGCACATCACTGGATACTGAGGGGCAATTCAGCAAGGCCAATCCACCCAACCTGCACATCACTGGATACTAAGGGGCAATCCAGCAAGGCCAATCCACCCAACCTGCACATTACTGGATACTAAGGGGCAATTCAGCAAGGCCATTCCACCCAACCTGCACATCACTGGATACTGAGGGGCAATTCAGCAAGGCCAATCCACCCAACCTGCACATCACTGGATACTAAGGGGCAATTCAGCAAGGCCAATCCACCCAACCTGCACATCACTGGATACTAAGGGGCAATTCAGCAAGGCCAATCCACCCAACCTGCACATCACTGGATACTAAGGGGCAATTCAGCAAGGCCAATCCATCTAACCTGCACATCACTGGATACTAAGGGGCAATTCAGCAAGGCCAATCCACCCAACCTGCACATCACTGGATACTAAGGGGCAATTCAGCAAGGCCAATCCACCCAACCTGCACATCACTGGAGACTAAGGGGCAATTCAGCAAGGCCAATCCACCCAGCCTGCACATCACTGGATACTAAGGGGCAATTCAGCAAGGCCAATCCATCTAACCTGCACATCACTGGATACTGAGGGGCAATTCAGCAATGCCAATCCACCCAACCTGCACATCACTGGATACTAAGGGGCAATCCAGCAAGGCCAATCCACCCAACCTGCACATCACTGGATACTAAGGGGCAATTCAGCAAGGCCAATCCACCCAACCTGCACATCACTGGATACTGAGGGGCAATTCAGCAAGGCCAATCCACCCAACCTGCACATCACTGGATACTAAGGGGCAATTCAGCAAGGCCAATCCACCCAACCTGCACATCACTGGATACTAAGGGGCAATTCAGCAAGGCCAATCCACCCAACCTGCACATCACTGGATACTAAGGGGCAATTCAGCAAGGTCAATCCACCCAACCTGCACATCACTGGATACTAAGGGGCAATTCAGCAAGGCCAATCCACCCAACCTGCACATCACTGGATACTGAGGGGCAATTCAGCAAGGCCAATCCACCCAACCTGCACATCACTGGATACTAAGGGGCAATTCAGCAAGGCCAATCCACCCAACCTGCACATCACTGGATACTAAGGGGCAATTCAGCAAGGCCAATCCACCCAACCTGCACATCACTGGATACTAAGGGGCAATTCAGCAAGGCCAATCCATCTAACCTGCACATCACTGGATACTAAGGGGCAATTCAGCAAGGCCAATCCACCCAACCTGCACATCACTGGATACTAAGGGGCAATTCAGCAAGGCCAATCCACCCAACCTGCACATCACTGGATACTAAGGGGCAATTCAGCAAGGCCAATCCACCCAACCTGCACATCACTGGATACTAAGGGGCAATTCAGCAAGGCCAATCCATCTAACCTGCACATCACTGGATACTGAGGGGCAATTCAGCAAGGCCAATCCACCCAACCTGCACATCACTGCATACTAAGGGGCAATCCAGCAAGGCCAATCCACCCAACCTGCACATCACTGGATACTAAGGGGCAATTCAGCAAGGCCAATCCACCCAACCTGCACATCACTGGATACTGAGGGGCAATTCAGCAAGGCCAATCCACCCAACCTGCACATCACTGGATACTAAGGGGCAATTCAGCAAGGCAAATCCACCCAACCTGCACATCACTGGATACTAAGGGGCAATTCAGCAAGGCCAATCCACCCAACCTGCACATCACTGGATACTAAGGGGCAATTCAGCAAGGCCAATCCATCTAACCTGCACATCACTGGATACTAAGGGGCAATTCAGCAAGGCCAATCCACCCAACCTGCACATCACTGGATCCTAAGGGGCAATTCAGCAAGGCCAATCCACCCAACCTGCACATCACTGGATACTAAGGGGCAATTCAGCAAGGCCAATCCATCTAACCTGCACCTCACTGGATACTAAGGGGTAATTCAGCAAGGCCAATCCATCTAACCTGCACATCACTGGATACTGAGGGGCAATTCAGCAAGGCCAATCCACCCAACCTGCACATCACTGGATACTAAGGGGCAATTCAGCAAGGCCAATCCACCCAACCTGAACATCACTGGATACTAAGGGGCAATTCAGCAAGTCCAATCCACCTAACCTGCACATCACTGGATACTAATGGGGAATTCAGCAAGGCCAATCCACCTAACCTGCACATCACTGGATACTAAGGGGCAATTCAGCAAGGCCAATCCACCGAACCTGCACATCACTGGATACTGAGGCGCAATTCAGCAAGTCCAATCCACCCAAGCTGCACATCACTGGATACTAAGGGGCAATTCAGCAAGGCCAATCCACCTAACCTGCACATCACTGGATACTAATGGGGAATTCAGCAAGGCCAATCCACCTGACCTGCACATCACTGAATACGAAGGGGCAATTCAGCAAGGCCAATCCACCCAACCTGCAGATCACTGGATACTGAGGGGAAATACAGCAAGGCCAATCCACCCAACCTGCACATCACTGGATACTAAGGGGCAATTCAGCAAGGCCAATCCACCTGACCTGCACATCACTGGATACTAAGGGGCAATTCAGCAAGGCCAATCCACCCAACCTGCAGATCACTGGATACTGAGGGGAAATTCAGCAAGGCCAATCCACCCAACCTGCACATCACTGGATACTAAGGGGCAATTCAGCAAGGCCAATCCACCCAACCTGCACATCACTGGATACTGAGGGGAAATTCAGCAAGGCCAATCCACCCAACCTGCACATCACTGGATACTAAGGGGCAATTCAGCAAGGCCAATCCACCTAACCTGCACATCACTGGTTACTAAGGGGCAATTCAGCAAGGCCAATCCACCCAACCTGCAGATCACTGGATACTAAGGGGCAATTCAGCAAGGCCAATCCACCTGACCTGCACATCACTGGATACTAAGGGGCAATTCAGCAAGACCAATCCACCCAACCTGCACATCACTGGATACTGAGGGGCAATTCAGCAAGGCCAATCCATCTAACCTGCAGATCACTGGATACTGAGGGGCAATTCAGCAAGGCCAATCCACCTAACCTGCAGATCACTGGATACTGAGGGGCAATTCAGCAAGGCCAATCCACCCAACCTGCACATCACTGGATACTAATGGAGAATTCAGCAAGGCCAATCCACCTGACCTGCACATCACTGGATACTAAGGGGCAATTCAGCAAGGCCAATCCACCCAACCTGCACATCACTGGATACTAAGGGGCAATTCAGCAAGGCCAATCCACCCAACCTGCAGATCACTGGATACTAAGGGGCAATTCAGCAAGGCCAATCCACCCAACCTGCACATCACTGGATACTAAGGGGCAATTCAGCAAGGCCAATCCACCTAACCTGCACATCACTGGATACTAAGGGGTAATTCAGCAAGGCCAATCCACCTAACCTGCACATCACTGGATACTAAGGGGCAATTCAGCAAGGCCAATCCACCCAACCTGCAGATCACTGGATACTAAGGGGCAATTCAGCAAGGTCAATCCACCCAACCTGCACATCACTGGATACTAAGGGGCAATTCAGCAAGGCCAATCCACCCAACCTGCACATCACTGGATACTGAGGGGCAATTCAGCAAGGCCAATCCACCTGACCTGCACATCACTGGATACTAAGGGGCAATTCAGCAAGGCCAATCCATCTAACCTGCACATCACTGGATACTAAGGGGCAATTCAGCAAGGCCAATCCACCAAACCTGCACATCACTGGATACTGAGGGGCAATTCAGCAAGGCCAATCCACCCAACCTGCACGTCACTGGATACTAAGGGGCAATTCAGCAAGGCCAATCCACCCAACCTGCACATCACTGGATACTAAGGGGCAATTCAGCAAGGCCAACCCACCCAAGCTGCACATCACTGGATACTAAGGGGCAATTCAGAAAGGCCAATCCACCCAACCTGCACATCACTGGATAATAAGGGGCAATTCAGCAAGGCCAATCCACCTAACCTGCACATCACTGGATACTAAGGGGCAATTCAGCAAGGCCAATCCACCCAACCTGCACATCACTGGATACTGAGGGGCAATTCAGCAAGGCCAATCCACCTGACCTGCACATCACTGGATACTAAGGGGCAATTCAGCAAGGCCAATCCATCTAACCTGCACATCACTGGATACTAAGGGGCAATTCAGCAAGGCCAATCCACCCAACCTGCACATCACTGGATACTGAGGGGCAATTCAGCAAGGCCAATCCACCCAAGCTGCACATCACTGGATACTAAGGGGCAATTCAGCAAGGCCAATCCACCCAACCTGCACATCACTGGATACTAAGGGGCAATTCAGCAACGCCAATCCATCTAACCTGCACATCACTGGATACTAAGGGGCAATTCAGCAAGGCCAATCCATCTAACCTGCACATCACTGGATACTAAGGGGCAATTCAGCAAGCCCAATCCACCCAACCTGCACATCACTGGATACTAAGGGGCAATTCAGCAACGCCAATCCATCTAACCTGCACATCACTGGACACTGAGGGGCAATTCAGCAAGACCAATCCACCCAAGCTGCACATCACTGGATACTAAGGGGCAATTCAGCAAGGCCAATCCACCCAACCTGCAGATCACTGGATACTAAGGGGCAATTCAGCAAGGCCAATCCACCCAACCTGCACATCACTGGATACTAAGGGGCAATTCAGCAAGGCCAATCCACCTAACCTGCACATCACTGGATACTAAGGGGCAATTCAGCAAGGCCAATCCACCCAACCTGCACATCACTGGATACTAAGGGGCAATTCAGCAAGGACAATCCACCCAACCTGCACATCACTGGATACTAAGGGGCAATTCAGCAAGGCCAATCCACCTAACCTGCACATCACTGGATACTAAGGGGCAATTCAGCAAGACCAATCCACCCAACTTGCACATCACTGGATACTAAGGGGCAATTCAGCAAGGCCAATCCACCTGACCTGCACATCACTTGATACTGAGGGGCAATTCAGCAAGGCCAATCCACCTAACCTGCACATCACTGGATACTGAGGGGCAATTCAGCAAGGCCAATCCACCTGACCTGCACATCACTGGATACTAAGGGGCAATTCAGCAAGGCCAATCCACCTAACCTGCACATCTTTGTGCGAGTCCCATTGGATTTCCCTCCTTTCCACCGTCCGAACATCATCGTCCAGGTGCGTCTAGGAACCCAAGTCCCTCGTGAAAGAGCCTTCAGTTGTCTCATTGACATGAGCAGGGGGGCTAGTGATGCCCTCATAGTGACAGGGACTCTTCCAACATCTTCCATCGGGCAGGAGATACGGAAGTCTGAGAACACACACAAACAGACTCAAGAACAGCTTCTTCCCCACTGTTACCAGACTCCTTAACGACCCTCTTATGGACTGACCTGATTAACACTACACCCTGTGTGCCTCACCCGATGCCGGTGCTTATGTAGTTACATTGTGTACCTTGTGTTGCCCTATTATGTATTTTTTTTATTTTATTTTCATGTACTTAATGATCTGTTGAGCTGCTCGCAGAAACATACTTTTCACTGTACCTCGGTACACGTGACAATAAACAAAATCCAATCCATTCCAGGGTTCCAGGAGATCAAGGATCTGGGTGGACACCTGGCTGACCTTTGAACGTGGCCCCTCCTCTGGGCCCGAGGGAGGGGGGGCTTGCGAGGGTACCAACTCAGGGATGTGCTGACGGGGATTCCCTGAATGCTAACTGTCCATTCACTGCAGGAGGGTGATGGTGACTTGCAGTGTAGAAAGGGCTGTGATGCGCTTCAGAGACACCGTGAATGTCTGACTCCTGTCTGGCTGCTGGCAGCTCGCAGACCCCCTGTGGCTCAAGTCATTTCAGAGCAATGATGAACAGAGTCACTCATCTCTCTTAATGCTGTCTCCGGGGCTCTGGGTTTCGGTTAGAGGATTCCCTGTACATTACTGAGTCCTGTCAGTGAGCGAGAAACACATGCACTGAGGTGGCATTGTCACATAGAGGGGATAGAGGCAGCGCTGTAAGTCCAAATGCATCCCTAACGTGAAATGTGCCATTGCCGTCACCAATCAGTGGAGATCGGGCAACCTAAGAGTGGTTAACAAAAGTGAGTTTTAATACATTCTGAGATCAAGTATATTCAAACATCAGTGCTCTATATCCCTAAGCGCATAACGTCACCCATTCCCACGCTGTGCGACTACAATTTCTTAACCCTCCCCATCCCCACCACTAAGTCTAGATGTCTCGCCAGGATCCACATTGGAGGTTGAGGCAGCCTGTTGTTTGCCATGTTCTGCTGCCTGAGATGACCTTGGTGGGTGCCTTCTGGAGGGCCGGAACCTGGAAGGTCCTAGCCGACTTGCAGGTGGGCACGGGTGTGTGGTGCCACCTTGCTCTGTCTGCAGGACCAGAGGTACCGTGGTCTCTTGAAAGGGGTGAGACAAATGGACTGCACACTCCTGGGCCTCCTGCCCACTTGCAGGTAAACTCTTCTCCACATCATCCGGCATCCGTGTCATGGCACCCTCTGTGAACCAAGAAGCTGGCTTTCTTGCTGCCATTCTTTTGGCTGGCCTGTTCTGTGGAGCCATTTAAATACAGTGCTCCCTTGATTGAACTGCACAGATAACCTCGAAGCAGCCGATTGGGATAAATTGGGACACAGGCACATTGTTATTCACCCCCCAAGTATCTAACAATTCCGATCTAGATCGCACCGACGGGGCCAGATGGATTCACTTCTGTTTTCATGCCATATATGACACTTTTTGTGACGATTCTGCCCAGAATGTCTAAGGTGTCCACAATCACTGCATTGATCTCAAGCGTTCTCCTTCCCAAGAAAGAAGAATGGCTGAAAGAAGATGGCGCCGGAGCGAGGCAACTCTCTGCGAGCTCTCCTCAACAGATCCACTTTTTACTTAACTTATTGTGGTAGTCTGTGTAGAGGTATTACGGTACCTGGTAATGCTGGAACACCATTGGTAGATACTGTATGTTTCCTATTGGTCAAGCTGTATGGTAGCTCCGCCTACAAGGCAGGGTTTAAGAGCCTGTGCCGCCCCAGCAGCCTTCTTTCTGTACCTGAGCTGCTGGAGGAAACATCTAGCTTATTAAAGCCTTCAGTTGGACTACAACCTCGCTTTAGTGGTCATTGATCGTGCATCTAGATTTAAAAGGATGGAGCTCTGAATCAAGCCGGAGTGTCAGCAACTCAGCCCCCACGCGGCGAACTCAGTGGCAACCTTCAAGCACTGGCTGGCGTGTTTTAAAGGAGATCTCGGAATGGCCGAAAACACAATCACGGGAGAACAGAAATTGCAAGTCCCGCACTCGAGGGTGAGCCCGGAAATTTACACCCTCATCGAGGATGCGGACGACTTCGATGCAGCAATGGAGCTGCTAAAAGGACATTATATTCGCCCGGTAAACCAGGTCTACGCCCGACATCTGCTAGCAACGAGGCAACAAATCCCTGGGGAATCGCTGGAAGAATTCTACCGCGCGCTCCTGGTGTTGGAGAGAAACTGCAGCTGCCCACAAGTTTCAGCGACGACCACACAGAACTTTTGATCCGGGATACTTTCGTGGCAGGTATGCTGTCCTCCCAAATCTGCCAGCAATTGCTGGAAAAAGACACACTAGGCGTCAAGGAGGCACGGGCCCTTGCAGGCTCCCTGGATGTGGCCTCCCGAAACGCCCGCGCTTACATTCCCGACCGCACGGCAGCCCCCTGGGCAGCGTGGAACCCCTCCGCAGTCGACCCCGAGACATCTCCCATCCCCCCACAAGCTTGTGCTGCAAGGCGGCCTGGCAACCCCGGGGGGCCTCGCTGCTACTTTTGCATGCAGGCCAAGCACCCCCGGCAGCGCTGCCCGGCCTGCAAGGGATGCGGTAAAAAGGGCCACTTCGTGGTGGTATGCCAGGCCCGTGCGGTTGCTGCGGTCTCCGGTGGCAAATGCGGACCGCCACCATAAGCCTCTCCACAGTCCCAGTGCAGCCAGCGGGCGCCGCCATCTTGTCCCGCAGACGCCACATGCGATGGATGGGCGCTGACATTTAGTGCACACCAGCCATGTGCGACCAATGGGAGCCGCCATCTTGGATGGACTCCCAGGACCCCAGCTCGGCTGACCGCACACCGCCCGAAGAGAACACTCAACTGCTGCGATTAGCCTCGGTGACCCTGGACCAGTCCCGGCTTCGAACACTCTCAAATGCTACAACAACAGTACAAATCAACGGGGTCGAGACATCCTGCTTAATCGACTCTGGGAGCACGGAGAGCTTCGTACACCCCGACACGGTAAGGCGCTGTTCTCTCCTCGTCCACCCCGTTAATCAAAAAATCTCCCTGGCCTCCGGTTCCCACCCAGTAGAGAAAAAGGGGTTTTGTGTAGCAAACCTCACGGTCCAGGGAAGGGAATTTAAAAATTCCCGGCTCTCCGTCCTTCCCCACCTCTGCGCGGCCACACTCCAGTGTTAGACTTCCAGTGCAATCTCCAAAGTCTAACTTTCAAATTCGGCGGCCCTATACCCCCCTCACTGTCTGCGGCCTCGCGACCCTCAAGGCTGATCCGCCTTCCCTGTTTGCGAACCTCACCCCGGATTGCAAACCCGTCGTCACCAGGAGCAGACGGTACAGTGCCCAGGATCGGATCTTTATTAGGTCAGAGGTCCAAAGGCTACTGAGGGAAGTAGTCATTGAAGCTAGCAACAGTCCCTGGAGAGCTCAAGTAGTGGTGGTAAAGACCGGGGAGAAACATAGGGTGGTCATCGACTACAGTCACACCATCAACAGGTTTATGCAGCTGGACGCGTACCCTCTCCCCCACATATCCGACCTGGTAAACAGGATCGTGCATTACAAGGTCTTCTCCACAGTGGATCTTAATTCCGCCTACCACCAGCTCCCCATCCGCACTAGTGACCGCAAGTACACTGCCTACGAGGCAGATGGGCGGCTCTACCACTTTTTAAGGGTTCCCTTCGTGTCACTAACGGGGTTTCGGTCTTCCAGCGCGAGATGGACCGAATGGTTGACCAGTACGGTTTACGGGCAACGTTCCCGTATCTCGATAATGTCACCATCTGCGGCCACGACCAGCAGGACCACAACACCAACCTCCGAAAATTCCTCCAGACCACATAACAAGGATAAATGCGTGTTTAGCACTGACCGCCTAGCCATCCTCGGCTACGTAGTGCGAAATGGAGTTATAGGCCCCGACCCTGAACGCATGCGCCCCCTTATGGAGTTCCCCCTCCCTCACTGCTCCAAGGCCCTCAAGCACTGCCGAGGGTTTTTCTCTTACTATGCCCAGTGGGTCCCCAACTATGCGGACAAAGCCCGTCCCCTGATCCAATCCACAATTTTTCCCCTGTCGATAGAGGCCCGCCAGGCCTTCAGCCGCATCAAAACAGACATTGCAAAGGCCACGATGCACGCCATCAACGGGTCCCTCCCCTTCTAGGTCGAGAATGATGCGTCTGACGTAGCTCTGGCAGCCACCCTCAACCAAGTGGGCAGACCCATGGCCTTCTTCTCACATACCGTCCACGCTTCCGTAATTCGCCTCTCCTCAGACGAAAAGGAGGCGCAGGCCATAGTAGAAGCTAAGCGACATTGGAGGCATTACTTGGCCGGCAGGAGATTCACTCTCCTCACTCACCAACGGTCGGTGGCGTTCATGTTTGATAATGCACAGCGGGGCAAGATAAAAAGACGATAAGATCTTGCGGTGCAGGATCGAACTCTCCACCGATAACTACGAGATCTTGTATCGTCCCGGGAAGCCAAAGAAGCCTCCTGGTGCCCTGTCCCGCGGCACATGTGCCAACGCACAAGTGGACTGCCTCCGAGCCCTCCACGAGGACCTCTGCCACCCGGGGGTCACTCGTTTCTTCCACTTTATCAAGACCTGCAACCTGCCCTACTCCTTCGAGGAAGTCAGGAGACAGCCACCAGGAATTGCCAAATCTGCGCGGAGTGCAAACCGCACTTCTACAGGCCAGAGAAAACGCACCTGATAAAGGCTTCCCGTCCCTTTAAACGCCTCAGTCTGGACTTCAAAGGCCCCCTCCCCTCCAGCGACCGCAACACATACTTCCTGAACGTGATTGACGCGTACTCCCCGTTTCCATTCGCCATCCCCTGCCCCAGACATGACCACACCACCGTCATCAAGGCCCTCCATAGCATCTTTGCACTGTTCGGGTTCCCCGCTTACATACACAGTGATAGGGGTCCTCCTTTATGAGCGACGAACTGCATCAATTCCTATTCAGCAAGGGCATCACCTCGAGCAGGACGACCAGTTACAACCCTCGGGGTAACGGACAGGTAGAGAGGGAGAACAGAACGGTTTGGAAGACCATCCTACTGGCCCTACAGTCCAGGAATCTCCCAGTCTCCCGCTGGCAGGAAGTTCTCCCGGATGCCCTGCACTCCATCCGGTCACTGCTTTGTACCACGACCAACCAAACACCTCACGAACGTCTCCTTGTCTTCCCTAGGAAGTCCTCCTCTGGGACCTCGCTCCCAACCTGGCTGGCAGCTCCCGGACCCATCATGCTCCGAAAACACGTTAGGGCGCACAAGTCGGACCCGTTGGTTGAGAGGGTCCATCTTCCCTACGCTAACCCCCAGTACGCCTACATGGCGTACCCCGACGGCCGGCAATATACGGTCTCCCTACGAGACCTGGCGCCCGCCAGATCCTCACGTACATCCCAGCCACCAGTCCCACACTCCCTCCCACTGGTGCACTTTACAGCCGCCCGCTTCCCAGGAGGATCGATCCTTCCGCCGGCCCCATCTAGACCCCCCCACCCACCGACGCACCCCGCAGACGCTCCCTTCCCAGGTCAACCGTTTTCCACATCAGGGTGTCGAAGCTGCCACAGAGATCGTGGCCACGCTCCCGGAGCCACAGACGCCCGAGCCTCCACCAGCATCACCACCAGAGCTTCGACGATCACAGAGAACGACCAGGGCCCCCGATCGACTGATTGCTTCATTTTAAAGTGTATATAGTTAATTGTGAATCTGTAAATAGTACGACAATAAGACAAAAACACTGTACGGAGGTATTACGGTACCTCCATAACTATAATTTCTACCACGTTACCATTTTGTAATATCAAGCCACCACCCCCGCCGGACTCTTTTTTAACAGGGGGTGAATGTGGTAGAATGTGTACAGGTATTACGGTCCCTGGTAATGCTGGAACACCATTGGTAGATATTGTATGTTTCCTATTGGTCAAGCTGTACGGTAGCTCCGCCCTGCAAGGCGGAGTATAAGAGCCCGTGCCGCACCAGCAGCCTTCTTTCTGTACCTGAGCTGCTGGGGGAAACATCTAGCTTATTAAAGCCTTCAGTTGGACTACAACCTCGCTATAGTGGTCATTGATCGTGCATCACTTATGCTCATTCTAATCTTTTAAAATTTAATTCTAAGACTAATGTTATTACTAACCTCGCTCTTTTATCTTTTCTTGCAGACTTGAACATCCTCCGAGGCCCGTGGAGATCTTTTGACCCGACCCAACCTCCACGACCTGGAAGTGGATCGGGCCCAAACCGGAAGTGAAGCCCCAACCTCGATTTGGAGCCGACCCGGACCTCGGAGATCCCAACCCGGCCTAACAACCGACACCAGTCCCTGGATCGCCCGGCCCATTCCCCAGAGCTCTCGACCCGACCCCCTACGATGAGACCCAGCCCAACTCAACCCTGAGAGACCCGCCCAGCGACCCGACCCGGAGAGGCCCGCCCAGCAACCCGACCTACCTGGAGATGGAAGAAAGAAAAATCCACGTGGAGGCCCGACCGGGCCTACTTCAAGACTGATAGACATCAACTCAGACAAGACGCTGAGAAGCAGTGAACCAATGCTTTAATAAGCTAAATATGTGCCGACCTGTAGCTCCTCCCGCACTGCAGGCTGACCCAGGTCAACAGGCTTTATACCTCCACAGCTGGGCGGAGCCACAGGCGGAGCCAACAGCAGCACCAATAATAACATTCCAACAGTACAACAGCAACAACCAATAACAGAGCAGCAATAAAAATAAGTATATACAACAGTGGAGGTAACGATACTAATAGAACAGTAGAACTTATATACAACAGCCTTACATAGCCATACGTGACCCCAGAAACGCCCAGGGAGGGAACAGACCACGGGACTCAGTCCAACCTGCCTCAGGAAGCTCCTGCCCACGACCCAGGACCCCCAAAATAGCGGAGACCCCGCGCAAGGGCC
This sequence comes from Scyliorhinus torazame, assembly GCF_047496885.1. Classification (NCBI taxonomy): domain Eukaryota; kingdom Metazoa; phylum Chordata; class Chondrichthyes; order Carcharhiniformes; family Scyliorhinidae; genus Scyliorhinus; species Scyliorhinus torazame. The sequence goes on from NC_092707.1 coordinate 64,523,982, forward strand.
CGAACGCGCTGCAAGATATTCACGTGCCCGCAGAATGCCGGGACCCATCCGGATCGCAAACATGCCCCCCTAGCAACCCCTCTACCTCAACCAGCACCCTGGACCCCGCCAGGCGCAACCACCTACCTTCCGCAAGGTCAGACTTCTCCCATCGGATCCCAGGAGCATCCAGCCGCAGCCGCCGACTAAGGAAGCGAGGGAAACGCGGTGGTCTGCAGGTTAGACTGAAGCAACGCGGTTTCAAACCCCTCTCCCCAGCATACTCCTGGCAAACGTCCAAGCGATCGAAAACAAGCCGGATGAACTTAACGCCAGACTTACCTCTCAGAGGGAAGTAAGAGACTGCTGTGTGCTCTGTTTCACAGAGACATGGCTCACCCCCGCCTCACCGGACTGTGCCGTGCAACCTGAAGGCTTCTCAATTCACCGGGCGGACCGCACTGCGTCATCAGGCAAAGCGAAGGGTGGAGGGGTTTGCCTACTCATCAACTCCTCCTGGTGCTTAGATGTGGCGACCCTGGTGACCTACTGCTCCCCAGACCTGGAATACCTGACCGTGAAGTGCCACCCATACTATCTTCCACGTGAGTTCACTTTAGCCATTATCACAACGGTCCACATCCCACCCCAGGCAGAAGTAAACAACTACGAAACAGAACACCCGGCGGCCTTGTTCATCGTGGCCGGAGACTTCAACAAGGCCAACCTCAAGCGTGTACTGCCAAAATTCCACCAACACATCTCCTGTCCCACCAGGGGTGCCAACACTCTTGACCAGTGTGGTGAATGTATTATGCCAATAATCCATCATTGTATTTGTATCTGTGCTGTTGCCCTTGTATTTGTATCTGTGCTATGCTGTTGTCCTTGTGGGCTCCTCCTATGGGCCATTGTATGGCATTATCCATAGGGGAATCCATTGGGCGGCACAGTAGCACAGTGGTTAGCATTGTCGCTTCACAGCTCCAGGGTCCCAGGTTCGATTCCCGGCATGGGTCACTGTCTGTGTGGAGTCTGCACGTTCTCCCCGTGTCTGTGTGGGTTTTCTCCGGGTGCTCCGGTTTCCTCCCACAGTCCAAAGACGTGCAGGTTAAGTGGATTGGCCATGCTAAATTGCCCTTAGTGTCTAAAGGGGTTGGTTGGGGTTGCTGGGTTACGGGTATGGGGCGGAGTTCTGGGCTTAAATGGGGATGCTCTTTCCAAGGGCTGGTGCAGGCTCAATGGGCCAAATGGCCTCCTTGTGCACTGTAAATTCTATGTAACATGTTGGGGCCTGTATGGGCTCCATCCATGGCTCCTCCCCTGGAAGGGAGGAATAAAGAGCAGTCGACCTGTAGGTGGTTCTCAGTATTGGATCAGTCGCAGGCAGGCACTGTTCTAAGTTGATTAAAGCCACAGTTTACTTCTACTCCCGTCTCGAGTGAATTGATGGTCGCATTTAATTAACTTCAACGCAACTATGGAATCGGCCCTCAAACCGACTGGAACTCCATCCGCAGGCCGCGGAGGCAAAATACTTTTTTTTCGCACTGGCTCCGCTGCTTCAAGGCCTATCTCACAGCCTCCTTCACACCTTCCGTCACCGACGAACAGAAGCTGAGCCTCCTCCACGCACGGGTGAGCCATCGAATCTCTGTTCAACCTGACGAGGCCTCCTCCTACGCAGACGCCCTTGCAATGCTCGAACGCCTCTATGTACAGCCTGTGAACGAGGTCTACGCGTGACATATCCTCAGCACTCGCCACCAGCGCCCCAGGGAATCGCTAGAAGACTACCTACGCGACCTCAAAGCCCTCGCACGCAGCTGCAACTACCAGGCCGTTACGGCCACTCAACATATGGAACTCGCCGTCCGAGACGTCTACGTGGCGGGAGTCCGGTCTAACTACGTGAGACAGCGCCTACTCGAAAAGGGGGCCCTGGACCTGGATCAGACGGTAAAGTTAGCCTCCTCTCTGGAAGTAGCGTTCCAGAGCCTTAACGCGTTCCCGGCTGACCACGCGACCCCCTCGTGGACCCCCGGCCAAAGACTACCCCAGGCCTGTGCCACGTGGCCATCCGCCCACCATGGGGGGGCTACCCTGCTATTTCTGCGGCCAAGCCCAACACCCCCGGCAGCACTGTCCGGCCCGTAACGTGAACTGCAGCAGCTGCGGGAGAAAAGGACATTTTGACAAAGTTTGCCTGGCCAGGTCCAAGAACTCTAACTCACAGGCCCGGTCCTCAGACTCACAGGCCCGCAGACCCCGCAGTGTGGCAGCGTGTCTGCCGACTCCGCCCCCTGTAGACTCATCATCAGCCTCGTGCTATCCGTGGGGGCAGCCATCTTCCAGCCCTCACAGCACGTGCGACTCAGGGGGGCTGCCATCTTGGCCATCCTCCACCACGCGGCCGGCCACGCGCGATCCGTGGGGGCCGCCATCTTGACGCCTTCTTCCTCACCGCCCGCCATGCTCGACCAACCATCTTGGCCGCCATCTGCTTCGCCGCTCGATGCATACGATCAACAAGGGCAACCATCGCGGAACCGCCCCAGCACCTCCGACCACGCCGGCTACCCGCAACTCAGCGCGTTAACCCTGGACCAGTCGCGACCCAAGCACCTCCGGAGCTCCATGATGACCGTCCGGGTAAACGGGCACGAGATGCCTTGCCTTTTCGACTCCGGGAGCACAGAGAGCTTCATACACCCGGACATGGTAAGACGCTGCTCGCTCCCAATTTTCCCGGCGCACCAAACCATCTCCCTCACCTCTGGGTCGCACTCGGTACAAATCCGAGGGTGCAGTACCGCAACCCTAGCAATACAGGTCGTTGAGAACGCCAATTTTAAATTATATGTGCTCCCAGACTTCTGCGCTCCTCTCATATTGGGACTAAATTTCCAATGCAACCTCAGGAACCTAACCCTGAAGTTCGGGGGCCCCTACGCCCACTCACCATATGTAACCTCGCGACCCTAAAAGTCGACCCTCCCCCACTTTTCGCAAACCTCACCGCCGACTGCAAACCAGTCGCCACCAGAAGCAGGCGGTATAGCATACAGGACTTTTAACAGGTCCGAGGTCCAGCGTCTCTTGCGGGAGGGAGTCATCGAGGCCAGCAATAGCCCCTGGAGAGCTCAGGTGGTGGTCGTCAAGACCGGGGAAAAGAACCGGATGGTTGTAGATTACAGCCAAACCATAAACCGGTTCATGCAACTCGATGTACCCCCTTCCCCGGATTGCAGACATGGTAAACCAGATCGCACACTATCGGGTGTTCTCCACGGTGGATCTGAATTCTGCATTCCACCAGCTCCCAATCCGCCCGGAGGACCGCCTCTACACAGCTTTTGAGGCAGACGGCCGCCTTTTCCACTTCCGCCGGGTCCCCTTTGGAACACCGAAACCCCGTTTGTGACCCCAAAGAACAATGGACCGAATGGTGGACCGGTATGGGCTGCGGGCCACACTTCCGTACTTGGACAATGTCACCATCTGTGGCCATGATCAGCAGGACCACGATGCCAACCTCCACAGATTTCTACAAACCGCCCAAACCCTAAACCTCACGTACAACAAGGAGAAATGCATTTTCCGCACAACCAGACTAGCCATCCTCGGCTACGTCGTGGAAAACGGGGTTCTAGGATGCGACCCTGACCGTATGCGTCCCCTTCTGCAACTCCCCCTCCCCCACTGCCCCAAGGCCCTGAAGAGGTGCCTCGGGTTCTTTTCATATTATGCCCAGTGGGTCCCCAACTATGCGGACAAAGTCCGCCCACTAATCAAGGCCACCATCTTCCCACTGGTGACTAAGGCCCGCCAGACCTTCAGCTGCATCAAGGCAGACATCGCCAAAGCCGCGAAGCGCGCGGTGGACGAGTCCGTCCCCTTCCAGGTGGAGAACGATGCATCAGAGGTCGCTCTCGCCGCTACCCTCAATCAAACAAGCAGACCGGTAGCGTTTTTTTCGCGCACCCTCACCACCTCTGAAATTCGGCACTCCTCAGTCGAAAAAGAGGCCCAAGCCATCATGGAAGCCGTACGGCACTGGAGGCACTACCTCGCTGGTAGGAGGTTTACCCTCGTCACCGACTAACGATTGGGCAGCACGGTAGCATTGTGGATAGCACAATTGCTTCACAGCTCCAGGGTCCCAGGTTCGATTCCGGCTTGGGTCACTGTCTGTGCGGAGTCTGCACATCCTCCCCGTGTGTGCGTGGGTTTCCTCCGGGTGCTCCGGTTTCCTCCCACAGTCCAAAGATGTGCAGGTTAGGTGGATTGGCCAAGATAAATTGCCCTTAGTGTCCAAAATTGCCCTTCGTGTTGGGTGGGGTTGCTGGGTTATGGGGATAGGGCGGAAGTGTTGACCTGGGGTAGGGTGCTCTTTCCAAGAGCCGGTGCAGACTCGACGGGCCGAATGGCCTTCTTCTGCACTGTAAATTCTATGATAATCTATGGTAGCCTTCATGTTCGATAATACGTAGCGGGGAAAAATCAAGAACGATAAGATCGTGAGGTGGAGGATCGAACTCTCCACCTATAATTACGATATAGTGTATCGTTCTGGGAAGCTCAACAAGCCCCCAGATGCCCTGTCCGGGGGCACATGCACCAGCGCGCAAGATGACCAATTACGGGCTATCGACAATGACCTCTGCCACCCGGGGGTCACCCGGCTTATCCACTATATCAAGGCCCGCAACCTGCCCTACCCCACCGAGGAGGTCAGAGCTATGACCAGGGACTGCCAGATCTGTGCCAAGTGTACACCGCACTTCTATCCACCAGATAAGGCCCACCTGGTGAAGGCGTCCCGGCCCTTTGAACGCCTCAGTATCGATTTCAAAGGGCCCCTCCCCTCCAATAACCGCAATACATATTTCCTCAACATTATTGATGAGTTCTCCCTAGAACATAGAACATAGAAAAATACAGCACAGAACAGGCCCGTCGGCCCACGATGTTGTGCCGAACCTTTGTCCTAGATTAATCATAGATTATCATTGAATTTACAGTGCAGAAGGAGGCCATTCGGCCCTTTGAGTCTGCACCGGCTTTTGGAAAGAGCACCATACCCAAACTCAACACCTCCACCCAACACCAAGGGCAATTTGGACATTAAGGGCAATTTATCATTGGCCAATTCACCTAACCCGCACATCTTTGGACTGTGGGAGGAAACCGGAGCACCCGGAGGAAACCCACGCAGACACGGGGAGGACGTGCAGACTCCGCACAGACAATGACCCAAGCCGGAATCGAACTTGGGACCATGGAGCTGTGAAGCAATTGCGCTATCCACAATGCTACCGTGCTGCCCTTAAGAACAAATAAATCTACACTATATCATTTTACCGTCATCCATGTGCCTATCCAATAGCTGCTTGAAGGTCCCTAATGTTTCCGACTCAACTACTTCCACAGGCAGTGCATTCCATGCCCCCACTACTCTCTGGGTAAAGAACCTACCTCTGATATCCCTCCTATATCTTCCACCTTTCACCTTAAATTTATGTCCCCTTGTAATGGTGTGTTCCACCCGGGGAAAAAGTCTCTGACTGTCTACTCTATCTATTCCCCTGATCATCTTATAAACCTCTATCAAGTCGCCCCTCATCCGTCTCCGCTCTAATGAGAAAAGGCCTAGCACCCTCAACCTTTCCTCGTAAGACCTACTCTCCATTCCAGGCAACATCCTGGTAAATCTTCTTTGCACCTTTTCCAGAGCTTCCACATCCTTCCTAAAATGAGGCGACCAGAACTGTACACAGTACTCCAAATGTGGCCTTACCAAAGTTTTGTACAGCTGCATCATCACCTCACGGCTCTTAAATTCAATCCCTCTGTTAATGAACGCGAGCACACCATAGGCCTTCTTCACAGCTCTATCCACTTGAGTGGCAACTTTCAAAGATGTATGAACATAGACCCCAAGATCTCTCTGCTCCTCCACATTGCCAAGAACTCTACCGTTAACCCTATATTCCGCATTCATATTTGTCCTTCCAAAATGGACAACCTCACACTTTTCAGGGTTAAACTCCATCTGCCACTTCTCAGCCCAGCTCTGCATCCTATCTATGTCTCTTTGCAGCCGACAACAGCCCTCCTTACTATCCACAACTCCACCAATCTTCGTATCGTCTGCAAATTTACTGACCCACCCTTCAACTCCCTCATCCAAGCCATTAATGAAAATCACAAACAGCAGAGGACCCAGAACTGATCCCTGCGGTACGCCACTGGTAACTGGGATCCAGGCTGAATATTTGCCATCCGCCACCACTCTCTGACTTCTATCGGTTAGCCAGTTCATTATCCAACTGGCCAAATTTCCCACTATCCCATGCCTCCTTACTTTCTGCATAAGCCTACCATGGGGAACTTTATCAAATGCCTTACTAAAATCCATGTACACTACATCCACTGCTTTACCTTCATCCACATGCTTGGTCACCTCCTCAAAGAATTCAATAAGATTTGTAAGGCAAGACCTACCCCTCACAAATCCGTGCTGACTATCCCTAATCAAGCAGTGTCTTTCCAGATGCTCAGAAATCCTATCCTTCAGTACCCTTTCCATTACTTTGCCTACCACCGAAGTAAGACTAACTGGCCTGTAATTCCCAGGGTTATCCCTAGTTCCTTTTTTGAACAGGGGCACGACATTCGCCACTCTCCAATCCCCTGGTACCACCCCTGTTGACAGTGAGGACGAAAAGATAATTGCCAACGGCTCTGCAATTTCATCTCTTGCTTCCCATAGAATCCTTGGATATATCCCGTCAGGCCCGGGGGACTTGTCTATCCTCAAGTTTTTCAAAATGCCCAACACATCTTCCTTCCTGACAAGTATTTCCTCGAGCTTACCAATCTGTTTCACACTGTCCTCTCCAACAATATCGCCCCTCTCATTTGTAAATACAGAAGAAAAATACTCATTCAAGGCCTCTCCTATCTCTTCAGACTCAATACACAATCTCCCGCTACTGTCCTTGATCGGACCTACCCTCGCTCTAGTCATTCTCATATTTCTCACATATGTGTAAAAGGCCTTGGGGTTTTCCTTGATCCTACCCGCCAAAGATTGTTCATGCCCTCTCTTAGCTCTCCTAATCCCTTTCTTCAGTTCCCTCCTGGCTATCTTGTATCCCTCCAATGCCCTGTCTGAACCTTGTTTCCTCAGCCTTACATAAGTCATCTTTTTCCTCTTAACAAGACATTCAACCTCTCTTGTCAACCATGGTTCCCTCACTCGACCATCTCTTCCCTGCCTGACAGGGACATACATATCAAGGACACGTAGCACCTGTTCCTTGAACAAGTTCCACATTTCACTTGTGTCCTTCCCTGCCAGCCTATGTTCCCAACTTATGCACTTCAATTCTTGTCTGACAACATCGTATTTACCCTTCCCCCAATTGTAAACCTTGCCCTGTTGCGCGTACCTATCCCTCTCCATTACTAAAGTGAAAGTCACAGAATTGTGGTCACTATCTCCAAAATGCTCCCCCACTAACAAATCTATCACTTGCCCTGGTTCATTACCCAGTACTAAATCCAATATTGCCCCTCCTCTGGTCGGATAATCTACATACTGTGTTAGAAAAGCTTCCTGGACACACTGCACAAACACCAACCCATCCAAACTATTTGATCTAAAGAGTTTCCACTCAATATTTGGGAAGTTAAAGTCGCCCATGACTACTACCCTATGACTTCTGCACCTTTCCAAAATCTGTTTCCCAATCTGTTCCTCCACATCTCTGTTACTATTGGGGGGCCTATAGAAAACTCCTAACAAGGTGACTGCTCCTTTCCTATTTCTGACTTCAACCCATACTACCTCAATAGGGTGATACTCCTCGAACTGCCTTTCTGCAGCTGTTATACTATCTCTAATTAATAATGCCACTCCCCCACCTCTTTTACCACCCTCCCTAATCTTATTGAAACATCTATAACCAGGGACCTCCAACAACCATTTCTGCCCCTCTTCTATCCAAGTTTCCGTGATGGCCACCACATCGTAGTCCCAAGTACCGATCCATGCCTTAAGTTCACCCACCTTATTCCTGATGCTTCTTGCGTTGAAGTATACACACTTCAACCCATCTCCGTGCCTGCAAATACTCTCCTTTGTCAGTGTTCCCTTCCCCACTGCCTCATTACATGCTTTGGCGTCCTGAATATTGGCTACCTTAGTTGCTGGAATACAAATCCGGTTCCCATTCCCCTGCCAAATTAGTTTAAACCCTCCCGAAGAGTACTAGCAAACCTCCCTCCCAGGATATTGGTGCCCCTCTGGTTCAGATGCAACCCGTCCTGCTTGTACAGGTCCCACCTTCCCCAGAATGCGCTCCAATTATCCAAATACCTGAAGCCCTCCCTCCTACACCATTCCTGCAGCCACGTGTTCAACTGCACTCTCTCCCTATTCCTAGCCTCGCTATCACGTGGCACCGGCAACAAACCAGAGATGACAACTCTGTCTGTCCTGGCTTTCAACTTCCAGCCTAACTCCCTAAACTTGTTTATTACCTCCACACCCCTTTTCCTACCTATGTCGTTGGTACCAATGTGCACCACGACTTCTGGCTGCTCACCCTCCCCCTTAAGGATCCTGAAGACACGATCCGAGACATCCCTGGCCCTGGCACCCGGGAGGCAACATACCTTCCGGGAGTCTCGCTCGCGACCACAGAATCTCCTATCTATTCCCCTAACCATTGAATCTCCTACAACTATTGCTTTTCTATTCTCCCCCCTTCCCTTCTGAGCCCCAGAGCCAGACTCCGTGCCAGAGACCTGACCGCTAGGGCCTTCCCCCGGTAGGTCATCCCCCCCAACAGCATCCAAAACGGTATACTTGTTTTGAAGGGGAACGGCCACGAGGGATCCCTGCACTGTCTGCCTGTTTGTTTTTTTCCCCCTGACTGTAACCCAGCTATTCTTGTCCTGTACCTTGGGTGTGGTTACCTCCCTGTAACTCTTCTCAATCACCCCCTCTGCCTCCCGGATGATCCGAAGTTCATCCAGCTTCAGCTCCAGTTCCCTAACACGGTCTTTGAGGAGCTGAAGTTGGGTGCACTTCCCGCAGGTATAGTCAGCGGGGACACCGGTGGTATCCCTCACCACCCACATCCTACAGGAGGAGCATGTAACTGGCCTAGCCTCCATCCCCTCTTACCTTAAAGAATATAGCTGCTGTGTGGACTAACTAGATCTCCGCCCTCCGACTCTGCTCCCAGTCAGCTACACTTCCTGTAAACTCCTGGCTCTCTTCGCACTCTTTGCGGAAATGTCGGAAACAAAATGAAAGGAGCACCTTACTCCCTCCTCACCTAACTCCCTCGGTCACCAAACTCTCACTATCGCACTCAAAAAGCACCAAATTCAGCACTCCCTCGGTCACCAAACTCTCACTATCACACTCAAAAAGCACCAAATTCAGCACTCCCTCGGTCACCAAACTCTCACTATCGCACTCAAAAAGCACTAAATTCAGCACTCAGCACCTCTTCCGCTTCGCAATGCCTTGCCCCGACAATGACCACGTCCACCGTCATTAAAGCCCTACATAGTGTCTTCACCCTGTTTGGTTTCCCCAATTATGTCCACAGTGACCAGGGCTCGACGTTCATGAGTGACGAACTGCGTCAGTGCCTGCTCAGTAAGGGCATCGCCTCGAGCAGGACTACCAGTTATAACCCCAGGGGAAACGGGCTGGTGGAGAGGGGGAACGCGTCGGTCTGGAAGACCGTCCTACTGACCCTGCAGTCCAGGAATCTCCCAGTTTCTCACTGGCAGGACGTCCTCCCCAATGCGCTCCACTCTATTAGGTCCCTACTTTGACGACCACAAACGAGACCCCTCATGACCGCCTATTTGTTTTCCCTAGGAGATCCACCTCCGGGGCCTCGCTTCCGTCCTGGCTGAAGACACCGGGGCCAGTCCTACTCAGAAAACACGTCAGGAGACATAAGTCCAATCTTCTGGTAGAGAGGGTCCAGCTCCTACACTCCAACCCCCAGTACGCTTATATTGAACACCCCGATGGCCGACAGGAAACGGTCTCCCTCCGGGACCTGGCGCCCGCCGGTTCCACCACCACCACCACCACCGCCCCCCCACCATATCCCGCCCAACCTACCATGACCAGCCCCTATATGGCTCCCGCGCTCCCTCCCGCCTGCCACCCCCCCTTCACCGATCCACAGGAATGAAACTCCAGAAGAGATGCTCCCGGAGTCCACGTCTGTACCCGCACCAGCGCCCTCACTACCGATGCCAGCACGGACGGGCTCGACACCCGGGCCGGCAAGTACGCCAGAGCTTCGGCGATCACAGCGCGCAATCCGTGCACCGGACCGGCTGAACTTATGAACCCGTCACCCCCACCGGACTTCATTTTTTTAACAAGGGGTGAATGTGGTGAATGTATTATGCCAATAATCCACCATTGTATTTGTATCTGTGCTGTTGCCCTTGTATTTGTATCTGGGCTATGCTGTTGCCCTTGTGGGCTCCTCCGATGGGCCATTGTATGGCATTATTCACAGGGGAACTTGGTGGGGCCTGTATGGGCTCCGCCCATGGCTCCTCCCTTTGAAGGGAGGTAGAAAGAGCAGTCGACCTGTAGGTGGTTCTCAGTATTGGATCAGTCGCAGGCAGGCACTGTTTTAAGTTGATTAAAGCCACAGTTTACTTCTACTCCCGTCTCAAGTGAATTGATGGTCGCATCAAACACTGCTACTCAAAAATCAAGGGCGCCTACCGTTCCATCCCTCGACCGCACTTTGGGAAATCAGACCATAAGACGGTGCTCCTTCTCCCGGCATACAAGCAGAAACTCAAGCGGGAGAATCCAGCTGAGAAGGTCGTGCAGTGCTGGTCCGAGGAAACAGAAGAGCTTTTACGTGACTGCTTAGAGAAGTGGACTGGTCCATATTTGAGAACTCAGCGACCAACTTAAATGAGTATGCCACCACCGTCACAGACTTCATCAGCAAATGTGTGGACGACTGCGTGCCTAAGAAAGCAGTACGTACGTTCCCCAACCGGAAACCATGGCTCAATCGGGAAATTGACTCCCTATTGAAGGACAGGTCTGAGGCGTTCAAGTCAGACGACCCTGACCTATACAAGAAATCCAGGATCGACCTCCGCAAAGCCATCTGAGATGCCAAGAGAGAATATCAAGCCAAGCGAGAGTTACCGACAGACTCTCGGCGATTGTGGCAAGGACTAAACAACATAACGGGCTACAAAGCGAAGCCGAGCAGTATCTCCAGCAGCAGCGCACCCCTCCCCGATGAACTCAATGCATTCTATGCTCGGTTCGAGCAGGTAACCAACAATCCGCTGTCGAGTGCCCCAGCAGCCCATAACTCACCCATACCCACCATCACAGCTTCCAAAGTCAGATCGGCCTTCCTGAAAGTGAACCCTCGGAAGGCGACGTCCCGGACAGAATCCCTGATCGTGCACTCAGAGCCTGCACAGACCAGCTGGCAGAGGTGTTCCCGGACATCTTTAACCTGCCCCTGCTCCACTCCGAGGTCCCCACCTGCTTCAAGAAGACCACCGTCATACCAGTGCCAAAGAAGAACCAGGCAACGTGCCTCAATGACTACCGTCCGGTGGTCCTGACTTCAGTCGTAATGAAGTGCTTCGAGAGGTTGATCATGAAGCGCATCACCTCCATACTCCCAGAACGCCTTGATCCACTGCAATTTGCATACCGTCGCAACATGTCCACAGTCGACGCCATTTCCCTGGCCCTACACTCATCCCTAGAGCATCTCGACAACAAGGACTCCTACATCAGACTCCTATTTATTGACTACAGCTCCGCCTTCAATACCATAATCCCAGTCAAGCTCATATCCAAGCTCCAAAACCTAGGATTTGGCTCCCCACTCTGCAACTGGATCCTCGATTTTCTGACCAACAGACCACAATTAGTAAGAATGAACAACAACACCTCCTCCACAATAGTCCTCAATCCTGGAGCCCCGCAAGGCTGCGTACTTAGCCCCCTCCTCTACTCCCTGTACACACACGACTGCATGGCAAAATTTGGTTCCAACTCCATCTACAAGTTTGCTGACGATATGACCATAGTGGGCCGGATCTCGAATATCGACGAGTCAGAATACAGGAGGGAGATTAAGAACCTAGTGGAGTGGTGCAGCGACAACAATCTCTCCCTCAATGCCAGCAAAATTAAAGAGCTGGTCATTGACTTCAGGAAGCAAGGTACTGTACACATCCCTGTCAGCATCAAAGGGGCCGAGATGGAGGTGGTTAGCAGTTTCAAATTCCTAGGGGTGCACATCTCCAAAAATCTGTCCTGGTCCAGCTACGTCGACGCTATCACCAAGAATGCACAACAGCGCCTATACATCCTCAGGAAACTAAGGAAATTTGGCATGTCCACATTAACCCTTACCAACTTTTACAGATGCACCATAGAAAGCATCCTATCTGGCTGCATCACACCCTGGTATGGCAACTGCTCGGCCCAGGACCGCAAGAAACTTCAGAGAGTCGTGAACACCGCCCAGTCCATCACACAAACCTGCCTCCCATTCATTGACTCCATTCACACCTCCCGCTGCCTGGGGAAAGCGGGCAGCATAATCAAAGACCCCTCCCACCCGGCTTACTCACTCTTCCAACTTCTTCCATCGGGCAGGAAATACAGAAGTCTGAGAACACACACGAACAGACTCAAAAACTACTTCTTCCCCGCTGTTACCAGCCTCCTAAATGACCCTCTTAGGGACTGATCTCATTAACACTACATCCTGTATGCTTCATCCGATGCCGGTGCTTATGTAGTTACATTGTATACCTTGTGTTGCCCTATTATGTATTTTCTTTTATTCCCTTTTCTTCCCATGTACTTAATGACCTGTTGAGCTTCTCGCAGGAAAATACTTTTCACTGTACCTCGGTACACGTGACAATAAACAAATCCAATCTAATCCATCCAACCCCCACCTCCTGAAAGTACACTGTTGCATGCTGCTGAAAATCATTGTTTGCATGAATAAAATTGCGGCCCGACTGCCAACCACTTTTCCTGTGCTTCTGTGATAATGTCAGCAATGATGGATTCCCTCCTCTAATTACTGGAGGAAAAACAAGGCGGCAAGGAATCACATGACACAAATGGAGCAACTCAATGAGCCACTAGTGGAAGCGAGACGTTTACTGGCTAAGTGGCAATACTGACTAAGATTTATATTACACTGATCTTGTGGTATGTGTTAACACTACATACAGCATTTATTTAAAGAAATGAAAAGGTTTGACTTTCTCCCTTTTAGTTGAAGAGAATGGCAGCTAAAAGTAAAAGTAACAATGAACTGATGCAGTTTGCTCTCTGCAGATTAAACGTCTTTTATAAAAATTGTGATTTCTTTTGTTTTCATGCCAAACAAATTCAATGCTGACAGTATATTTGACACATTGAATTTACCTCAAGCAATTACCTTTACATAAGCGCATTAATCTGTTTCTCAAGCAAAACGGATTCTCTTTTCATAAATCGAACATAAGGGGCGAAATTCTCCGTTATCGGCGGAAAGTCCGCCGATCGGCGCAAAAAACGGCGCAAATCCCACTTGCGTCACGTCGGAAAAATGGGTCGATAGTCTCCGGCCCGAAATGGGCTAGCAGCGACGTAACGGGATCCGCGCTTGCGCAGTGGTTCACGCCGTGCAGCGTCATACGCGCTGCACGGCGTGACGGCTCATAAGGCCGCGCTGCTCCCCCCCACCCGACCGGAACACCCGACCGCAACACCCGACTGGATGGCTGGCCGTCGCTCAGCCCCGAGGTTCGAGTCACGCGATGTGGAGGCGCTCCTGGACGCGGTGGAGCAGAGGAGGGACGCCCTGTATCCCGGGCACGGCCGCAGAGTTGCCCCACGCCACAGCCGGCGTCTGTGGAGGGAAGTGGCAGAGGCCGTCACCGCTGTGGCCCTGACACCACGGACAGGCACCCAGTGCCACAAGAAGGTGAATGACCTCGTCAGAGCAGGCAGGGTGAGCCTCCCCCATATCCCCCCTCCCCCATATCCCCCCCTCCCCCATATCCCCCATATGCCCCCACCCCCATATCCCCCCCTCCCCATATCCCCCCTCCCCCATATCCCCCATATCCCCCCTCCCCCATATCCCCCCTCCCCCATATCCCCCATATCCCCCCTCCCCATATCCCCATATCCCCCCTCCCCCATATCCCCCCTCCCCATATCCCCCCTCCCCCATATCCCCCCTCCCCCATATCCCCCCTCCCCCATATCCCCCATATCCCCCCTCCCCCATATCCCCCTCCCCCATATCCCCCCTCCCCCATATTCCCCCTCCCCCATATCCCCCCTCCCCCATATCCCCCCTCCCCCATATCCCCCTCCCCCATATCCCCCCTCCCCCATATCCCCCCTCCCCCATATCCCCCTCCCCATATCCCCCCTCCCCCAAATCCCCTTTGGATTTCGGCGGCAGCGGTGCGCAGGGGCCTTCTTGGAGGTGAGTAGTGAATTTAAAAACCTTACCTTTACAGGAGCAGCCCTTTGGATTTCGGCGGCAGCGGTGCGCAGGGGCCTTCTGGGAGGTGAGTAGTGTATTTAAAACCACTTACCTTTCCAGGAGCAGCCCTTTGGATTTCGGCGGCAGCGGTGCGCAGGGGCCTTCTTGGAGGTGAGTAGTGAATTTAAAAACCTTACCTTTACAGGAGCAGCCCTTTGGATTTCGGCGGCAGCGGTGCGCAGGGGCCTTCTGGGAGGTGAGTAGTGTATTTAAAACCACTTACCTTTCCAGGAGCAGCCCTTTGGATTTCGGCGGCAGCGGTGCGCAGGGGCCTTCTTGGAGGTGAGTAGTGAATTTAAAAACCTTACCTTTACAGGAGCAGCCCTTTGGATTTCGGCGGCAGCGGTGCGCAGGGGCCTTCTGGGAGGTGAGTAGTGTATTTAAAACCACTTACCTTTCCAGGAGCAGCCCTTTGGATTTCGGCGGCAGCGGTGCGCAGGGGCCTTCTTGGAGGTGAGTAGTGAATTTAAAAACCTTACCTTTACAGGAGCAGCCCTTTGGATTTCGGCGGCAGCGGTGCGCAGGGGCCTTCTGGGAGGTGAGTAGTGTATTTAAAACCACTTACCTTTCCAGGAGCAGCCCTTTGGATTTCGGCGGCAGCGGTGCGCAGGGGCCTTCTTGGAGGTGAGTAGTGAATTTAAAAACCTTACCTTTACAGGAGCAGCCCTTTGGATTTCGGCGGCAGCGGTGCGCAGGGGCCTTCTGGGAGGTGAGTAGTGTATTTAAAACCACTTACCTTTCCAGGAGCAGCCCTTTGGATTTCGGCGGCAGCGGTGCGCAGGAGCCTTCTTGGAGGTGAGTAGTGAATTTAAAAACCTTACCTTCACAGGAGCAGCCCTTTGGATTTCGGCGGCAGAGGTGCGCAGGGGCCTTCTGGGAGGTGAGTAGTTAGTTTAAAAAGCCTTGCCTGGTCCCGTGTCTGTTCTTCTTTTCTGTTTTATTTGTTTTTATATAAGGCGGGAACCGGAAGTTCTACCTCTGGCAAGTCCCCCCCCCCCAACCAATAAATTCTGGTGGAGAGGAAACCCGGGACACTACACGTGTAGTGTCTCCCACCCGCCCTCCTCCTCTAACCTAATAATAAGACCCATTGGTGTAAGGTAAGTGCCATATTATATTATTATATTATTAGCATTGTGCAGGTCAAGGATCGGCGGTGGAGGAGCAGTCTCTGTCAGCGAGAGAACCTGAGAACATCTCAGACACTCAGAAGGCAAGTAAGTGATTTTTACTTTTATACCTTTTTTCAAATTGTGTGTGTCGGGGGGAAACTGAAGCGACATCACAGAAAAGCTGTGACCTGAGTGGCTGGTTGGGATTCTAACCTAAATTTAAAAAAAAAATTTGAGTATTTGGGAACTAATTAAACATAATAACTTAATTATAATTTAGAGGATATCTAAGCCAGAGATCGGAGAGTATTATAGTTAGCTATCGCATTTCTATTAGAAATCTAGTGCTAGGAAACAGATAGTTGACAGTAACTTTGCAATTTAAAAAAAAAAGTATTTAAAAAAAAAAAAGACAAATTTTAATTTTAATTAATTGACGCAATGTCAGTTAGAAGGGTGCTGTGCTCTGACTGTGAGATGTGGCAGGTCCGGGAGGCTTCCAGCGTCCCGGATGGCTTCATCTGCAGAAAGTGCACCCAACTGCAGCTCCTCACAGACCGCATGGTTCGGTTGGAGCAGCAATTGGATGCACTTAGGAGCATGCAGGTGGCGGAAAGTGTCATAGATCGCAGTTATGTAAATGTGGTCACACCCAAGGTGCAGGCAGAGAAATGGGTGACCACCAGAAAGGGCAGGCAGTCAGTGCAGGAATCCCCTGTGGTTGTCCCCCTCTCGAACAGATATACCCCTTTGGATACTGTCAGGGGGGATAGCCTATCAGGGGAAAACAGCAGCAGCCAGAGCCGTGGCACCACGGCTGGCTCTGATGTTCAGAAGGGAGGGTCAAAGCGCAGAAGAGTAATAGTAATAGGGGACTCTATAGTCAGGGGCACAGATAGGCGCTTCTGTGGACGTGAAAGAGACTCCAGGATGGTATGTTGCCTCCCTGGTGCCAGGGTCCAGGATGTCTCCGAACGGGTAGAGGGAATCCTGAAGGGGGAGGGCAAACAGGCAGAGGTCGTTGTACATATTGGTACTAACGACATAGGCAGGAAGGGGCATGAGGTCCTGCAGCAGGAGTTCAGAGAGCTAGGCAGAAAGTTAAAAGACAGGACCTCGAGGGTTGTAATCTCGGGATTACTCCCTGTGCCACGTGCCAGTGAGGCTAGAAATAGGAAGATAGAGCAGACAAACACGTGGCTAAACAGCTGGTGTAGGAGGGAGGTTTCCATTTTCTGGACCACTGGGAGCTCTTCCGGGGCAGGTGTGACCTGTATAAGATGGACGGGTTGCATCTAAACCGGAGAGGCATAAATATCCTGGCCGCGAGGTTTGCTAGTGTCACACGGGAGGGTTTAAACTAGTATGGCAGGGGGGTGGGTACGGGAGCAATAGGTCAGAAGGTGAGAGCATTGAGGGAGAACTAGGGAATAGGGACAGTGTGGCTCTGAGGCAGAGCAGATGGGGAAAAGTTGCTGAACACAGCGGGTCTGGTGGCCTGAAGTGCATATGTTTTAATGCAAGGAGCATTACGGGTAAGGCAGATGAACTTAGAGCTTGGATTACTACTTGGAACTATGATGTTATTGCTATTACAGAGACCTGGTTGAGGGAAGGGCAGGATTGGCAGCTAAACGTTCCAGGATTTAGATGTTTCAGGCGGGATAGAGGGGGATGTAAAAGGGGAGGCGGAGTTGCGCTACTTGTTCGGGAGAATATCACAGCTATACTGCGAGAGGACACCTCAGAGGGCAGTGAGGCTATATGGGTAGAGATCAGGAATAAGAAGGATGCAGTCACAATGTTGGGGGTATACTACAGGCCTCCCAACAGCCAGCGGGAGATAGAGGAGCAGATAGGTAGACAGATTTTGGAAAAGAGTAAAAACAACAGGGTTGTGGTGATGGGAGACTTCAACTTCCCCAATATTGACTGGGACTCACGTAGTGCCAGGGGCTTAGACGGGGCGGAGTTTGTAAGGAGCATCCAGGAGGGCTTCTTAAAACAATATGTAAACAGTCCAACTAGGGAAGGGGCAGTACTGGACCTGGTATTGGGGAATGAGCCCGGCCAGGTGGTAGATGTTTCAGTAGGGGAGCATTTCGGTAACAGTGACCACAATTCAGTAAGTTTTAAAGTACTGGTGGACAAGGATAAGAGTGGTCCGAGGATGAATGTGCTAAATTGGGGGAAGGCTAATTATAACAATATTAGGCGGGAACTGAAGAACATAGATTGGGGGCGGATGTTTGAGGGCAAATCAACATCTGACATGTGGGAGGCTTTCAAGTGTCAGTTGAAAGGAATACAGGACAGGCATGTTCCTGTGAGGAAGAAAGATAAATACGGCAATTTTCGGGAACCTTGGATGACGAGTGATATTGTAGGCCTCGTCAAAAAGAAAAAGGAGGCATTTGTCAGGGCTAAAAGGCTGGGAACAGACGAAGCCTGTGTGGCATATAAGGAAAGTAGGAAGGAACTTAAGCAAGGAGTCAGGAGGGCTAGAAGGGGTCATGAAACGTCATTGGCAAATAGGGTTAAGGAAAATCCCAAGGCTTTTTACACGTACATAAAAAGCAAGAGGGTAGCCAGGGAAAGGGTTGGCCCACTGAAGGATAGGCAAGGGAATCTATGTGTGGAGCCAGAGGAAATGGGCGAGGTACTAAATGAATACTTTGCATCAGTATTCACCAAAGAGAAGGAATTGGTAGATGTTGAGTCTGGAGAAGGGGGTGTAGATAGCCTGGGTCACATTGTCATCCAAAAAGACGAGGTGTTGGGTGTCTTAAAAAATATTAAGGTAGATAAGTCCCCAGGGCCTGATGGGATCTACCCCAGAATACTGAAGGAGGCTGGAGAGGAAATTGCTGAGGCCTTGACAGAAATCTTTGGATCCTCGCTGTCTTCAGGGGATGTCCCGGAGGACTGGAGAATAGCCAATGTTGTTCCTCTGTTTAAGAAGGGTAGCAAGGATAATCCAGGGAACTACAGGCCGGTGAGCCTTACTTCAGTGGTAGGGAAATTACTGGAGAGAATTCTTCGAGACAGGATCTACTCCCATTTGGAAGCAAATGGACGTATTAGTGAGCGGCAGCATAGTTTTGTGAAGGGGAGGTCATGTCTCACTAACTTGATAGAGTTTTTCGAGGCGGTCACTAAGATGATTGATGCAGGTAGGGCAGTGGATGTTGTCTATATGGACTTCAGTAAGGCCTTTGACAAGGTCCCTCATGGTAGACTAGTACAAAAGGTGAAGTCCAACGGGATCAGGGGTGAGCTGGCAAGGTGGATACAGAACTGGCTAGGCCATAGAAGGCAGAGAGTAGCAATGGAAGGATGCTTTTCTAATTGGAGGGCTGTGACCAGTGGTGTTCCACAGGGATCAGTGCTGGGACCTTTGCTCTTTGTAGTATATATAAATGATTTGGAGGAAAATGTAACTGGTCTGATTAGTAAGTTTGCAGACGACACAAAGGTTGGTGGAATTGCGGATAGCGATGAGGACTGTCGGAGGATACAGCAGGATTTAGATTGTCTGGAGACTGGGGCGGAGAGATGGCAGATGGAGTTTAATCCGGACAAATGTGAGGTAATGCATTTTGGAAGGTCTAATTGCAGGTAGGGAATATACGGTGAATGGTAGAACCCTCAAGAGTATTGAAAGTCAAAGAGATCTAGGAGTACAGGTCCACAGGTCATTGAAAGGGGCAACACAGGTGGAGAAGGTAGTCAAGAAGGCATACGGCATGCTTGCCTTCATTGGCCGGGGCATTGAGTATAAGAATTGGCAAGTCATGTTGCAGCTGTATAGAACCTTAGTTAGGCCACACTTGGAGTATAGTGTTCAATTCTGGTCGCCACACTACCAGAAGGATGTGGAGGCTTTAGAGAGGGTGCAGGAGAGATTTACCAGAATGTTGCCTGGTATGGAGGGCATTAGCTATGAGGAGCGATTGAATAAACTCGGTTTGTTCTCACTGGAACGAAGGAGGTTGAGGGGCGACCTGATAGAGGTATACAAAATTATGAGGGGCATAGACAGAGTGGATAGTCAGAGGCTTTTCCCCAGGGTAGAGGGGTCAATTACTAGGGGGCATAGGTTTAAGGTGAGAGGGGCAAGGTTTAGAGTAGATGTACGAGGCAAGTTTTTTACGCAGAGGGTAGTGGGTGCCTGGAACTCACTACCGGAGGAGGTAGTGGAAGCAGGGACGATAGGGACATTTAAGGGGCATCTTGACAAATATATGAATAGGGTGGGAATAGAAGGATACGGACCCAGGAAGTGTAGAAGATTGTAGTTTAGTCGGGCAGTATGGTCGGCACGGGCTTGGAGGGCCGAAGGGCCTGTTCCTGTGCTGTACATTTCTTTGTTCTTTGTTCTTTATATCCCCCATATCCCCCCTCCCCCATATCCCCCATATCCCCCCTCCCCATATACCCCATATCCCCCCTCCCCCATATCCCCCATATCCCCCCTCCCCCATATCCCCCCTCCCCCATATCCCCCATATCCCCCCTCCCCCATAGCCCCCCTTCCCATATCCCCCCTCCCCCATATCCCCCCCTCCCCCATATCCCCCATATCCCCCCTCCCCCATACCCCCTCCCCCATATCCTCCCTCCCCCATATCCCCCCATATCCCCCCTCCCCCATATCCCCCCTCCCCCAAATCCCCCCTCTCCCATATACCCCCCTCCCCCATATCCCCCCTCACCCATATCCCCCCTCCCCCATATCCCCCCTCCCCCATATCCCGCCCTCCCCCATATCCCCATATCCCCCCTCCCCCATATTCCCCCTCTCCCATATCCCCCATATCCCCCCTCCCCCATATCCCCCCTCCCCCATATCCCCCTCCCCCATATCCCCCTCCCCCATATCCCCCTCCCCCATATCCCCCATATCCCCCCTCCCCCATATCCCCCCTCGCCATATCCCCCTCCCCCATATCCCCCCTCCCCATATCCCCCCTCCCCATAACCCCCTCCCCCATATCCCCCCTCCCCATATCCCCCCTCCCCCATATCCCCCCTCCCCCATATCCCCCATATCCCCCCTCCCCCATATCCCCCCTCCCCCATATCCCCCCTCCCCCATACCCCCCTCCCCCATATCCCCCCTCCCCCTTATCCCCCATCCCCCATATCCCCACGCCCCATATCCCCCATCTCCCCCCTCCCCCATATCCCCCCCTCCCCATATCCCCCCTCCCCCATATCCCCCCTCCCCATATCCCCCCCCATATCCCCCATA
The DNA here is from genome assembly GCF_047496885.1 of Scyliorhinus torazame. Lineage (NCBI taxonomy): Eukaryota > Metazoa > Chordata > Chondrichthyes > Carcharhiniformes > Scyliorhinidae > Scyliorhinus > Scyliorhinus torazame. The sequence continues at coordinate 64,544,939 of NC_092707.1, forward strand.
TCCCCCCTCCCCATATCCCCCATATCCCCCCTCCCCCATATCCCCCATATCCCCCCTCCCCCATATCCCCCCTCCCCATAACCCCCATATCCCCCTTCCCCATATCCCCCCTCCCCCATATCCCCCCTCCCCCATATCCCCCCTCCCCATATCCCCCATATCCCCCCTTCCCCATACCCCCCTCCCCATATCCTCCCTCCCCATATCCCCCCGCCCCCATATCCCCCCTCCCCCATATCCCCCATATCCCCCTCCCCCATATCCCCCTCCCCCATAACCCCCCTCCCCCATATCCCCCATATCCCCCCTCCCCCATATCCCCCCTCCCCCATATCCCCCCTCCCCATATCCCCCATATCCCCCCTCCCCCATATCCCCCATATCCCCCCTCCCCCATATCCCCCCTCCCCATAACCCCCATATCCCCCCTCCCCATATCCCCCCTCCCCCATATCCCCCCTCCCCCATATCCCCCCTCCCCATATCCCCCATATCCCCCCTTCCCCATACCCCCCTCCCCATATCCTCCCTCCCCATATCCCCCCGCCCCCATATCCCCCCTCCCCCATATCCCCCATATCCCCCTCCCCCATATCCCCCTCCCCCATAACCCCCCTCCCCCATATCCCCCATATCCCCCCTCCCCCATATCCCCCCTCCCCCATATCCCCCCTCCCCATATCCCCCCTCCCCCATATCCCCCCTCCCCCATATCCCCATATCCCCCTCCCCATATCCCCCCTCCCCATATCCCCCCTCCCCCATATCCCCCCTCCCCCATATCCCCCATATCCCCCCTCCCCCATATCCCCCCTCCCCATATCCCCCCTCACCATATCCCCCCTCCCCATATCCCCCATATCACCCCTCCCCCATATCCCCCTCCCCCATATCCCCCCTCCCCCATATCCCCCATATCCTCCCTCCCCCATATCCCCCATATCCCCCCTCCCCCATATCCCCCCTCCCCCATATCCCCCATCCCCCATATCCCTCCCTCCCCCATATCCCCCTCCCCCATATCCCCCCTCCCCCATATCCCCCATATCCCCCCTCCCCCATACCCCCCCTCCCCATATCCCCCCTCCCCCATATCCCCCCTCCCCCATATCCCCCCTCCCCATATCCCCATATCCCCCCTCCCCATATCCCCCCTCCCCATATCCCCCATATCCCCCTCCCCCATATCCCCCCTCCCCCATATCCCCCCTCCCCCATATCCCCCCTCCCCCATATCCCCCCCTCCCCCATATCCCCCATATCCCCCTCCCCATATCCCCCCTCCCCCATATCCCCCATATCCCCCCTCCCCCATATCCCCCATATCCCCCCTCCCCCATATCACCCATATCCCCCCTCCCCCATATCCCCCCTCCCCCATATCTCCCCTCCCCCATATCCCCCCTCCCCCATATCCCCCCTCCCCATATCCCCCATATCCCCCCTCCCCCATATCCCCCATATCCCCAAGTGAATCCAGCCCTAACCTTAACCTCTGCAATGCACGCGCAACCGATGGCGTGCATTCATATACCTGCCTAACAGTGTTGCCTTTTGCCCCTGCCATCGCCCCCCCCCCCCACAAGAGAAGCGCGCACACAACAATAGGGAGCATGTGAGGACTGGAGGAGGGCCCGCTGATGAGAGGCCACTGACCGTACACGAGGAAAGGGGCCTGGAACTGGCTGGCGGACCTGAGGACCGGGAGGTTGCTGATGCAGAGGTCGGGGGCGTACTAGCGAGTGAGCCACCGACAGCCCGTCCCCAAATCCCCCCTCCCCTATATCCCCCTCCCCCGTATCACCTGATCACTGCCTGATGTCTAACCATGCATGCTTCATTGTGTATCGCAGGACCAAACGTCCAGGCACCCATCCCCGCAGATGCAGACCGCCCGCAGGATGCCCCTCGGAGACCACGTGAGACGGAGAGACCCGCACCCTCCAGCATGCGACGCCCGCAGGATGCCCCTCAGAGACCACGGGAGACGGAGAGACCCGCACCCTCCAGCATGCGACGCCCGCAGGATGCCCCTCGCACACCACGGGAGACGGAGAGACCCGGACCCTCCAGCATGCGACGCCCGCAGGATGCACCTCGGAGACCACGGGAGACGGAGAGACCCGCACCCTCCAGCATGCGACGCCCGCAGGATGCCCCTCGGAGACCACGGGAGACGGAGAGACCCGCACCCTCCAGCATGCGACGCCGGCAGGATGCCCCTCGCACACCACGGGAGACGGAGAGACCTGGAGCAACAGGGAGACGACACCCCCGTCACGTGCGGGAGCGACCGCCCAGCGATGAGGGGGGCAGCCACAGGCCCCCGTCACATCCGAGCCAGGACACCACTACCCAGGACACCACTACCCAGGACACCACTACCCAGGACACCACTACCCAGGACACCCCTACCCGGGACAGCACTACCCAGGACACCCCTACCCGGGACAGCACTACCCGGGACAGCACTACCCAGGAAGACGAAATACCGGACAGTGACTCAGAGTGGATGGGTGGAGACGAACCCCCACCCCAAAGTGCCATGGACTCAGAGTGGGACGAAGAGCACGACACAATGCCACTGCTGTCACCAACACCCTCCACCATCGCAGAAACACTCACCACGGTTGGGCACTTTAGTGATTAGGCGTCTGGTACACTCACTGGTGCGCACAACACAGCCGTCCCGGTACAGCAGGTGGAGGTAGGTGCAGCAGAGGGACTGGGCGGTCGGAGGGCAGCCCAGGCCAAGCGAACATCTGCCGCCCAGCTGGATCCCGGGTTCCTGCAGTTACCACACCCACACATAGATCCGATGCAACCACCGACCCGGAGACGAGCGAAGAGGGTGACGGGCGGCTTGCGGCGGCTGCAGTCGCAGGTGGAGGAGTCCACCCCCGTCCAGGAGCTGGAAGTGGTGCCGGTCATGCGTGCCACCCAGGCTGACACCGCACGGGTGGCATCCGCGGTGGAGGCAATGGTTGCGACGGTGTCAGACATGGAGAACGGTTTGCGAGGCCTGGGGCCTTCCGTGCAGGTGGCGTCTGTGGCCCAGGAAATGGCTGCCCTCTCACAGGAGGCCATGAGCCAGTGCCAGCGCCAGATGGCAGAGGCGCTCAACGCCATAGCCCAGTCTCTGCAGGCCATGGCCCAGTCTCAGCAGGCCATCGCTGAGGGCATAGGCGCCAGTGGCCATGTGCGAGCCAGCGTCGCACTGTCATAGACAGGGTTTGCCAACACCCTGGGCTCCATGGCTGCAAACCTGCAGACCCCTGTCGATACCAGCACGGGCCTCCAGGACTGGCAGCGCCAGATGTCAGGGGGGCGTCGGATGGCCAGTCCGTTCGCATCCCCCACCCATGTAGAGGCCTGGGGGCCATCGGGCACCCCGAGGGAGGAGGAGGTGGTGTGGTCCGTCCCGGCTCCCTCTGTAGGGGAGGTCCCGGTACACCGCGACACCTCGGACTCCCCCCCCTTCCGTCCCAGGTGCATCGGGTGGGCAACGGGCAGGACAGGCTGGCAGCTCGCCATCCCAGTCGCCCGGGCCGCAGCCTGGCCCATCTAGGCCAGGACGCCCCAGGAAACGGCCGCCAAAGGGATCCAGTGTCAGAGGGCAGGAATCACAGGAGTCCACCTCCAGTTCTGCTGTACCGTCTGGGGAACCACGTAGACGTAGTCAAAGGGCCCGTAAGGCCAAACAATTAGACACTGAGTAAGTTGGCACGGGTGCAGGGCACAGATGAGTTTTAGGGGCTAGGGCACGTGCATGAACTCCTTTGGTTATTAAAGTCAATGTTACACCTACCGAAGCTGCCTTTGTGCTCTGTCCAAAGTGTGCGGGCGTGTCATGTACGTTGAGCGCAAGTGTGTGTGTGAGGGGTGGTCTTACCTCAGCCCCAGGTGAGTCTGCCCCCTTCCCCCTGGGGCGCCATCAACATCCCCCGGGCAGAGGACGGGACCGTGCGCTGCAGTGTCACAGCCGCATGCAGGGATGGTCCGGGTGGATGGTGGTACTGTGGCCATGGGTCAGACATAGTCCAACGATGTAGAGCCAGGAGCTCATCGCAGGGCGGGTTGTCATCATCCTCCATGGCCTGCGATAGACACGCGTCCACCCGCAACTGTGTGAGCCCGGCCCATTGTGCCACAGGTGGATCGGCAATGGGGGGGGGGTGGTGTGCATGCAGGTGGGGTGGGTGGGGTTGGGGAGGGGGGTGAGGGTGCTGGGTGGGTGGATGGGTGGGGGTGTGGGTGGTCGGCTGTTGCCATGGTGTGCGGTCTGTGGCCATACTACCCGATTCCCACGCCCATCTAGTCAGTGAAGCGGGCGTCTATCAGTCTGTCCCGTGCCCGCTGGGCCAGCCGGTAACGGTGGACAGCCACCCGCCTGTGTCTACCCCGTCTGCCCTGACCATTGCCCCCATCCCCCTCATCTGGGGAGGACTGGGCCTCTTCCTGCTGCTCCTCCACTCCGCCCTCCTCGGCCTGCGGCACATCGCCCCTCTGCTGGGCTATGTTGTGCAGGACGCAGCACACCACAATGATGCGGCCGACCCTATCTGACCGATACTGGAGGGCGCCCCCAGAGAGGTCCAGGCACCTGAAACGCATCTTCAGCACGCCAAAGCACCTCTCGATCACTCCCCTTGTCGCTACATGGGCATCATTGTAGCGGTTCTCCGCCTCATTGCGTGGCCTCCGTATAGGCGTCATCAGCCACGATCGCAATGGGTAGCCCCTGTCGCCCAGCAACCAGCCCCTCAGCCGGGGATGGCGTCCCTCGTACATGCCGGGGATGGATGACCGCGACAACACGAATGAGTCGTGTACACTGCCTGGGTGACGGGCGCAGACGTGCAGGATCATCATGCGGTGGTCGCAGACCACCTGTACGTTCATCGAATAGGTCCCCTTCCTATTAGTGAACACGGCCCTGTTATCTGCAGGTGGCCGCACGGCGACGTGCATCCCATCGATCGCGCCCTGGACCATGGGGAACCCGGCAACGGCAGAGAAGCCCACGGCCCGGGCATCTTGGCTGGCCCAGTCCACGGGGAAGCGGATGTAGCGGTGCGCCATGGCATATAGGGCATCTGTCACTGCCCGGATGCACCGTTGCACCGAAGTCTGCGATATGCCCGACAGGTCCCCACTCGATGCCTGGAATGACCCCGTTGCATAAAAGTTCAGGGCCACCGTAACCTTGACGGGCACGGGGAGAGGGTGTCCCCCACCAGTGCCACGCGGTGACAGGTGTGCCAGCAGGTGGCAGATGTGTGCCACAGTTTCCCGGCTCATCCGGAGTCTCCTCCTGCATTCCCGGTCCGTGAGTTCCTGGTATGACTGCCGGGGCCGGTACACACGGGGCGCCCTCGGGTGCCTCCGTTGCCGTGGGGCCGCGACGTCCTCCTCCCCCTCCTCGTCCTGTCGGTCAGGTGTCCCTCCAGCCTGGGCGGCTGCCGCCTGCCCCTCTGCGGCAGCCTGCGCCGCCTCTCTGGCACGCTCCTCCTCCTCCTCCTCCTCATCCTCATCCAGGGCAACATAGACATGAGCGGCTGCCACCACGGCGGCCAACATCGCTGGATGATCTGAAAACATGACGGCCTGGTGGGGGGGGAGGGGAACGACGACATGTCATCATTGCCCATATCCCCTCCTCCCCCCAGCCAGGTGGCATGGACCGCATGGGTCCAACTGTTGGGGGCTGGCACCTGGCCAGGTGGACCAACTCACTTGCCCTCCCATCCCCCTCCTCGGCACGGACCCCCCCCCCAACCTCCACCCCGGCACGGAGCCCCCCCAAACTCCACCCCGGCACGGACCCCCCCCAACCTCCACCCCAGCACGGACCCCCCCCCAACCTCCACCCCAGCACGGACCCCCCCCCAACCTCGACCCCAGCACGGACCCCCCCCCCAACCCCCAACCTCCACCCCGGCACGGACCCCCCCCCTACCTCCACCCCAGCACGGACCCCCCCCAACCTCCACCCCAGCACGGACCCCCCCCCTACCTCCACCCCGGCACGGACCCCCCCCAACCTCCACCCCAGCACGGACCCCCCCCAACCTCCTTTGGACACCCCCAACCCCCAACCTCCACCCCGGCACGGAACCCCCCCCAACCTCCACCCCAGCACGAACCCCCCCCAACCTCCACCCCGGCACGGACCCCCCCCCCAATGTCCACCCCGGCAGGGACCCCCCCCAACCTCCATCCTGGCACGGACCCCCCCCCCAACCTCCACCCCAGCACGGACCCCCCCAACCCGCAACCTCCACCCCGGCACGGACCCCCCACAACCTCCACCCCAGCACGGACCCCCCCCAACCTCCACCCCAGCACGGACCCCCCCCCAACCCCCAACCTCCACCCCGGCACGGACCCCCCCCCAACCTCCACCCCAGCACGGACCCACCCCAACCTCCACCCCGGCACGGACCCCCCCCCAACGTCCACCCCGGCACGGACCCCCCCAACCTCCACCCCGGCACGGAGCCCCCCCCCAACCTCCACCCCAGCACGGACCCCCCCCAACCCCCAACCTCCACCCCGGCACGGACCCCCCCCCCCAACCTCCACCCCAGCACGGACCCCCCCCCCAACCCCCAACCTCCACCCCGGCACGGACCCCCCCCCCCCAACCTCCACCCCAGCACGGACCCCCCCCAACCCCCAACCTCCACCCCGGCACGGAACCCCCCCCCAACCTCCACTCCGGCACGGACCCCCCCCCAACCTCCATCCCGGCACGGACCCCCCCCAACCTCCACCCCAGCACGGACCCCCCCCAACCTCCACCCCGGCACGGACCCCCCCCCCAACGTCCACCCCGGCACGGACCCCCCCCAACCTCCACCCCGGCACGGACCCCCCCCCAACCTCCACCCCAGCACGGACCCCCCCCAACCCCCAACCTCCACCCCGGCACGGACCCCCCCCCAACCTCCACCCCAGCACGGACCCCCCCCCCAACCCCCAACCTCCACCCCGGCACGACCCCCCCCCCCAACCTCCACCCCAGCACGGACCCCCCCCCTAACCCCCAACCTCCACCCCGGCACGGAACCCCCCCCCAACCTCCACCCCGGCACGGACCCCCCCCCAACCTCCACCCCAGCATGGACCCCCCCCAACCTCCACCCCAGCACGGACCCCCCCCCAACCTCCACCCGGCACGGACCCCCCCCCCAACCTCCACCCCGGCACGGACCCCCCCCCAACCTCCACCCCAGCACGGACCCCCCCCCAACCTCCACCCCGGCACGGACCACCCCCCCAACCTTCACCCCGGCACGGATCCCCCCCCAACCTCCACCCCAGCACGGACCACCCCCCCCCAACCTCCACCCCGGCACGGACCCCCCCCCAACCTTCACCCCGGCACGGATCCCCCCCAACCTCCACCCCAGCACGGACCACCCCCCCCCAACCTCCACTCCGGCACGGACCCCCCCCCAACCTCCATCCCGGCACGGACCCCCCCCAACCTCCACCCCAGCACGGACCCCCCCCAACCTCCACCCCGGCACGGACCCCCCCCAACGTCCACCCCGGCACGGACCCCCCCCAACCTCCACCCCGGCACGGACCCCCCCCCAACCTCCACCCCAGCACGGACCCCCCCCAACCCCCAACCTCCACCCCGGCACGGACCCCCCCCAACCTCCACCCCAGCACGGACCCCCCCCCCCAACCCCCAACCTCCACCCCGGCACGACCCCCCCCCCCAACCTCCACCCCAGCACGGACCCCCCCCCTAACCCCCAACCTCCACCCCGGCACGGAACCCCCCCCCAACCTCCACCCCGGCACGGACCCCCCCCCAACCTCCACCCCAGCATGGACCCCCCCCAACCTCCACCCCAGCACGGACCCCCCCCCAACCTCCACCCGGCACGGACCCCCCCCCAACCTCCACCCCGGCACGGACCCCCCCCCAACCTCCACCCCAGCACGGACCCCCCCCCAACCTCCACCCCGGCACGGACCCCCCCCCCAACCTTCACCCCGGCACGGATCCCCCCCAACCTCCACCCCAGCACGGACCACCCCCCCCCAACCTCCACCCCGGCACGGACCCCCCCCCCCCAGCTTCCACCCCGGCACGGACCCCCTCCCGGCACTCCCCCGGAGCCCAGCCTACTCTAACCACCCCCCCCCGCCGCACACACACACACACAACCCGAGACACACCTCTCCTCACGCAATCAGACTGCGGCCACGCCATTTCCTGCCCAGAGCCAACCCCCCAGGCCGTCACTCACCTCCATGCTGGTCGGCGTGAGCCTGGAGCACCGGGTCACGCCGATGAAAAGGAGGTTTGATTCACGTCGACGTGAACGGTCATCACGTCGACGGGACTTCGGCCCATCCGGAAGGGAGAATATCGGCAGGCCGAAAATCGGCTGCCTTGCGCAGACCCGTGACATTCTCCGCGGCAGCGGCGCCATTAACGCCCCTCCGACTTTTCTCCCTTCGGAGACTTCGGCGGGGGCGGGGGCGGGATTCACGGCGGCCAACGGCCATTCTCCGACCCGCCGGGGGGTCGGTGAATGACGCCCCAGAACTTGGAAAATAGGCACAAGCTGCTCTTAACAAACAGGCCTTCCCTCATCATCTCTATTCCCTCGAATACGCAAGACTCTATCTACCTCTGCCTTGAACATGCTCACCAACTGGCCAACCACATCTTTTTGGGGTAGGGAATTCCTAAGAGTCACAATCCTTGTGAAGAACTTTTGCCTCATCTCAGTCCCAAATGGCTGACCCCTTATTCTGCGAGTATGACCACATATTCCATATTCTCCAGCCAGTGAAAACATTTTCTCAGCACTTACTCTGGTAAGCGTCTTAATGATTTAATATCTTTCAGTCAGATCACCGCTCATTCTTCTAAGCGCCGGGTAATATTGGTCTTGTCTACTCAATCCCCCCTCACAGGACAATCCTCTCATGCCAGGAACTATTTTAGTGAACTTTCATTGTGCTCCTTTTACGGTAAATATGTCCTTCCTTCAGTAAGGAAAACAAGTTATGCATAGTACTCCAGATGTGGGGCGGGATTCTCTGAAATGGAGACAGAGTGTTCGCGCCTTCGTGAACGCCGTCGAGCGATTCAGGGCCCGATAATGGGCTAGGAGCGGCGCCGCGTCATTTACACGCGCCAGGCCTTGGCGCCGCGTGAAGGCGCCGCCGCATACATGACGCAGCCGGCGCCGCATAGCTGGCGTCACCCGCGCATGCGCGGGTTGGCCAGTGCCAACCCGCGCATGCATGGTTGCCGTCCTCTCCGAGTCCGCCCCGCAAGAAGATGTCTGACGGATCTTGCAGGGCTGCAGAAGAAAAGAGGTCCTCCTTCAGAGAGGCCGGCCCGACGATCGGTAGGCACCGTTCGTGGGCCAGACCCCATTTGAGACCCCCCCCGGTGCAGGATCCCCCCTCGCCCCCCCCCCCGCAGGCCGCCCCCCCCCCCAGCATTCCCGCGCTGTTCCCGCCGGCAGCGACCAGATGTGGACGGCGGCGGGGGGAACCCGCCGTTTTGGGCAGGCCGCTCGGCCCATCCGTGCCGGAGAATCGCGGGGGTACCGGTGAATCGGCATTTTGGCTGTCTCGGGCGATTCACTGTACCGTGCCGTGCAAAACGCGATTGTGCCGATCTGGCCGCTTCCGTGAATCGCGGGAGGGCATCGGGCCGGCGTCGCGGGAAAATTTGGCGACCCAGGCGATTCTCCCAACCGGCACGGGAGCGGAGAATCGCGCCCGTGGTCTCAGCAATGCGCTGCATAATTATTGTAGACTTCTTTACCGTTATACTCCAATCCTTTTGAAGCAAAAACTCACCATACCATTTGCCTTCCTAATTGTTTGCTGTATCTACATGTTAACTTCCTGTGATTCATGAGTAAGCACAGCCATAATCGCTTTGAATGCAAACATTTCCCAGTCGATTCAAAAAGATTCTGCGGAAATATTTCTCCCACCAAAGGAGTAACATTACACTTCATCATATTACATTTCATTAGGATGTTCTTGCCCACTCACCCAGCCTATCGAGATTGCGCTGAACCCTCTGCGGCCTCCTCACCACTTACTTTTCCGCTTCTACTTGTATTGTCAGAAAACTTGAATAATTTACACTCGGCCCCTCATCCAAATCATTAATATACATTGTAAATAGTCAAGGCCCAGGTACTGATCCCTGAGGTACCATGTTACAATGGCCGACCTGAACGTGTTCCATTTATTCCTATCTTCCATTTTCTGTGCATTAACCAATCCTCAGTCCATGTTAATATTTTACCCACAATTAGTAGCTTTGTGTGGCACCTTAACCAAATGCTTTTTGAAAATCCAGATACATTGCATCCACTGATTCTCCCTTATCCATCTTGCTACTAACACCCTCAAAATATTTTGAATAAATTTATCCATCAGGTTTCCCCTTTCATAAATCCATGTGGGCTCTGATTGAACATGTTATTTTCATAGATTATCATAGAATTTACAGTGCAGAAGGAGGCCACCCGGCCCATCGAGTCTGCACCGGCTCTTGGAAAGAGCACCCCACCCTATCCCCACAACCCAGCACCCCACCCAACACTAAGGGCAATTTTGGACACTAAGAGCAATTTATCACGGCCAATCTACCTAACCTGCACATCTTTGGACTGTGGGAGGAAACCGGAGCACCCGGAGGAAACCCACGCACACACGGGGAGGACGTGCAGACTCCGCACAGACAGTGACCCAAGCCGGAATCGAACCTGGGACCCTGGAGCTGTGAAGCAATTGTGCTATCCACAATGCTACCGTGCTGCCCTATTTTCTTGGTGCCCATCCCCTATTCAGCGGTTCTAACATTTTGTGTACTGGGTGATACGGTAGCATAGTAGTTAGCACCGTTGCTTCACAGTGCCAGGGTCCCAGGTTCGATTCCAGGCTTGGGTCACTGACTGAGTGGAGTCTGCACGCTCTCCCTGTGTCTGCGTGGGTTCCCTCCGGGTGCTCCGGTTTACATAAGAACATAAGAACTAGGAACAGGAGTAGGCCATCTGGCCCCTCGAGCCTGCTCCGCCATTCAATGAGATCATGGCTGATCTTTGTGGACTCAGCTCCACTCTCCGGCCCATACACCATATCCCCGAATCCCTTTATTCTTTAAAAAGTTATCTATCTTTTTCTTAAAAACGTTTAAAGAAGGAGCCTCAACTGCTTCACTGGGCAAGGAATTCCCGAGATTCACAACCCTTTGGGTGAAGAAGTTCCTCCTAAACTCGGTCCTAAATCTACTTCCCCTTATTTTGAGGCTATGCCCCCTAGTTCTGCTTTCCCCGACCAGTGGAAACAACCTGCCCGCATCTATCCTATCTAGTCCCTTCAGAATTTTATATGTTTCAAGAAGATCCCCCCGCATCCTTCTAAACTTCAGTGAGTACAGTCCCAGTCTACTCAACCTCCCGTCATAATCCAATCCCCTCAACTCTGGGATCAACCTAGTGAATCTCCTCTGCACTCCCTACAGTGCCAATACGTCCTTTCTCAGGTAAGGAGACCAAAACTGAACACAATACTCCAGATGTGGCCTCACCAACACCTTATACAATTGCAGCATAACCTCCCTAGTCTTGAACTCCATCCCTCTAGCAATGAAAGACAAAACTCGATTAGCCTTTTTAATCACCTGTTGCACCTGCACACCAACTTTTTGCGACTCTTGCACCAGCACACCCAGGTCCCTCTGCACAGCAGCATGTTTTAACATCTTACCGTTTAAATAATAATCCATTCTGCTGTTATTCCTCCCAAAATGGATAGCCTCACACTTGGCAACATTGAATTCCATCTGCCAGACCCTAGCCCATTCACCTAACCTATCCAAATCCTTCTGCAGACTTCCGGTATCCTCTGCACTTTTTGCTTTACCACTCATCTTAGTGTCGTCTGCAAACTTTGCCACATTGCACTTGGTCCCCAACTCCAAATCATCTATGTAAATTGTGAACAACTGCAGGCCCAACACTGATCCTTGAGGGACCCCACTAGTTACAGGTTGCCAACCAGAGAAACACCCATTTATCCCCACTCTCTGCTTTCTGTCAGTTAACCAATCCTCTACCCATGCTCTGGGACCACCCCAGAGTCTAGTGAATTTTGATAAATTATCACCAGTGCATTTGCAGTTTCCCTAGCCATCTCTTTTAACACTCTGGGATGCATCCCATCAGAGCCAGGAGACTTGTCTACCTTTAGCCCCACTTTACCCTCAATGCCATGCATCTTTAGTTTATGCAGCAGCCTTTTGTGTGGCACCTTGTCAAAAGCTTTCTGGAAATCCAGATATACCACATCCATTGGCTCCCCGTTATCTACTGCACTGGTAACGTCCTCAAAAGATTCTACCAAATTAGTCAGACACGACCTACCCTTTATGAACCCATGCTGCGTCTGCCCAATGGGACAATTTCCCTCCAGGTGCCCCGCTATTTCCTCCTTAATGATAGATTCAAGCATTTTCCCTACAACCGAAGATAAGCTTACCGACCTATAATTACCCGCTTTCTGACGATCTCCTTTTTTAAACAGTGGTGTCACGTTTGCTACTTTCCAATCCTCTGGGACCACCCCAGAGTCTAGTGAATTTTGATAAAGTATCACTAGTGCATTTACAATTTCCCTAGCCATCTCTTTTAACACTCTGGGATGCATCCCATCAGAGCCAGGAGACTTGTCTACCTTTAGCCCCATTAGCTTGCCCAATACTGCCTCCTTAGTGATTACAATCATCTCAAGGTCCTCACCTATCATATCTTTATTTCCATCAGTCACTGGCATGTTATTTGTGTCTTCCACTGTGAAGACTGACCCAAGAAACCTGTTCAGCTCCTCAGCCATTTCCCCGTCTCCTATTATTAAATCTCCCTTCTCATCTTCCAAAGGACCAATATTTACCTTAGCCATTCTTTTTTGTCTTATATATTTGTAGAAGCTTTTACTATCTACTTTTATGTTCTGAGCAAGTTTATTTTCATAGTCTACCTTACTCTTCTTTATAGCTTTTTTAGTAGCTTTCTGTTGTCCCCTAAAGACTTCCCAGTCCTCTGGTCTCCCACTAATCCTTGCCACTTTGTATGCTTTTTCCTTCAATTTGATACTCTCCCTCACCTCCTTAGATATCCACGGTCGATTTTTCCCCTTTCTACCGTCTTTCTTTTTTGTCGGTATGAACCTTTCCTGAACACTGTGAAAGATCGCTCGGAAGGTACTCCACTGTTCCTCAACTACTTCACCATGAAGTCTTTGCTCCCAGTCTACCTTAGCTAGTTCTTCTCTCATCCCATTGTAATCGCCTTTGCTTAAGCACAAAACACTAGTGTTTGATTTTACCTTGTCATCCTCCAACTGTATTTTAAATTCCATCATATTGTGGTCGCTCCTTCCAAGAGGATCCCGAACTATGAGCTCATTAATCAATCCTGCCTCATTATACAGGACCCGATCTAGGACCGCTTGTTCCCTTGTAGGTTCCATTACATACTGTTCCAGGAAATTATCCCGGACACATTCTATAAACTCCTCCTCAAGGCTGCCTTTACCAACCTGGTTAAACCAATCGACATGCAGATTAAAATCTCCCATGATAACTGCTGTACCATTTCTACATGCATCCGTTATTTCTTTGCTTATTGCCTGCCCTACCATCCTGTTACTATTTGATGGCCTATAGACTACTCCTATCAGTGATCTTTTCACCTTACTATTCCTGATTTCCACCCAAATTGATTCAACCTTATCCTCCATAGCACCAATATCATCCCTTACTATTGCCCGGATGCCATCCTTAAACAACAAAGCTACACCACCGCCCTTACCATCCATTCTATCCTTTCGTATAATCTGATACCCTTGGATATTTAACTCCCAGTCGTGACCATCTTTTAACCATGTTTCAGTAATGGCCACTAAATCATAGTCATTCACGATGATTTGCGCCATCAACTCATTCACCTTATTCCGTCTTCTACGAGCATTCAGGTAAAGTACACTTATGCTGTTTTTTATGTCTTTGTTATGAGTCCTAACACCTTGATCAGTAACTTTTCGCAAATTATTTTTCCTCTTACCCTTTCTCCTAATTTTCCTTGTCTTTGAACCCATATCTCTACATAATAACCTGTCACGTAACCTGCTGCCTTGCTCTCCATTAACCATTATACTGTCCATAGCTTTACCCTTCCCTTCCCCCCAACTTGCTAATTTAAAGTCCTTGTGACCAACCTATTTACCCTATTCGCTAGAACACTGGTCCCAGAATGGTTCAGGTGAAGACCGTCCCAACGGTACAGGTCCCTCCTGCCCCAGAACTGATGCCAATGCCCCATGAAATGGAATCCCTCTTTCCCGCACCACTCCTTTAGCCACATGTTAACTTCCCTAATTTTCTCAACCCTATGCCAATTGGCACGTGGCTCGGGTTGTAATCCAGAGATTATAACCCTGGAGAACCTGTTCTTTAATTTAGTCCCTAGTGTTTGATAATCACCAAACAGGTCCTCTTTCCTAGTCTTACCTATGTTGTTAGTCCCAACGTGGACCACAACAACTGGATCCTCCCCCTCCCTCTCCAAAATCCTTTCAAGCCGATCAGAGATGTCCCTCACCCTGGCGCCAGGCAGGCAATATACCATGCGGGACTCACGATCTGGCTTACAAAGGATGCCATCAATCCCCCTAATTATAGAATCCCCTACAACTACCACTTGTCTTTTTGCTCCCCCCTCTTGAATGGCTTCCTGTACCACGGTGCAGAGGTCAGTCAACGCATCCTCCCTAAAGCCCTCTTCCTCATCCACACAGGGAGCAAGTACCTCATACCTGTTGGACAAGGTCAAGGGCTGAGGCTCCTCAACTCCTAAACTCAGGATCCCCCTACCTGCCTCCCTTGCAGTCACACCACTCTGTCCCTGACCACTGACCAAATTAACTGTACTTATTCTACCGGGTGTGACTGCCTCCTGAAACAAAGTGTCCAGGTAATTTTCCCCCTCCCTGATGTGCCGCAGTGTGTGCAGCTCGGTCTCCAGCTCATCAATTCTGATCCGAAGTTTCCTCCCAGAAGTCCCGAAAGACGTGCTTGTTAGGTGAATTGGACAATCTGAATTCTCCCTCCATGTACCGGAACAGGTGCCGGAATGTGGCAGCTAGGGGCTTTTCACAGTAACTTCATTGCAGTGTTAATTTAAGCCTACTTGTGACAATAAAGATTATTAAAACATTTTTAAAAAATCTATTGAAGCTTGGTGAACTGGCCTAAAGTTCCCCGTTTCCCCTCTTCCTTCTGTCCAACATAACAGGGATGCATTTGTTAAATTCCAATCCTTTGGAACTATTCTGGAATCTAAGCAATTCAGAAAGATCAAAACCAACACATGCACGGGCTGTACAATTACGTCTCTTAAAACCCAAGGATGTGGGTCATCAGGTCAGGGGATTTATCACCATTAATTTCTCCAGTACTGTCTCTGTACTTAACGCTGATTTCGTAACACCCCTCATTCTCACTAAACCATCAGTTCCCTGTTATTTCTGGAATTGTTTTTGTGCCTTCTACTATGACTACAGATACAAAGCATGTGTTTAATGTCTTTACCATTTCCTTATTCCCCACCATCACATGTCTCTTCCTCTAATGGGCCTACGTTACTTTCGCCAATCTCTACCTATTTACGTACTTATAGAAACATTTACAAACTGTTTTAATGCTTCTCGCTGGTGTACTCTCATGATCTCTTTTCTCTTTCCTCATCAATTTCTTGGTCTTCTTTTGTTGAATTCCAAATCTTTCCAATCCTCAGGCTTACCTTTTTTTGGGGGTAACATTAAAAGCCTCTTCCTTTGATTTGATATTATCTTTAATTCCTTTGATGAGCCATGGTTGACCCTACATTTTACGTAGAGTTTCCGTGCCTGAAAAGAAGGGTGTATATTTGACTCAAATTACGTACTAATTTGGAAAGAAAGACAGCAATGTCCTGGCAACAATTGAAGAAGATTTTAAATGTAAAAACAGAAGAGGAAGAAGCAAAATCAAATGGGTGGATAGCATTGACCCATGTTACAGACATATGGACCAAGAGAGGCACGAAGAAAGCCAGAGAAAAAGCAAGACAATACCACTGACCCCATCAAAGCTCTAGTGACAACGAAGCACTAGTGACAACAAATTAATGTCTTAATTCTTTAAATTCTAGTCATTGATGCTCGACCATCAAATCTTTTAATGCAGCTTCTCAATTTACCTAGCCAACTCAACCCTTGTACCTATATAGTTTGCTTTGTTTAGATTTAAGACCCTAATTTCAGACTGAACTAACTCACTTTCATAGAATTCCTACAGTGCAGAAGGAGGCTATTCAACCCATTGAGTCTGCACCGACTTTCTGAAAGAGCACCCTACGTCGGCCCACTCCCCTGCCTCATCCCCGTAACTCCACCCAACCATTGCACACTAAGGGGCAATTTAGCATGGCCAACCCACCGAACGTGCACACCTTTGGACTGTGGGAGGAAACCGGAGCACTTGGAGGAAACCCATGCAGACACGGGGAGAACGTGTAAACTGCACACAGTCACCCAAGGCTGGAATCGAACACGGGTTCCTGATGCTGTGAGGCAGCAGTGCTAGCCACTGTGCCACCATGCCACCCCAAATTCAATATGAAATTCTGTTCATATTTTATGTTCACTCTTCTGCAGAGGCCCCTTTACTACAAGGTTATTAATCCACCCTTTCTCATTGCACAATTCTACATCCAAAATAGCCCTTTCCTTTTTTTAAATAAATTTTGAGTACCCAATTCTTTTTTTTTCCAATTAAAGGGCAACTTAGCCTGGCCAATTCACCTACCCTGCACATCTTTGTGGGGGTGAGACCCACGCAGACACAGGGAGAATGTGCAAACTCCACACAGACAGTGACCCGGGACTGGGATCGAACCCAAAATAGCCCTTTCCTTAATTGCTTCCTCACCATACTGATCTAAAACAACTATGTGGTATACATTCCTTGAACTTGTCATCCACACTATTACTGCAAATTTGGTTTGCCCAGTCTACATGAAGATTAAACCCCCAGTGATTAGAATATTACACTTCTTACATGCACCTCTAAATTGAAAGTGTATGTAATAGTTAAATTTGACAAGGCCGAGCATATGAATCTGTTCCCATATCACCACAATTCCTGTCTGGTAATAACGCTAAGTGATCCGTTTTGCTTGAAGAAGGCTCTTCAAGCATTGCAAAAGGTTGACACATCAAAGTAGTTTGACTGTCAATGAGAGTGACAAGCTTTTCATATCACTGACACCAAGAAGTGCATGGGATTTCACATGATCGGAGAACAAATTTTCTGAAATCATCTGCACAATAATACAGGACAAACGATTACCCACAAAAGAAAAAAACTACAAGGCAAGAAAAAGCAGAGAAAATGGTATATAATAAATTGGCTGCAACAAAACCCATTCATAGTCCACTATTTTATTTGAGTCCAACACAGTAATCAGTTATTGACAACATGTATTTGAGACTACAGAAGAAAAACAAATCAGTTGTTTAGAAACCTGGGTAAAAAGGATTAGGTATGTGTGTGTGGATGTATTTCACATTGACTGGGATATATTGAGTACAGAAAGATCTCTGAACTTTCCTCGGTGTTCCGTGAAGGAAGCTTAATTTTGTTCAGAAGGCTCTGTTTGCAATTGATTTATAAAAATCATTGATTTTTCCCATAAATTTCCATGAGTTCTCTGCTTCTTACTTGTTTTGTATCTTTTTACCGTAATCACAAGATTCATAACATAAAACGCGCAATGCAATTATTCAATATCATAAAGTCCTTTCCTTAAGTCCTAATATTTTAATGTGAAGAATGGTTAATACGGTAAGATCATTTATGTTGTCTATGAATTAATATACGTGATCTAAATTTAAACTGGGGTCATCCTTCAACTAAGACAAGAGTGAATTTGTTTGCTTATGTCTTATATTCCCACGTATTTGTCATCAATTATGTTATTTTTGATCTGAAAAGCAATATTTTAATTCAAATATCATATCTTAGCATGGGATAGGGAGAGGTGGTTGGTTGACCAGTGAAAATTTTTTAGTGTATCATTTAATCGGGTTCTGCTAAACTTTTCTCATGTTTGGGTCTGTCAATGGCAAACTCAAAATAGCTATTGCCTATTTACATTAAATAGACAGTTCTTTCGAAACCAACTTAAATGATCTAATTGATTATTTTGTTTTATTTAATTTGCTTAGGTTTCCTTCTCATTGTGTTAAAAGCAATTGGGGTGAAATTGGTCCAACGCGAAATCGCAGCTGATTCTCTATGATCGCTCTGCAAAGCTTTTGTTTGCCTTCTTGCAATAACAGGCCTCCTACACCAATGTTACTAGCATCCACCGCCAGTTTAAACTGCTCGTCGTAATTGGGTGCTGCGAACACTGGGTTTGTTGTCAACACGATTTGAAATGGTTGAATGCTGTTTGAAGTCCTCCATCCAGCTAAAGTCCTTGTTCTTCTTTAAGAGCTCCGTGAGTTCTGCTACCATACTGCTAAAGTTTGGTATGGATTTACAGTAGAATCCATTCAAGCCCAGATATCTTCAAATCTCTGCTCTGCTGGTGGATCCTGGGAATTCCCAAATGGCTTGTTTTTTTGCAGCTCATGGTGCCATTTGACCCCGTCTCGCTATGTGTCCCAGATACAAAATTTAGGCCTTAGAAAATTCACTTTTCACGAGTTCATCACAAAATTGGCTTCTTCTAAGCTGTTAAAAAGAGTTCCTTTAGGTGCTGTATGTGCTTTTCCAAACTATGGCCGAAGATCACTAGGTCATCAATGTGATCACATAAAGATTTGCGCAAAAGGCAACCCATCCTGTCCAAAGTGAAACACATGGGGCGGGATTCTCCGACCCCCCGCCGGGTCGGAGAATCGCCGGGGGCTGGCGTGAATTCCGCCCCCGCCAGCTGCCGAATTCTCCGGCACCGGAAGGCGGCGCGGGCGGACTCCAGGGTCCTGGGGGGGGGGGGGGGGGCGCGGGATGATCTGGCCCCGGGGGGGTGCTCCCACGGTGGCCTGGCCCGCGATCGGGGCCCACCGATCCGCGGGCGGGCCTGTGCGGTGGGGGCACTCTTTTCCTTCCGCCTTCGCCATGGTCTCCACCATGGCGGAGGCGGAAGAGACCCCCTCCACTGCGCATGCGCGGGGATGCCGTGAGCGGCCGCTGACGCTCCCGCGCATGCGCCGCCCGGCAAAGGCAGTTTTGCGCTAGCTGGCGGGGCACCAAAGGCCTTTCCCGCCAGCTGCCGGGGCGGAAGTCAGTCCGGCGTGGGCCTAGCCCGTCAAAGTGAGGGCTCGGCCCCTCAAGATGCGGAGACTTCCGTACCTTTGGGGCGGCGCGATGCCGGACTGATTTGTGCCGTTTCTGGCGCTGGTCGGCGGTCATTGCACCGATATCGGAGAATCCCGCCCACGATCTTAGCAGGGTGGCACCATGATAAATCTGACCAGTTGAGACCTTACCTTACTCGTCAAGATGAACTCAATTGCGAAGATTGAGTCATACTCTGGGGACTCGAGTGGTATTACCACCCCCAGTTTGAGAGCCTTTGCTGCAATGACACAGTATCAATCCAGGCCAAACAAAAATGGAAATGCCAACTCGTATATTTGATGGCCCGACATAGATAAGGTTGTCGAACGCATGGTGCACCAGTGTGACAGCTGCCAGACACAGCAGTCATTGCTACCTACAGTCAGCCTCCTCCCATGGGGAGTGACCTAGTCGCCCGTGGATGAGGGTACATGTGGACTTTATAGGTCCTTTCTTGGGCAAAATGTTCCCCCGTCTTGATCAATTCCCATGCAAAGTGGTTGGAGGTTGAAGAGACAAGAATGATAACCCTAGCAGCCACAGTAGAGGTCCTGCAGCAGGTATTTGCTACCCATGGTCTCCCCGAAGTAACTGTGTCTGACACCGGCACTGTGTTCACTGGAGAAGAGTTTTTCCACTTTGTCCGTACAAATGGCATTCGCCATACGAGAACAGCCGCTATCAAATGGGTCAGCAGAGAGAGCTGTGCAATCAATCAATACAGCCATGAAGAAGCAGTCCAGTAGACCACTATGCCAACTTTCTTCTGTCTTATAATACAAACCCCCATGACACTACAAGCGTGAGACCGGTGGAATTACTTATGGGCTGTCGTCTCTGGACCCGATTATACTTGGTTTTGCTGAATAGGACGGGGAGGATGGAGGCAGGGCAGACCTGCCAGAGGAAACAGCATGTTTCGTGTAAAGGGGGAAGATCATTTCAAGTGGGCGACCTGGCCCTTGTCAGGCCCATCATAGTTACCAAGCAGAATCGTATACAAGTCAGGCCTGTGTCTGTGCTGTTAGGAAGGGAGTTCCAGGATGTTGCCGCAGGAACAGTGAAGGAATGACGATATATTTCCAAGTCAGAGTGGTGAGTGACTTGGTGGGGAACCTCCAGGTGGAGGGCTTCCCAGGATCAGCTGCTCTTGTCCTTCTAGATGGTAGTGGTCATGGGTTTGGAAGGTGTTGTCTAAGGATCCTTGGTGAGTTACTGCAGTGCATCATGTAGATGGTACACACTGCTGCCATTGTTCAGCGGTGGTGGAGGGTTTGAATGTTTATGGAAGGGGGAGAAATCAAGCGGGCTGCTTTGTACTGGATGGTGTTGAGCTTCTTGAGTGTTGTTGGAGCTGCACTCATTCAGACAAGTGGAGAATATTCCATTACACTCCTGACTTGTGCCTTACAGATGGTAGACAGGCTCTGGGGGTGTCATGAGGTGAGATACTCATCATAGGATTCCTAGTCTTTGACCTGCCCTGGTAGCTACAGTATTAATGTGGCTAGTCCAGTTCAGCTTCTGATCAATGGTAACCCCCAGGATGTTGATTGTGGGGGGATTCAGCAAATGTAATGCCACAAATGTCAAGGGACAGTGTTAGATCCTCTTTTGTAGGAGATGGTCATTGGATATGCCGGGCGCTTGTGTGGCACAAATGTAACTTGCCACTTGTCAGCCCAGGCCTGGATATTGTCCAGGTCTTGCTGCATTTGGACATGGACTGATTCATTATCTGAGGAGTCACGAATGGTGCTGAACATTGTGCAGTCATCTGCAAACCTCCCCACTGTCATCTTAGTATCATAGATTATCATAGAATTTACAGTGCAGAAGGAGGCCATTCGGCCCATCGAGTCTGCACCGGCTGTTGGAAGGAGCACCCTACCCAAGGTCAACACCTCCTCCCTATCCCCATAATCCAGTAACCCCACCCAATACAAAGGGCAATTGTGGACACTAAGGGCAATTTATCATGGCCACTCCACCTAACCTGCACATCTTTGGACTGTGGGAGGAAACCGGAGCACCAGGAAGAAACCCACGCATACACGGGGAGGATGTGCAGACTCCGCACAGACGGTGACCCAAGCCGGTATCAAACCTGGGACCCTGGAGCTGTGAAGCAATTGTGCTATCCACAATGCTACCATGCTGTCATGATATACAAACATGCAGCTAATGAACACATAGAATAGGATATGACCAATGAGCAGTCAGGACACTCAGGGGTGGTATCTCACTATAAAAAGGATGAGGCACTCACACCCCACCTCTTTCCACAGACCAACATCGACAGAGTGAGACAGGGTGTATCCTCAGCATCATACCCCAGCATATGGCTCAGAGCAAGGCTGGTTCAGTTAGACTGAGTTACTACATTTAGATTAGCAGAGTTGAACTCATTGAGAACTGTGCTAATAGTTCAATAAAACACATTGAACTCACTTCAAAGTCTGGAGCATCTTTTACTCAAAACTGCATCAAGTGGCAGCTTGTGTTATTCCAAATTACATAACACAACATGATACCAGGAGTCTGTTCGATCTAGATGGTTCAACTGAGCAAGATCCGTGACGACCAGCGAATGTATACCGGCACAATGGAAAAGATTCCGAGTCCTCACCAGCTCAGGACCTCCGGCAATCTCCGTGCCAACTGGCGGACATTCAAGCAGAAATTTCAGCTTTACGTCGAAGCATCAGACCTCAATGGTGCGTCTGATGCACGGAAGAAAGCTCTTTTCCTCACCACAGCAGGTGACCACGCCTTGGAAATATTCAACTCCTTTCACTTTGCCGAAGACCAGGGCAAGACAAAGTTTCACACCAACTGGACAATTTGACAGCCACTGTGAGGTGGACACCAACAAAATCTTCGAGCGCTACATATTCAAGCAGCAATTGCAAGGTAAAGACGAATCCTTCACCTCATATTCAACTAACCTTAGACTGCTCGCGCAATCCTGCAACTTCGGTGATATCACTGACTCCATGATCAGAGACAAATCGTTTTTGGAGTTCATTCTGATCCTCTGAGAGAGCAGTTACTGAAGGTCAAGCATATGACCCTGCCAGTCGCGATTCAAACATCCACAGTGTATGAGCATGCTGAAACATGCACAGTGCATGAGCACGCTTAAAATCGGTATTCCCTGTACAAAACGGCAGAAAATAAACTAGCCTCCCATGAGGTGGAGAGTGTGCAGGCCATGAGATTGCAGATTGTGGTTGAGTACAATTCTGCTGCTGCCAATGGGCCACAGAGCCTCATGGTTGCTCAGTCTTGAGTTGCTAGATCTGTTCGAAGTTTGTCTCATTTAGCACGGTGGTAGTGCCACACAAGATGGAGGGTATCCTCAATGTGAAGACAGGACTTAGTCTCCACAAGGACTGTGTCGTGGTCACTTCTACTGATACTGTCATGGACAAATGCATCTGAAGCAGGCAGGTTGGTGAGGATGAAGTCAAGTGTGTTTTACCCTTTTGTTGGTTCCCTCACCACTGCTGCAGTTCCAGTCTAGCAGCTATGTCCTTTAGGACCCAGCCAGCTCGGTCCATGGTGGTATTACTGAGCCACTCATGGCGATGGACATTGAAGTCCCCCACCCAGCATATTCTGCGCCCTTGCACCCTCAGTGCTTCCTCCAAGTGGTGTTCAACATGGAGGAGTACTGATTCATCAGCTGATGATGATTGGTAAGTGGTTATCAGCAGGAGATTTCCTTGCCCATGTTTAACCTGAAGCCATGAGATTTCATGGGGTCCAGAGTTGATGTTGAGGACTCCCAGGGCAACTCCATCCCACTGTGCCGCCACCTCTGCTGGTCTGCCCTGCTGGTGAGACAGAACATACCCAGGAATGGTGATAGTGATGTCTGGGAAATTGTCTGTAAGGTATGATCATAGAATTTACAGAATTTACAGTGCAGAAGGAGGCCATTCAGCCAATCGAGTCTTCACCGGCCCTTCGAAAGTGCACCCCTATTTAAGCCCCACGCCTCCATCCTATCCCCTTTATCCCCATAACCCAGTAACCGCACCTAATCTTTTTGGACACTAAGGGCAATTTAGAATGACCAATCCACCTTACCTGCATATGTTTGGACTGTGGGAGGAAATCGGAGCACCTGGAGGAAACTCACGCACACATGGGGAGAACGTGCAGACTCCACACAGACAGTGACCTATGTTAGACGTTTTAGTTACTGTGATATGAAGAGTCTAAAGTTCTGTTCCTTTTTCACAAACACCCATTTATTTCATTCCAACAGCTTTGCACAAAACTCTAACTATACATCACCTGACAGAGGCCACCTGAAGCCCCTTTACATATCAGCGTCAATTAATGGATACTTAACATAAATGAGACAACTAATTGCAATGTCTCTTAACCCAATACTTAACAGTCTCCCCTTCTGTGGAGAAAAAAATAAATAATTAGGTGAAAACAAAATTTCAAGAAACTCAAAAACACACACATGATTTCCCCCCCCCCTTTTTTTTGTTTGGACGAGAAAGGGAAAAAAAACAGTCACAGAAACAAGCGCGCTTCATCCACAATATCCAAAAGTTTCTGTGAACTCGCCCCTCTTTTCATAAAACAGGCTGACAGTTGCTAGCTCCTGTCGACCCATTTAACTTTTGTTATTTCCCCTCTGACCAACATCTGCTTCAAACTTGCGATGTCTATCCGTAACCTCTTTTCATTGACACTTTTTGTAGAGTGCACATTTTCCTACAGGGATTTATTGTCAATGTGACAGTCAATAGATATATTACCCAAATCCCCTAATCCCAAAATTTCTGTCAATATCATACTTATATAAAAGGCCATATCCACCGCCTCTACATGGCTTAACGTCTCAGCAGCCAAAGTGCTTTTTACCACTCTCCTTATTTTCTTTGTTTCCCACACAAGCGGGCAACATTTACCATTGTTCCCCAAAAAGAAAATTAGAAAACCTCCTGCGCTTGAAATCCCATCACATAAATTTGCGTAGGACGCATCACTATAAACTATGAGTTTCAAGTGCCTAAGGTCACCTAAACCGGGAACTTCAAAACACACTCCTGCATTTTTAGTTTGGCCAACGCTTTATTTACTCTTATTATGTCTTCCACTTCGGGATCATTCATTTTTGTACTCAACTCTAAGACATCAAAACTCACGTCCGGTCTAGTCTGTCTACCTAACCAGTTCAGTTGCCCAATTAAACTTCGCAGTTGCTCTTTTTCTATCTTTGAAACTATTGCGTCTTTTTGTGAAACTCAGCCATGACTAATTGCTATTGGGCTGGTGTTTTCCAAATAAGATTGCTGACGGAAAGTTGCCCCTAACTTAGTCTGTCCAATTTCCAGTCCAATAGATTTAAATGCACTGGAAGCCTGACTTCCAACCCTGAATTCTTTCCTCAAACCAGAGATTACAATAGCTTCAAAATCACTAGTCCCACCCCACAAAAAATCATCGACATGCATCATAAAAATGCCAGAAAGATTTCCTTTATAGTGCCAGTAAAACATTGCAGGATCTGCTTTCAACTGGCAACCGCTTAACTTTAACAAAACTGATCTTACTGAAAAATACCAGACTCTAGATGCATCATTTAATCCAGATACACATTTGTTCAACTTCCAGAGTACCCCTTCTGTGTTAGCTGCTTCTTTAGGAGGACGGAGAAAAATGTCTCTCTGGGGCTGATGCCCCTGCAAAAAGGCAGCTTTTATATCTATAGATTTGCATTCCCATGCCTTTGTGGCTAATAGAGCCAAGAAGATCTTTAAAATAATCTTTCCTGCTGTAGGTGAATCTACCCTTAAATCCTGATCTTCTAAGTTTTCTTCAAATCCCCTTGCCACAAGCCAGGCCTTTGCCTTATAAAGTCCATCCGGAAGAACCTTTTCCGTGCAAATCCATCTGTGGGATAGAGCTCTTTGTCCCCTATCCGGTACTTCCGTGTATACCCCAAATTCAATCCACCTATGCAATTCTTGCTGTTTAGCTTCTTTGATAACTTTTTCATCTAATTTATTTGAAGCCACGAAAATCTCACGTGCATGTGGGCTTCTACTCCTATTAGTAGTCGTAGTCTTACTCATGTTCCGAGATCTTGATAAACTACGTCCCATTTCCCGCCTGATATCTCGTTCTGTACTGCTACTGCTTGATCTTTCCCTTCTGCTGTGGGATGTCCTTTCAATAGTTCTCAACCTTATCCTGCGGACCTGTTCACTATCTGATGTACTATCTGAACTGGCACTGCGTTTCTGTGCCCTCCATTTTTGAACTTCGTTTTCCCAATCCATTGTCTTGACTCCTTCCCCTGAATGCTGTACATTCAACCAATGTTTATACTTTCCAGTGGCCTCCCCTGCTCTACTAACAACAGTTGCATCCTTCCATTGACTAGACCCTTCAGGCAAGTATGTCACTTTTGTACCAACTTTTGGCAGTTGCCCTTTCGGAAAAATGGCCTATTCTAATTCATCAGAAGTGTTGTGTTCCTCCACAGAAACCCTGTCTATATCGGTTAATTTGTCCTCATAGTTCTGTAACACATGCATTCCAGGTGACTCGGGTTCCTCATCATGTCTGCCTGCTCTGTCTAAATTTGAAAATGTGTAATCTGTACCCATTATCCTTGATGAATGTACCCTAACAGTTTGATTACCATGTTGCAAAATAATTGTTTTGCCGTCAATGCCTATGATCTTCCCTGGGCCTTTCCATTCATTAGAATTGTCTCTCTTATAGTACACCATGCCTCCTTGCTGAAAAACAGAATCTGATGGACGTACGTTATGTCTTAAAGCTCTGCGAATTCTTTCAGAGACTTCTGCTTCCAAAAAAGCTTTTCCATTGCTATGTAATGCATTTAAATTTTCAGCAAAACCAGAGCTAATTGTAGTCCCCTCCGAAGCTGGAGGCTGGTCATTCAAAATGGACGGAATT
The DNA here is from genome assembly GCF_047496885.1 of Scyliorhinus torazame. NCBI lineage: Eukaryota > Metazoa > Chordata > Chondrichthyes > Carcharhiniformes > Scyliorhinidae > Scyliorhinus > Scyliorhinus torazame. Next base: position 64,571,346 of record NC_092707.1, read on the forward strand.
TTAGGATTTCTACCAAACACTAATTGAGAAGGACTATAGCCCCCAAACATCTGCAATGAATTATTTGCATGGACTGCCCATGCTAAAGCTGAATTTAGCCTGCAATTTGGTTGATCTGCCCAAATTTTCCAAAGCATGTCATCGACGACAGCATGATTTCTTTCACAGACACCATTACTAAATGGGCTTTCTGCAGCCGTATTCATAACTCTGATATTCGTGTTTTCACACATGTCCCTAAACTCATCATTAGCAAATTCTCCCTCATTGTCCGTAAGGAATTTTGCCGGTGGACCCATTCCTGTCCCTATCCATTTTTCCACGATTTGATCCAGAATTACTCTCTTTTCTTTACTTCGTACAATCGTTGATTGACTAAATCTGGTTGGTAAATCTACAAAATGCTAAATAAATATGTTATTTGCTTTATCCCAGATCTTAAGGTCCATGGCCACAATGTCGGTAAAATCCCTGGCCAAAGGTAGGGTTACTATCGGTCGTACTGGTGTCCTTCTGTACTTCCTACAAACCTCACAGCGGTCACTAACCTGTTCTATCAGCTTAGCATAGTCGTCATCCCTTACCCCTGCATCCTTTAGTAAATTTGTCAGCCTCCGAGGAGACGGATGTGCAAATTGCCTATGCAGTTTTAATACCACAAGCCTTTTATCAGCTAAAGTCCCATTTTCAACTGCCATTAACACATCCTTAACCACTCTACTTGAAATATTATTTGTCAAATATGGAATATAATAGTGTCCCGACTGTGTAAATTGTAAGTCCACCGTCTTTCCAAAAACTGTTGCCTTATCCTCTTCCATATCCAGTTTCATGTGTGCTTTCTTCATCGATGGTCTGCTCAGAAGCAAAGGTATCTCACTTGATACAACATCCGTGCTTTCATAGATTATCATAGAATTTACAGTGCAGAAGGAAGCCATTCGGCCCATCGAGTCTGCCCGGCTCTTGGAAAGAGCACCCTACCCAAGGTCAACACCTCCACCCTATCCCCATAACCCAGTAACCCCACCCAACACTAAGGACAATTTTGGACACTAAGGGCAATTTATCATGGCCAATCCACCTAACCTGCACATCTTTGGACTGTGGGAGGAAACCCATGCACACACGGGGAGAACGTGCAGACTCCGCACAGACAGCGACCCAAGCCGCTAATGAAATGAAGTGCTAATTAAATGATTCACTCCGGCAATATTGCAAGGGATCACCATTCTTTTCAGCGACTTCAGAGTATTATCATCCCCAAACCTGAAACTTGTGTAACTTTCAAATTCCTTAACCTTGTTACGATTTTCAGCATTCAAAGAGTCCAGGTAACATTTTAACCAGTCAATTCCACACACAGTAGATGTGCAGCCACTGTCCAAAACAGCACAGTTGAAGGATTCTGCAACCAACACCCTCATTACCGGCGTAAAACTGCTTGTCAATAGGACAATGCCTTCTTTCTGGTCACTATCTTTTTCCTCTCCTGACTCTTCCGTGTCATGTGTCGCTTCAAACACTCTATCATAACGAGTTGGACAGTTGAAAGCATAATGGTATTGAGAGTCACATCGAAATCATTGATTTATCATGCCCCGTGCATCTCTGGGGTTCATCTTCCTATTGTAGGTTCTAACTGGGTTTCTGTATTCATAATTGCCTTGTCTCGGTCTCCGTATATAGTCTTGAGCCATGTTCGTAGCCATACGATTTCACCATCCTGTTACTAGTGTATCTTCCATATTCTGCTTTATTGCAGGCTGACCTATTTGGGTCATCAGAGCCATCGGAATCGAATGTTTCCCCAGAAACTTTTGTAAAGCTTTTGTCATCTGTTCGAATAAGGTATCCTTATCAGTAAACTGAACTCCTGTCAAAACCAGGAGCATATCCATGTTGCTCACTCTAGCACAGTCAAGTAATTTAAAGGCCAACACAGACTGTGGAAATTCCAGGTTGTGTTTCTGTAGCCTTTTATATAGTCTGCCAAATTCCATTATATAGTCTTCCATGGAGATATCCTCCATTTTCCGAAACTTATCAAAATCCGACCATGCTTCATACGCACTTAACAAGTCATCTTTCTTATAAATCTTATCCATATAATGTAATAAAGTCTCCAGACCTTCTTCTGAGTCTGACTCTTCCAATTCCAGCTCAGAAAGCACTTTGTTTTGGATTTTACTGCCATATGGTAGAGAAAGAGCCAATGTCATACCTTGTTTTCTCTTTCCCAAAGCAATTAGTTTAGTCCACATAACTACTGCACTTCTCCATCGGTCGTACGATTCCCTTTGAGAAAATAAGGGAGGATAGTCATATCCAGCCATCGTTATCCTCGGTTCAGCCATAAATCCCTTTTTCTTCTTTTCTCGCTCACTCCTTGGTTTGATCTGGAAAAGTTGTATCTTTCAACCCTTCACATTTACACAGCAACCATCCTCTGCTACCAATTGTTAGACGTTTTAGTTGTTGTGATATGAAGAACGTTTTACGACAGCATCATCTGGCCCCGAGGATCAGTGATCCTGCACTTCACACAGCTCCAGCTGTCAATACGGACGCCAGCACGGCCGGCGCGAGTTCGCACATGCGCATGGGTTGCCTTCTCCGCACCGGCCCCTGGACAACATGGCTGAGCCCTACAGGGGCCCCGCGCAGGAGAACATAGGCCCCCCCCGGGATAAGCCCGCCCGCCTATCGGTATGCCCTGATCGCGGGCCATGCCACCGAGGAGGCCCCCCCGGAGTCGGATATCCCCTCCCCCACACCAGGACGGCCCCCGCAGCATGAACGACGAGGTCCCGCTTCGGAGCAGCATCGCATGATTCGCGCCCTCCCCTCCCCGGCGATTCTCCGACCCGGTGTGAGGTCGGAGAATCCCGCCCCTTTTTCTTTTTACAAATTTAAAGATGCTTTTACAGCCTGCTTTTATGTTACTTGCAAGTTTATTCACATACTCTATTTTTCCCCTGTTAATCAATCTCTTCGTCCTCCTTTGCTAAATTCTAAACTGTTCTGAATCCTCAGGCTTACTGCTTTTTCCAGCAACTTTATATGATTTCTTTTTCGATCTAATACTATCCTTAATTTCTTTTGTTAATCATGGTTGGGCCGCTTTTATTATTGAGCTTTTGTGCCAGCAAGGAATGTATAACCATTGCAATGCAGATATTCGTTACTTAAATATTAGCTGATGCATATCCACTGTCATAACTTTTAATTAAGTTCCACAATCTACCTTAGCCAACTCACGCCTCTTACCTTCACAGTTTGGTTTGTTTAGATTTAGAAACGCTGGACCATGAATCATGGTCAACACTTGATTCTTGAGGAGCTTCACTCAACAGTGCAGGAAGAGATCGGACCCCCAATGCGGCCTCCGGACCCCCCAATGCCCCAACTCACCTATAAGGGAGTCATCAAGCCCCATGGACCCCACCCAGGCACTTTGGCACTGCCAACCTGGCACCCGAGTGGCACTTCCAGGGTGGCATCAGAGGTATTAGGGTACCACCCTGCCCAGAGCTCAGCCACCCAGGGCCCCCTCATCCCCGTGGCGACTCCCCCCAAGTGCTGGTACACCTGGTCCCCGTTTGTGGAAAGTCGCATGAATCGGCGCTCGCTCGGGGTCTCCAAGGCTCGGGGGTTAAATTTCGCGCCTTGGGTAACTCCAACATGTGCATATCAAATGCAGATTAGAGAGATCTGGATCCTGCACAATGTTGGTGGGATCCAGATTGCAACGTCTCGTGAGATTCCATTAGATCTCACGAGGTGTGGTACAGCAAAATTCCACAGGTAGCCAGCAAAAAAGAACTCAAGTCCAGGTCAAGACTACGTAGCACTGTAATTTATTTTTAATGAGTTTCACACCTCAGAATGAAAGAGACAAGTAAGCAAATACCTGTCTTACCTGCTTCCGCCTACTAATGCAAAGGAAATATGCCTAAACATCGATTCGTCTCCTATTGATTTAAAAAATATAAAAGCTTCAATTTTTTTTCTGGATCAGGTGATTTACAAAGATCTGCAGAGTTCCTGAAGTTGCAAAGAAAAATTGATATTCCTATGATTCCTGGTACAGCCACTCCATCAATAAAAATAAAACTGACCACTGTTCACTGATTCAGCAGGGAGTGGGAGATTGAATCAGAAGTTACTTGTCTCCAGTAGACTTTCTGAAAACATAAAATATTTTTCATCGAATGCATGAAGCGCCTGCAAATTAATCACATTATTCAAACTTTGCTTTGCTTTCCAAATGGCATGTTTCTACATGAAACTAGAAAGAAACCTCTCAGCGTACCCTGCCAGAAACGGAGAAACATTTTCTACTATCAAATACCATTTCTGCTTCACCAGCACTTGTAATCCAATTCACACTGGCAGACCTGAGTAATGTACTTCCTCGACACATTTAGAACAGAAACTGGATAGCAATCAGAAACATTGATTACCTTCCATTCTGTTCTCCTAAGCCCTCCGCAGACTTAATTGGCAGCCTCTCTGTACCCGCCGCGAATTGCAACTTTCGGGTGATTTTGCACCACCATGTCATCAAATGCTGCAGCAAAAAAGTTTCTCGGCCAATCTGTTTGATACGGCGTCGTGAATGCTCACGCAATCGCAGTTCAGGCCGTGCCCAAAATTGAGCTGAGGCCTGAATGCAGCATCTCGAAATGTTTTGCAAACACCTGAGGAGAGATATCGATACTGGATGCAGATTGCATGCAGAATGAAGTTACATCATTTTATCCAGATTGCACGCTGCGGATGTGCGATAAAATTTCCCCGGCAAATGCTGTCTCATAAACAAAACTTATTCGCAAGCGCCAAAATCCTGCGAAAAGTTTTAAAGAGAGGTGTGCGGTTTTAGAGCACAAGCTGGCTTTATCAATACATTCCCTCCTGAACAAGCTGTATGAAGATGCAGCAATCAGATTCCTCAGATGTTAATCTATGCAGTGGAAGATGCTGGATTTTTCCACAACAGATGGTTCAGAACACTCGGAAGAAGTAATTGATTCGCAATAAATTATTGAAAGTTTTGAACAGGTGCAAAATCAACCTTCAAATGCAGATTTCAGGTCGAATAAAGGTACACAAAGAAAATGAAGTAAGGTTTTTGCTTTTGGTTTGATGACCCTGTGCTGGTGGATCCTGCCATCCAACTGCCTAAATGTATGATTATGCCAACGTGTCTCCGAAATGCACCATGAATGCAATAAATTACCTACAGCTGTTATGCAAAGAACAGAATTCGTTTGGATATATATATATGGAAGCCATGATGTGGAGATGCCGGTGTTGGACTCGGGTGAGCACAGTAAGAAGTCTTACAACACCAGGTTACATTCAAAGCATTGTCTTGCATCTTTGACTTTGTCTATTATATGCTTCTGGAACATACCTCTTCATTCACCTGAGGAAGGAGCAGTGCTCTGAAAGCTAGTGTTTGAAACAAACCTGTTGGACTTTAACCTGGTGTTGTAAGACTTCTTACTGTATATATATGGAGCCATTCATAAGCTTTTGACATGCTAGACATTGTCAGGTTTCATTTTCCTTTACCAAACCTGTCCTCTAAACAACCATAAGGCATGGCTTCTTGGCTCCACTTGCCCATCTATGTAAACTTATTATCACTGCTCAAGCTCCATTCTGTGCTTCTTCCAGATATACCCCGACTACTTTCCTCTGTCTCTATCTCAAGTGACTCCTCATCCTTTGGTGATTTCAAATTCTCTCAAATCACCCTGCCTTCTCTTCCTTTTGAGTTCAACGCCCCTCCCTAAACCCGATTGACGTCCTTACCAATATTCATCGCAATCCTCTTGACTTTCCCATCTCGCGCAACTTCTCCGCTCCCATGTTCTCAATCACAGGCAAGGCCGTATCCAACAACTTTCTTGTATGCCACACCACTCACATACATCTATGTCTGTCAGTGGTGAAAGAAAATGTCGCAAGTTACTTACGATTACACCTCTATACTGCAGTTCATCCAAAATACTGCTGCCCAAATCCTGCCCCACATGGAGACAGAGTCATCCATAACGTTTGGCATCTCTGATCTGTGCTGGCTCCCTGTTTTCCAACATTCCAATTCTCATATTTAATCTCTTGTATTTCTTCATATCCCTTCATCTCTGTTTTAGCTCTCCAACCTCTTGCAGGTGATCTGCTGGTGTCTGATTCTGACCTCTTATGCTCCCCCCTAATTTTCAAATTCTTACTTGATCCCTTCCATCACACCAGCTACTGCTTTAAGAACCCTTTATCACCCCTCCTATTAACTCCTTATTTGACTCAGAGTTCATGCCTGTCTAATTGCACGTCTTCACAAGCAAAGAGGATGGTTTCCTCTGTCGCAAGTAGTATATAATTTACAGTTGTTGTTGCAACACAAACGTGCAAGTATCTGCTTCCCAGTATTGCCAATGCCAGGGAATTGAAAAATACAATCACCATGGATACTGATGTTGCCTTTTTTTACCTACTGTAAATATGGCAGTCAGTGAGGTTGCCCTTCTTTCTTTGGATATCAATATTATATTGCTCAGAGACACCGGGTATCAAATGATACCACCACAAGGTTCAACCGGATATCGATCAAAGAGCCAAACACCAGTTAGTTAGTTCAAGATCAAGGGTACTTTATTTACACACAATTATCATGCAACATAAACACTACTAGTTAAACTACACCTATCAACTATGACAACCTGTACTGAACTTCAGGAACCCGGCTTAGGTCAGAGGAACAGTGGCCTTTATTCGGATCTGTGTCTATCGGGTCTGTAGAAGTAACTGCTGCTCAGCTAGGTTCATCCATCTGGTAGCGGGCGTTGAACTTGAACTTGCTTCTGGTGGTGCTGCAATTGGAGGTAGACGTTGCCGGAGCGCCAGGTCCAAGAGAGGCCGAACACATGGTGGTCTCTCTTTTTATCCTCGGGGGCTTTCGCGCTCTTTTGGGCGGTCCTTCAGTTTGGACCCCACTAATTGGGTAATTCCTGATCACAGTGTTCAATTCGAACCAATAAAGGGGCGGGTGCCTTTATGGTTGGCCGTGTCCTAAGCGGTCATTGACCCTGTTGTTTACGCTTCCCGAGTACAGGGAGTGGTGGCGAAATGTCTGGGATTGTATCGGTCGCTCAAGTATCAGTCCTTTGTCTGGCAGAGATGGGCCATCAAATGCTAATTGGTTGGGGGTTTCGATACCGTCTGGATTCCTCACTCGCAAATATACATTCAGGCTCTGAGCCTGCCTGAATCTCGCATCGTCCATTTTTCCCACTATGCTTTGCGACCTTCCCTGTTCCTGGTTATAAGTGGCCATCCCAGATGGCTACACTGGAGCCATCCCAGCACCCAATGCAAAGCTGTACAGGCAGGAACATATGCTACAGCATGTGCATTCTTACACAGCACAACATTCTGCCCTCGTTAGCAACATGAGCAGAACTTGTATTTATGCAGAACCTTTAACTTGTTTCACAGGAAATTATCAAACAAAATTTGACACCAACCTACATAAGGAATATTATGACCGGGAAGGCCCAGCTGCCAGTGGTGACGTGGTGGAAATCAGGGATGCACAAGAGGCCAGATTTGGAGGAGTGCAGAGATCACAGAAGGTCCCTGGGCTGGAGAAGGTTGCAGGAGTAGGAAAGTTAATTGTCATTCTTTGTTAAAAGCCACTCAAAGATTTAAAGTAACAGGATAATTTGTGTGTGCAGTGTTTATCCTTATGTTTAAACCATACAAATGAAATCATCACCAAGTTGCAAACTGTATTGATATCATTTTTATTTGTACTTTGTATAAGTTTTGATCTCAGCCTAACTCCTCTGGATTAACATGCAATCCAGTTATGGGGATTTTAGATTCTGACATGGGGCGTCATTCTCCGACCCCCCGCCGGGTCGGAGAATGGCCGTTGGCCGCCGTGAATCCCGCCCCCGCCCCCGCAGAAGTCTCCGAAGGGAGAAAAGTCGGCGGGGCGTTAATGGCGCCGCTGCCGCGGAGAATGTCACGGGTCTGCGCAAGGCAGCCGATTTTCAGCCTGCCGATTTTCTCCCTTCCGGATGGGCCGAAGTCCCGTCGACGTGATGAACGTTCACGTCGACGTGAATCAAACCTCCTTTTCATCGGCGTGACCCGGTGCTCCAGGCTCACGCCGACCAGCGAGGAGGTGAGTGACGGCCTGGGGGGTTGGCTCTGGGCAGGAAATGGCGTGGCCGCAGACTGATTGCCTGAGGAGAGGTGTGTCTCGGCTTGTGTGTGTGTGCGGTGGGGGGGGGGGGTTGGTTAGAGTAGGGTGGGCTCCGGGGGAGTGCCGGGAGGGGGTCCGTGCCGGGGTGGAGGTTGGGGGTTGTGGAGGGGGTCCGTGCCGGGGTGGAGGTTGGGGGGGGGTCCGTGCTGGGGTGGAGGTTGGGGGTTGGGGAGGGGGTCCGTGCCGGGGTGGAGGTTGGGGAGGGGGTCCGTGCCGGGGTGGAGGTTGGGGAGGGGGTCCGTGCCGGGGTGGAGGTTGGGGAGGGGGTCCGTGCCGGGGTGGAGGTTGGGGAGGGGGTCCGTGCCGGGGTGGAGGTTGGGGGGGGGTCCGTGCTGGGGTGGAGGTTGGGGGTTGGGGAGGGGGTCCGTGCCGGGGTGGAGGTTGGGGAGGGGGTCCGTGCCGGGGTGGAGGTTGGGGAGGTGGTCCGTGCCGGGGTGGAGGTTGGGGGGGGGGTCCGTGCTGGGGTGGAGGTTGGGGGTTGGGGAGGGGGTCCGTGCCGGGGTGGAGGTTGGGAGGGGGTCCGTGCCGGGGTGGAGGTTGGGGGTTGGGGAGGGGGTCCGTGCCGGGGTGGAGGTTGGGGCGGGGGTCCGTGCCGGGGTGGAGGTTGGGGAGGGGGTCCGTGCCGGGGTGGAGGTTGGGGAGGGGGTCCGTGCCGGGGTGGAGGTTGGGGGGGGGTCCGTGCTGGGGTGGAGGTTGGGGGTTGGGGAGGGGGTCCGTGCCGGGGTGGAGGTTGGGGAGGGGGTCCGTGCCGGGGTGGAGGTTGGGGAGGGGGTCCGTGCCGGGGTGGAGGTTGGGGAGGGGGTCTGTGCCGGGGTGGAGGTTGGGGGGGGGTCCGTGCTGGGGTGGAGGTTGGGGGTTGGGGAGGGGGTCCGTGCCGGGGTGGAGGTTGGGGGGGAGTCCGTGCTGGGGTGGAGGTTGGGGGTTGGGGAGGGGGTCCGTGCCGGGGTGGAGGTTGGGAGGGGGTCCGTGCCGGGGTGGAGGTTGGGGGTTGGGGAGGGGGTCCGTGCCGGGGTGGAGGTTGGGGAGGGGGTCCGTGCCGGGGTGGAGGTTGGGGAGGGGGTCCGTGCCGGGGTGGAGGTTGGGGAGGGGGTCCGTGCCGGGGTGGGGGTTGGGGGGGGGTCCGTGCTGGGGTGGAGGTTGGGGGTTGGGGAGGGGGTCCGTGCCGGGGTGGAGGTTGGGGAGGGGGTCCGTGCCGTGGTGGAGGTTGGGGAGGGGGTCCGTGCCGGGGTGGAGGTTGGGGAGGGGGTCCGTGCCGGGGTGGAGGTTGGGGAGGGGGTCCGTGCCGGGGTGGAGGTTGGGGGGGGTCCGTGCTGGGGTGGAGGTTGGGGGTTGGGGAGGGGGTCCGTGCCGGGTAGGAGGTTGGGAGGGGGTCCGTGCCGGGGTGGAGTTTGGGGGTTGGGGAGGGGGTCCGTGCCGGGGTGGAGGTTGGGGAGGGGGTCCGTGCCGGGGTGGAGGTTTTGGAGGGGGTCCGTGCCGGGGTGGAGGTTGGGGAGGGGGTCCGTGCCGGGGTGGAGGTTGGGGGGGGGTCCGTGCTGGGGTGGAGGTTGGGGGTTGGGGAGGGGGTCCGTGCCGGGGTGGAGGTTGGGGAGGGGGTCCGTGCCGGGGTGGAGGTTGGGGAGGGGGTCCGTGCCGGGGTGGAGGTTGGGGAGGGGGTCCGTGCCGGGGTGGAGGTTGGGGGGGGTCCGTGCTGGGGTGGAGGTTGGGGGTTGGGGAGGGGGTCCGTGCCGGGGTGGAGGTTGGGTGGGGGTCCGTGCTGGGGTGGAGGTTGGGGGTTGGGGAGGGGGTCCGTGCCGGGTGGAGGTTGGGAGGGGGTCCGTGCCGGGGTGGAGGTTGGGGGTTGGGGAGGGGGTCCGTGCCGGGGTGGAGGTTGGGAAGGGGGTCCGTGCCGGGGTGGTGGTTGGGGAGGGGGTCCGTGCCGGGGTGGAGGTTGGGGAGGGGGTCCGTGCCGGGGTGGAGGTTGGGGGGGGGTCCGTGCTGGGGTGGAGGTTGGGAGTTGGGGAGGGGGTCCGTGCCGGGGTGGAGGTTGGGGAGGGGGTCCGTGCCGGGGTGGAGGTTGGAGAGGGGGTCCATGCCGGGGTGGAGGTTGGGCGGGGGTCCGTGCTGGGGTGGAGGTTGGGGGTTGGGGAGGGGGTCCGTGCCGGGGTGGAGGTTGGGGGGGGGTCCGTGCTGGCGTGGGTGTTGGGGAGGGGGTCCGTGCCGGGGTGGAGGTTGGGGGGGGGGGGGGTCCGTGCCGGGGTGGGTGATGGGAGAGCAAATGAGTTGGTCCACCTGGCCAGGTGCCAGCCTCCAACAGTTGGACCCATGCGGTCCATGCCACCTGGCTGGGGGGAGGAGGGGATATGGGCAATGATGACATGTCGTCGTTCCCCTCCCCCCCACCTGGCCGTCATGTTTTCAGACCATCCAGCGATGTTGGCCGCCGTGGTGGCAGCCGCTCATGTCTATGTTGCCCTGGATGAGGAGGAGGAGGAGGAGGAGGAGCGTGCCAGAGAGGCGGCGCAGGCTGCCGCAGAGGGGCAGGCGGCAGCCGCCCAGGCTGGAGGGACACCTGACCGACAGGACGAGGAGGGGGAGGAGGACGTCGCGGCCCCACGGCAACGGAGGCACCCGAGGGCACCCCGTGTGTACCGGCCCCAGCAGTCATACCAGGACCTCACGGACCGGGAATGCAGGAGGAGACTCCGGATGAGCCGGGAAACCGTGGCACACATCTGCCACCTGCTGGCACACCTGTCACCGCGTGGCACTGGCGGGGGACACCCTCTCCCCGTGTCCGTCAAGGTTACGGTGGCCCTGAACTTTTATGCAACGGGGTCATTCCAGGCACCGAGTGGGGACCTGTCCGGCATATCGCAGACATCGGTGCATCGGTGCATCCGGGCAGTGACAGATGCCCTTTATGCCATGGCGCACCGCTACATCCGCTTCCCCGTGGACCGGGCCAGCCAAGGTGCCCGGGCCGTGGGCTTCTCTGCCATTGCCGGGTTCCCCATGGTCCAGGGCGCGATCGATGGGATGCACGTCGCCGTGCGGCCACCTGCAGATAACAGGGCCGTGTTCACTAATAGGAAGGGGACCTATTCGATGAACGTACAGGTGGTCTGCGACCACCGCATGATGATCCTGCACGTCTGCGCCCGTCACCCAGGCAGTGTACACGACTCATTCGTGTTGTCGCGGTCATCCATCCCCGGCATGTACGAGGGACGCCATCCCCGGCTGAGGGGCTGGTTGCTGGGCGACAGGGGCTACCCATTGCGATCGTGGCTGATGACGCCTATACGGAGGCCACGCAATGAGGCGGAGAACCGCTACAATGATGCCCATGTAGCGACAAGGGGAGTGATCGAGAGGTGCTTTGGCGTGCTGAAGATGCGTTTCAGGTGCCTGGACCTCTCTGGGGCGCCCTCCAGTATCGGTCAGATAGGGTCGGCCGCATCATTGTGGTGTGCTGCGTCCTGCACAACATAGCCCAGCAGAGGGGCGATGTGCCGCAGGCAGAGGAGGGCGGAGTGGAGGAGCAGCAGGAAGAGGCCCAGTCCTCCCCAGATGAGGGGGATGGGGGCAATGGTCAGGGCAGACGGGGTAGACACAGACGGGTGGCTGTCCACCGTTACCGGCTGGCCCAGCGGGCACGGGACAGACTGATAGACGCCCGCTTCACTGACTAGATGGGCGTGGGAATCGGGTAGTATGGCCACAGACCGCACACCATGACAACAGCCGACCACCCACACCCCCCACCCATCCACCCACCCAGCACCCTCACCCCCCTCCCCAACCACACACCCCACCCGCATGCACACCACCCCCCCACTCCCAATTGCCGATCCACCGGCGGCACAACGGGCCGGGCTCACCCAGTTGCGGGTGGACGCGTGTCTATCGCAGGCCATGGAGAATGATGACAACCCGCCTCCGATGAGCTCCTGGCTCTACATCGTTGGACTATGTCTGACCCATGGCCACAGTACCACCATCCACCCGGACCATCCCTGCATGCGGCTGTGACACTGCAGCGCACGGTCCCGTCCTCTGCCCGGGGGATGTTGATGGCGGCCCAGGGGGAAGGGGGCAGACTCACCTGGGGCTGAGGTAAGACCACCCCTCACACACACACTTGCGCTCAACGTACATGACACCCCCGCACACTTTGGACAGAGCACAAAGGCAGCTTCGGTAGGTGTAACATTGACTTTAATAACCAAAGGAGTTCATGCACGTACCCTAGCGCCTAAAACCCATCTGTGCCCTGCACCCGTGCCAACTTACTCAGTGTCTAATTGTTTGGCCTTACAGGCCCTTTGACTACGTCTACGTGGTTCCCCAGACGGTACAGCAGAACTGGAGGTGGACTCCTGTGATTCCTGCCCTCTGACACTGGATCCCTTTGGCGGCCGTTTCCTGGGGCGTCCTGGCCTAGATGGGCCAGGCTGCGGCCCGGGCGACTGGGATGGCGAGCTGCCAGCCTGTCCTGCCCGTTGCCCACCCGATGCACCTGGGACGGAAGGGGGGAGTCCGAGGTGTCGCGGTGTACCGGGACCTCCCCTACAGAGGGAGCCGGGACGGACCACACCACCTCCTCCTCCCTCGGGGTGCCCGATGGCCCCCAGGCCTCTACATGGGTGGGGGATGCGAACGGACTGGCCATCCGACGCGCCCCCGACATCTGGCGCTGCCAGTCCTGGAGGCCCGTGCTGGTATCGACAGGGGTCTGCAGGTTTGCAGCCATGGAGCCCAGGGGGTTGTCGAACCCTGTCTGCGACAGTGCGACGCCAGCTCGCACATGGCCACTGGCGCCGATGCCCTCAGCGATGGCCTGCTGAGACTGGGCCATGGCCTGCAGAGACTGGGCCATGGCCTGCAGAGACTGGGCTATGGCCTGCTGAGACTGGGCCATGGCCTGCTGAGACTGGGCCATGGCCTGCTGAGACTGGGCTATGGCGTGCTGAGACTGGGCTATGGCGTTGAGCGCCTCTGCCATCTGGCGCTGGCACTGGCTCATGGCCTCCTGTGAGAGGGCAGCCATTTCCTGGGCCACAGACGCCGCCTGCACGGAAGGCCCCAGGCCTCGCAAACCGTTCCCCATGTCTGACACCGTCGCACCCATTGCCTCCACCGCGGACGCCACCCGTGCGGTGTCAGCCTGGGTGGCACGCATGACCGGCACCACTCCCAGCTCCTGGACGCGGGTGGACTCCTCCACCTGCGACCGCAGCCGCCGCAAGCCACCCGTCACCCTATTCGCTCGTCTCCGTGTCGGTGGTTGCATCGGATCTATGTGTGGGTGTGGTAACTGCAGGAACCCGGGATCCATCTGGGCGGCAGATGTTCGCTTGGCCTGGGCTGCCCTCCGACCGCCCGGTCCCTCTGCTGCTCCTACCTCCACCTGCTGTACCGAGACGGCTGTGTTGTGCGCACCAGTGAGTGTACCAGACGCCTCATCACTAAAGTGCCCAACCGTGGTGAGTGTTTCTGCGATGGTGGAGGGTGTTGGTGACAGCAGTGGTGTTGTGTCGTGCTCTTCGTCCCACTCTGAGTCCATGGCACTTTGGGGTGGGGGTTCGTCTCCACCCATCCACTCTGAGTCACTGTCCGGTATTTCGTCTTCCCGGGTAGGGGTGTCCTGGGTAGTGCTGTCCCGGGTAGTGCTGTCCCGGGTAGTGCTGTCCCGGGTAGTGCTGTCCCGGGTAGTGGTGTCCCGGGTAGGGGTGTCCTGGGTAGTGGTGTCCCGGGTAGGGGTGTCCTGGATAGTGGTGTCCTGGGTAGTGGTGTCCTGGCTCGGATGTGACGGGGGCCTGTGGCTGCCCCCCTCATCGCTGGGTGGTCGCTCCCGCACGTGACGGGGGTGTCGTCTCCCTGTTGCTCCAGGTCTCTCCGTCTCCCGTGGTCTCCGAGGGGCATCCTGCGGGCGTCGCATGCTGGAGGGTTCGGGTCTCTCCGTCTCCCGTGGTCTCCGAGGGGCATCCTGCGGGCGTCGCATGCTGGAGGGTTCGGGTCTCTCCGTCTCCCGTGGTCTCCGAGGGGCATCCTGCGGGCGTCGCATGCTGGAGGGTTCGGGTCTCTCCGTCTCCCGTGGTCTCCGAGGGGCATCCTGCGGGCGTCACATGCTGGAGGGTGCGGGTCTCTCCGTCTCCCGTGGTCTCCGAGGGGCATCCTGCGGGCGTCGCATGCTGGAGGGTTCGGGTCTCTCCGTCTCCCGTGGTCTCCGAGGGGCATCCTGCGGGCGTCGCATGCTGGAGGGTTCGGGTCTCTCCGTCTCCCGTGGTCTCCGAGGGGCATCCTGCGGGCGTCGCATGCTGGAGGGTTCGGGTCTCTCCGTCTCCCGTGGTCTCCGAGGGGCATCCTGCGGGCGTCGCATGCTGGAGGGTTCGGGTCTCTCCGTCTCCCGTGGTCTCCGAGGGGCATCCTGCGGGCGTCGCATGCTGGAGGGTGCGGGTCTCTCCGTCTCCCGTGGTCTCCGAGGGGCATCCTGCGGGCGGTCTGCATCTGCGGGGATGGGTGCCTGGACGTTTGGTCCTGCGATACACAATGAAGCATGCATGGTTAGACATCAGGCAGTGATCAGGTGATACGGGAGAGGGGGATATAGGGGAGGGGGGATATGGGGACGGGCTGTTGGTGGCTCACTTGCTCGTGGGGCCCCGACCTCTGCATCAGCAACCTCCCGGTCCTCAGGTCCGCCAGCCAGTTCCAGGGCCCTTTCCTCGTGTACGGTCAGTGGCCTCTCATCAGCGGGCCCTCCTCCAGTCCTCACATGCTCCCTATTGTTGTGTGCGCGCTTCTCCTGGGGGGGGGGGGGGGGGTGGCAGGGGTAAAAGGCAACAGTGTTAGGCAGGTATATGAATGCACGCCATCGGTTGCGCGTGCATTGCAGAGGTTAAGGTTAGGGCTGGATTCACTTGGGGATATGGGGGATATGGGGGAGGGGGGGGATATGGGGGAGGGGGGATATGGGGGATATGGGGGAGGGGGGATATGGGGGATATGGGGGAGGGGGGAATATGGGGGATATGGTGGAGGGGGGATATGGGGGATATGGGGGAGGGGGGATATGGGGGAGGGGGGATATGGGGGAGGGGGGATATGGGGATATGGGGGAGGGGGGATATGTGGGAGGGGGGATATGGGGAGGGGGGGATATGGGGAATATGGGGGAGGGGGGATATGGGGGAGGGGGGAATATGGGGGATATGGGGAGGGGGGATATGGGGGAGGGGGGATATGGGGGAGGGGGGAATATGGGGGATATGGGGAGGGGGGATATGGGGGATATGGGGAGGGGGGATATGGGGGATATGGGGAGGGGGGATATGTGGGAGGGGGGATATGGGGGAGGGGGGGATATGGGGAATATGGGGGAGGGGGGATATGAGGGATATGGGGAGGGGGGATATGGGGGAGGGGGGAATATGGGGGATATGGGGGAGGGGGGATATGGGGGATATGGGGGATATGGGGGAGGGGGGATATGGGGGAGGGGGATATGGGGATATGGGGGAGGGGGGATATGGGGGAGGGGGGAATATGGGGGATATGGGGGAGGGGGGTTATGGGGGATATGGGGGAGGGGGGATATGGGGAGGGGGGATATGGGGGATATGGGGGAGGGGGGATATGGGGAGGGGGGATATGGGGGAGGGGGGATATGGGGGAGGGGGATATGGGGGATATGGGGGATATGGGGGAGGGGGGATATGGGGGAGGGGGGGATATGGGGGAGGGGGGGATTTGGGGGAGAGGGGATATGGGGGATATGGGGGACGCTCACCCTGCCTGCTCTGACGAGGTCGTTCACCTTCTTGTGGCACTGGGTGCCTGTCCGTGGTGTTAGGGCCACAGCGGTGACGGCCTCTGCCACCTCCCTCCACAGACGCCGGCTGTGGCGTGGGGCAACTCTGCGGCCGTGCCCGGGATACAGGGCGTCCCTCCTCTGCTCCACCGCATCCAGGAGCGCCTCCACATCGCGTGACTCGAACCTCGGGGCTGAGCGACGGCCAGCCATCAAGTCGGGTGTTGCGGTCGGCTGTTCCGGTCGGGTGGGGGGGAGCTGCGCGGCCTTATGAGCCGTCACGCCGTGCAGCGCGTATGACGCTGCACGGCGTGAACCACTGCGCAAGCGCGGATCCCGTTACGTCGCTGCTAGCCCATTTCGGGCCGCAGACTATCGGCCCATTTTTATGACGTGACGCAAGTGGGATTTGCGCCGTTTTTTGCGCCGATCGGCGGAGTTTCCGCCGATAACGGAGAATTTCGCCCAAGATTTGTCTCTTTAAGAAGGCCATATAAACAATGGCACATGCTTCAATGGCACATTTTTTGATTGTCTTATATTTATAGCATATTTGCAGAATGGGATGATACATACGATAATGCAGCAATGAGTGTGCCACCTTATTAATTATGGGCCATATGTGGAGAGAGAATTATGTGAACATTTCACACATCAAAATAGGTTGGACAAAAAGGGGTATTCCATTTCGAACATCTTAATTGTGTGAAGTTTAGTATTGAATCGTTTGTTGTATATTGTTTTAACTACTTTGAACCTTTCTGGCTCACAACAAGATTTCTTTGTCTGTAACAGGTGTCAGAAGATTGCACACTTATTCCAACTAAAGACATACAATTTCTGCCTTTACATCAGAATGATTGCAGTCTCTGTTCTTCATCTGCAGAAGTTATTTTCCAGACCACTTAAAAATCTGTTCTGCAGACCGCTATAACTGCTTGAAAAAAAATTGTCTTTCCATTTTCCATCCTGACAGTGTCCATTCAAATAGTCAAACATGCTTGTTTCGATGTTAGAATCTTAAAGTGCGCATTAGGGTGCTTCCAGAAATTGAATGCTGAGGTGATGTCGATCTCACTTCCAGTTGCTTAAAATAAAACAATACTAAGTCCACTTCAGTGAGTATTTAGTCATCACATGTGCAGTGAGTCAAAACTGAAAAACAAATCCATTTTCTACCTACGCCCATTGTATTCACTCAACTCATTTGGATACTTTTAACTCCAGATCTACAAATTACACAGTTGAATATGATTATAAAATTACACGTCATTACAATTTGCATCCTGTTTTATGGTTTTGTAATGCTTCAGATTACAGCAAATCAAATTAGAAAAACAGCTGATAAGATATTGTACAGGCAGGCTCTGTTTCACACAGACATAAGGAACGTGCAACAAGAAGAATCTAAATATATTAAGTATTTCAGTGAGTGTTCTCCCTTCCTTGAGAGATTATTGTTTTCTGGCTGTACTGGGGTAAAATTCCATTGCTTTTTGTGACATTTCCTCTTGTTTCTCCCCATGTTACGTCAGCGAGGAATGTGAATTAAAAATAACTGGGAGAGATTTAATTGACCCAGCATCGCAAGGCGGTCGTCTCCTTCCTTACGGTAACTCTCAAAGAGCAGGTTTCATATTTCCCCCGGATATTAACATTGCGTGAAGCAGTGATCAACGCCTGATTTCAAAATGTAACAAATGGACGTCTTCGTCCTCAGACTGCATGTTGTCAGCCAAGATTGAGCCACCTTAACAACAATCTGAAACGTGTGCAGCACCATCTATTCCCCCCATCCCCCTCCCCCACACCCCCGGAAGATGGCCTTGGAATTTGCCAATCTCCACCGTTTGTGTGAATGTGATATGGGAATTATTTTTGTTGTTTGCATTTAATGAGTATTTTCAATGTCAAAATCTCATGAGAATGACACAAAGGCTCACAGATGATACACATTTTCTTTGAGACCAAGCCACTGTTAGTTCTGAATCTTCAAGAGCTGCCAATAAAGTTAGCAAACACAAGGATACTTGCTCTCGTCTGGATAGAGATTTCTTGGAAAGGCTGCTTGGAGAGATAGAGAAACACTTTCAGACACCAGCTGCAGATCCTGCTGTCTTTGGGAGACTATTACTTAACCTGACAGCCTTTGGCAAAAGCTCCTGCTCAGCTTCCAGCTCCATGCAAAATTAAAAGCTAACTTACCTGCTACTGACCTGGCTCCTCCCATTAATAACATCACCTTTATCCCACTCATATCCCCTGACCGGCTTACCTAAGTCTAAACAAAATATCTCAAATTAACTACTCTCCAGGGAATCTTCTTTATATAAACAGAAGTCCATTTGACCTCTCTTTGTAAACACACACATGCTTGGAATGAATGATGATCTCTCCTTTACAATATCTTAATTGTCCCTTTTGCAGACACAGAGGGCGGGATTCTCCCGCAATTGGTGGGGTGTCCCGTACCGGCGCCGAGGGCGACGCGAACCCCTCCGGCGTCGGGCCGCCCAGATGTTGCGGAATCCTAGGCTGGAGGGGTTAGTGCTGTGTTAACCGGCGCCGAAGGGTTGTCACCGGCTGGCTCAAGTTGGCGCATGTGCAGGACTGCCAGTGTGTTCTGGCGCATGCGCAGAACTGCCGGCGTGTTTCCTGCGCATTCGCAGGGGGTTTCTTCTCTGCGCCGGCCATGACGGAGCCCTACCGAGGCCGGCGTGGAGGGAAAGAGTGCCCCCATAGCATGGGCCTTCCCGTAGATCAGTGTGGGCCCCGATCCCGAGGCAGGCCACGATCGCGGGGCAGGCCACTGTGGCGGCCACCCCCCATCCCCCCCGGGGACACTGCTAGACGGCCGACAAGCCAGGTCCCGCCGGGGGGGGGACCATGTCCATTTCACGCCGGCGGGACTGGCCGAAGACGGGCGGCCGCTCAGCCCATCGGAGCCTGGAGAATTGCCGGGGGGGACGCTGCCAACAGCCCCCGACCGGCGCAACGTGATCCTCGCCCCCGCCCGAAAACAGGTGCCGGAGAATTCGGCAGCCGGCGTCGGAACGGCGGGGTGCGATTTACGGCACCACCCCTGCGGAGGGTCGGAGAATCCCACCCAGAATCTGCCTGTATGTTCAACCAGGATTTTAAAAAAGTACTGCAACAGGCTTTTAATAACATTACTGAAACGAATATATTTAATACAATCTATTAAAAAATTCCTACATTTATTATGTTGGCTTTTGGGGAAGAGGGTTCCAAAGACTCAGATAGAGAAAAAAATCTCCTTATCTCTTTCTTAAATGGGTGGCCCCTAATTTTTAAACAGTGACCCTAATTCGAGATTCTCCCACAAGAAAAAACATCCTTTCCACATCCATCCTGTCAAGATCCTTCAGGATCTGGGGTGGGATTCTCCGCGAACCGGCGGGGCGGGCCACTCCAGCGCCGAGGAGTGGTGTGAACCACTCAGGCGTTGGGTCGTCTCGAAGGTGCGGAATCCTCCGCACCTTCAGGGGCTAGGCCGGCGCCAGAGTGTTTGGCGCTGCGCCAGTAGGCGCGGAAGGGCCTCCGTCAGCCGGCGCGAGTTGGCGCATGCGCAGGTGCGCCAGCATGTGCTGGCATCGTCCCAGCGCATGCGCAGGTGGTTCTTCTCCGCACCGGCCATGGCGGAGGTTGACAGCAGCCGGTGCGGAGGGAAAGAGTGCCCCCACGACACAGGCCCGCCTGCGGATCAGTGGGCCCCGATCGCGGACCAGGCCACCGTGGCGGCACCCCCCGGGGCAGATCCCCCTGCGCCCCCCCGAGGACTCTGCAGGCCGCCCGTGAAGCCAGGTCCTGTTGGTAAGGACCTGTTGTGATTTCCAGCGGCAGAACCGGACGAAAACGGGCGGCCACTTGGCCCATCGCGGGCCGGAGAATCGTCGGGGCAGCCACTGCCAGCGGCCGCTGACCGGCGCGGCGCGATTCCCGCCCCCACCAAAACCCCAACGCCGGAGAATACGGCAGCCGGCGGGGGCGGGATTCACGCCGCCGCCCCCGGCGATTCTCCGACCTGGCAGGGGGTCGGAGAATCCCGCCCCTTATGATTCAATCAAGTCACATCTTTAGAACAGAGATGAGGAGAAATTTCTTCAGCCAGAGAGTGGTGGGTCTGTGGAATTCATTGCCACAGAGGGCGGTGGAGGCCGGGACGTTGAGTGTCTTTAAGACAGAAGTTGATAAATTCTTGATTTCTCGAGGAATTAAGGGCTATGGAGAGAGAGCGGGTAAATGGAGTTGAAATCAACCATGATTGAATGGTGGAGTGGACTCGATGGGCCGAATGGCCTTACTTCCGCTCCTATGTCTTATGGTCTTATGCACAGGTCTAGTATGGCCTGCTCTCTGACTGGCCCCAGAACATGTTATTCTAAGAAGCTATCCAGAAAACATTGTGAACTTCTCATTGAGGCAACCTTTGCCCATTCTTTGAAAATGCTGCCAGTTTACATTTTCAAACAATGCTTGATAGTTGAAATGAAAATGAAATGAAAATCGCTTATTGTCACAAGTAGGCTTCAATGACGTTACTGTGAAAAGCCCCTAGTCGCCACATTCCGGTGCCTGTTCAGGGAGGCTGGTACGGGAATTGAACCGTGCTGCTAGCCTGCCTTCGTCTGCTTTAAAAGTCAGCTATTTAGCCCAGTGTGCTAAATGTCAGTCACCGCTAACTGGTGCTTTCTCCATGGCAACGGCTCTACCAGTCACATTCCACGTGCCACCCAATCAGCACTCTCTTCTCGTCCTTCTCATCCAGTATAAAGCTCTTGTTTCTATTGTCCTGATGAAAAGCTTCAACAGAATGTATTTTTCAGCAATACTCAAAAGCAAACTTATTTTAATTGCACCTGTTCATCTTTTCATTTCAAATTCTATGTGCATTCAGCCAGACGAGCAAAGTTGCTATAAAGTGGGTTGGTCACCTGTCCGACCAGTTAACAGTCATCCCATCAACTCAGAGGTCTGAATTTTCACCACTTTAAATTTCTGTGCGTTGGGATCATTTCCACGTCTCAAATCAGCTCATGTCAGCAATGTGCCTTTGGGGGAATTTTATAGGAGGTAGCCAATTAACAAGCTATCTCCACTTTAAAGCAACTTTGCCAGTCTGGCTGCGACATCTGCCAGAATCGGGGAAAGTACCTCACAACTGCATTGCTCATCTATGTGGGTGAACAAGAGATCTGATCCAAAATTGCAGCTGCAGTTTACATGCTGCTGGTGACGCCCAGCAGTCAGAGTTACCTTGGAAACTTTCCCATTGAAATGTGTTTTAGTGCCTCCCACAGTGGTGACATCACTTTGTTTATATTCAGCGTAGTCTGTGATTTTTTTAAAATTTAGAGTACATAATTAATTTTTTCCAATTAAGGGGAAATTTAGTATGGGCAATCCACCTACCCAGCACATCTTTGGGTTGTGGGACTGAAACCCACAAAGACATGGGGAGAATGTGAAAACTCCACACAGACAGTGACCCAGGGCCAGGATTTGAACACGGGTCCTCGGCACTGTAGTCCCAGTACTAACCACTGCACCACCGTGCTGCCCTAGCGTTGTCTGTGATGGCATGATTGCCACAAAGGACAATCCTATAAAATAAGTAGGCTATCTGGAGAGCTGACAGAAGCAGGCTACAGAGGAATCCATTCAAATACCCAATTGAGCTTATATGGGAATATGGAAGTGAGTGGCATGAAAGCATGTGTGGGTGAGAAATAAAACATGTATGTTAAGATTAAACCTATTCTATGTACTTTATTCCAGACACTTCTGGACTTGTACAGTTTCAATTTTCTCTTGCTGGAGTTCAGTGTATATTGTTCCATGTGTTTAGGTTCCTTTCAGTTCACTTGTCATGGGCGAAGTGGAAGGTATATCCCCAACTCCATGTTTTTGAAAGATGTTTGCGATATGATAATAATTGCTTTATCTGGTGGTGTCTCCCTTATATTCAGCACTCTGAAGACTCAGGCATATAAATATGAACTTAGTTTTGCAGTATTCATCATCCAAATTAAGCAACTTGTTGGCATCTATGACTTCCATGCTTCATTGGAAGATTTGGATTTGGATTTATTGTCATATGTACCGAGGAACAGTGAAAGTATTGTTCTCAGTACAATCCAGACAGATCATTCCATCCATGAAAAATATAGGACATACGCTAGATACACAAAGTAAATACATAGACATAGGCATCGGGTGAAGCATATGGAGTGTAGTGCTACACAGTAGAGAAGATGCATCGAGAGATCAGTTCAGTCTATATGAGGGTCATTCAGGAGTCTGGTAATAGCGGGAAAGAAGCTATTTTTGAATCTGTTTGTGCGTGTTCTCAGACTTTTGTATCTCCTGCCCGATGGAAGAGGTTGGAAGATAACCATTTCTTATTTTTATAATCTTTATTGTCACAAGTAGGTTTACATTAACACTGCAATGAAGTTACTGTGAAAATCCCCTAGTCGCCATTTTCCGGCACCTGTTAGGGTACACAGAGGGAGAATTCAGAATGTCCAATTCACCTAACAGCACATCTTTCGGGACTTGTGGGAGGAAACCGGAGCACCCTGTGGAAACCCACGCAGACACGGGGAGAACGTGCAGACTCCACACAAACTGTGACCCAAGCCGGGAATCGAACCTGGGTCACTGGATCTGTGAACAAACGGTGCTACCCACTGTGCTATCGTGCAATCTTCTTCTATCCAATTAATACTTTCAAGACAGAAATGTCCCCAGAAGTCTCTACTCATAACCTACAGAAGTCATGGAATCACACTTCTCATAAAATAGAACTTATCACAGAGTTCTATGACTTGTTAGTACAGGCACGGACAGTCACGACTCCTCACATTGGACCGGCTTCTCTTTGCTCGCCATTTACTTCAGTTCCCGTTAGTCTCCTCAGTGGATATGCAATTGAGCACAGTCTTAATGCTGAGAGCAGCAACTCTCACATTTTCTCTGGCGTTCCATTCGTGTCCATGTCTAAATTAAAGTAATGAGGTGGTGGGGCAAAGTGGTTCAAGTGGATCCTGAACTAAGCATCACTAAGCGGGTTATTGTGGATTAAGTGTTGTTCAATGCCTTTACTAATGATTCCTTTATTGTTTGGGAGGGGGATGTTGGGGAACAACTGACTGGATTGAAGTTGTCCTTTTTGTTGTGGCATACCTGGGCAATCTTCAGTATTGTCGGTTGATGCTATTATCATAGGCGTGCTGGAAGAGCGTGGCACACTGTGAAATTACAACAAAAAAAATCTTCTTTTAAGTAAAAGTGATAGAGTAATCTGCTTGAAAACAGTTGCAGTGCATTTGCACCTTAGTTCTTTCACAGCTTGAAATCAAAACAATGAGAACTTTCCAATATAAGAGTGAAGTACCTCAGTTTTAAACACAACAAAATCTGCAAAGGGTATTTAAAATCCCATCTCGATATAATCGTCTCCTAGGATCAGCTTGACTGCAGACAGAACAATTCACTTCAAGAAAAACAACATCTGCTGGCATATTACTTGGTAATGAAGGATGAGATGGTGCTGTTTATTGCTATCCAGTTTTATTTGAATTTGCCATAGACGGTACCCATTGCCGAGGTCAGTATTCACTTGCAGTGGTAAGAATGCATGCAAATCAAACTTTGCAAATTATCTGCACATAAAGCAATTAAAATGAAACAGTCCAACACTGTACTATCCAGGGTTGAAATAAATAGAGTATTTATGACAGGAACACTAGATATTCTCTAGCTGATTAGCGATTGATTAGTATTTTACTGAAACATTCCAACATTCAAATGCGGTTTGCAGGAGGTTTTGGCAGATGCCAGGACAAAGAGACGAGGGAGAGGCTTTGAAATGACATCCTTTGAATTTGGTTTTAAAATGCACATTTTAATATTTTCCACATAGCTATACTCAAGGTAATAAGACATGTGATAAAGCATGAAGAAATGAATACTGACTGAATCTAGAGTCCCACTTGACTAGCCTCAAATTAATTGCTAATGACAGTTGTTGGTTCACGAAATACATTTTAATACAGGGGGAACTTGGCATGATAACAAAAGCAGGGAAGGGCTGTGCAGACTCACTCCCCGCCTGACACCAATGCTCTGGCTCCACTGTTATGATAGCAGAAGTTATGAAATGAGAAAGGACCATTTTGGCTTATTGAATTTGCTCCATCTAAATGATCATGTACAATCTGCACTAGCGTGGTCACTGTCCTTATTATTGAACCCACAGTGGATAGTATTTTATCGCAAATTAAACATCCAAAAGCAAAGTCTCTGAAAATGTGTCTCTGACCCCTGGAGGTAATTGAATGAAAACTCCAGGATGTCAATCTGATACTACAATCTCCATTACTGAATCTGACTGGTCGCATTCCAAATTTCCCATTTATATGGGAACAGCACCACAGGGATGACAATGTTCCCATGCAGTGTGAAATCATTTATGTCCATTTGTAGCCCGACAAGCTTTCATCATACACTTAACCATATCCAACTGGCTAACCTACATTGGCACTGTCTCACCAACACATCAATTTAAAAAACTCTCATCCTCATTTTCAAATCTCCCTACGACTTTGCTGCTCCCACTCTGTGCAACCTTCTCCAATTCTTCGAGAAAGCAGAAATCGTCTGACTCTTGCCTCTTGTGCAACCCTCACTCTCTTTGTTCCACTACTGACAGTTGTGCCTTCAGCCATCAGGTCCTCAGCTCTTAGGTTCCCTCCATGCCTCTCTCCTCATCGTGTGGAGATGCCGGCGTTGGACTGGGGTGAGCACAGTAAGAAGTTTTACAACACCAGGTTAAAGTCCAACAGGTTTGTTTCTTATGCGTGATATACCAGGATTGTGGCAAAACAATAACAATAATAATCTTTATTAGTGTCACAAATAGGCTTACATTAACACTGCAATGAAGTTACTGTGAAAATCCCCCAGTCGCCACACTCCGACGTCTGTTCGGGTACACTGAGGGAGAATTCAGAATGTCCAGATCACCTAACAAACGTGTCTTTCGGTCTTGTGGGAGGAAACCGGTGTGCCTGGAGGAAACCCACACAGACACAGTGAGAACGTGCAGACTTCACACAGACAGTGACCCAAGCCGGGAATCGAACCCGAGACCCTGGCGCTGTGAAGCACCAGTGCTAACCGTGATCAACTGTACAATGATAAATCATTTGTCAGCTTGTGATAAGACCAAAGGAAATGTGCTAACTGAAATATGCTTGTCCCCTCTTCATTCCTCATGATGAGGTAACATACTAGGGTGGCACCATACTCTGCAGAACAGCTAATGTGAAAGACAAAAGGTGACTGACACAAGCAGACATAGGCAGAATTAGACAGTGGGTAGATAAAGCATGTGTTACCTTCATACTGAGAAGTCCAAATCAATAATTACATCAATAAAGATTAACCAGAGCCATGTCCATTCACCACTATGCTATTCATCACTGTAAATCCATTTTAATAACAACAATCCACTCACTTGGTAACTGGCTAACAGGTGGATGGTAAACCTCAGGATAGTGTAACTAATTTGCCACCATTAATCAATTCAGTATTCTCATAATTCTCATATCCATCTTGTGATAGAACACCACAACCTTACATAGTATCCACAGCACTGAAAAAGCCTATTCCACCCAACTGGCTTTAGACCATTGTTTATGCCCACTCAAATTATTTGTTGTCACTCTACCGTGTAGTCCCATATTCCTTTCTTCTTCATGAATTAATCAAACAATTCCTGAATCAATCAATGTTACCTGCTTCAGCCGCTCCATTTGGCATGTTAAAATCAATTTTTGCCTGCTCATCTTTCCCGTCAGTTACATCCTCTCAATTCCACATCCTGGGAGGGATTCTCCGCAATCGGCGCGATGTCCGCCGACCGGCGCCAAAAACGGCGCGAATCAGTCCGGCATCGCGCCGCCCCAATGGTGCGGAATTCTCTGCATCTTGAGGGGCCGAGCCCTCACCTTGAGGAGCTAGGCCCGCGCCGGACTGATTTCCGCCCCGCCAGCTGGCGGGAAAGGCCTTTGGTGCCCCACCAGCTGGCGCGGAAATGACTTTGCCGTGTGGCGCATGCGCGGGAGCATCAGCGGCCGCTCACGGCACCCCCGCGCATGCGAGGGGTCTCTTCCGCCTCCGCCATAGTGGAGACCATGGCGAAGGCAGAAGGAAAAGAGTGCCCGCACGGCACAGGCCCGCCCGCGGATCGGTGGGCCCCGATCGCCGACCAGGCCACCGTGGGGGCACCCCCCGGGGCCAGATCGCCCCGCGCCCCCCCCCCCCAGGACCCCGGAGCCCGCCCGCGCCGCCTTGTCTCGCCAGTAAGAGAGGTGGTTTGATTCTTGCCGGAGGGACAGGCATTCCAGCAGCGGGACTTCGGCCCATCGCGGGCCGGAGAATCGCCGGGGGGGGGGCCCGCCAACCGGCGGGGCGCGTTTCCCAACCCCGCCATATATCCGGTGCTGGAGAATTTGGCAACCGGCAGGGGCGGGATTCACGCCAGCCCCCGGCGATTCTCCGACCTGGCGGGGGGTCGGAGAATCCCGCCCCTTTTCTCCACGTTTCAAATGCTTCCATATCCATGTGGTAATATGAAGTTGCAGAACTGCATACAGTACTCTAAGACAGACAGAGGAATAACCATATAATTTCCCACACTCAAGTAGCACTCTGACAAGCAGCGGCCTGGGTAGAGCTAGCAGCACTGGGGACGAGAAGCTTACTCGAGCTAGGTGTATACCTTCATTCACCTCAGTAAATGTGCAGCAAGTTTCAAACTCAGCAGCAATTTCTAACCCTATTTCATAGCTATCACCTACTAACATCCAGTTTCTGCCACCCTAACGCTTGCCTCTGTCTTGTTTTACTGGACCACTATCAAAAGGAAGAGGTTGCTGTTGGCAACACAGCTCAGGAAGAGGACAACCCTCCTGCAGGTGCAGCATATTAATTGGTTCTCCATATGGGTTCAATACTGAGCCAGAAGGATCTTCACCTGGTGGAACACCCAGCACCAACGAGCAGCAGCAGCTTGTGGTACCAAGAACAGCGGAGAAATAGCTTGCTGGAAGGTAAAGTCCTCTCCAGGTTCTACTGAGCAGGACAAAGATGAATGTAGCTGTGAAAACAAAACTGCTGGCCTCACTTAGAGTTCTCCAGGTTTTGGAAACAATCGTGTCATTTTATTGTTACTAGCATTCTGCTGTGAACCCTGAAATGCGCGTTATATAAGTGGACAGTGCAAATGAGCACCTAACAGCGGTGTCCAGATTTGCACACTTTAGTAGTCGCTCAAATAGTTACCATGCAGGTTCTGGGAACCATACCAAAGACCCAGGTTTCCACGTTGGACAGATTAGTGGATCTAATAGGTTGTGATCCTTCGTCAGCTGACGCCGAAATCGGGAAATGCAATTGGGCGGAGAAACGGTTTTGATGCCAAAATCGTGGCGGACACGAGGTTCATGCCAAAATTGCAATTCCCTGGTGCCTTGACAGCGGCGGCAATGCCTTCCACTTCGCAGGTACAGTAAACACTATTTGCATAATAGCGGGCCTAACCCGATATTCCCCGGGACATCCGCGATTCTCCGACTCCGGTGTCCAATCATGAAATCGCCATTTCCGCAGCCAGCAAGTCAGCCATCTTGCTACGCACCCTACTGACCACCCACCGTGGCCGATGGTTCCGCAGAGTGCCGCCGGCCATATGACTGCCCTCACCCTAACACCCCCACACCCCAGCCTCAACCTCCATCCCACCACCCCTAGACCGCAACACCCATCCTTCAGCCCACCATGCCCACACCGCTCCCTCTGTCATACCACCTCCCGCAACCAGCCACGAGCGGGTCATCAAGCGGCCAACCCAAGTGTAACGCCCTATTCAGCCCCCACATGGGCGCGCCAGACGGGGGCCTCAGAACATGCCTCTGGCAAGGGCAGCGGAGGCCGACAGTACCCGTGGCAGCAGGAACGGGCACCTGAGCCCCCCACGGTGCCGGGCACCAACGGGCCCAGGGGTGCGGGGAAGGGGGAAGGGGAGGAACATGCGGAGGCAGGGTCCGCAGCGCTAACCGGGGCCACTGTGTAGCCTGTTCGACCTGGCTGGACAGGGGGGTACGCATCATGCTAACATGTTGACCTTCCACCCCGGCAGACAATGGATATTGGAATTCAACCAGTGTCATGTGAGAGTATCTTTAAGAAATGGGTGTTTATAATTGGTGTGTATATAAATATCTGTAGTGAGGGTACCTTTAAGAAATGGGTGTTTACTACTGCTGTGATGTCAGAGAGTGGGTGGGGCTGGGCTGTCTGTCAGCTCTTTACTTTCGTTTTTGAGCAGACTACAGGGTGTGGTTAGTTTTGTTTTCAGTGTTGGAGCTGACGCCAGACCAAGTAGGTGTACTGCTGTTCTCTCTGCCATCAAAAGACTATCTCTTGATCATTTGATGAATTCAAAATTATAAATGTTTTCAGTAGTGACTTTAACCTGATGTGCTTCTGATAAAGGTTTTGTTTTTAAGTCATATGGATGTTAAAAGGAAAGCTTAAAGGATTACTTAGTGTCGTATTCTTTGGGGGTTGTATTTGAATTGATGGTTGCTAAGATGTTCACTGTATGTCTTAAAAAGGTTAACTTGAGTTCATAGAATAAACATCGATTTGCTTTAAAAGTTACTTTTCCATTTCTGCTGTACCACACCTGTAGAGTGGTCCGTGTGCTCCCCAGACCACAATCTATTAAAAGTTGTGGGTCAGGTGAACTCAATGCTACACTTTGGGGTTCTCTAAACCCTGGCCAGAACACCAGCAATGGTGGCCTTCCTCCGAGTCGTCGCAGTCCTGGGGGATGCACTGCAGCTGTCCGAGCTGGAGCTGCTCGAGGAGGAGGAGGAAGCTGCAGCAGTGGAGCGTGCCACAGAGGAACGGGAGGCAGCCGGAGAGGATGGAGAGCCGCCCGCCCAACAGGAAGATGAGGAGATGCAACGGAGGTGCCGAATGTGGCTTTATTTGTAACAGCCGCACCTATCATTTGAGGACCTGCCAGGCCGGACATGCCGTCGAAGACTCCGACTGAGCAGGACGACAATGTGACATATCTGTCAGATCATGGTGCACCTGGCACCAAGGGGGAATGGGTGAGGACACCCACTCTCGGTGGCCGTCAAGATTACGGGTCACCCTGAACTTTTACTCTATGGGGTCCTTCCAGGCGCCGAGTGGGGAATTGTCCAGGATCTCACAGACCTCGGTGCACAGGTGCATCCGCACCGTCACTGAAGCCCTATACGGCCGGTCGCCACAATACATTAAATTTAATGTGGACCGAGCCCACCAGAATGCCTGAGCAGTGGAGTTCGCCGTCATCGCTGAGATGCCCCGAGTCCAAGGGGTGAATTACAAGACGAATGTCACCCTACGAGCACCAGCCCATGACAGGCCGGTCTTCACAGACCGAAAGGCATAACACTCTATGGACGTGCAGATGGTTTGTGATCATGAGATGCGCATCATGCACATCTGCACCCAATACTCTGGCTGTGTGCACAATGCCTTCATCCTGGTTCTTGATCGAGGTTCTTGATCTCTTTGAGGCACACCCCCGGCTGAGGAGTTGACTCCTGGGTGACAGGGGTTATCCACTGCAGTCATGGCTGATGACACCCATCCAGAGACCAGAGACCGACGCGGAGACCTGCTACAACGATGCCCATGCAGTGACCAGGGTGTGATCGAGCAGTGCTTCGGCATCCTGAAGATGCGGTTCAGGGGCCTGAACTGCGCTAGGAGGGTTTCCCACATCGTGGTGGCCTGCTGCTTCCTCCACAACATCGCACAGCAGAGGGACGACATGCTGGAGGAGGGAGATGGACGCCAGGCCTCGTCCGACGAAGAGGATATATCAGAGGGTGAGAATGGGCCCGGGCAGGCATGGGAGGCTGCACAACCGGTGCACCTGGGCCGACGCGCAAGGGACAGTTTGATTGTCTCAAGGTTCACCAACTAATGGCCTGGCCAGCGGCAAGGACATCCCATTCCACCCAAACCTCCCACCCTCATCGTCCGGCCATCCCCCCCAACACCCCCCCCCCCCCCGCCACCCCCCCCCCCCCCCCACCCCCTGATGAACACTCTCCCAGCGCAATCCCCCCCATCTCCCCTTGCAACCCCCTCTGTGATTCCTATCTGCCTCACTACGGGGTGCGGGCCTTTGGTTGGCAGTAACAGTGGGTCTTGCCCATGGGATGGAGGATGATGATAATCCGCTCTGAAATGAACTCTGATGCTCCGCATCGTTTGACAACGCCTGCCTGACTCCTGCCCATGGGAGCACTTTCCATCGTTCACTTGGGTGATCCCTGCATGCGAGCTGGTCATTCCATCACACGGTGCCATTGAAGCATTGGGGTGGCAGCGGTGGGGAGGTGAGGCCAGGGATAGGGGTGGGGCACTGGAGCGGTGAGCGCTGGCCGAACTGGGATCTCTTGTGCATGTGCATGTCTGCATATCATGACATCTCCCCTTTTGAAATGTTTTTCTGTTGCATATGTGAAAGTATTTACATGTGTAGGTCGAAAAACTAACTTATTTACATACTATGGCAGATGGGAACATGTGTACATGTGAAAACAGAACATAGCAAACAAAACAAATGTTCATAAGTCCAGTCTCTGGGGCTTGCGTCTGATTATGGTCGACCGCCGGAGAGGTGGTGGTGGGGACGGCGGCACCTTGATAGACGGGATTGAAACCTGACTGGTGGCCTCGTGGTTCGAGGTATCAGGAGGTGGCACAATAACAGATGGAAACAACGAAGAATGTGGTTGTGGGCAGGCAACTGTGCGCAGTGCCCGTCTGTTTTGCCGCACAACAGAGCCATCAGCCATACGCACAACATACGATCGAGGAGCAGACTGTCGAACAACAATAGCTGGAGCTGACCAGCCTCCATCAGGTAGCTTGATCCGAACAGCATCCGCCGGGGATAGCGCAGGCAAATCGGTGGCATGAGCATCATAGCCCTGCTTTTGCCGGTCCCGGAGTTTCTGCACCTTCTGCAGCACCGGGAGGTGATCCAGATCAGGCAAGTGTATGGCTGGAAGAGTCATCCGCAGGTCCCTGTTCATCAGGAGTTGAGCCGGTGACATGCTGGTAGACAGAGGGGTTGCCCTGTACGCAAGCAGCGCAAGGTTGACGTCAGAAACAGAATCCGCAGCCTTGCAGATGAGCTGGTTCACGATGTGCACCCCTTTCTCAACCTTCCCGTTGGACTCCTGTGGGCTGGGAGTGATGTGATTAAACTGATATACCTGGGCAAATCTTGACCACTCTTGGCTGCTGAAGCAAGGACCGTTATCACTCATGACAGTGAATGGGATACAATGCCTGGAGAACGTCTCCTTACAGGCCTTGATGATGGTCTTGGATGGGAGGTCCGAGCGCTTCACGACTTCTGGTTAGTTGGAAAAATAATCAATGATTAACACATAATCACGACCATTGGCGTGAAAGAGGTCAATGCCCACCTTGGAGCATGGGAAGGTCACGATTTTGTGCTGCTGAAGCATCTCCTTGCTCTGTGCTGGCTGGAAGCATTGACAGGTCGGACAGTTGAGGACCATATTTGAGATGTCCTGACTAATCCCAGGCCAGTAGACAGCTTGCCTGGCTCTGCGCCTGCACTTCTCGACACCCAGATGTCCCTCGTGGATTTGCCGGAGCACCACGCTCTACAGACTGCGTGGAATGACAATGCGGTCCAGCTTGAGGAAGATACCATCAACCACCATCAGGTCGTCCTTCACATTGAAGAATTGAGGGCACTGCCCTTTCTGCCAGCCATTGGCGAGGTGGCGCATGACACGCTGCAAAGAGGGTCTTTGGTTGTCTCGTCACAAATGCGAATCACCTTTTCATCCGACGTCGGGAGGTTGCTGGCCCACAGCTGCACCTGTGATTCAATCTGTTGGATGAATGCCGGCGGTTCACTGGGCAAGGTTATGGAGCGGGACAAGGCATCCGCAATAATGAGTCCTTGCCAGGCGTGTACACGAGCTCAAAGTCGTACCTTCTGAGCCTGAGGAGGATGCCCTTGGCCGGGGCATCATGTTGTTCAGGTCCTTGTGGATAATGTGGACCAGAGGCCTGTGGTCCGTCTCGACAGTGAACGTCAGCAGGCCATAGACATAATCGTGGAACTTGAGAATTCCAGTGAGAAGGCCCAGGCATTCCTTTTCAATCTGGGCGTACCGCTGCTCGGTGGGTGTCATCGCCCGTGATGCGTAGGCAACCGGTGCCCAGGATGAGGTGTCATCGCACTGGAGCAACACCGCGCCGATGCCGTCCTGGCTCGCATCTGTCGAGATTTTCGTTTCCCTGTCAGGGTCAAAAAATGTCAATACAGGTGCAGTGGTGAGCTTGGCTTTCAGCTCCAACCACTCTGCCTGATGAGCTGCCTGTCAATCAAAGGCAGTGGACTTTTTCACCAGGTGTCTGAGGGCCGTGGTGTGTGAGGCCAGGTTTGGGATAAACTTGCCCACAAAGTTTACCATGCCTAGGACGCGCAGCACCGCCTTCTTGTATTCAGGGGTCTTCATGGCTTCGATGACCTTGACCTTGTCTGTGTCCGGGTGCACACCCTGCTGAGATATCTGGTTACCTAAGAACTTGAGTGTCGACATGCCAAAGCAACATTTGGCCCTGTTCAGCGTCAGGCCATTGGCATGGACACGGCGGAATACTGGCTGGAGACGAGGGATGTGCTCTTCGGGGGTCGTGGACCATATGATAACGCCGTCCACATACATATGAACCCCTTCAATGCCCTCCATCATCTGCTCCATGATTCTATGGAAGATCTCTCAGGCCAAGACAATGCCGAACGGCATACAATTATAGCAGTACCTGCCAAACGGTGTGTTGAAGGTGCAGAGCCTTCTGCTGGACTCAGCCAGCTGGATTTGCCAGAATCCATGTGACGCATCTAATTTTGTGAAAAACCGTGCATGTGCCATCTCACTTGTGAGTTCCTCCCGCTTCGGGATGGGATAGTGTTCCCGCATTATATTCTGGTTGAGATCCTTGGGATCAATGCAGATGCGCAGCTCCCCTGAAGGCTCTTTTACACAGAGCATCGAGCTGACCCAGTCAGTCGGTTCTGTAACATTGGAAATGATGCCCTGGTCCTGAAGATCCTTAAGCTGTGCCTTCAGGCGCTCCTTCAGTGGAGCCGGGAACCGGCGTGGTGCGTGGACCACAGGCGTGGCATCAGGCCATAGCAGCATGTTGTACCGATATGGCAGAGTGCCCATCCCGTCAAACACATCCAGATACTGAGCGAGGATGTCATCAATGCCGGCTTGAAGATCCACGTTGGGGAAGGTCATTGTGTAGACCCGCTGCACAAGGTTTAGCTGCTTGCATGCATGTGCGCCGAGCAGGGAGGCCCTGTCTGGCTTGACAATTTCAAACCTTAACCTTGCGTGAATGCTCCTGTTGGAGACGAGCAGATGGCAGGATCCCAGTGCTGTGATGGCATTGCCGTTATAGTCCAGGAGCTGGCAAGCTGCTGGAAGGAGCTTGGGTGGCTTCTTGATACGGCTGAAATCTGCCGGTGAAAGGAGATTGGCAGAAGCACCTGTGTCCAGCTTGAACTGGATAGAACATTGATTTACTTACATCACTGCACGCCATTCGTCCGCAGAATCCACAGTGAGGATGGACAGGCTTTGTGATGATGTCGGTGAGGCATGTTCACGTGTGGTAATGATGCCCACACGGTAGGGGGACTCCAGGCAATCGTCCTCTAGAACCGTTGTACTGCCAGGATCAGAATTCTGTGAACCTGTAGTACACTCCGAACGTGCCTGCATTGGAATTGGGAGCGCTAGCCCTTGACTGGTGGTGCAGACCTGCACAAGGCTGCATAGTGTCCAGGCTTTCCACAATTTAAACATCGCCTGCCTCTTCCAGGGCAGTGTTTCTTTAAGTGGGCGGTGCCGCAGTTCAGGCACGTCATGATGTCCTTGCGCTCTGTGCGTCGTCGCACACGCGCAGTGCGGTCGGCAAACGTTCGCACCTGTGCAGTGTGGTGATCGGCCGCTTCGTTATCCCATTCATATCGCGCATGCGTGGGGCTCCGGGAAAAGCGTGCAAAATGGCCGCTTTGAGGCGCTGCATCCTGGCGATGGCCTACACACACTCATGGGAGGCTAGTTTCTCATTTTCACCTGATTTGTATTGGGAATACCGCTTTTTGGCATGCTCATGCACTGTACATGTTTCAATTGCGACTGACAGAGTCATATGCTTGATTTTTAAGAGCTGTTCTCTCAGAGGATCAGAATGAACTCCAAAAACGATTTGATCTCTGATCATGGAGTCAGCAATATCACCAAAGTTGCAGGACAGCGCTAGCAGGCGGAGGTTAGTTAAGAAGGAGTTGGAAGATTCATCTTTACCTTGTAGGCGTTGTTTGAATATATATAACACTCGAAGATTTCATTGGTGTCAACTTCACAATGACTATCAAAATTGTTCAGGATGGTCTGAAACTTTGTGTTGTCCTGGCCTTCGGTGAATTTAAAAGAGTTGAAGACTTGGATGGCTTGATCCCCCACAGTTGAGAGCAGAAGCGGAATCTTTCTTGCATCAGACGCACCCTCGAGGTCTGAGGCTTCGATGTACAGCAGAAACCTTTGCTTGAATGTCCGCCAGTTGGCACTGAGATTGCCGGAGGTCCGCAGCTGCTGAGGAGCCTGGATCTTCTCCATGATGCCGAGATGCATTTGCTGGTCGTCACGGAACAGATTGAGGTACACCACTTAGGGATTGCAGTCTTCTGGTACCATGTTGTGTTAAGCACACTGAGATAACACAGGCTGCTTTAACTTAAAGATACTTCTGACCTCGAAGTTAGTTCAATTTGATTTATTGAACCTGTCACACAGTTAGCACAGTTCTCTGTGAGTTCAACTCTCTGCTAACCTAAGTGTGATTACTCTGTCTGACTGAACCAGACTAGCTCTTAGCCACGTGCTGGAGGTGTTATGTGATATATACACCCTGACTCACTCTGTAGATGTCCCCAGTGGAAAGAGACAAAGTGTGAGTGCCTCATGCCTTTTATAGTGGGAAACCACCCCCAAGTGTTCTGCCTGCTGATTGGTTATGTCCTGTTCTCTGTGTTCATCAATAAGAACATTAGAACATAAGAACTAGGAGCAGGAGTAGGCCATCTGGCCCCTTGAGCCTGCTCCACCATGCAATGAGATCATGGCTGATCTTTTGTGGACTCAGCTCCACTTTCCGGCCCGAACACCATAACCCTTAATCCCTTTATTCTTCAAAAAACTATCTATCTTTATCTTTAAAATATTTAATGAAGGAGCCTCTACTGCTTCACTGGGCAAGGAATTCCATAGATTCACAACCCTTTGGGTGAAGAAGTTCCTCCTAAACTCAGTCCTAAATCTACTTCCCCTTATTTTGAGGCTATGTCGCCTAGTTCTGCTTTCACCCGCCAGTGGAAACAACCTGCCCGCATCTATCCTATCTATTCCCGTCATAATTTTATATGTTTCTATAAGATCCCCCGTCATCCTTCTAAATTCCACGAGTACAGTCCCAGTCTACTCAACCTCTCCTCGTAATCCAACCCCTTCAGCTCTGGGATTAACCTAGTGAATCTCCTCTGCACACCCTACAGTGCCAATACGTCCTTTCTCAAGTAAGGAGACCAAAACTGAACACAATATTCCAGGTGTGGCCTCACTAACACCTTATACAATTGCAGCATAACCTCCCTAGTCTTAAACTCCATCCCTCTAGCAATGAAGGACAAAATTCCATTTGCCTTCTTAATCACCTGTTGCACCTGTAAACCAACTTTTTACGACTCGTGCACTAGCACACCCAGGTCTCTCTGCACAGCAGCATGTTTTAATATTTTATCATTTAAATAATAATCCCTTTTGCTGTTATTCCTACCAAAATGGATAACCTCACATTTGTCAACATTGTATTCCATCTGCCAGACTCTAGCCCATTCACTTAGCCTATCCAAATCCCTCTGCAGACTTCCAGTATCCTCTGCACTTTTTGCTTTACCACCGATCTTAGTGTCATCTGCAAACTTGGACACATTGCCCTTGGTCCCCAACTCCAAATCATCTATGCAAATTGTGAACAATTGTGGGCCCAACGCTGATCCCTGAGGGACACCACTAGCTACTGATTGCCAACCAGAGAAACACCCATTAATCCCCACTCTTTGCTTTCTATTAATTAACCAATCTTCTATCCATGCTACTACTTTCCCCTTAATGCCATGCATCTTTATCTTATGCAGCAACCTTTTGTGTGGCACCTTGTCAAAGGCTTTCTGGAAATCCAGATATACCACATCTATTGGCTCCCTGTTATCTACCGCGCTGGTAATGTCCTCAAAAAATTCCACTCAATTAGTTAGGCACGATCTGCCATTTATGAACCCATGCTGCGTCTGCGTTAAGCTCACTGGCCCATAATTACCCGCTTTCTGCCTACCTCCTTTTTTAAACAGTGGTGTCACGTTTGCTAATTTCCAATCCGCCGGGACCACCCCAGAGCCTAGGGAGCCTAGGGAATTTTGGTAAATTATCACTAGTGCATTTGCAATTTCCCTAGCCATCTCTTTTAGCACTCTGGGGTGCATTCCATCAGGGCCAGGAGATTTGTCTACCTTTAGCCCCATTAGCTTGCCCATCACTACCCCCTTAGTGATAACAATTGTCTCAAGGTCCTCACCTGTCATAGCCTCATTCCTATCAGTCAGAGGGCAGAGGGCAGTAGAGCGGAGCTGCTGATTGGTGTTGCAAGGGAAATTTGCATACCTCCATTGTGGTCACCCTAACTTGAAGGTGTACCTGAGCTAGAGACCCTAGCTGTTTGAGTGAAGACAAGCATCCAGCAGAGGGCATTAGAGCAGAGCTGCTGATTGATGTTGCAAGGGAAATTTGCATACCTCCGTTGTGGTCACCCTAATTTGAAGGTAGTTTGTGGATGCGCTGTTGTCAAGTGACACTTAAACCCGAATCACTTCTTCAGTGTTTCCCACCCTACCCCCTCCTCTAACCAAAAAAAAACAACCGCTGTACAGATCAAGGGGAAGGCTCGAGGTCAGGAAGAAGTTGAACCGTGACGCCACAGCCTGCAGGTAAGGGATTGGCTGGTGACTGGTAAGTAGTTTTTCTTTTATTTTCCCTCTGGTATTATCGTGCAGGCGCAGAGGTTGCTGAGTGAGTGCTTGCTGAGAAGGGGAGTGAATAACAGGTAAGCTCTTTCTTTCTTTTCCTTTTTATATCAAGGGGGATGGCAGGGAAGGTAGTGCATTGTTCCTCCTGCAGAATGTTTGAGGTGAGGGACGCCAACAGTGTCCCTGCTGATTTCATCTGTGGGAAGTGCACCCATCTCCAGCGCCTCAGAAACCGCGTTAGGGAGCTGGAGCTGGATGAACTTCGGATCATTCAGGAGGCAGAGGTGGTCATAGATAGAAGCTTCAGGGATGTAGTTACTCCGAAGAATAAAGATAGATGGGTGACGGTGAGAGGGGCTGGGAGGAAGCAGTCAGTAATGAAATATGAAATAGAATTTACAGTGCAGAAGGAGGCCATTCGGCCCATCGAGTCTGCACCGGCTCTTGGAAAGAGCACCCTATCCAAGGTCAACACCTCCACCCTATCCCCATAACCCAGTAACCCCACCCAACACTACGGGCAATTTTGGACACTAAGGGCAATTTATCATGGCCAATCCACCTAACCTGCACATCTTTTGACTGTGGGAGGAAACCGGAGCACCCGGAGGAAACCCACGCACACACGGGGAGGATGTACAGACACCGCACAGTCACCCAAGCCGGAATCGAACCTGGGACCCTGGAGCTGTGAAGCAATTGTGCTATCCACAATGCGACCGTGCTGCCCCTTCCACCCTGCCTGACAGGTACATACTTATCAAGGACACGCAGTTGCTGTTCCTTGAACAAACCCCACATTTCCATGTTGCCCATCCCCTGCAGTTTTCCTCTCCATCCGATGCATCCTAAGTCTTGCCTTATCGCATAATAATTGCCTTTCCCCCAGATACAACTCTTGCCCTGCGGTATATACCTATCCCTTTCCATCACTAAAGTAAACGTAATCGAATTGTGGTCACTATCACCAAATGCTCACCTACCTCCAAATCTAACACCTGTCCTGGTTCATTACCCAGCCTCTCGTTGGCCTAGCTACATACTGTGTCAGGAAACCCTCCTGCACACATTGGTCAAAAACGGACCCATCTAAAGTACTCGAACTATAGTGTTTCCAGTCAATATTTTGAAAGTTAAAGTCCCCCATAACAACTCTCCTGTTGCTTTTGCTCCTATCCAGAATCATCTTTGCAATCCTTTCCTCTACATCTCTGGAACTTTTTGGAGGCCTATAGAAAACCCCTAACAGGGTGACCTCTCCTTTCCTGTTTCTAACCTCAGCCCATACTATCTCAATTGACGAGTCCTCATCAAACGTCCTTTCTGCCACCGTAATACTGTCCTTGACTAACAATGCCACCCCTCCCCCTCTTTTACCACCTTCCCTGAGCTTACTGAAATATCTAAACCCCGGCACCTGCAACAACCATTCCTGTCCCTGTTCTATCCATGTCTCAGAAATGGCCACAACATCGAAGTCCCAGGTACCAACCCATGCCGCAAGTTCACCCACCTTATTCCGGATGCTCCTGGCATTGAAGAAGACACACTTTAAACCACCTTCCTGCCTGCTGGTACACTCCTGCAACTTTAAAACCTTACTCATGACCTCACTACTCTCAACCTCCTGTATACTGGAGCTACAATTCAGGTTCCCAAGCCCCGGCTGAACTAGTTTAAACCCCCCCGAAGAGCATTAGCAAATTTCCGCCGCCCCCAGGATATTTGTACCCCTCTGGTCCAGGTGTAGACCATCCCGTTTGTATAGGTCCCACCAACCCCAGAATGAGCTCCAGTTATCCAGATATCTGAAACCCTCCCTCCTGCTCCATCCCTGTAGCCACGTGTTCAACTCCTCTCTTTCCCTATTCCTAGCCTCGCTATCACGTGGCACGGGTAACAACCCAGAGATAATAACTCTGTTTGTCCTAGATCTAAGTTTCCACCCTGCTCCCTGAATTCCTGCCTTATATCCCTATCCCTTTTCCTACCTATGTCGTTGGTACCTATGTGGACCACGACTTGGGGCTGCTCCCCCTCCCCCTTAAGGATCCCAAAAACACGATCCGAGACATCACGCACCCTGGCACCTGGCAGGCAACACACCAACCGCGAGTCTCTCTCATTCCCACGGAATGTCCTATCTATCCCCCTAACTATGGAGTCTCCAATGACTAATGCACTACTCCTCTTCCCCCTTCCCTTCTGAGCAACAGGGACAGACTCTGTGCTAGAGACCTGCACCCCACGGCTTACCTCTGGTAAGTCGCCTCCCCCAACAGTATCCAAAGCGGTATACTTGTTACTAAGGGGAACGACCACAGGGAATCCCCGAGGAGATAGGAGAGGTGCTAAATGAATATTTTTCATCAGTATTCACTCAGGAAAAAGACAATGTTGTCGAGGAGAATACTGAGATTCAGGCTACTAGACTAGAAGGGCTTGAGGTTCATGAGGAGGTGTTAGCAATTCTGGAAAGTGTGAAAATAGATAAGTCCCCTGGGCCGGGTGGGATTTATCCTAGGATTCTCTGGGAAGCTAGGGAGGAGATTGCTGAGCCTTTGGCTTTGATCTTTAAGTCATCTTTGTCAACAGGAATAGTGCCAGATGACTGGAGGATAGCAAATGTTGTCCCCTTGTTCAAGAAGGGGAGTAGAGACAACCCCGGTAACTATAGACCAGTGAGCCTTACTTCTGTTGTGGGCAAAATCTTGGAAAGGTTTATAAGAGATATGGTGTATAATCATCTGGAAAGGAATAATTTGATTAGAGATAGTCAACATGGTTTCGTGAAGGGTAGCTCGTGCTTCACAAACCTTATTGAGTTCTTTGAGAAGGTGACCAAACAGGTGGATGAGGGTAAAGCAGTTGATGTGGTGTATATGGATTTCAGTAAAGTGCTTGATCAGGTTCCCCACGGTAGGCTACTGCAGAAAATACGGAAGCATGGGATTCAGGGAGATTTAGCAGTTTGGATCAGAAATTGGCTAGCTGGAAGAAGCCAAAGGGTGGTGGTTGATGGGAAGTGTTCAGACTGGAGTCCAGTTACTAGTGGTGTACCACAAGGATCTGTTTTGGGGCCACTGCTGTTTGTCATTTTATAAATGACCTGGAGGAGGGCGTAGAAGGGTGGGTGAGTAAATTTGCAGATGACACTAAAGTCGGTGGAGTTGTGGACAGTGCGGAAGGATGTTACAATTTACAGAGGGACATAGATAAGCTGCAGCGCTGGGCTGAGAGGTGGCAAATGGAGTTTAATGCAGAAAAGTGTGAGGTGATTCATTTTGGAAGGAATAACAGGAAGACAGAGTACTGGGCTAATGGTAAGATTCTTGGCAGTGTGGATGAGCAGAGAGATCTCAGTGTCCATGTACATAGATCCCTGAAAGTTGCCACTCAGGTTGAGAGGGTTGTTAAGAAGGCGTAAGGTGTGTTAGCTTTTATTGGGAGAGGGATTGAGTTTCGGAGCCGTGAGGTCATGTTGCAGCTGTACAAAACTCTGGTGCGGCCGCATTTGGAGTATTGCGTGCAATTCTGGTCACCGCATTATAGGAAGGATGTGGAAGCATTGGAAAGGGTGCAGAGGAGACTTACCAGAATGTTGCCTGGTATGGAGGGAAGATCTTATGAGGAAAGGCTGAGGGACTTGAGGCTGTTTTCGTTAGAGAGAAGAAGGTTAAGAGGTGACTTAATTGAGGCATACAAGATGATCAGAGGATTGGATAGGGTGGACAGTGAGAGCCTTTTTCCTCGGATGGTGATGTCTACACGAGGGGACATAGCTTTAAATTGAGGGGAGATAGATATAAGACAGACGTCAGAGGTAGGTTCTTTACTCAGAGAGTAGTAAACGTGTGGAATGCCCTGCCTGCAACAGTAGTGGACTCGCCAACACTAAGGGCATTCAAATGGTCATTGGATAGACATATGGACGATAAGGGAATAGTGTAAATGGGCTTTAGAGTGGTTTCACAGGTCGGCGCAACATTGAGGGCTGAAGGGCCTGTACTGCGCTGTAATGTTCTATGTTCTCTGTCACTGGCATGTTATTTGTGTCTTCCACTGTGAAGACCGACCCAAAAAACCTATTCAGTTCCTCAGCCATTTCCTCATCTCCCATTATTAAACCTCCCTTCTCATCCTCGAAAGGAACGATATTTACCTCAGCCACTCTTTTTTGTCTTATATATTAGTAGCAGCCTTTACTATCTGTTCTTATATTCTGAGCAAGTTTACGCTCATAATCTATCTTACTCTTCTTTATAGCTTTTTTAGTATCTTTCTGTTGCCCCCTA
The DNA here is from genome assembly GCF_047496885.1 of Scyliorhinus torazame. Lineage (NCBI taxonomy): Eukaryota > Metazoa > Chordata > Chondrichthyes > Carcharhiniformes > Scyliorhinidae > Scyliorhinus > Scyliorhinus torazame. The sequence continues at coordinate 64,613,027 of NC_092707.1, forward strand.
AAGATTTCCCAGTCCTCTAGTCTCCCACTAATCTTTGCCACTTTGTATGCTTTTTCCTTCAATTTGGTACTCTCCCTTATTTCCTTAGATATCCATGGTCGATTTTCCCTCTTTCTACCGTCCTTCCTTTTTGTTGATATGAACCTTTGCTGAGCACTGTGAAAAATCGCTTGGAAGGTTCTCCACTGTTCCTCAACTGCTTCACCATAAAGTCTTTGCTCTCAGTCTACCTTAGATAGTTCTTCTCTCATCCCATTGTAATCTCCTTTGTTTAAGCACAAAATACTAGTGTTTGATTTTCCTTCTCACCCTCCATCTGTATTTTAAATTCCACCATATTATGATCGCTCCTTCCAGTGGATCCCTGACTATGAGACTATCAATCCCGTCTCATTACACAGGACCAGATCTAGGACCGCTTGTTCCCTCATAGGTTCCATTACATACTGTTCTAGGAAACTATCGCGGATACATTCTATAAACTCCTCCTCAAGATTGCCTTGACCGACCGGGTTAAACCAATCGACATGTAGATTAAAATCACCCATGATAACTGCTGTACCATTTCTACATGCATCAGTTATTTCTTTGTTTATTGCCTGCCCCACCATAATGTTACTATTTGGTGGCCTATAGACTGCTCCTATCAGTGACTTTTTCACCTTACTATTCCTGATTTCCACCCAAATGGATTCGACCTTATCCTCCAAAGCACCGATGTCATCCCTTACTATTGCCCGGATGTCATCCTTAAATAACAGAGCTACACCACCTCCTTTACCATCCACTCTGTCCTTCCGAATAGTTTGATACCCTCGGATATTTAACTCCCAGTCGTGACCATCCTTTAACCATGTTTCAATAATGGCCACTAAATCATAGTCATTCACGATGATTTGCGCTATCAACTCATTTGCCTTATTCCGAATACTACGAGCATTCAGGTAAGGTACACATGTTGGCTTTTATACCTCTGTTTTGAATCTTGGCACCTCGATCAGTAACCTCTCCTAAGTTATATTTCCTCTTAACCTTTCTCTTAATTTTCCTTGTCGTTGAACCCATATCTTCATGTAACAACCTGCCGCGTTGCTTACCATTTATGTTTTTACTTCCCGTTTTACTCCTTTTATTATTACTGGGCCTATTCACTGAGCTCCCCTCAGTCACTGTACCTTGTACTACCACCCTTTTTGATTTTTGACTCTGGCTTCTCTGCCTTACACTTTCCCCCTTACTGCCTTTTGTTTCTGTCCCTGTTTTACTACCTTCCGACTTCCTGCATCGGTTCCCATCCCCCTGCCACATTAGTTTAAACCCTCCCCAATAGCTCTAGCAAACACCCCCCCTAGGACATCGGTTCCAGTCCTGCCCAGGTGCAGACCGTCCGGTTTGTACTGGTCCCACATCCCCCAGAACCGGTTCCAATGCCCCAGGAATTTGAATCCCTCCCTCTTGCACCATCTCTCGAGCCACGCATTCATCCTATCTATCCTGACATTCCTACTCTGACTAGCTCGTGGCACTGGTAGCAATCCTGAGATTACTACCTTTGAGGTCCTACTTTTTAGTTTAACTCCTAACTCCCTGAATTCAGCTTGTAGGACCTCGTCCCGTTTTTTACCTATATCGTTGGTGCCTATGTGCACCATGGCAGCTGGCTGTTCACCTCCTCCCCACCCCCCACCCCCCCAACCCCCAGAATGTCCTGCAGCCGCTCCGAGACATCCTTGACCCTTGCACCAGGGAGGCAACATACCATCCTGGAGTCTCGATTGCGACCGCAGAACCGCCTGTCTATTCGCCTTACAATTGAGTCCCCTATCACTATAGCCATGCCATTCTTCTTCCTTCCCTGCTGCGCAGTAGAGCCAGCCACGCTGCCATGAACCTGGCTGCTGCTGCCTTCCCCTGGTGAGCCATCTCCCTAAACAGTATCCAAAGCGTTAAATCTGTTTTGCAGGGAGATGACCGCAGGGGTCACCTGTACTGCCTTCCTACTCTTGCTCTGTCTTGGTCACCCATTTTCTATCTCCCTCAGTAACTTTCAACTGCAGTGTGACCAACTCGCTAAACGTGCTATCCACGACGTCCTCAGCATCGCGGATGCTCCAAAGTGAGTCCATCCACAGCTCCAGAGCCGTCAAGCAGTCTAACAGGAGCTGCAACAGGACACACTTCCTGCACGTGAAGCAGCCAGGGACAGTAGGCGTGTCCCTGAGCTCCCACATCGCACACGAGGAGCATGACACGGGTTTGGGATCTCCTGCCATGTCTTAATTCTTAGGTTAACTTATACAACTGCAATTCCAAAAAATGAAAGAAAAAATAAATAAATAAAGTTAGATAATGAAAAGAAAAACTACTTACCAGTCACTTACCAGGGATAAAAAGCACCTCCTCCCCCCCAAGCTTTGAATTCCCACGTATCTTCAAATTCCCAAACTCACTCTTTGCTATGTCTCACTCTGGCTGTGTCTTCTCTGGCTCACTGCCTGTCTGTATCTCATTATGTGCATGTCTGCATATCATGACAGGTATGACCTCCGCAAAGCCATCCGAGAAGCCAAGAGAGAATATCAAACCAAGCTAAGTCACAGACAGGCTCTCGGCGGTTGTGGTAAGGACTAAACAACATAACGGGCTACAAAGCGAAGCCGAGCAGTATCTCCAGCAGCAGCGCACCCCTCCCCAATGAACTCAATGCATTGTATGCTCGGTTCGAGCAGGTAACCAACAATCCGCTGTCAAGTGCCCCAGCAGCCCATAACTCACCCATACCTGAAGCTTCCGAAGTCAGATCAGCCTTCCTGAAAGTGAACCCTCGGAAGGCGACGGGCCCGGACGGGATCCCTGGTCGTGCACTCAGAGCCTGCGCAGACCAGCTGGCAGAGGTGTTCACGGGCATCTTTAACCTGTCCCTACTCCACTCCGAGGTCCCCAATGGTTCAAGAAGACCACCATCATACCGGTGCCAGGCAACGTGCCTCAATGACTACCGTCCGGTGGCCCTGACTTCAGTTGTAATGAAGTGCTTCGAGAGGTTGTTCATGAAATGCATCACCTCCATACTCCCAGAACGCCTTGATCCACTGCAATTTGCATACCATCACAACCGGTCCACAGCAGACGCCATTTCCCTGGTCCTACACTCATCCCTAGAGCATCTCAACAACAAGGACTCCTACCTCAGAGTCCTATTTATTGACTACAGCTCTGCCTTCAACACCATAATCCCAGCCAAGCTCATATCAAAGCTTCAAAACCTAGGACTTGGCTCCCCACTCTGCAACTGGATCCTCGATTTTCTGACCAACAGATCACAATCAGTAAGAATGAACACAACACCTCCTCCACAATAGTCCTCAATACCGGGGCCCCGCAAGGCTGCGTACTTAACCCTCTACTCTACTCCCTGTAGACACACGACTGCGTGGCAAAATTTGGTTCCAACTCCATCTACAAGTTTGCTGACGATACGACCATAGTGGGCCGGATCTCGAATAACGACGAGTCAGAATACAGGAGCGAAATAGAGAACTTAGTGGAGTGGTGCAGCGACAACAATCTCTCCCTCAATGCCAGCAAAACTAAAGAGCTGGTCATTGACTTCAGGAAGCAAAGTACTGTACACACCCCTGTCAGCATCAACGGGGCCGAGGTGGAGATGGTTAGCAGTTTCAAATTCCTAGGGGTGCACATCTCCAAAAATCTGTCCTGGTCCACCCACGTCGACGCTACCACCAAGAAAGCACAACAGCGCCTATACTTCCTCAGGAAACTAAGGAAATTCGGCATGTCCAGATTAACCCTTACCAACTTTTACAGATGCACCATAGAAAGCATCCTATCTGGCTGCATCACAGCCTGGTATGGCAACTGCTCGGCCCAGGACCGCAATAAACATCAGAGAGTCGTGAACACCACTCAGTTCATCACACGAACCTGCCTCCCATCCATTGATTCCATCTACACCTCCCACTGCCTGGGGAAAGCGGGCAGCATAATCAAAGATCCCTCCCACCCGGCTTACTCACTCTTCCAACTTCTTCCATCGGGCAGGAGATACAGAAGTCTGAGAACACGCACAAACAGACTCAGAAACAGCTTCTTCCCCGCTGTTACCAGACTCCGAAATGACCCTCTTATGGACTGACCTCATTAACACTACACCCTGTATGCTTCAACCGATGCCGGTGCTTCTGTCGTTACATTGTATACCTTGTGTTGCCCTATTATGTATTTTCTTTTATTCCCTTTTCTTCCCATGTACTTAGTGATCTGTTGAGCTGCTCGCAGAAAAATACTTTTCACTGTACCTCGGTACACGTGACAATCCAATCCAATGTAGTCCCAACAAGTAAAATTGTTTCTGTATCTTTGCTTGTGTTTTCTTTATTCCTAGATGTCCTCCTAATGGAATTTCATAAGCTATCCTTAGAATGTCCTTCCTATACTCAGGAGGTAATACAATTTAATGTATTTCTGTCCATTTGTCATCTGCTCTAATATGCGTAGGATGCCATTTTCCATTAATATGTGATCCTTCATATGTGATTCAGAAATACACTGAGCCACCAATTCTGAGTAAGCCATATGATAGATTTGTTTTAATTTAGAGTCACCCTGCTGTAATTCAATCAATCTCTTTGAGCTTAACACATCTGTTTCTTTCTTGTCATCTTTTCCATCTTCATTTTACTTACTAAAGATCTCATCAGATAACCTTATCTCACCTTTCTCATCCTGTGCTCTTAACTCCTCCTTATCTTGTCTAAGCTTGTGTGTGTCTGTGATTCCATTACCACACAATCAAGAAACACCCCAAGATGGTCTGTTTGCAATTTTCCTGCAGCTTCATTTTCTACTGGCTGTTCAACCAAAATGGCATCGCTACTATCTATGATCCAGCTATATCATTCTAATGAATAATTTGAATCGCTGAAATGGGCAATATTTCTACCAGTCCTACAGCTACTTCTCCCACCTTCAAGTAACTCTAAGTTTATTTTCATCAGAGGAATTTACTTTCTCTCTCCATAAATACTGCAAACCAGAACCTCTTCTTTCAATATCCCATCTGGACAACAAATATCTTTATCCCACAACATCAGGAATTGACTTGTTTCTGTATCTCTTAAAATTCTAATATTTTTTTCCATTCCACTGGGTAAACATAGAAAATCCTTGCACACATCAGCCACCTGTTGTTCATTCTGCCTCTGTACAAGTTGTGCATACATCTTCAACCCTTCATTCACCCCGATTGCTTGTACCTGTCTGTGTACAAACCCTACCAGCTTCTCTCGTTCTCCAGTCTCTGATTTAATATTTCCTTTCTTCAGACGTAACTCCAACCGGCTAGCCATTCAATCTCATCATAATGATTTGGTGCGGCCCATATTATTACAATGAAAGCAACCAGCTTGCCTCATAGTTCACATTCCCTCAGAACCATATTTTTAAACTTTTGAGGTGAAGTCTCCTTGGAATTTTCAACCACTTTCTCTCTCTCTTGTTTGATTGTCTTTTCTCGCACCTTCCCATTATATATCTGTCTCAGATTTAAAAGTGTATCGAAAGAAAGGTTTGACCTATGAACTAGTTCATAGTCATTAGCAAGCTCAGCAGTTTGCCTTGCAGTTTTAACTCTTTGTTCCTCCACATGAGTTCTTATCACTGCAGGTAATGAATCTTTGAATTTTCCCAACACAGTTATTTCTCTAAGAGCCTCATAGGTTTCTTCTATTTTACATGCTCTTACACACCTTTCAAAATGACTTTGTTTAACCCTTTCAAATTCAATATAAGTCTGTCCAGACTGTTTTCTTAATTTTCAAACTTTTGTCTGTAAGCCTCCGATACTAACTCATTATTTTTTTGTTTCATAATCTATATTGTCACAAGTAGGCTTACATTAACACTGCAATGCAGTTACTGTGAAAAGTCCCCAGTCACCAGATTCCGGCGCCTGTTTGAGTACACGGAGGGAGAATTCAGAATGTCCAAATTACCGAACAGCACGTCCTTCGGGACTTGTGGGAGGAAACTGGAGCACCCCGGTAACTGTAGACCAGTGAGCCTTACTTCTGTTGTGGGCAAAATCTTGGAAAGGTTTATAAGAGATAGGGTGTATAATCATCTGGAAAGGAATTATTTGATTAGACATAGTCAACACGGTTTTGTGAAGGGTAGGTCGTGCCTCACAAATCTTATTGAGTTATTTCATAGAATTTACAGTGCAGAAGGAGGCCATTCGGCCCATCGAGTCTGCACCGGCTCTTGGAAAGAGCACCCTACCCAAGGTCAACACTTCCACCCTATCCCCACAACCCAGTAACCCCACCCAACACTAAGGGCAATTCTGGACCCTAAGGGCAATTTATCATGTCCAATCCACCTAACCTGCACATCTTTAGACTGTGGGAGGAAACCGGAGCACCCGGAGGAAACCCACGCACACACGGGGAGGATGTGCAGACTCCGCACAAGACAGTGACCCAAGCCGGAATCGAACCTGGGACCCTGGAGCTGTGAAGCAATTGTGCTATCCACAATGCTACAGTGCTACCCCTAAAGTTCTTTGAGAAGGTGACCAAACAGGTGGATGAGGGTAAAGCAGTTGATGTGGTGTATATGGATTTCAGTAAAGCATTTGATAATGTTCCCCACGGTAGGCTACTGCAGAAAATACGGAATCTTGGGATTCAGGGAGATTTAGCAGTTTGGATCAGAAATTGGCTAGCTGGAAGAAGACAAAGGGGGATGGTTGATGGGAAGTGTTCAGACTGGAGTCCAGTTACTAGTGGTGTACCACAAGGATCTGTTTTGGGACCACTGCTGTTTGTCATTTTATAAATGACCTGGAGGAGGGCGTAGAAGGATGGGTGAGTAAATTTGCGGATGACACTAAAGTCGGTGGAGTTGTGGACAGTGCGGAAGGATGTTACAAGTTACAGAGGGACATAGATAAGCTGCAGCGCTGGGCTGAGAGGTGGCAAATGGAGTTTAATGCAGAAAAGTGTGAGGTGATTCATTTTGGAAGGAATAACAGGAAGACAGAGTACTGGGCTAATGGTAAGATTCTTGGTAGTGTGGATGAGCAGAGAGACCTCGGTGTCCATGTACATAGATCCTGAAAGTTGCCACCCAGGTTGAGAGGGTTGTTAAGAAGGCGTATGGTGTGTTAGCTTTTATTGGTAGAGGGATTGAGTTTCGGAGCCATGAGGTCATGTTGCAGCTGTACAAAACTCTGGTGCGGGCGCATTTGGAGTATTGCGTGCAATTCTGGTCGCTGCATTATAGGAAGGATGTGGAAGCATTGGAAAGGGTGCAGAGGAGATTTACCAGAATGTTGCCTGGTATGGAGGGAAGATCTTATGAGGAAAGGCTGAGGGACTTGAGGCTGTTTTCGTTAGAGAGAAGAAGGTTAAGAGGTGACTTAATTGAGGCATACAAGATGATCAGAGGATTGGATAGGGTGGACAGTGAGAGCCTTTTTCCTCGGATGGTGATGTCTAGCACGAGGGGACATAGCTTTAAATTGAGGGGACATAGATAGAGGACAGATGTCAGAGGTAGGTTCTTTACTCAGAGAGTAGTAAGAGCGTGGAATGCCCTGCCTGCAAGAGTAGTGGACTCGCCAACACTAAGGGCATTCAAATGGTCATTGGATAGACATATGGACGATAAGGGAATAGTGTAGATTGGCTTTAGAGTGGTTTTACAGGTCGGCGCAACATCGAGGGCCGAAGGGCCTGTACTGCGCTGTAATGTTCTATGTTCACCCGGAGGAAACCCACGCAGGCACGGGGAGAATGTGCAGACTCTACACAGGCAGTTACCCAAGCCGGGAATCGAACCTGGGAACCTGGAGCTGTGAAGCAATGGTACTATCCACTGTGCTACTGTACTGCCCATTATCACTCAATACCGCTTTCTTCACTGTATCGTACTTCCCTGAACTTATCTCTGACAAAGGCACAAGGACTTCACTTGTCCTTCCTACATGTTTACTTTATAAGAGCAGTGTCCAAATCTCTTGCGGCCATTTCAATTGTCTCGCTATTTTCTCAAATGAATTTAAAAATGCCTCGGCATCATTTTCATCATGTTTTGGAAACGCCTATACAAATGTAAACATCTGCCCACTAGGTTCATGTCTAGAATTACTTTGTCTCGGTCACCCTGCTCTAATGTCTCTTACTCTAATTGCTCGTATTTTAAATGTCTCTTTCTCATTTGCTCTCTCTGCCATTGCTAACTTCTCCATTTACAATTCCCTTGAAAAGCTCTCTCTTTCTCGCTTTCCATTTCTTTTTCCTGCATTTCAAATATCATAATTTCTATTTTTTTTTGCATCTAAATTTTAGCCAATTCAATTGCCTTACTTTTCGGATGAACTTGGTCTATTTGACATCTCTTCTACATTTAAATGCTTTGCTGTGCTTTCAATAATCTCAGTTTGCCCTACCCATGGAGGCAATCCTATTTCCAATGTATCTACCAATACAGTTAACTGACTTTTGGCTACTTTCTGTAAACCAGGTAGATTTGCAACTTCCATCTTTAGGAAAGCCTTCGGGCCATGTTGCAGTCCCCTTGTTTTAAATCACACACCTCCTCGCTTGCTTCCATACTTTCCTCACTCTCGTCTCGTTTAAAAGTCACAAATTCCCCTTCACTCAAGGAATTATACTTTTAAAAGTCTCGGACGAGCCTCCAATTTTTGTTACAAACCCTGTTGATGATAAATGTGAGAGTACCCTAAAACTCAGAAGGGTAACTTTGAACAATGGTTCTTCGCGATGTATATTTTCAATCTGTACACTGTGAAAAAAATATGTGAACCGGGGATTGTGTGAACAATTAATAAAGAATATTCATTAGCTTAAAAGTAAAAAAATACAAGGACTATACTACACTACAACACTTAATTACACTAATGACGATACAAACACAGTGTCACATGAAGTTACCCCTTGGTTCCAAAATACCTGCGTTCCCTGAACTCGGAGATGCTCATTTGTTCCCAACCAACATCCAATATTGTATAACTCTATGAGCTATATCCAGCAGACAGTTACCATGCACCGGTTATTTGCCGAGTTTGGAAAAACCGTCTTCAGTTTCAGCGAAGGCGGTTTCCGCTACTTCTTTTCGGGAGACCATTTCTGCAGCTGGGTATGGCTGAGATGGTAGCTGTGTGTGTGTGTTTCTCTCTCCCAAGTCATTGTGTTATGGATATGTCACTCTTTTCCTTTGATGTTCTCCACCCTATGGAGTCGACTTTTAGCATATACATGTCATTTCATTGGGCTGAATTTTCCGCCTGGGAGACCAAGTGTTCCCGCTGGAACTGAATCACATGCAATTCAGGTTTCCACTGCAGGCGCTGTTTATTCCGAGAGTCAGCACATGTAAATGGGCCAATGCTCTACTGTCATGAATTGGCAGTGGGTTCGCTGGGGCCGGAATTCGCATTGAAGGGCCTGACAAGCTGGAGTTGTGTATAAGCGCCCCACTCACTACACACTCTCATGCTCAGAGAATGGCTCAGTAATGGCTCAGAGATGACCTGCTCCATCCCACCCATCCCCGGTGTCGGGAGTCTGAAGCGGACCCACTGTTCAATGCCATTGAGGTAAGGAGGAATACCCTCTTCCCCAGAGTGGGCCGCAAACACAAGCTCTCCATCCTGAACAATGTCTGGGAGGAGATGGCAGCGTCAATCATGCTGCCAGTATCACCAGGTGGAGACAGCTTGTGATCCTGAGGGTTGGGTATCACTGGTGAGGCCTCTATTCAGAGAGGGCAGGTGCCAGGGAGGATTCCAAAGGCCATGGTGCAGGTGTCCTTTGTTTGGGGTGAGCTCTGCTAATCCCCTGCTTCCTCTGCAATGTGAATGCATTTCTGAGGAGGGCACCAAGGGATGCCAACAACTTGTGGGCCTGTGAGTGAGCATGGCTTGGAGCCAAGTCGTCCCCGCACCTCCCTGCAACCCAGACAGCCAACCCCCAGCAAGCCAGACAAGTTGGGTTTTCTTACCCTCTCACTCCGCCTCCATAGACATAGTGTCCAGGACCCGCTTGTAAATGCTTGGACCAATTCACACCCACGTGACCACTGCCTGAGAAGGGTCAAGCATCATTAAGGGGTGGAGCATCCTGCGTCCAACCCGCTAACAACATTCAAACCAATGCAAATGATGGTTTTGCATGGGCCTGCCGACACGGTCCGCAAACTTCACTAATGCCGCAAGTGGGGGACCAGAGCACGGCGTTGGAATCGGCACCAGACGCAAATCGCGATTTTGGCATTACCCGCTATTCTCTGCCTGATCACAATTCTAACTTCCCGCTTCGAGAGGTGGAGAATCCTGCCCCTTATCTCTCCACTTTGAAATGACCTCTTTTTTCCTCTCGGCACTTAGATAAACACATGCTTTTCTCACTGATATGCTAATTCGTATCTCAAAATCGCTTCAAACAGTTGCCCTTATCAACTCCCTGTTTTAATTTAATTTAATTTAATCTCAATTTATTTTTTCAATTTTAATTTTCCCCAATTCTTAACACGGCAAAGTCCACAGAAAAAAGAATTGTTGTTTCACGCGAGTCCAAAATCAAAATCCAATGGTGTATTCCTTCACAGTCAGTTTGAAGACTGATGCTGGATAATTCAGTTTTCCAGTAGAGTTGATTTATCCATGGAATCTGTACAGAGCATGAGATAGGCACACAGAGATGAAACAGTCTTATAGGTGGTGGTATAGAATCTCAGAGGTTCCAGTCGAATCAGTGTAGATGCAGGCCAGGCAATCAAATCTGGACAGAGACCCTTTTCTGTGCTGTTACTTGGCAGATGGAAGATGGCTGACTGAGCTTTACAGCTCCACAATGCAAAATTACAGGTTTTACCAGCAAGTGAGGTCACGTCACATGACTCCAACCTCTCCACTTTGGCTTGCTCAAAAAGTGTATTTTCCTTTGTCTGGGTTCCTGAGAGTATGTTGCAACCATTAAGAATTTGAAATGAAGGTTGCAGGGCTCTTTGTCCTAACAGACTAGTAGTCTCCAGTTGACTAGCCTGGCTGCTGAAACACAGATGACCTTGGTATAGTTCTCTTCGAATTTGGTCTCAGCGTCTCACAAGAGTTGTTAGCGTCTCTTCAGAGATAATGAAGTGCAAGTTCCTGCAATACTGCCAAATAATTTTATTGTTCATGGGTCACAGCTATACATAACATCAGCCATTTTATTAGGTCATTGTCTAGTTTTGAAATTTTGGAAATTAGCCATTATATTACATATATATCATATTATAAAACATAGAGTGAGGTCTTAGCCCATTACAACTACATAATAGCTTTTTGTGATTTGTGTACATCGGACACCCAGATCTCTCTGTATCATAGAATTTGTAATCTCTCTCAATTTAAATAATATGCTGCTTCCCTATTCCTCCTCAGGCTGATCTGTTCCCTGTAGGAACACTATTCACGACTGCCTATGCTGCTCTTGCTCATGTATTTGCTTCGTTTGGCCCTTGTTCCGCACTGTAACCAATCACTATTTGTCAATGTGCTATTTGTCAATGTACTCTGTTGATTATTCTCTTTGTCTACTGCGTACATACTATGTGCGTTCCCTTGGCCGAAGAAAAATATTTTTTACAGTACTTCGGTACATGTGACAATAAATCAATCAATCAAAGTGGAAAAATTCACATTTTTCCACATTATACTTCACCTGACAATGTTTTTGCCCACTCACTTAACACATCTATATCCCTTTGCAGTCGATTAATGTCCTCTTCACAACTTACTCCCCTGCTTATCTTTGTGTCATCAGCAAATTTAGCAAGAGCTGACTTGTGATGTGCCTCAGGGGCGGTGTAAACACACACAGACACAGGGAGAAGGTGCAGACTCCACACAGACAGTGACCCAAGTCGGGAATCGAACCTGGGACCTTGGAGCTGTGAAGCAACAGTGTTACCCACTGTGCTACCATGCTGCCCATATGAGGAGTGGTTGAGGACTCTGGGTCTGTACCCTTTGGAATAATTTAGAAGGATGAGGGGGGATGTTATTAAAATTTACAGGAAGCTGAGAGGCCTAGATAGAGTGGATATGGAGAATTTGTTTCCACTAGTAGGAAAAACTAGAACCTGAGGGCACAGCCTCAGACTGAAGGGACGATCTTTTAAAACTGAGATGAGGAGGAATTTATTCAACCAGAGGGAGGTGAATCTGTGGAACTCTTTGTCGCAGAAGACTGTGGCGGCCAAAACACTGAGTGTCTTTAAGACAGTGATAGATAAGTTCTTGATTAATAAGGGAATCAGGGAATATGACAAGAAGGCAGGAGAATGGGGATGAGAAACATATCAGCCATGATTGAATGGCGGAGCAGAGTCGATGGGCCGAATGGCCTAATTCTGTTCCAATGTCTTATGGTCTTATGCAAGCAAGTTCCTCGTCTGCATACTTAGGTAGTGTTTGGACCAAAAAAGGCAAACGTAATAATGGGAGGGCTATTTCTATAAAAATTAGATTACGTTTATAGTCACTTGGTAATACAGAATTTGAGTATTGCTGAAAAAAAGACAGGCCGTCAGATTTTTTTTGTCTTTCACTTATCAGGATTGATTCGCAAGAATACCAAAATCTCAAAACAAGCAACAATTTCTACCTCATGAGAAGAGGGACTGATTGATTTTTAAATGAAGCCTGACTGATAGTATTGCCATGGCGAATACACCAGGGAATAGTTAACTGTCAGGCTTCTGGCCAGGACTTTATTTCCCTTTCTTCCCAATGGAATATTATGGTCCCGCCAAAGTAAAGAGCAGTTTAAATTGCTCACCACATTCACCATGGAGAAACACACTGGGCATGATTCTCCAGAAAGATTTCGAAGCATGGCAGTGAGCAGGAACTGCCACGAGCTTCCTGCCGCTCGGCCCAGTGAGGCCGGCAATGCTATTCAATGTTAATTGGTTCAGTTAAAGAGGCCTCTCGGGCTTCTCATCGCAAATCAAGGCTCGTCAGCTGATTCGCAGGGACCGTGCTCGCCAGCCCCCTGCTAACAAGGCCGAGCAGCACTCAAGCTGCACTTCCTCAGCCAAGCTTGCAACAATGATGCAGAGTAGACCGGTCCCAAGATCCGGTGATGCAGACCTAAGGAGGTTCCTACACGCGGTAGAGGCCAGGAGAGGAGAGACCTTCAAGGGTCCCAGAGGGTGAGCCACAGGGAAGCTCGCGCTGCTTTCAATGAGCAGGTGACAGCTGTGAGCTCTGGGAGTGTGACCAGGAGGACTGGCCTCCAGTGCCTGAAAAAGGTCAATGACCTACACCGGGCAGCACGAGTGAATAGACATCAATGCCCGCACCCCCCAAGACTTTTCCGCCCCCCCAACTCTCCATGTGGCCCCCCTTCACCCCCTCTCTCCCTTCAACCCTCCACAATCCTTCCTTCACACCCCCTCCCACCATTGTGAACCACCTGTGGGGCGAACGATGCCCTCTCGGTGTCTGCTCAGGATAAGCCCCTGCACAACTGTCGGGAGTGGGCCCAGGCTGGCAGAGGCATGCTGGACAAAGAATCCTCACCTCCTTCGAGAAACGAGCCCTGGAGGTGGCTTGTTTGGCCGAGGACAGAGCACTCACCAAGGCGGAGGTTGGTGGAAGCCGCAAAGATGAGGAACCACCAGGCTCCACCCGGGGGACCTGTCAAACAGGAGTTGTTATTGCCATACTGACTGACTCATCCCTCCCACTGACCACATTTGCATTCTCCCACAGGCCCACTGACCACATTTGCACTCTCCCACAGGTCCTCCAGCCGACGGCGCTGGCCCACCCCGGGTGCCTCACTCTCTAGCCTCCCAGGAGACCACAACAGAGGAGAGCTCAGAGGAAGTCACGATTGTGGCGTCACAGCTGTCATCCCCACCCTCCACCAGCAGCACCATCGGGAGAGTGAGGAATCGTATAACACGTTAAACACCAGTATGACGCCGCTTGTCACTTTATTCTGCAATGCGGGCCGACTTCCGAACCCTTGACCCATCTCTCCAGATATCCCCCTCCCCTTCCCCGGGCACACCGCGTGCAGGTGATGGGTGTGAGCAAGCACTCAGCTGACAGGCAGGCATCAGACTACGGCATAGATTGAGGATTAAGGCGCTCAGCTCTCTGCGGGTTATCATCATCCCCCTGCCCTCGACAGTATCCCAACGGTACTGACACACTCCCAGCACTCTGGAGTGATGTGACACAGACCCTGGGAGGGTGCGAAAGGTATCAACGACAGGCCAGCCCACGTCCAATGTGAAGCGGGTGAGTATGAAGGCCTCCCTGACCCTCCAGGATTGCCGGACCCTCGACGCTGTGATGATATACATCACTGTAAGTAAACAAAGGGTTAATGTACATACACTACACCTAGCTAGACACTAGAGGGAGCACCAGAGACATGGCACACAGACAGTCAACCAATAGGTCAGTAAGATAGGACACGACCAATGGGCATTCACGATACACACAGAGGTGACACTACCACAGGAGGGCATTACACCAACCCATATAAAAGGACACATCACACATGCTCAGTCTCTTTCCAGTGGAGACACTCCGTGAGTATAGACACAGGGTTGATTGAACATCACTCCCACCACATGGATTGTAGCAGACTGATTAGTCAGTCTGAGTAGCTGTAGCAGGATTAACAGTAGAGTCAAATCCAAGTAGGAGAATCATTAACAGTTTAATAAATGTGTTAAAGCTATCTCCAAGTCTGAACCTTCCTTTGTCAGAGTGCACATCAAGGAAGCAGTTTATGCTACATCAAGAGCATAACAAAGCAGATGCTGTCCGCCTGTCCTGCAGCCTCTGGCTGGTCCGGCACCGCCTCATCATCCTCGCCCTGCTCCTCCTTGGCCACATGTTCCTCCTCACCAATATCCATCTCGTCACCCGCTGCTGTGCGAGATTGTGGAGGACACAGCAGACCACCACAAAGCGGGCTACCCTCTGGGGGTGCACTGGAGTGCACCACCGGAGCAGTCAAGGCATTGGAACCGCATCTTAAGGAGTCTGATGCGCCGCTCAATCACAGCCCGGGTGGCTGCATGGGCCCCAATATTCCAGGACTCCGCCTCGGTCTCCGGCCTTCATACTGACGTCGTTGGCCAGGTCCTCTGCGGGTACTCCTTATCCCCCAAGAGCAAGCCACCCATCCTAGGGTGGTCCTCAAAGAGGCTGGGGAAGACCGACTTCTCAGGATGTAGCTGTCATGCACACTCCCCCGGAAGCGCCACACAAGCATGATCTTTGTGTCATGGTCACACCGGAACTGTATGTTCAGGGAGTGGACCCTCTTTCTGTTAGCTAAGTGCAACACGCGTGCCATCCACTACGTCCTGGACTTGTGGCATCCCGCCGATAGCGGAGAAACCTGCTGCCCGGGCATCCTGTTGGGCTTCATCCATGTCAAAGATGATGAAGTTTTCCACCCGGGAAAACAGGCATCCTTGCAAACAGGGGCTGGTTTAGCACAGTGGGCTAAACAGCTGGCTTGTAATGCAGAACAAGACCTGCAGCGCGGGTTCAATTCCCGTACTGCCCTCCCCGAACAGGCGCCGGAATGTGGCGACTGGGGGCTTTTCACAGTAACTTCATTGAAGCCTACTTGTGACAATAAGCAATTATTATTATTATTGACCTGTCGGATGCACCTGTGCACTGTGGCCTGAGAGATGCCACACAGAACCCCTCTTGAGCCCTGGAAGAATCCTGAAGTGTAAATGCTCAGAGCTGTGGTGACCTTGACAGCCACTGGGAGTGGGTGTCCTCCTCCTCCTCTATGTGGTGCCAAGTCCACGAGGACATGGCACAGGTGTCACAACGTCCCCTCGTTCAGACGACCAGCGACATCTGTACACCCTGGGCCATCGCGGGACTCTCCGTCTGGGTCCCTCCCTACCCTTATGGGTGGCCGGGTCCTTAGGGTGTGGGTCAGGGTCCAGCACTTGGGCCGCCGCCTCGAGCATTTGCTGACGCTGCTGTTGCCACTGTCTCCGGTGTCTGCCCACCCGGCCTAGCAGCAGCACCACTAGGGCAAGTTCAGCTGGATCCAAAATCCCTTCCGTAACTTCAAATTCCTAGGTGTGCACATCACCACAAATCTGTCCTGGTCCACCCACGTCAACGCTACAAATAAAAAAGCACAACAGCGCCTATACTTCCTGAAGAAACTAAGGAAATTTGGCATGTCCACATTGACTCTTACCAATTTTTACAGATGCACCATAGAAAGAATCCTATCTGGCTGTATCAGAGCCTGGTATGGCAACTGCTCGGCCCAAGACCATAAGAAACTACAGCGAGTCGTGAACACCGCCCAGTCCATCACACAAACCCACCACCCATCCATTGATTCTGTCTACACCTCCCGCTGCCTGGGGAAAGCGGGCAGCATTATCAAAGACCCCTCCCACCCGGCTTACTCATTCTTCCACCTTCTTCCATTGGGCAGGAGATACAAAAGTCTGAGAACATGCATGAACAGGCTCAAAAGCAGCTTCTTCCCCACTGTCACCAGACTCCAAAACAACCCTCTTATGGACTGAGCTGTTTCATCCGATGCCTGTGTCTAAGCATTTACATTGTGTATTTATGTGTGCCCTATGTATTTTTTTCATGTATGGAATGATCTGTCTGAACTGTACACAGAATACTTTTCATTGTACCTCGGTACACATCACAATAAACAAATCCAATCCAATCCAATCCAGGGGTTGGCATGGTGGTGCTATGCGTGCTTTTGCCAATGTTGTCCCCCCAGTGCCTCCCCGCCACCCTCCCATGGTGGCCCACCCCTGCGAAGGGTCCCCCACCCTCTGCCAAGCACTGGTGCGGCAAACCCAGTGCCCCCGGGCTGTTTGCCTGTGAGCAACGATGGCTACTCACCTCCTCGGCTCCCCACAGAAGCCCTACCTCTGCAGTGATCTGTATATATACAAGGGGTTAATGTATAGATGTAACAATCAAGTAATCACTAGAGGGCAGCGACAGGTGTATATAGACAGACGGAAGCCAAGATCCGCCTCTTCACAGAAACAGGGTGTTGTGACCACAAGCATACAAGGACAGCTCAGCACAGATGTAGATAATCATAAGTATTTCTTAATCAGTCATGTTCATGTAACATCTAGTTTAAGCATTGGAGAGAGAACAAATTCACAGTTAAGTAATTAAAGTTACTCAATAAAGTATTTGCTCTAATTGGAAGACTACGAGTGCTAATCACTATCGAGTTAAAGTTCATCATGACTAAAGATCACCGGTGTTTTCACGGAGGAAGACACCAGTGGGATGCCCGAGCTCCAGGAGAACCAGGGGGCAGAGGTGAGTGCAGTGACCATGACTAAGGAGAAGGCTCTGGGGAAACTGAAAGGTCTGAAGGTGGATAAGTCAGCTGGACCGAATGGACTACACCCCAGGGTCCTAAAAGAGATAGTGAGGAAATTGTGGAGGCATTAGTGATGATCTTTCAGGAATCACTGGAGGCAGGAAGGGTCCAGGAGGACTGGAAGGTGGCTAATGTAACACCCCTGTTTAAGAAGGGAGGGAGGCGGAAGACGGGAAATTATAGGCCGGTTAGCCTGACTTCGGTCATTGGTAAGATTTTAGAGTCTGTTATTAAAGATGAGATCGCGAAGCACTTGGAAGTGCATGGTAAAATAGGGCTGAGTCAGCACGGCTTGTCAAAGGGAGGTTGTGTCTGATAAATCTGTTAGAGTTCTTTGAGGAGGTAACAAGCAAGTTAGACAAAGGAGAACCAGTGGACATGATTTATTTAGATTTCCAGAAGGCCTTTGACAAGGTGCTGCATAGGAGACTGTTAAATATGTTAAGAGCCCATGGTGTTCAGGGTAAGATCCTGGCATGGATAGAGGATTGGCTGACTG
The DNA here is from genome assembly GCF_047496885.1 of Scyliorhinus torazame. Taxonomy (NCBI): domain Eukaryota; kingdom Metazoa; phylum Chordata; class Chondrichthyes; order Carcharhiniformes; family Scyliorhinidae; genus Scyliorhinus; species Scyliorhinus torazame. Next base: position 64,631,003 of record NC_092707.1, read on the forward strand.
GCAGAAGGCAGAGAGTGGGGATCAAGGGATCTTTTTCAGGATGGCAGCCGGTGACTCGTGGTGTGCCTCAGGGGTCTGCACTGGGACCACAACTGTTTACAATATCCATTAATGATCTGGAAGAAGGTACTGAAGGCATTGTTGCTAAGTTTGCAGATGATACAAAGATCTGTAGAGGGACAGGTAGTATTGAGGAAGCAAGGGGGCTGCAGAAGGACTTGGACAAGCTAGGAGAGTGGGCAATGAAGTGGCAAATGAAATACAATGTGGAAAAGTGTGAGGTTATGCACTTTGGAAGGAGGAATCTAGGCACAGGCTATTTTCTAAATGGGGAAATGCTTCGGAAAGCAGAAACACAAAGGGACTTGGGATTCCTTGTTCAGGTTAATGTGTACGTTCAGTCGGCAGTTAAGAAGGCAAATGCAATGTTAGCATTCATGTCAAGAGGGCTAGAATACAAGACCAGGGATGTACTTCTAAGACTGTATAACGCTCTAGTCAGACCCCATTTGGAGTATTGTGAGCAGTTTTGGGCCCCATATCTAAGGAAGGATGGACTGGCCTTGGAAAGGGTCCAGAGGAGGTTCACAAGAATGATCCCTGGAATGAAGAGCTTGTCGTATGAGGAACGTTTGAGGACTCTGGGTCTGTACTCGTTGCAGTTTAGAAGGATGAGAGGGGATCTTATTGAAACGTACAAGATACTGTGAGGCCTGGATACAGTGGACGTGGAGAGGATGTTTACACTTGTAGGAAAAACCATAACCAGAGGACACCATCTCAGATTAAAGGGACGATCCTTTAAAACAGAGATGAGGAGGAATTTCTTCAGCCAGAGGGTGGTGAATCTGTGGAACTCTTTGCCGCAGAAGGCTGTGGAGGCCAACTCACTGAGTGTCTTTAAGACAAAGATAGATAGGTTCTTGATTAATAAGGGGATCAGGGGTTATGGGGAGAAGGCAGGAGAATGGGGATGAGAAAAATATCAGCCATGATTGAATGGCGGAGCAGACTCGATGGGCCAAGTGGCCTAATTCTGCTCCTATGTCTTATTGTCTTATGATCATTGAATAGGCATATGGATGATAAGGGAATAGTGTAGTTGGGCTTTAGAGTGGTTTCACAGGTCGGCGCAACATCGAGGGCCGAAGGGCCTGTACTGCGCTGTAATGTTCTATGTCTATGTTCTACATGTTGCACAAAGCAATACACCATTACTATCAGAAATAGTAATATAATATGGTACAAGGACGTGACTTCAAGAAAGCTTACTAGATAGATTAGAAAAGGACCAGAAAGAAAATAAAAGGAGAAGTAAAGTCATACCGGATATTTGACTTTGGAAGGCTTCGCAGCATTCGGATCCCTCGAAGAACAATCGGCTCGATGGACCAGCAGGTGGACCAGCTTCAAGCTCCACGTCTACTCCAGGCTAACGGTAATCTTAAATCTAATTGGAAACTTTTTAAACAGCAATTCCATGTCTTTCTGGAAGCACACGATTTGACCACCGCTTCTGAAGCTAGAAAAATAGCTCTGCTTTTATCCTTTGCAGAATAGCAGGCTGTCAAAATATACAACTCTTTCACTTACCCTGAAAGGGAGGACAAAAGGAAATTTGATGTAATAATTTGAAAATTTGAAACCCATTGCAAAATGCAGAAAAATGAAATCTTTGAGAGATTCAGGCTCACCAGACATTTGCAAAAACATAAGAATAATTTATCAGCTTTGTCACAGATTTAAAGGCAATAGCACAAGCCTGCAACTTTGCTGCTTTAAGAGACACAATGTTCAGAGACCAAATTGTAAAGGGAATATGTGAGGAGGGATCAAACAATCATTATTAAAACGGAAAGATTTGACGCTGGAAATTGCGATTGAAAAGAAAGTGCATATCGCAAGAAAAAAAATAATCAGTACCTTGAGTTTTCACAAAGAAAATGCCGAGAAGGTCCTCCACGGGCTGAGGAAGTTAAAATAGTGTCTCTGCATTCAAACCAGCTTCTTCATTGCGGCATCTCTGATTCAAACAGATACGCACATGCACACATCAACAAAAGACACAAACCGGCAAAATTCTAATTTGCGCATGCGCAAGAAGCCGCGCCTGCGCAGTTGAGAAAACCCGCACTGGCTGAAGATCGATTTGCGGAAACTGCGCGTGCGCAATCGATTATTACGCGTGACATCCCGAGCGCCATGACGTCAGAAGACTCAGACCACGCCCACTTAAAGGGAAAATGCCCAATAATCACAAACATGACTCTTAAAAGGTGCAACACCCAAATCTGTTACCTCAAAAGGCACAACAATGCCTGAATTTCAACCAGCAGTTGAAAATAACTTTCGCAGCACCCTGGAACAAGCAGTTTGCAGCATCCAAAGTGAAGAGCACAAAAACAAATCCAAAGCCAAAGAAGATGATTTGTTTATTAAAGAATACTACTCAGACATGGCTGAGATATTCGGATATGATCATCATAGCATCAGCAACACGGTTGAAAAGCTCAATACAACTCTACTCATGGTAGATGAATCCAATACCATGATGCAATGGCAGATCGTTCATACATTGAATGACAGCAACCTGTCAAATAGCCAAGAAGAAAACAACGCCACACAGAGAGCACTAATCGACTCCACAAAGAGAACACTGCATGACTCCAGAGAGAGAGCGATGAAAGACTCCACACAGAGAGCGATCCAAGCCTCCACAGAGAGATCGTTGACAGACTCCAGAATGGAAGCAATTAAAGACTTCAGAGCGATAACCATTCATGAAGAAGATTATGAAGGTCTATCCACCTTATTTGAGCAACCAGAAGCAGACTATGAAAGTCTGCCCAGCTCATTTGAACAACAAAAAGACGACTATGAAGGTCTATCTAACTTATCTGATGAACAACAAGAAGACAATGAATGTCTAACCACTGTATGTACGAATAGTGACACAGTGATCACAATCAGCATACACGATGTGCAAGGTCACAGCCAGACTGACATATCTCAGCTCGGCTGTACAGAAGCACTCAACAATCAAAGACTATTCTTGAGTCGAGTGAGACCGCATCAATTAAAACCTCATCCACTCTTGACAACCTACAAGAAACTGAAATCTGGACGACATTGACTCCAGAAGAGGAGCACCAAGAGAGCAAAGATGAATTAGATCAACCAGAAATGACTCCAGAAGAGGAGCACAAAAGAAGCAAAAAGGAATCAAATCAACCAGAAATGACTGACGTGTCATGAATGCAACATCAGATCATTCACACAAACCTCAATTCAAAAAGCTCAATGAAACATCAGATTCCACAAAAGGACACTGATACCAATAACTTTGAGAATGACTCAAAATTATCCACAAGGAACAGTCATTGAGCACAGCAAAAACAACAACAAGAAGCACAACAAAAACAACAAGAAGCACAACAAGAACAACAACAAAAACAACAACCTGTACAACATGGTACAACTCTGCACATGAAGGACAATATAACAGCACAGTCAAAAACAATGGCAAGAGTACAAACATAACATGGCATGACAATGAAGCTCACAACTTCATATTTGCTCCACAACAAACAAGCAAACCACTTTTCAAGGCAGATGACATACAGAATCGATACCGCAAGCACAGGAAAAAGTCCAGGTCAGACAACAAAAGTGATTCGACCATTTGAACATCTCATGATGACTTATTGGTTACTTAAACACAAGAACACTGATGACATTCACAACGACACTGAAATATCAATATCACCACTTCAACAACAGAAGAAGAAAGAAACTCAATCGACTGAATTTCTAAAGATTGGGCTCATAAATATTAATTGGCTTTGTATAATTATCAATATCGTCACAACTTGTAGAGATATACATATCATCATTTATCTACCTGTCTTGTACAATTTTCTTTAGAACAGTACAGAAAATATGTAAAAGAAAAAAGGGGGATGTAGTGATCTGCATATCTATATATATATATATATATATACAAGGGGTTAATGTATAGATGTAACAATCAAGTAATCATTAGAGGGCAGCACCAGAGACAGGTATAAAGAGACAGACGGAAGCCAAGATCCGCCTCTTCACAGGAACAAGGTCTAATGACCACAAGCATACAAGGACAGCTCAGTACAGGTGTAGATAATCATAAGTATTTCTTAATCATCATGTTCATGTAACATCTAGTTTAAGCATTGGAGAGAGAACAAACTCACAGTTAAGTAATCAAAGTTACTCAATAGTGTATTTGCTCTAATTGGAAGACTACGAGTGCTAATCACTACTGAGTTAAAGATCATCCTGGAAGAAGCAAGTGAGTAACACATGTTGCACAAAGCAATACAACATTACTATCAGAATTAGTAATATAAAAACCTCCAGGTTAACATTTTTAAAAAGGAGTACTGATCGGCGCCAGCATGACCACTTGCTGGGGATGCCAGTGAATCACGGGCCATTGGATATGGGGTGGCCCTCGTTAATTGAATGGAAATAGGGCTTAATAGTGATAATTTGTTTCTTGTCATGCTATGGCGAGATCCCGATTTCGCTTATGGGAGCGTCGCAAATGTTTGGCGCCTGGCACAGATCAAAGGATTTAAGGGGGGGGGGGTGGTTTCGTGTTTTTTTTTAAATTTAGAGTACCCAATTCATTTTTTCCAATTAAGGGGCAATTTGGTGTGCCAATCCACCTATCTGCACATCCCTGGGTTGTGGGGCGAAACCCATGCAAACACGAGGGAGAATGTGCAAACTCCACACGGTCAGTGACTCAGAGCCGGGATTGAACCTGGGAACTCGGCGCTGTGAGGCAGCAGTGCTAACCACTACACCTCTGCGCTGCCCTGGATTTAAGGGGCTTAAAGCCTTGCAGTGTGTGTTTGTCTTTCTAACAGCTGTTGCATCTAGACATCTGTCTGAGGCCGCAGGTATAAGGGGCAGGTAAGTGAAAAAGCAATGACGTGTCACTATTTCTGCCTGGACTGCTTTTTAGCTTCCAGGCAGGAGTGACTGAAGCATTGGGTCTCTGCTATTGGGGTGTCACTGTGGGGGGGAGGGGGGGGGTCACTGATATGGGGTGGTCTCTGGTTTGGAGGGTCTAATAAGGGGTCTCTGGAGGGGGATCTCTGGTGGTAGAGGCAAGATAAGCATTTTCTTTTTTTTTTATAGTACCCAATTATTTTTTCCAATTAAGGGGCAATTTAGCGTGGCCAATCCACCTATCCTGCACATCTTTTGGGTTGTGGGGGTGAAATCCATGCAGACACGGGGAGAATGTGCAAACTCCACACGGACAGTGACCCAGGGCCGGGATTCGAACCCGGGTCCTCAGCGCCGTAGGCAGCAATGCTAACCACTGTGCCACCGTGCTGCCCAAAGGTAAGCATTTTCTGGGGGGAGGAGGCCCTCCGATGGACTTTGGGGGCACCTACTTTAAATATGTATCCCCTTGGCCCACCGTGTCAGGGCCATGCTGGAAAATACTTGCACCAATTCACGCCCCTGCGTGAATCCCTGCCCAGAGTACCGGAGCATCACGGAGGCATGGAGAATCCGGTCTCCAGCCATTAATAGGATGCAAATTACTAATTTGCATCCTCCCAGTGGCACGGGGTGCGAACCTCGATGCCACTGCCAACGGGGGACCGGAGCATTGTAATGGGGTTTCCAGCTGGCACCGATCCTGTTTTTTGCTCGACAGGAGATTTTCCGCCATATCAGGAACACCGCTATCTGCAGTGGGTAGCAGAGGAACTACCCTAATGTTTTCTTCTTTTTTTTTTAAATAATTTTTTATTCAAGGTTTTCATAAAATATCAATAACAAAATGAGAAAGAAAAAAGAACCCAACAGGGTTAAGTGCAAAACACAATCTAAAAAAGCAACCCCCCAAACCCCTCCCCCCCGTACCTAAATAATAAATTAACATTAACACCCCGACTTAAGACAACAGGTGTATACACCCCCTCAGACCCTTCCAGTGTAAATAACATAAACAAAAATAAAGTAATACCCTTATGTTTTCTAATTGTGAATTTGATCTCTAGTGGCGTAACATGAATGATGCACCAAATTTAAATTTATTGATCAATTGTCCAATCTAGGTACATTTGAGCATTTTCTTGTCAACTTTCCATTGGGCACTTAGGTGCATGGTCAGATATTGCACAGTTTGTTCACCGACATTTTATTAACCCCTCTTAGCAGCCTAACCTATGAGTCATTTTTCAGTTTGTCAAAGCACTATAATTAATCTCTATTTATGTACTTGTCTCCAGCGTGTGTAGGAGCTTAGGCCATTCGTGTGGGCGTACAGACTATTAAATGAAGTTTTATTGTTCGCAGTCTCTTAGCTGCATAGTTCACTTCAGTGTGGGAGTTAGGATTAATTTTCTACTGCACGTTCCAGAACAAGTTCAGTAAATATTTTAAAATATAGATTAATAAGTTATCAAGAGGAAAGTTCTGTCTCATCAATACTTTAGCAGTGCAAAGAGTGCTTGGTCAAAGACATGGGCAAAGGTCGATAAGCAGGAGAAGGAAATGAAGAGGGTGATGGAGGAATTCCAGAATGCAGGTTTCAGGTGGCTATGGGCACAATCTCTAAAGCTGGAGAAAAAGGGGCAGGAGGTGCACAGAAAGCCAGAATTCAGGAGCCGGGAGGGCCACGAGAGAGTAGAAATGTTGAGAAAGCCAAGGGCACGAAAAGATTTAGATGAATGGGTGTACAATTTTACATTTGGAACAGTGAGGAATCAGGAGTCAATGCAAGGCAGCGAGCTCAGGGTTGAGCTGGACTCGGTGCAGGGTAGGATGCAAACAGTGGAGGTTTGGGTGAGCAAATATTTACGGATTGTAGAGGAATGGAGGCTGATCAGGATAGACTGACTCTCGAGTCTGTAAATGGCAAGGCATTTCAACAGCAGACAGGCTGAGGCAGCAGGGAGCTGGGCAAAGTTCCAGAAGTCAAGGTCTGAAGTCTTTATGAGGAGAAGGTATAGGTAGGGCAATGCAATTATGTGCTGGTCCGACCTATCTCGCCCTTCCCAATGAAATCACCTAATCAGGAAATTTCATCAGGATGTTGCATCTGCTGAACAAAATCTCTATTATATCCGACAAATCTAGTGCTAATGTATCCAATTGATGCTGTAGTCACATTGCTGCAGCAAAATCATGACAGAAAGTGTTTAAAAAAAGATGTGTTTATATCAAGAATGCGCCAGGTTGTTAAGACTAGGGCGGGAGGCTTGTGGGCAGCCTTCCCAGCCCGATGCCAATTGAGACCCTACAGTGTCTCATCCATCCACCACTGGCAGGTCGGGCAGTCACACACGGGAAGCTCAAAAAGCAAACCTTGTCGAGGGGCCCAGTCTCAGGAAATGGGAGTGCCACTGAGAGACACCTCCAGCCCTTTCTTCCAATCCCCCGTCAATCCGAGCCAACAGCTACCGTCCCTATGATACCCAATTCACCCACACTCACCTGTGGCCTGGATTCCTCACTGATCCTGGGCCTCTGGTGGGTACATGGCTGGCGGTTGCCACCATGATGCGACCATCAATTCACACGAGACGAAGAGTTGAACTGAACAGTGTTTTTTTGGGTTTTTTTTTAATAAATGTTTTATTAAAGTTTTTCCAAAGAGTGTTTTTACATAACAAAAATAGAAATACAGATAATAAAAAATAACAATCAACATATCCCAAAGCTTACAGTGAAACTACTTACACAACAGAAAAGTTTTTCCTTTTTTTTATACAGAACAAGGTGGGTTTTGTCTCCATGCCCAACTCACATTATATCAACAGTACCCCCACCTGAACCGCCCCCCCCCCCACCCCCCAGGATGCTGCTGCTGCTAACACTTACTGCTCCCCTAGAAAGTCAAGGAAAGGTTGCCACCGCCGGGAGAACCCCATCAAGGACCCTCTGAAGGCGAACTTTATTCGCTCCAGGCTGAGGAACCCCGCCATATCGCGAACCCAGGTCTCCACACCCAGGGGTTTTGAGTCCCTCCACATTAACAAGATCCGTCTCCGGGCTACCAGGGAGGCAAAGGCCAGTACCTCGGCCTCTTTCACTTCCTGCACTCCCGGATCCTCCGACACCCCAAATATCGCTACTGTTGGACTCGCCTTCACCCGGGTGTCCAAAATCCTAGACATCACCCTCGCAAACCCTTGCCAGAATTCTTTAAGCGCCGGGCATGCCCAAAACATATGGGCATGGTTCGCCGAACTCCCTGCACATCTTGGGCACCTGTCCTCCACCCCAAAAAATGTACTCATTCTTGCCGCCGCTATATGCGCCCAATGCACCACCTTAAACTGAATTAAACTGAGCCTGGCACATGATGAGGAGGAGTTCACCCTGGCCAGGGCGCGGCCCACAGGCCCTCATCCAACTCCTCACCCAGCTCCTCCTCCCACTTGCCCTTCAACTCCCCCGCTGAGGCTTCCTCCACCTCCTGCAGCTCCTGATATATGTCCGACACCCTCCCCTACCCAGATGCCAGACACCACCCTGTCCTGGATCCTACACGGGGGGCAGCAGCGGAAATGTCCCCACCTGTTTTCTAAGAAAGTCCCGAACCTGGAGGTAACTGAACGCATTCCCCGGGGTTGGCCAAACCTCTCCTCCAGCGCCTGAATGCTCGGGAAAGTCCCGTCTATAAACAGGTCCCCCATCCTCCTAATACCTGCCCTATACCAGCCTTGGTATCCCCCATCCAACCTACCCGGAGCAAATCTGTGGTCATTCCGTATTGGGGTCCACACCGAGGCCCCCTCCTCTCGGCCTGTGTCTCCTCCACTGCCCCCTGATCCTCAGTGCCACCGTCACCACCGGACTAGTGGTGTATCGCGCCGGCGAGAACGGCAGCGGAGCCTTAACAAGTGCCCCTAGACTGGTGCCTCTACACGACGCCACCTCCAACCGCCCCCACGCCACCCCCTCCTCCATCATCCATTTCCTGATCATGGCCACATTGGCCGCACAGTAATAACCGCAGAAGTTCGGCAGAGCCAGTCCGTGAACAGTGGTTTTAACCAACTAGATCTGTGCCTGCCTGTGACTGCTCTGTACTAAGTGCCGCCTACATGCTGCAGATCTATATACCTACCCCAAGGGGGTGGAGCCATAGTACAATACAATGTAATGCAATACAATGGTGAATGGTAGCAGTAATACATTCACCACATTCACCCCCTGTTAAAAATTGAAGTCCAGCGGGGGTGAAGTGGGCTCACAGATCGAGTCTGTCCGGCGCCTTGATTGTTCGCTGCGATCGTCTGAGTTCTGGCTTCGCTGCAGGCACGGGTGTTGGCTCGTTGACGCCGACCTGTGAAACCACTCTAAAGCCCATCTACGCTATTCCCTTATCGTCCATATGTCTATCCAATGACCATTTGAATGTCCTTAGTGTTGGCGAGTCCACTACTGTTGCAGGCAGGGCATTCCACACCCTTACTACTCTCTGAGTGAAGAACCTACCTCTGACATCTGTCCTATATCTATCTTCCCTCAATTTAAAGCTATGTCCCCTCATGCTCGACATCACCATCCGAGGAAAAAGGCTCCCACTGTCCACCCTATCCAATCCTCTGATCATCTTGTATACCTCAATTAAGTCACCTCTTAACCTTCTTCTCTCTAACAAAAACAGCCTCAAGTCCCTCAGCTTTTCCTCATAAGATCTTCCCTCCATACCAGGCAACATTCTGGTAAATCTCCTCTGCACCCTTTCCAATGCTTGCACATCCTTCTTATAATGCGGCGACCAGAATTGCACGCAATACTCCAAATGCGGCCGCACCAGAGTTTTGTACAGCTGCAACATGACCTCATGGCTCCGAAACTCAATCCCTCTACCAATAAAAGCTAACACACCGTACGCCTTCTTAACAACCCTCTCAACCTGGGTGGCAACTTTCAGGGATCTATGTACATGGACACCGAGATCTCTCTGCTCATCCACACTACCAAGAATCTTACCATTAGCCCAGTACTCTGTCTTCCTGTTATTCCTTCCAAAATGAATCACCTCACACTTTTCTGCATTAAACTCCATTTGCCACTTCTCAGCCCAGCGCTGCAGCTTATCTATGTCCCTCTGTAACTTATAACATCCTTCCGCACTGTCCACATCTCCACCGACTTTAGTGTAATCTGCAAATTTACTCACCCATCCTTCTACACCCTCCTCCAGGTCATTTTTAAAAATGACAAACAGCAGTGGCCCCAAAACAGATCCTTGTGGTACACCACTAGTAACTGGACTCCAGTCTGAACACTTCCCATCAACCCTTTGTCTTCTTCCAGCTAGCCAATTTCTGATCCAAACTGCTAAATCACCCTGAATCCCATGCCTCCGTATTTTCTGCAGTAGCCTACCATGGGGAACCTTATCAAACACTTTACTGAAATGCATATACACCACATCAACTGCTTTACCCTCATCCACCTGTTTGGTCACCTTCTCAAAGAACTCTATAAGGTTTGTGAGGCACAACCTACCCTTCACAGAACCGTGTTGACTATCTCTAATCAAATTATTCCTTTCCAGATGATTATATATCCTATCTCTTATAAACCTTTCCAAGACTTTGCCCACAACAGAAGTAAGGCTCACTGGTCTATAGTTGTTGTCTCTACTCCCCTTCTTGAACAAGGGGACAACATTTGCTATCCTCCAGTCTTTTGGCACTATTACTGTAGACAAAGATGACTTAAAGATCAAAGCCAAAGGCTCAGCAATCTCCTCCCTAGCTTCCCAGAGAATCCTAGGATAAATCCCATCCGGCCCAGGGGACTTATCTATTTTCACACTTTTCAGAATTGCTAACATCTCCTCCTTATGAACCTCAAGCCCTTCTAGTCTAGTAGCCTGAATCTCAGTATTCTCCTCGACAACATTGTCTTTTTCTTGGGTGAATACTGACAAAAAATATTCATTTAGCACCTATCCTATCTCCTCGGACTCCACGCACAACTTCCCATTACTGTCCTTGACTGGCCCTACTCTTACCCTAGTCATTCTTTTATTCCTGACATATCTATCGAAAGCTTTAGGGTTATCCTTGATCCTACCTGCCAAAGACTTCTCATGTTCCCTCCTGGCTCTTCTTAGCTCTCTCTTTCGGTCCTTCCTAGCTAACTTGTAACTCTCGAGCGCCCTTACTAAACCTTCATGTCTCATCTTTACATAAGCCTCCTTCTTCCTCTTGACAAGTGTTTCGACTGCTTTAGTAAACCACGGATTCCCTCGCTCGACCACTTCCTCCCTGCCTGACAGGTACATACTTATCAAGGACACGCAGTAGCTGTTCCTTGAACAAGCTCCACATTTCTATTGTGCCCATCCCCTGCAGTTTTCCTCTCCATCCGATGCATCCTAAGTCTTGCCTCATCGCATCATAATTGCCTTTCCCCCAGATATAACTCTTGCTCTGTGGTATATACCTATCCCTTTCCATCACTAAAGTAAACGTAATCGAATTGTGGTCACTATCACCAAAGTGCACACCTACCTCCAAATCTAACACCTGTCCTGGTTCATTACCCAGTACCCGGTGTTGTCAGCCAGGACGGAAGCGAGACCCCGGAGGTGGAATTCCTGGGGAAGACAAATAGGCGGTCATGAGGGGTCTCGTTCGTGGCTGTGCAGAGGAGCGACCTAATTGAGTGGAGCGCGTCGGGGAGGACCTCCTGCCAGCGGGAAACTGGGAGACTTCTAGACCGTAGGGCCAGAAGGACGGCCTTCCAAACCATCGCGTTCTCCCTCTCCACCTGTCCGTTTCCCCGGGGGTTGTAGCTGGTAGTCCTGCTTGAGGCAATGCCCTTACCGAGCAGGTACTGACACAGTTCGTCGCTCATAAACGAGGAGCCCCGGTCACTGTGGACGTAAGTAGGGAAACCAAACAGGGTGAAGATGCTATGTAGGGCCTTAATGACAGTGGCTGCGGTCATGTCGGGGCATGGGATGGCAAAGGGGAAGCGGGATTACTCGTCAACGACGTTAAGAAGATACACGTTGCGGTCAGTGGAGGGGAAGGGCCCTTTGAAATCGACGCTGAGGCATTCAAAGGGGCCGGATGCCTTCACCAGGTGGGCCTTGTCTGGCCGATAGAAGTGCGGCTTGCACACCGCGCAGACTTGGCAGTCCGTGGTCATGGCCCTGACCTCCTTGTGGAGTAGGGCAGGTTGCAGGCTTTGATGAAGTGGAGAAGCCGGGTGACCCCCGGGTGACAGAGGTCACTGTGGATGGCCCGGAGTCGGTCATCTTGCGCGCTGGCGCATGTGCCGCGGGACAGGGCATCTGGGGGCTCGTTGAGCTTCCCCGGACGAAACACAATATCGTAATTATAGGTGGAGAGTTCGATTCTCCACCTCAAGGTTTTATCATTCTTGATCTTGCCTCGCTGTGTGTTGTTGAACATAAAGGCTACTGATCGTTGGTGTAGTGACGAGGGTGAACCTCCTACCAGCCAGGTAGTGCCTCCAGTGCCGCACAGCTTCCACAATGGTTTGAACTTCTTTTCGACCGAGGAGTGTTGAATCTCGGACGCGTTGAGGGTACAGGAAAAAAAGGCCACGGGCCTGCCTGCCTAGTTTAGGGTAGTGGCCAGAGCGACATCTGACGCATCGCTCTCCACCTGGAAGGGGATGGACTCATCCACCGCGTGCATCGCGGCTTTGGTAATGTCTGCCTTGATGCGGCTGAAGGCCAGGCGGGCCTCAGTCGTCAGGGGAAAGATGGTGGCTTTGATAAGTGGGCGGGATTTGTCCGCATAGTTGGGGACCCACTGGGCATAATATGAGAAGAACCCGAGCCATCTTTTCAGGGTCTTGGTGCAGTGGGGGAGGGGGAGTTGCAGGTGGGGGCGCATGCGGTCGGGGTCGGGCCCTAGGACTCCGTTTTCCACGACATAGCCGAGGATGGCTAATAGAGTTGTGCTGAAAACGCATTTCTCCTTGTTGTAGGTGAGATTGAGGGCTTGGTTGGTTTGGAGGAACTTCTGAAGGTTAGCTTCATGGTCCTGCTGATCATGGCCGCAGATGGTGACGTTATCCAAGTATGGGAACGTGGCCTGCAGCCCCTACTGGTCCACCATTCGGTCCATCGTTCTTTGGAAGACCGAGACCCCGTTGGTGACGCCGAAGGGAACCCTGAGGAAGTGGAAGAGGCGGTCGTCTGCCTCAAAGGCAGTGTAGTGGCGGTCTTACGGGTGGATTGGGAGCTGGTGGTATGCGGACTTCAGATCTACCATGGAGAAAACCCGGTAATGTGCAATCTGATTCACCATGTTCTCTATCCGGGGAAGGGGGTATGCATCGATTTGCGTGTACCGATTTATGGTCTGGCTGTAGTCTACAACCATCCGGTTCTTTTCCCCGGTCCTGACGACCACCACTTGGGCTCTCCAGGGGCTATTACTGGCCTCGATGATCCCCTCCCTCAGGAGCCGCTGGACCTCTGGCTTGATAAAAGTCCTGTCCTGGGTACTGTACCGCCTGCTCCTGGTGGCGACGGGTTTACAGTCGGCGGTGAGGTTCGCGAAGAGCGAGGGAGAGGTGACGTTAAGGGTCGCGAGGCTACATACGGTGAGAGGGGGTAGGGGCCTGCCGAACTTCAGGGTCAGGCTACTGAGGTTGCACTGGAAATCCAGTCCTAACAGGAGAGGAACGCAGAGATGGGGGAGTACATATAGTTTAAGATTGGCGTACTCGGCGCCCTGTATCGCGGGGTTCGCGACACAGTACCCCCAGATCTGCACTGAATGTGATCCGGAAGCAAGGGAGATTGTTTGGGATGCGGGGGAAACCTGGAGAGAACAGCGCCTTACCGTGTCTGGGTCTATGAAGCTCTCCATGCTCCCAGAGTTAAACAGACAGGGGGCGGGATTCTCCACTCCCGCGCCAAAGTGCCCACGCCAGCGTGAACGTTGTTGAGGTTCACGACGGCGTGAAACAGCCCCTATCCCGACCGATTCAGGGCCCGAAATGGGCTAGGAGCGGGGCCGCGTCACTTACACGCGCCAGGCCTTGTCGCCACGTAAAGGCGGCGCCGCATACATGACGCGGCCAGCGCCGCATAACTGGCGTCACCCGCGCATGCGTGGTTGCCGTCCTCTCCAAGTCCGCCCCACAAGAAGATGTCTGACGGATCTTGCAGGGCTGCGGAAGAAAGGAGGTCCTCCTTCAGAGAGGACGGCCCGACGATCGGTGGGCACCGATCGGCGGCCAGACCCCATTTGAGGGCCCCCCCCCCCGGTGCAGGATCCCCCCTCCGCCCCCCCCCCCCCCCCAGCGTTCCCGCGCTGTTCCCGCCGGCAGCGACCAGGTGTGGACGGCGCCGGGGGGACCCGGCCGTTTTGGCCTGGCCGCTCGGCCGATCCGGGCCTGAGAATAGCAGGGGTGCCGGAGAATCACCATTTTGGGTGTCTCGGGCGATTCTCCGGCCTGCGCCGCGTGGAATTCGACGGGGCCGTTCTCGCCGCTTGGGAGAATCGCGGGAGGGCGTCGGACCGGCGTCGCGGGAAAATTCGGCGACCCAGGCGATTCTCCCAACCGGCGCGGGAGTGGAGAATCCCGCTCAGGGTGTTTCGTGCCCATTGACCCGGACGGTCATCATCGAGTTCCTGAGGTGTTGGGCCGTGACTGGTCGAGGGTGACACCGCCGTGCTGCGGGTAGCCGGCGTGGTCGGAGGTAGCGGAGTGGTCCCAAGATTGCGGCCCCCATCGGTCGCACATGTCGGGCGGCATTGAAGATGGCGGCCAAGATGGCGGCCCCCATGAGTCGCACATGTCAGGTAGAGTTAAAGATGGCGGCCCCCACGGATAGCATGGGGCTGATGACGCATCCGAAGGGGGCGGCACCAGCAGGCACGCAGCCATGCTGCAGGGTCTACGGCCCTGTGCGTCTGTGAGCCGGGCCTGCGATTTAGGAGCTTTGGATCTGGCGGGGCAGACTTTGGCAAAGTGTCCTTTCTTGCCGCAGTCGCTACAGGTCGCATTCCGATCCGGGCAGGGCTGCCTGAGGTGCTGGTTCTGGCCGCAGAAATAGCAGGGCTGCGCCCCGGGTTGGGTAGGTAGCCGCTCGGCACAGGCCTGGGGCACCCTCTGGTCGGGTGTCCACGAGGGAATCGCCTGGTCGGAGGGGAAAGCGTTGAGGCTCTGGAAAGCTACTTCTAAGGAGGTGGATAGTTTTACCATCTCTTCTAGGTCGAGGGCGCCCTTTTCGAGCAGGCACTGTCTGACATAGTTGGACTGGACTCCAGCCACATATGTGTCCCGGATGGCAAGTTCCATATGCTGCGTGGCCGTGACGTCCCTGTAGTTGCAGTTTCGAGCGAGTACCCTCAGGTCGCGTAGGTATTCCACCAGCGATTCCCCAGGGCGTTGATGATGAGTGGTGAGGAAATGCCGTGCGAGCACTTCGTTCACTGGCCTCATGTCGTGTCTTTTCAGGATCGCAACCGCGTCTGCATATGTGGTCGCTTCCTCGATAAGTACGGAGATTCGGTGGCTCACCAGGGCGTGGAGGAGACGCAGTTTCTGTGCCTCTGTGAAGGCGGGTGAGGAGGAGGTGGCGAGGTAGGCCTCAAAACAGCGGAGTTAGTGTGAAAAGATTCCTTTGGCTTCAGCTGCCTGTGGGTTGAGTTCCAGTCGAGCAGGTTTGAGGGCGGCTTCCATAGCGATATCTTAGCTGATTAAATTGATGCGACCATCAATTCACACGAGACGAAGAGTTGAAGTGAACAGTGGTTTTAATCAGCTAGATCTGTGCCTACCTGCGACTGTTCTGTACTGAGTGCCACCTACAGGCTGCAGATCTATATACCTCCCCTGATGGGGCGGAGCTATAGGCGGAGCCCACAAGGGCATCCACATCATACAATACAATGTAATGCAATACAATGGTGAATGGTAGCAGTAATACATTCACCACACACCATTCATCCACTGACACTGACAGAAATGAGGGGCTGCTGACCTCTGATTGACCAGCAACTCTCAGGAGCAGGGAGGGGGTGGTATTTCCATTCCTGGGGTCCTTGATCCCAGGAAATGCCTGCTGCCGGTCACTTAAGTGCCTGGCTATATATCAGTACAGCACAGAACAGGCCCTTCGGCCCTCAATGTTGTGCCGAGCATTGTCCGAAGCCAAGATCAAGCTATCCCACTCCCTGTCATTCTGGTGAGAAGTCTTACTGGCACTTATTTTTTTTTTTAATTTAGAATACCCAAATTCCTTTTTCCCAATTAGGGGCAATTTAGCGTGCCCAATCCACCTACCCTGCACATCTTTGGGTTTGTGGGCGATACCCACGCAAACACGTGGAGAACGTGCAAACTCCACACAGACAGTGACCCAGAGCCGGGATCGAAGATGGGACCTCGGCGCCGCGAGACAGCAATTCTAACCACTGCACCACCATGCAGACCTGACTGGCATTTATTACGGTGAACCTTCCCCAGAGGGGACAATGCGGGGCTCCCACCAGCTCTTCAGCCAGTGGGCAAGACCCCCATCATAGAACAGGCCCTTCGGCCCACGATGTTATGCCGAACTTTTGTCCTAGCTTCAGAACAAATTAATCTACACCACATCATTCTACCATAATCTATGTACCTATCCCAATAGCCGCTTGAAGGTCCCTAATGTTTCAGACTCAACTACTTCCACAGGCAGTGCATTCCATGCCCCCACTACTCTCTGGTAAAGAACCTACCTCTGACATCCCCCCTATATCTTCCACCATTCACTTTAAATTTATGTCCCCTTGTAATGGTTTGTTCCACCCGGGGAAAAAGTCTTGACTGTCTATTCTATCTATTCCCCTGATCATCTTATAAACCTCTATCAAGTCGCCCCTCATCCTTCTCCGTTCTAATGAGAAAAGGCCTAGCACCCTTAACCTTTCCTCAAAAGACCTACTCTCCATTCCAGGCAACATCCTGGTAAATCTCCTTTGCACCTTTTACAAAGCTTCCACATCCTTCCTAAAATGAGGAGACCAGAACTGTACACAGTACTCCAAATGTGGCCTTACCAAGGTTTTGTACAGCTGCATCATCACCTCACAGCTCTTAAATTCAATCCCTCTGTTAATGAACGCTAGCACACCATAGGCCTTCTTCACAGCTCTATCCACTTGAGTGGCAACTTTCAAAGATTTATGAACATAGACCCCTCTCTGCTCCTCCACATTGCCACTCCACATCAGCTGGATTAAATTTCACCCTGGAGATGGGGAGGGTAGGGATGGTTCAGGAGCATGGTGGGACTTGGGGGGTTTAACTTTTACAGTGAAAATTCAGCGGGAAGTGGGGCTGGTTGGTGACTAACGAGTGACCGATCTCAAAAAACCTCCCAATTTTACAGCCCTACCAAATTTGAAATTTAGCCCTTAGACTCTTTGGTTCATTCAAGTAAATTAAAAGGAAGGTTTTCACCCTGTTGGCAGACCAGAGACCCAGATGGCTAGCTTCTCACTCTTAGCCAGAAATAATTGGTGCACAGGCAATTATCATCCGCCAATTAAACTTAATGGGTGGAAAATCAGGAAGGCACCCAATATGAAACCCTCCATACTGAGAGTGCAGCAGTGCGTAATCCGTTCTCAGACAGTCTTCTCAGTGATTGTAAGTACCTGTTTCATTTCTTGTGCAAGCTGTGAATTGTAAATTAAACTGGGTGTCCGCCATCAGGATGCACTTCATGATGATCACGGTACACATCAATGACATCTGAAAATTCTCTGAGGAACAGATGAGATTTGTTTATATTTATTGATGGGCTGTGGAGTGACTGACGAGGCCAGTGTTACTGTTCATATCTAATTACCCTTGAGAAGATGATGCTGAACCGCCTTCTTCAACCTCTGCAGTCCTGTCCATGTGTTGGAGGTACGCCCAAACCACTGTTCGGTTGGGCGTTCCAGGATTTTGTCCCAACGACAGTGAGTGAAGAAACAGTAGTATTTTTCCAAGTCGTATGATATGTGACTTGGAGGAGAACTCACAAGTGTTGGTGTTCCCAAGAGCCTGGTGTTTTTGTTGTTGTGGACGGTAGAGTTTGCAGGTTTGGAAAGTGCATTCGAAGGAGCCTTGGCGAGTTGCAGCAGTGTGTTTGGTAGATGGCCCACACTGCTGCCACAGTGCCCCAGTTGTAGAGGGAGTGAACGTTTAAGGTGTTGGATTGGATGTCAATCAAGCAGGCTGCTTCTTCTTGGTTGGTGTTATTGTAGCTGTATTCATCCAGGCAAGTGGAGAGTATTCCACTCCTGACTTGGACCTTGTGGATTTTGGACAAGTGTTGGGGAGTCAGAAGGTGACTTACTGCAGAGTTCCAGCCTCTGACTTGCTCTTGTAGCCACAGTATTTATATGGTTGGTACAGATAGGTTTCAGGTCAATAGTGACTACCAGATGTTAATGGTGGGGGATTCAGTTACGGTAATGCCGTTGAACATCTTGGGGAGCTGGTTAGATTCTCTCTTTTTGATTTGATTTGATTTATTATTGTCACATGTATTAGTATACAGTGAAAAGTATTGTTTCTTGCATGCTATACAGACAATGCATACTGTACATAGGGAAGGAAGGAGAGACTGCAGAACATAATGTTACAGTTATAGCAAGGTGTAGAGAAAAGATCAACGTAATACGAGGTAGGTCCATTCAAAAGTCTGATGGCAGCAGGGAAGAAGCTGTTCTTGAGTCGGTTGGTACGTGACCTCAAACTTTTAAGGGCAGCACAGTAGCACAAGTGGATAGCACTGTGGCTTCACAGCACCAGGGTCCCAGGTTCAATTCCCCGCTTGGTCACTGTCTGTGTGGAGTCTGCACGTCCTCCCCGTGTCTGCATGGGGTTCCTGCGGGTGCTCCGGTTTCCTCCCACAGTCCAAAGACGTTCAGGTTAGGTCAGTGTTCTTCAAACTTTTTTCCGGGGACCCATTTTTACCAACCGGCCAACCTTCGCGACCGACACCGGCCGACCTCCGCGACCCACCATTTTCTCTTACCTTGTTTGCTGCTGACAAAAATGGAGGAAATGGTTTTGGGTCCCTTTGGCCCTCGTACACGCTCCTCCAATGGAACCTGTTGGATGAAGGTGAAGCATTCCGGTGTCGGAAAGTATGGAGTCTCCATCTGTCCAAAGTTCAGAATTTTTTTCCTGTAAAATTTTATCAAGTAAACCCCCCCCCCCCCCCACGAACTTGGAAAAAAAATTAAACAAAATGAATAAAAGAAATGAAAAAAATAAAAATTAAATGAATAAAAGAAATGAATACAATGGATAAAACATCCCCGAATTTATTTTTTAAAAAGCTGCGACCGTTTAAAAAAAAGCGGCCGCACTGCGCATGCGTACCGATCATTGGCACGCATGCGCATTGCGGCCGCATTTCTTTTACATGTTCGCAACCATTTTGAAGGCCGCTTGCAGCCGGCGTTATTAACAGGCGGCTGCTGCGGTTGTTGCGCGCAGATTTGCGCGATCTGAAGCGCAGCGGCGGATGGCTCTGCGACCCTCCCGACACCCGCCCGCGACCCACCCGCAGGTCACGCCCCCGAGTTTGACAATGCCTGGGTTAGGTGGATTGGCCATGATAAATTGCCCTTAGTGACCAAAAACGGTTAGGTGGGGTTATTGGATTACGGGGATAGGGTGGAAATGAGGGCTTAAGTGGGTCAGTGCAGACTCGATGGGCCGAATGACCCCCTTCTACACTGGATGTTCCATGTTTTGTATCTTTTTCCTGACGGACGAAGGTAAAAGAGAGTATGTCCGAGGTGCGTGGGGTCCTTAATTATGCTGGTTGCCTTTTCGAGGCAGTGGGGATTGTAGACAAAGCCAATGGATGGGAGGCTCGTTTGCATGATGGACTGGGCTACATTCACAACCTTTTGTGGTTTCCTGCGGTCTTGGGCAGAGCAGGTTCCATACCAAACTGTGATACAACCAGAAAGATGGTGCATCTGTAAAAGTTGGTGGGAGTCGTAGCTGGCATACCAAATTTCCTTAGTCTGAGAAAGTAGAGTCGTTGGCTGGCTTTCTTAACTATAGTGCCGGCATGGGGGGGACCAGGACACGTTGTTGGTGATCTGGACACCTAAATACTTGAAGCTCTCGACCCTTTCCATTTCATTCCCATTGATGTAGACAGGGGCATGTTCTCCGCTACACTTCCTGAAGTTGATGACAATCTCCTTCATTTTGTTGACATTGAGGGAGAGATTATTGTCGGCGCACCAGTTCACCAAGTTCTCTATCTCAGGCGGGATTGTCCGACCCTCTGCCAGGCCGGGGAATCGTCGGGGGGGGGGGGTGGCGTGAATCCCGCCCCGCTGCCAGCTGCCGGATTCTCCAGCTCGGTCTTTCAGCGGGGGTGGGAATCACATCGCGCCAGTCGGGGTCCGTTGGCTGTGGCCCCCTGCCCCGGCGATTCTCCGCTCCGCGATGGGCCAAGTGGCCGCCCGTTTTTGGCCAGTCCCACCGGCGTAAATCAAACAAGGTCCATACCGGCGGGACCTGGCTCTGCGGGTGGCCTGCGGAATCCTCGGGGGGGGGGGGGGGATCTGGCCCACGGTGGCCTTGCCCGTGATCGGGGCACACCGATCTGCAGGCGGTCCTGTGCCATGGGGGCACACTTTTCCTCCTCACAGGCCGCTGTAACGGTCCGCCATGGCCGACGGGGAGAAGAACCCCCCTGCGCATGCGCTGGGATCACGCCAGAACACGCTGGCGTTCCCGCGCATGCGCCAACTCGTGCCGGCCGGCGGAGGCCCTTCGGTGCCGGATGGCGCGGCGCCAACCCTGTCGCCATCGGCCTAGCCCCAGAAGGTTCGGAGGATTCTGCACCTTCTGGGCGTCCCGACGCCGGAGTGGTTCACGCCAATCCTTGGCGCCGGTACGGCCCACCCCACCGGATAGCGGAGAATCCCGGCCCTCATTCCTGCACTCTGTCTCGTCATTGTTTGAAATCCGACCAACTACTGTGGTGTCATAAGCAAATTTGAAAATCGAGTTGGAGGGGAATTTGGCCACACAGTCATAAGTGTATAAGGAGTATAGTAGGGGGCTGAGGACACAGCCTTGGGCGGCACCGGTGGCGAGGATGATCGTTGAGGAGGGGTTGTTGCCTATCCTTACTGATTGCGGCCTGTGGGTTAGTAAGTTCAGGATCCAGTCGCAGAGGGGGGAGCCGAGGTCCAGGCCATGGAGTTTGGAGATGAGTGTCGTAGGAATAATGGTGTTGAAGGCTGAGCTATAGTCAATAAATAGGAGTCTGACATAGGTGTCTTTGTTATCTAAGTGTTCCAGGGTTGAGTGCAGGGCCATGGAGATGGTGTCTGCTGTGGACCTGTTGCAGCGATAGGCGAACTGTAATGGATCAAGGTAATTTGGGAGGCTGGAGTTGATTCGTGCCATGACTAACCTTTTGAAGCACTTCATAATGATGGATGTCAGAGCCACTGGACGATAGTCGTTAAGGCACGCTGCTTGGTTTTTCTTTGGCATAGGGATGATGGTTGTCTTCTTGAAGCAGATTGGGACCTCAGATTGTTGTAAAGAGAGGTTGAAGTTGTCTGCGAATACCCCCGCCAGCTGATCCCCGCAAGACCCGAGTGCTCGTCCGGGTACCCTGTGGTAAACCACTGTTACACCTGTATTAGGTGATGTAAGGTAGGACCTGTACTACAGGTTCGCCGGTAGCCTCTGCCTGCTGGCTCTGCCCAATAGGAGGAGTATAAATATGCGTGTCCTCTATTCAGCAGCCATTTCGCCAGCTTCTGTGGGAGGCCACACATCTTACTGCAATAAAGCCACAGTTGTATTTTACCTGAGTCTTTGTACAATTGATCGTGCATCAATTTATTGCAGTAAGATTTTCTAAAAGATGGACCTCCGAATCAAACCAGATCGCCTGCAGCTGGATCCGCAGTCTTGCAACGCCAGAAAGGACTAATCACTGGCTAGCCTGCTTCGAGGGCTATATCAACTCAGCGACCACCCCTCTGACGGAGGCTCAGAAGATACAGATCCTGCACTCAAGGTTGAGCCCCGAATTACGCGGACGCCATGGCGCTCCTCAAAGAAAACTACGCGCAGAAAGCAAACACGCTCTTCGCCAGGCACTCTCAACTCCCTGGTGAGTCCATAGAAGACTTCTGGCGGGCCCTAATCCCACTCGTCCGGGACTGTGACTGTCGGGTCATTACGGATACCGAATATTCTAACCTTCTTATGCGCAATGCTTTTGTAACGGGGGTTGGGTCGGACCTCTTTCGCCAAAGGCTGCTTGAAGGGGCCACGCTCGACCTAGCGGGGACTAAGAAGCTAGCACTCTCCATGACGGTCACCTCACGTAATGCTCAGGCCTACCCCTCCGGCCGCACGGCCCATCCCTCCTATCCCCCGTGGACCCCACAAACGGCCGCCCCAGCCGGGGCTTTACCCAGCCAATACGCCTGCATCCCAGGGGTCCCCGATGTTACTTCTGCAGCCAGCAGAAGCACCCTCACCCAACGCTGCCCGGCTCGCACTGCCATTTGCAAGGCTTGCTGCAAAAAGGGCCACTTCGCCGCGGTGTGCCAGGCCCGTGCAGTCGTGCTATCGCCCCCTCCCCCCTGACCCACACACAATGGGCACCGCCATCTTCGTCCCGGACCACGCCGGACAGTGGGCGCCGCCATCTTCACCTCCCGGGGCCGCAAGCGGCCAGTGGGCGCCGCCATCTTCCCCCCCGCAGTCCACGTGCGGCCCATGGGGATTTGTGTGGTAGGGGTCAGGAGGGTAGCGTCCGCGCGCAACTGAAGGGATCCTGCTCAGATCCATGTGAACACGAAGGCTGTCTTCATCTTTCTCGGTCTTCTTCTTTGTCTTCCTCTGGGGTTCCTGAGGTTCCAAAGTTCTGTGAACACAAGCATAATATCTGTTATTATCTTGCTTAAGATCTCGTATGCCTGTCTGTCTGTCCTTTGTTGCCAATTTCCCTTTATAATTGGTCACCATCTGTGACTCCCTCATTTTTTTAAAACCAAATATGTGGGACCAGACATCCAAGAAAAATACTGACATAGCGCGAGCTGTCTCGCAGCCTGTGTGATCTACAATTCTAGTGTTTTAGGATGTAAATAGCATACAGAAGCAACCTAAGGGTTGCCAAAACCAAACAAAAGAATTTTGAACTGTAAGTGCCAAAATGGTGTGCGTATGGGCCACGGTGGGTAAGAAATGGGTGGAATCCCTGGGTAGGACGGTGATCAGTGCCGTATATGCTCTACCCGAATGTAGCTGACCAGAGGGGGGGTCCTCAGGCAGGGCAGGGACCAATGCCGTTTCTCCACTGCCTGAGCAACCGGCAGGAATGGGTAAGAATGTGGTCGTCGTGGGGGCTTCCTCTCGAATCAGGAGAGTAGCTATGAGTTGTGTCTGTCGACAAACTAATTCCTCGGAATGGTTGTCTGGTGACAAACTTGTACCTTTAAAGTGGTTTCTGTTGACAATCTAGTTCCTCTGAACTATTGTCTGGGGACAAACTTGTTCCATTAACAGCCAGGGGGCGTTAAAGGAGTGGTGACGTGGGGCCGTGAAAACTTTCGGGTTTACGAACAACACTTAACATTAGCACTAACTAACAAACATACAACAAACATGGTGCAGGTTCCATCAGAAAGGACACCGTATCTCTCCATCGGTTCCTTTTTCCTCCATCATCTGGACACCTCATTGCTCAATAGCAAACAGGGTGCTCAAAGGGATTCGTTTGATGGGAGTCAGACTCTATGTCATCATCTTCTCCCGGCTGCCAAACTCTTGTCTGTAGTAACCGTGCTAAAGTTGCTTGGGGCGAATTGGGGTCCATCTCATCATTCCGGATGAGCCTGAACGAATTGTCTCGGTGCCAGAATCGTGTGTCGAGGTTGGAGCTACTAGGTTTTAATCCGTAATCGTCGGGTGGTAGGTCTGGGTCAGGGGCTTTGATATATGTAATCTCAAAGGGGTCAGTAGAATCATGCTCTGATTCGCTGGGAGTGGGGCCTGGTACAGGGGTATAGTCATAACGTGGTGTGCTGTGGCTATCGTCATCGTGATCGCTATCACTATCACTGTCGTTGTCGCTGCTGGTTGAAGGAAGGGAGAGGTGGAGTCGTGCCTCTGGGGGTGGAGTTGAAGTCATGTCTGACGGCGGGCTGGGCTGGGAGGGGGAGGGTAGGAAAACGTCATCTGTGGGCGGGGCGTGATCGTCTGCTGCTGCGAGCAGGATGTGGTGTGTGGTTATTCTGCGAGCCATAAGCCTTGAGCTGGTTTATGTGAAACCACGCAGACTTACCATTGGGATATGGAATTTCATACACCGAGGGGCTGAATTTGGTCCGAAATGGAGTACGGTCCGGAAAATTTAGGAGAAAGGAATGAACTGGGGTTGTAAAGGGAAAGCATAACTTGTTGCCCTACTGTAAACTCAGTGGCGTGTACTGTTTTGTCGAAACAAGCCTTGCTCTGTTTCTTCCTGGTCCCAAGTCTCACAGCTGCTGCGAGTTGGGCCGCCTTTATGTTCTGTATCAATTGTTGAAATGCATTTTCATGCGTGAGGGCTGTAACTGTGGGGCTGGCCAAATCCAGTCCAAATAAATTCTCAGTGCCTTTCATAGGGCGTCCGGTCATGAGGGTGTGGGGGGTGTATCCTGTGGATGTGGATACCGTATTTCTTATAAACTTTAAAGCAAATGGGAGAACTGAATCCCGGGTGCTGTTATTCTGTTGAACCATATTCATGAGGGTGGCTTTCAATGTGCTGTTCATCCTCTCTACAATATCACTTGACTGGGGGTGGTATGCGATATGAAACTTTTGTCGAATGCCGAAAATTTTGAGGACGTTTTTCATTACACGTCCTGTGAAATGGGAGCCTTGATCGGACTCTATACTGCGGGGGAGTCCCCATCTTGTAAAGATGTGGCGTGCTGATATTTTAGCCTTTGTCTTGGCCGTATTAGTTCGCGATGGAAAAGCTTCCACCCATTTTCTGAAAGTGTCTATGACCACCAACACATATTTGTAACCATTTCTGTACGGGGGTAGGGGTCCTATATAATCTATCTGGAGATTTGTCTAGGGTCCATTAACGGGGCGGGTGTGGCTAAGTTGAGCCTTTTTAGCATATCTGTCCGGATTGTTCTGGACACATATTAAGCAATTCTCTATGGATTGCCTTACATCGGTTTTTAAATCAGGGCACCAGCAGAGCTGTCTGAGGTGGGCTAGGGTGGGTTCAATTCCTTGGAGTCCATGATTGTCATGGAACTGATAAATGATCTGGTTCCTGTCATGGCTGGGAACAATATAAATGTCATCCTTTAAAATCACACCGTCGTGTGTGGTGATTACGTTTTTGTATTTATCATACGGGGCTGGGAAGGTACCCTTTAAAACTTCCCTGAGTTTCTCGTCCTCTATCTGTGACTTCGCTAGATCCTGAATATTGGTCTGTGAGACCTGAACTGCGTGTACTGGGGTGCTTTCGGGGGGGTTCCAAAAATAACCATGCCTGGAGCCTGCCTTCGCTAGGGCGTCTGCTTTAACGTTACCAGGGGGGGAAGAACGGTGATGACTGCGAACCTTAATTATTCCATATTTTCGATCCTTCGCTGTCTCTAAGATATGGCAGAGTAATGGGGCTGAGGGTAGGGGGTTTACCGTCCGCGGAAACAAATCCTGTTTCCCACAGGGAAAGGAATTCCATCAAACTATTACATACATACAAGCTGTCCGAATAGATGTCTGCTGGGGTCGGGAACGAGTCGGGTGGTCTACAATGTAAGCGATTGCTGCCAGCTCTGCTGCCTGCGAGCCTAAGGCAACTTTAGTGAAATCTCATCTAGGGTGCGTCCCTGCGTGTCCTCTTCGTAAATACCGCAACCGGTGATTCTCTTTCCATTTAACACAGTGGAAGAGCCATCCACATAAATCTTCAGGGGTGCGCTCGTGTCTGTGGGCTGGGGTCTCTGGGGTGTACTACCTGTTTTCCTGGGAGGTGTTATAGGAATAAATGGGCCTGTGTTCTGTTTTGTGGTGATGATCTCACACTCATGAGAGGAGCCTGCATACTACAAATTATCGGCAAGGAAGGTGTGGGTTTTGGTTTGTTTTACTGTGATGTCCCGTCCCTGTAAAAGAAGGCTCCAACGGGCTGTGCGGATTTGGCTGACTGCCATCCTTAAGTCGGCTGTCTAACAATAGCTGTGTTGGGGTGTGTTCTGTGAGGATGGTGATGGGATTGAGTCCTGTAATGTAGGCAAAGTATTGTACTGCCCAAAAAACTGCGAACAGGTGCCTTTCACATTCTCTGAACGGGCGCTAACGCTATGGATCGGCTTTGCCCTATTGCTGTTTAGGGTGCCTGTCTGTTGGCTTCTCTGCTGCTTCTGGGGCACGTTGCACTCTCGTGCAAAGTATCCTAACTGTCCACAGTTGTAACATTCTTGAGCTTTGGGCTGGGGTGGGCTGTTCCTGCCCTCATTTACCCATGCGGGGTTCTGGTGTTCTGCCTTCATGCTGGATTCATATCTGCCTGATCTTCGTCGGGTTTTATAAATGCGGTTTTTCTTTGGACTGATTGCTCCCAAGCGCGGGACAATCTCTTTAAAACACATTTTTCATTGTAGGCCTCGTCTGACGGGTCATAATTTGCGCAAGCTTTCTCTCCTGCGTCTGTCACGTGAGAGACTAGGATGCAAGTCCATTTGGCCATATTATCTGGGGACAAATGGGCGCGGGCTACCTCTCCGAAAACTGCTGTGAAGTGTATCCACAAGCGTCCAGCAAATGCTGTGGGGTGCTCTGTCTTCTTTTGCCTACACTTGTTTAGGCCTTCTACAGGGTCTCTTCTGTTATAGCCGATCGCATCAAGGATCGCTGTGTGCATCTCTTGGGAGTGTGCCTCCTCCTACATTCTGTGGATCGGGAAGGGCTGCCACGACTGAAGGGTCGAGGCTTAAAACTGTGAGCTTCACTTGCTCCTTTTCGTCCAGGCCGTACATGGTTGCCTGCTGTTTGACTTTCACGAAAAATTGGTGGGGGTCTGATGTGAGAAGGAACAGTGTAATTTTTCCACACGCGTCCCGTAATTGGGTCACGGTTAACGGGAAATCTGCTTCTCCTCCTGCGGCCCTGCGGTGTGTGGTTACAGGATTCATGGGTGTGTGTTCTGCCTGTTCGATTGGGGGTTGGGGAGCTTTCCTTTTCTGGGGTTTTTCCTGCGTGCATGTCCCATATACGTATCTATGGGCAGTCTCGATTAATTCCTGCCAGTCGGGGCCGTTTTCCTGGTCTAATTGTGGTCCAAATATGCTTTAAAATCCATTCTGAACGGAAAGCAGAGATTGCAATTCTGCAATTTGCTTACGGCACTTTGCGTGGTCCACTGAGCTCTGCCTTTGTTCCATTGTGGAAGTATGGAGTGCTCGTAGGGCTGCTTTAAGATCATTGCACTGTTTCTGCAATTTCTCCACTTGGTGTTCGTCTCTTGTCTTACCAAGACCGCACGTTGCGTGTCCTGGTAGGCCTTATCATATTGCGTTTGGAAACTACTCAAATGCACAAGACAAGACTGGTGTGCCCCCTGGGCATCATCCACCTCTCTGTCCCTTGCTGCTAACTGCTCTTTTAAACCTCTATTCTCCTTCTCTACCTCGCTCACGTCTACCTCACTACTTCTGTCTCTCTTCTCTATCTCTCTACGGAGCGTCCTAACGACCTCCTCTGTACCTCACAATTGTACCAAACAGGACACGATTGCCATCGTCTTGCGAGCTTTCCCCAAGCTCTTCTTGTGTATCTCTGACAGGTTCTCCCACCAAGTATGTCCTATACTCCCGGGACCTGTTTCCTCATTGGCGCAGAATTCACTCCAAAGGGGCCATCCTTTCCCTTTGAGATATTTTCTGATCTCTTCTTCCCAAACGGGACACTGTCCTACTCTACTGGTCGCTGCGACCTCAAATTCCTGGGGGTTCATAAGGCATTTCATTGCCTTCATTGCCATTTTCTCTATCTAGGTTCTATGCTGAATTTGGAACAGGGGGTGATAAAGTGGTGATATAAACACGGGTACAGCTTACGCTAATTTCCGGCCTACAAAACTCCCGACGGTTTTACGCAACAAAATCTCTCAGGTTTACCTTGTATCCCTGTTAATACGCATGCATTTTCACACTTCCGAATCTCGGAGGCTTGATCAGTACTGTTCTTACACTTGTGGTTTTTCTGTCTCCAATTGGATTCTCAATTCAAATTTGGGTTCTCTCGGAGTTGTTAGGCCACGTCTACGTCGAATCCCATCAGAGTCACCAGTAAATGTTGCTACCTTGTTGTTGTCTCTTAATTTGGGTCTGTTTAATTACGTTTGCTCAAAAGTCGCCAGGTATCTTTCGACACCACCACAAGGTTCAGAACCAAATACTGATCAAAGACTCGATACACCAGTTAGTAAGTTCAAAAGCAATGCTCATTTATTTACACAGTCAAATCTACTTATGCATAAAACTCTACAACCTAAACTATCACTATTACTAAAAGCCGATACTTAGCTTTGGGTGCCCACTCAGTCAGAGGAACAATGGCCGTTGCTCGGTTTGGAGGCTGCTGGGTTGAGCGGTCACAGGATAGCAACTAGGAGCGTCTATCTCATAGCGTGCGTTGACTTGGAACTTACTTGGTCTGGCGTAGCTGCTAGGCAGGTCTCTCCACGCTGAGAGCCAAGGCCAAGAGAGAGATCCTCTCTTGGAGAATCCTTTTTATACCCCAAAAGGGCTTTGCACGCTTTTGGGGAGCCTTGAACTTGGCCCCAATTAATTGGGCCATTTCCCAATTGTCCTTATCTATTTTCCTCCAATAGAGGGGTGGGTTCCCTGGTTGCTGGGCGTGGCCTAGGTGGCCGTTGGTTTGCTTTGTTTTAGTCTCCTCTGGCGCCGGGATGTCTGGCTTAGCATTGTTTACCTAAATGTTGCCTTTTGTTCCCGGGGATGGCTCATTAGTATGTAGATGGCTTAGCAGTACCGGTCCTGTCTGAGAGCTAAGGCTCTAATCGACAGACAGACCTTGCACCTGCTTGCTTTTTCGGTATTGTCCAATTTTTCCTGCATTCTTTGCAAGTGTCCATTTTGTAATCGGGACGTGGCCATCCCAGATGGCTACAGTGTTCAGCACAACCCACCTAGCCATCCTCGACTATGTGGTCCAGAATGGAGTTCTGGGGCCCGATCTCGACCGCATGCGCCCTCTCATGGAGCTTCCCCTCCCCCACTGCCCCAAGGCCCTCAAACACTGCCTGGGGCTCTTCTCCTACTACGCCCAGTGGGTCCCAACTACGCGGACAAGGCCCGCCCACTCATTCAGTCCACCCACTGTCCCCTTACGGCTGAGGCACAACAGGCTTTCACCCGTATAAGAGCTGATATAGCCAAGGCCGGGATGCACGCAGTAGACGAGACACTGCCCTTCCAAGTAGAAAGCGACGCATCAGACGTTGCACTTGCCGCCACCCTCAACCAGGTAGGCAGACCTGTGGCATTCTTTTCCCGCACCCTTCATGCCTCAGAAATTCGGCACTCGTCCGTCGAAAAAGAGGCCCAAGCTTTCGTTGAGCCTGTGCGGCATTACCTGGCCAGCAGGAGATTCACTCTCCTCACTGACCAACGGTCGGTAGCCTTCATGTTCAACAACACGCAGCAGGGTAAGATCAAAAATGATAAAATCTTGTGGTGGAGAATCGAGCTCTCCATCTATAATTACGAGATTTTGTATCACACCGGCAAACTCAACGAGCCCCCAGACGCCCTATCCCGAGGTACATGTGCCAACGCACAAGTAGACCGACTCCGAAATCTACACAACAGCCTTTGTCACCCGGGGGTCACACGGTTGTACCATCTTGTCAATGCTCACAATCTGCCCTACTCCGTCGAGGAAGTACGGACAGTCACCAGGGACTGCCAGGTCTGTGCGGAGTGCAAGCCGCACTTCTACCGGCCGGACTGTGCGCGTCTGGTGAACGCCTCAGCGTGGATTTCAAAGGGCCCCACCCCTCCACCGACCGTAACATGTATATTCTCAGTGTGGTCGATGAGTACTCCAGGTTCCCCTTTGCCATCCCCTGCCCCGATATGATGCCTGCACCGTCATCAAGGCCCTCAACACAATCTTTGCGCTGTTCGGCTTCCCTGCCTACATACACAGTGACAGGGGATCCTCATTCATGAGTGATGAGCTGCGTCAGTTCCTGCTCAGCAGGGATATCGCCTCCAGCTATAACCCCCGAGGAAATGGGCAGGTAGAGAGGGAGAACGGGACAGTCTGGAGGGCCGTCCAACTGGCCCTACAGTCCAGGAACCTCCCAGCCTCTCGCTGGCAGGAGGTCCTCCCTGATGCACTACACTCCATCCGGTCACTACTGTGCACCGCTACGAATAACACACCCCATGAACGTCTTTTTGCCTTCCCCAGGAAGTCCACTTCCGGGGTGTCACTCCCGACTTGGCTCGCTGCTCCAGGACCGGTCCTGCTCCGTAGGCACGTCCGACTACACAAGGCAGACCCGTTGGTGGATAGGGTGCACTTGCTCCATGCCAACCCCCAGTATGCCTATGTGGCATACTCCGACGGCCGCCAAGATACTGTCTCCCTCAGGGACCTGGCACCAGCAGGTTCCACTCATACACCCTTCCCCGGCCCGGCGCCACCCTCCCCTCCCCCGGCGCTCCCAACATTAACCCCAGCAGGACCATCCCTCCTTCCCCTGCCCACACAGAGGGTGAAGAGGATTTTGGCATGCTCCCGGGGTCACCCGACATCAGGCCAGCATCGACATTGCCGCCACCATTACGCCGCTCCCAGCGGAAGGTCAAGGCACCAGACCGGTTGAATCTCTAACTGGCACCGGACTTTCAAAATGCATTTTTTTTCTCTCCTAATAAAACACTACATAAATTCACTTCTGTATATAGTTCTCCACCACCCCCACCGGACTCATTTTTAACAGGGGGTGAATGTGGTAAACCACTGTTACACCTGTATTAGGTGATGTAAGGTAGGACCTGTACTACAGGTTCGCCGGTAGCCCCTGCCTGCTGACTCCGCCCAGTAGGAGGAGTATAAATATGCGTGTCCTCCATTCAGCAGCCATTTCGCCAGCTGCTGTGGGAGGCCACACATCTTACTGCAATAAAGCCACAGTTGTATCCTACCTGAGTCTTTGTACAATTGA
Organism: Scyliorhinus torazame; assembly: GCF_047496885.1. Taxonomy (NCBI): domain Eukaryota; kingdom Metazoa; phylum Chordata; class Chondrichthyes; order Carcharhiniformes; family Scyliorhinidae; genus Scyliorhinus; species Scyliorhinus torazame. The sequence continues at coordinate 64,662,297 of NC_092707.1, forward strand.
TCGTGCATCATATCCCATCCGAGCCAGTGGCTTTCTGTGGGTTGACCTTCGAGAAGGCTGCTCTGACATCTGCAATGGTGATCTCAGATAAAAGTCTCTTAATGGAGATAGCCATTGCCTGACACCTGTGTGACATGAACGTTATATTCCACTAACCAGTCCAAGCCTGAATGTTGTACAGGTCTTGCTGCATGTGGGCACGGAATGCTTCGGTATTAAAGGAGTTGCAAATGGTATTGAACACTTCAATCACCAACGAAAATCCCCACTTTTGACCTTAAGATATGGGGGAACGTAGCTGAAGATGGTTAGGCCTTGCACGTGAACCTGAGGAACACTTGTGGCAATGTCCTGGGGCTAAAGGCTAGAATCTACGATGGTGGGTCGTCTGGCAAAGACAATAAGACCATAATACATAGGAGCAGAAGTAGGCCATTTGGCCCAGCATGTCTGCTCTGCCATTCAGTGAGATCATGACTGACCTATGATAATCCTGAACTCTACTTTCACACCTTATCCACATGACCTTTGATTCCCTTACAGATTAGAAATCTGTCTCTCTCAGCCTTGAACATACCTAATGACCCAGCCTCTATAGTAAAGAATTCCACAGGTTCACTACCTCTAAATGGATCATCTACTTCAGACTAAAGATAATTGCAAATGCTTGGCATGGTTTTCGGGAGTCCTTATTTGATCAGAGGTGGTCTCCTAGCTTGATGGTAATGATAAGTGAGGAAAGGCCAGGCCATGAGGTGGCAGATTGTGGTGGAATACTGTCTGCTGTCAGTAATGGTTACTGTCAATGACCCATAATGCCTCATGAATGCCTCATTTTGAGCTGCTAGATTTGTTCTGAATCTATCCCATTTAGCACTGTGGTGGCGTCACAAGCCAGACTAGAGAGGGTGTCCTCCGTGTGAAGAGCAGTCTCATCTCAAGGACTATGCCATGGTTAATTATACCAACACTGTGTTGAAGAAATGCTTCTGCAACATGTAAGTTGCTGAGGACAATGTCAAGTGGAATTTTCCCTCGTGTTGGCTCTCTCATTATCTGCTAGAACCCCAGTCTGACAGACATGTCATTCAGAAATCAACCAGCTCGGTCAATCGTGGAGCTACTGAGTCATTCTTGGGGTGATGGACATGGCCGTCCCCCACTCGGAATACATTCTGTGCCATTGATACCCTCAATGCTTCTTGAAAGTGATGTTAAGCTTGAAGGAGCTCTGGTTCATTAGCCAAGGGAAGGTGCTAAGTGATAATCAGTAGGTTTCCTTGCCTATATATCATCATGGGGTCTGAAGTCAACATTAAGAACTCCTTGACTACTATATACTGCTGTTACTTCCAGAGGGTCTGTTTTCTAGGGATGTCAATGGGGGAATGGAATGTTGGCTGAAACCTATGTGGCGGAATTCTCAGTTCCTGCGATTAAGTGTTGATGCCGTAGCAGGATTCGTGGGCTTCTATGCCAGCAAAACTGGCGCTGTGCCTGGACTGATTCGACTACCGTTAAGCTGCCAAGACTCTCGGGACACACTGCTCGTAGTCACAGGTCAGTGTTGCGAGTGTTAAGGGGCGGAGAATTGCGGAGGCCCCAGAGAATACCGGGTCAGGCCCGCTAATGATATGCCAATGGCGTTAACTGTACGTGTAGTCTGGAAAGCATTGACGCCACTGTCGAAGCACCGGAGAATTGTGATTTGGCGTTAAACCGACACCCGCCACGATTTCGGCGCCAAAACCGATTCTCCACCCAATCGTGTTTCCCGATTCTGGCGTCGGCCGACGGAGAATCCGCCAATTATTCTGTACGCATGAGGGTCAGACTGCTGCTGAATTAGTTTGTTGTTCAGCTCTCCAAATCTTTGATCAAATCTCCAGATGTTAGTGTGGGGAACATTGCAGAATCAGCTGAGCCGGGTGTGCCTAAAGTTGGTGGCTAGGTTAATCTTGGGTTGTCCGTCTGCTTTTACTCTGGAGTATAGTTTATGTAGCAGTATTGCTAGAACTGATAATGCTCTGGAGTGGTCTAGCAAGCCAGTTAGAGTCGATTATACTTTCATGGGTCTGAGTCACATATGGACCAGATTAAGAAAGGCTGGCAGATTGCCTTCCTTCAGGGTATTAGTTGTTTTTTAAAACAACAAATCAGCGGTCATCAGTTCCAAATACCAGCTTTTGAGTTCCAGATTTAATGAATTGAGTTCAAGTTCTCCAGCTGTCATGGTGGAACCTGAACTCATTTCTGGATCATTCGTCTAGGCCCTCTGTTTTCAATAGTCCAATAACATAACCATACTGAATACCATGTACATCCCCTATTCCAGTCTGAATCCACTAGTCTTTCAAATAACTGGAAGCAGAGTGATCCAGAAACAGAACCTGTTCCTACATGTTTCAATGTGACATTGCGTTCCCAGTGACCATGTAAGAAATTATCAGGGTGAATGAGAATATAAAAGCATAATAAAATCCAGGACAAGAAAAGGCCATTCGCTTCATGAAGTTCTGCAAAACTATTTTATCATTAATTTCCATTCCACATCACTCGCTGACCTGGTAAATGTTCTTATCATGAACTGCCAGAGCAAAGCTTCAACTGTGCAGAGTGGATATGGGAGAATTACACCATGCAGCTTGTGATCTTTCATCCACTTAATGTCTGATCCGGATGAGAAAGCGAACCATGCCCAGGTAAGAGAAACACGTGAAAGAATCAATTGGAAATGGATTTTGAAAATAAAATGTGCAAATTAACTTTAACAATTAAAACACTGGATGGCACGGTGGTGCAATGGTTAGCACTGCCGTCTACGGCGCTGAGGACCCGGGTTCGATCCCGGCCTCGGGTCATTGTCTGTGTGGAGTTTACACATTTTCCCCATGGCTGAGTGGGTCTCACCCTTCCTCAACCCAAAGATGTGCAAGATAGGTGGATTGGCCAGGCTAAATTACCCCTTAATTGGAAAAAAATAATTGGGTATTTAAATGTATTTTTTTAAAATCAATTAAAACACTGACTGAAAATCACACGAAGCATGAATCCTTTCTCGTAATTTTGCCTGTGAAAATATTTTGACAGAGCAAATACAGGAAAGGTGAATGATATCTTGATATCTCACCCTTCCCAAAAGAACTGGCTAGTCATGTTGATAAAGATCTGTGTTGCTTTCCAGCTTTAACACACCACCTCAGATCAGAACATAAAGTCCACAGTAATGTACAAAGTTGGACACCAAAAACAGGATAGCTATACTTATCCAATATTCTACACATTTACCCTATTTATTTATTTTATTAATATTCCTCATCAGCAACTTGTAGAAGTTAATTTTTATAACTGTTACATGGATGAAAATATATACAACTTTGGAGCACCAAAATGTTACGCGGGGGGGAATTCTCTGGGACCGCTAAGTAGAGACGAGAATCGCGATGACCCACTGAATTGAGCGCGAGGGCAAAAGCGTGATTCTCGCCGGCCATCAAATCCTTTGTGCATCTCCTGGCTCACTTCATTGACCCCAACAAGGTTCCTGTCGGTCTTGATGAAGCCAAGTGCAGGGACAGCACTCAAGCAGAGCACCTGGCCTTTCTAGAAAGGTCTTCAGATCAAAGAGAAAGCCTCCTCAAAAAGACTATGGTTAGAAAGAACACCTGCTCATAAGAGGAAGCATTTCAGAGTTAATGGACCCCTGTAGAGCGAGATAAATAAACAATGGTCATCTTTCCCTTAGAATTGCCTAGACCTGTCAATTAAGAGGTTGTAAATGGAAATGGACTATGAAATTGAATGTAAACAATGAAGTTCAAAGCTTTTAGGCATCTAAGCATGCACAAAGGTTTGAAAATGTTAAAAGGTGATGGAATTATCTGTGATAAAAACACTTCAAAGATTTCCACCATATTAAAGGGAAGACTTGCATGTTTTTCCTACAAATTAATATTATTGACATACTGGGTGAGAGTTTAAAAATGTTATGGCTACAGAGGAATATTTTCACTTTCTTCTTAAGAGATCATTGATATTGACATTCTCGGAGATTCCAAGACATCAGAGGGAAGACTTCAAGCTGAAACTTGACATGCTGAAAGACAGTTTAATTATTTTCAATTCTACAGCTGGGAAGACCTGCCAAAGACCCCTGACCCGAGACCCTCCAGCCCAGCCCTACCCTCCAGAATCCCAACTCCCCTCAGCATCCTGGACGAAAATGTAGGGAGGGTACTCGTCCCCTTGCTACACCTTGGAGTGAAAGTGTCAAGCATCGGAGCTGAAGGGGAGGGACTGAGGCGTGGGGTGCTGAATGAGGGGTGTATTTGGTGAGCCCATAATGGGGTATCCCTCACTTTGGGGGGATTTGCCAGTGATTGGAGGGTGCCTTGCCAGCAATTGGGGGTGGCACATGCCACCGACCAAAGGTTGGCCCTTGCCACAGGGTAAGGGGGGGCCTTTCCAGCGATTCAGGGGGGAGCTGCAACATTATTCTGAGATTTGGGCACCTTTTAGAAAAGGTGCCCCGATCTCCAAGGAGTCGGACCTGTGAGCCCTGCCCCTCTCAAGTCCAATGTAAAACCAGATCCTGTGAAAACAAATTTGAAGTACCATTGAACGGCAAGTCAGCATCGCTCCCAGCCTCAGTGGGAAACAGTCCCGATTGCCCGCTGCCGGGAGCACTTAGACTCAAAACGGGAGAATTGCGCACGAAAGCTTTGACCAAAAAGTCAAACATGTAATCTTAAATAATTATCAGGAATTCACAACCCATAGCTGGATCTGCGTAACCAGAAAATGAACATTCCTGAAGTTCAGCTATTTAAATAAATATACACAAAATACTTTGCTTGCCAGCCCCAAGTATCATCTAAATGTGCTTTGGTGCATTGGAATTTTATTGTGCTTAGTAATGGTGAATAAATATAAATCATTCAAAAGCAAAGGGCAAAAAAGGAGGAAGATTTGTATTTACGTAGAAAAATAATCTAAAAAATAATCACTACATTTGTAGTGTCAGAAGTACAGTAACCAATTTGCTCATAGCAAGGTCCCACAAATGGAAATGTGATAATGACAAGATAATCCATTTTATTTTGTCATGTTGATTAAAAGATAAATATTAGCCAGGACACTGGCAATAACCCACCTACTCTTATTCAAAACTGTACTCTGGGATCTTTCATGACCGTCTGTGAGGGAACATGGAAACTTACCTCAATGTCAGTCAAAAAGGAAGCATCTCCAACAGTGTAGCACTCCCTCACTACTGCACTTGGGAGTGTCAGCCTACACTGGTGCTTGTTGCACAACAGTTTCTGGAATAAGACTTGAACACACAACCTTCTGACTTAGCGACAGGAGTGCTACCAACTGAGCCGCAATCAATATGGCAAAAAAAAACACTTGTCTCCAAACTGGCGATCAAGTACATAATTCCATGGTCATCTGTCTTGGAAGCAAATAGTGTCCTGTCCTTAAACACTGTTATTTTCTCTATTTTTCTTTATTATTCCAAACCATTTTTATTCTAAACTTATCAGATTCCAAAATGGCATGCTTCAAAGAGTGATGTTTCTTCGTCAGGCTATGCAGACCCCTAGCTCTGCATTATTCTGAATCAGAAATTATTCAATAATATTAATAATAATAATAATCTTTATTAGTGTCACAAGTCGGCTTACATTAACACTGCAATGAAGTTACTGTGAAAATCCCCGCGTCGTCACACTCCAGCACCTGTTTGGGTACACCGAGGGAGAATTCAGAATATCCAATTCACCAATTAGCACGCCTTTCTGGACTTGTGGGAGAAACCGGAGCACCCAGAGGAAACCCATGCAGACTCAGGGAGAACATGCAGACTCTGCACAGACAGTGGCACAGTAACCCAAGCCGGGAATCGAACCCGGGTCCCTGGAGCTGTGAAGCAACAGTGCTAACCACTGTGCTACCGTGCCGCCAGTATTCTGAATCAGAAAGTGGGTGGCACACTGACACAGTGGTTAGCACTGCTGCTCACAGAGCAAGGGACCCGGCTTCAAGTCCAGATTTGGGTGACTGTGTGGAGTTTACACGGATCTGGTCTTGGGGTAGATGCGACCGGAAAATCCCACCCTCAGAGTTCATGAAGTTAATTCAGTTGTAGGAGATATGACAGCATATCTATGTTGTGTACATAGAGTGAGCAATAGTCCTGAATTTGATAGTCTATCAAAAGTTGTGTTGTTCCAGTTCATTGCATAAGTGAATAGTTCAGAGGTGGTCCCTGCTAAGTTTCACAAGAGGAGACCCTCCCTTTTTGTTCAATGGTTACTCAAAGACAGACAGCTTGTCCAAAGAGCTTTGCCTTTGGCGCCCATGACTGTCGTAGTACGAGAGTTGCGGTGGGATGATGGAAGATCAGAGAATCCAATCTAATCCTCTCAATTCCTTTCCCCACATTTTTACCAGTCCCCCACATTTTTACCAGTCATCTCAGCCTTTGTCATAAAGAGGCTGGTAAAATACAATGGAGCTCAAGTATCCTGCTGTGAAACTAACCACAATAGGCTAGATTCTCCGATCTCCCAGCCACGTGTTTCTCAGCAGCGTGCCATTTGCAGGTGGCGGGATTCTATACTCTTGTCAATGGGATTTCCCATTGAAACCATCCCACACGGCGGGTAATCAAGGGGTGGAGGTGCGCTGCCGACGCCATAAATGAATCGTAACAGCCAGAGAATTCTTGTCAATGTTTATACACATCTAGGAATTATGTGCTTTCACTCCCTCTTTTTCTTGGCAGAAAGCACTTAACTGCTTTTGATGTGGTCATGAGCGGTCAATGACATAGATGTTTATGAACATTGCTGTTTGTTTCACAGCATGCTACCGGAGATCAATTCAAGCATGAAGGGAAATAGAAATAGTCAATCCAGCCATCTGGCTGTCTGGAAGCTGTAAATTACAGGCTACTAAAAGCCATGGGGGGTTCCCTGCCATGGGGGTCTCTGGTGGGCATCTCTGGTGAGGGGTCTGATGGCGGTCTCTGGTGAGGAGGCTGATGCAGGTCTCCAGTAGGGAGGTGGGCATTGTGTGGCGGGGTGACTGAGCAATTCCTACTTGTCGGGGGGGGGACAGGATTTGCATTGGGGGGGGCGGGAAAAAATCAGGCGGCCTGCTCAAATTGGCGTGATTCACAATGGAATCCCTTGTAATCCCCCATGCATATATTTGCATGCCCCTTCCTGGCACCAGTGTGAAACAGAAGCGATTCAGCTCCAGCGGGAGAACCTACGGCTGGATTCACCATTTTGGAGGATAAGTGTCGATGCCGGCGTGGGAACTGTGGTGTTTTACGACAGAAAAATTGACATCGCACCTTCACCGATTCTGTGACCAGTGAGGAGCTGGCAGCCCCGCCGGGGAAAAAATACCCGACTCCCACAATAAATGCCTGGAGAATGACCTTAAGCAGTCACGCCATAAAACATAGCCTTAACCGGCCTACCAAATACTGCCCCTCTGACCACCCCCTGGCCACCCGTCAACAACCATCACGGAAGCCCCCCCGGCCAGCAGCATGGCTCCTGACCGACTGTGGCGGCGCTGGACACAGTCCACAGCCGCCACGCCCAGTTCCCGACCGCTGTGCGCACAAGTGAACCGTCGGGAACTCAGCCCATCGGCGGCGGCGAATTGTGGAGACCATGGAGAATAGAGAATCAGGCCGTTAATGATATGCTAACAGTACATAAACTCCGCACGGCGAGCGACACATTTATGCCATTTTCGGGGTGCAGGAGAATCCTGATTTGGCGTCAAACCCGCGCCTACCGCGATTTTGGCGTCAGAGGCTATTCTCAGATCAATTGCGTTTAGCGATTTCGGTGTCGGCCGACAATGAATCCCGCCCCTACTAGTGCACCCTGAGTGCACTTTTCCATATTAGCATAAACAACTAACAGAAAATTAGGTGTAGTCTGCGAACTTGGCAAGCAAACAGAATTATATGTACACAAATGACAAATAGCAGGATAATCAGCCCCAAATCAGTTTCAGATGAGTTCAAGTGCGCAGCAATGAAATAGATACATTTTGAATTTGTATCAGCATTTTGAACAGCTGACAATGTTAAATAGCATAATAAAAGAAAACATCAAAAAGCAATCACACTTTTATATCGGAAACAAACTGGGTGGGTGGAAATCTGCCAATCTGTTATAATGGCTCATCCAGGAATTGTTTTACAGGAAGGGGAAAAGCGATGGCTGTGACGCTACTAAAACCTAAACTCCTATCTACAGCTCAATTGAATTCAATTGTAAATGAATATGAAAAGAAAGCTGTTTAATTGATGATTGTATTAGTTCAATATAATTGGTAGAAGAATGTTATCACTAAGTAGAATAGTATACACGTGTGAACTTTATCTTGGATCCAGGCAAATCTCAATCCCTTTTACATTTCTCACCAGCCAAACTTTGCCGGTGCTCTGGTGAAAATGTGAGTTATGCTGGTGTCCAAATGGTTAACTTTAGTTATTGGGTGTAACGTTTCAATTTTGCATTTAAGGCGAGGGTTCTCACCATTTTGGAAAATAGGTGAGTGACGCATGATTTTCCGAATTCATTTGAAATGAACGAATGGAAACCCCCTGTGATTGAGGCACATCCCGAATCCCTTTCTGCATCAGTGGCAGGTGAGGCTGCTCTCCAGGAGTATAATGTCAGCAAGAGACGTCTAATACATGAGGCATACAGCAATAATACTCACTGATTATCAATCAGAATTGTCCTTGCACTGCCTCATTTCAACACGTCCATATTTACCAGTTGTTACTCACATTTAATTTTTAAAAGGAATATTAAATAGCCATTAATTTGATGCTGTCAACACAGCATCTGCACTCATCACATACAATCTAGATGCAATGTTTAAAAAATCCCCTTTAAAAATCCATAGAATCCCTACAATGCAGCAGGAAGACATTCTGCCCATCCTGTCTACAACGTCCATCCAAAGGAGCACCCAACCTAGGCCCACTATCACTCATTATCCTTCTAACCCAATAGCCCCACCTAACCTTTGGACACTAAGGGGCCATTTTAGAATGGCAATCCACCAAACCTGCATGTCTTTGGACTGTGGGAGGAAACCAAATCACCCGAAGGAAACCCACGCAGACACAGGGAGAACATGCACACTCCACACAGACAGTCACCCGAGGCCAGAATCGTACCCTGCTGCTGTGAGGTAGCAGTGCTAACTACTGTGCCATCGTGTCGCCCCTTTGTTTACCATTCTGAATGATACAGTTCTTAGCTTTCTTCATTACTTTCTTCGCCTCTTCCTTTGGAATTCTGTTTCCCCATCTTCGCTTTTATGTTCATTTCTCAATTATTTCTAAATGTATATCAATAGCCACTCTTGGTACAAGGACGTATGCCTTTCCCGTCAACAGTGTAGGATCTGCCGCTTTTGTGTTAATTCAATTACTATTCTCAAGGTGTGTACTGTGGAGCTGCCAAACAATGTTTAAGTGGCTAAAGTTGGAGATTTCCTCTTTAACATGGCAAACGAGAATTTAAAACGAGGTTCACTGGGGACTCTGCTTCGTGGCTGCCATCTGTTGTTGTCTGCAACATACAGGAAATAAGTAAATTGATAGTAATATCACACATTTCACAGACCCCCTGACTCCCCCTGACATGTCAAAGTGTTTTAGAGGACACCAGTGCACTACGCCTAGTAATAGGCACTGGGTAGACTGAATGCTGCTAACAAAACACAGATGCACCAGAAGGAGACGATTTAACGGAACCTGGAGAGGGAAGGCTACCCAAAGCTTTCACGTAGCATGGGCGGGATTCTCCCGCAATTGGCGAGGTGGCCCGACGCCGGTGCCAAAATCGGCGCGAACCACTCCGGCGCCGGGCCAACCGGAAGTTGCGTAATCCTCCGCACTTCCGGGGGCTAGGCAGGCGGTGGAGTGGTTGGCGCCACGCCAACCAGCGGCAAAGGGACGGCGCGATTTGGCACATGCGCAGAACCGCCCGGGTGGGGGGGGGCGCTGCCAAAGGCCCCTGACCGGCATGGCGTAAACCCTGCCCCCGCCCGAAAACCGGCGCTGGAGAATACGGCAGCCAGCGTCGGAGCGGCGGGGCGGGATTCACGCCGCCCCCCAGGGATTGTCCGACCCGGCGGGGGGTCGGAGAATCCCGCCCCATGTGTCATCAAGGGTAGCCTGTAAAGTGGGTACAATTTTAATTCTTGCACATTTCAAACCTTTGCAGCTCTTTGTATCTTATGCATTCCCATGCTGACCTGCGGCCTTGGTTACACTACAGCCACCAGTGAACCCACCACCCTCATCCTCAAGGAAATTTACCAATGGATTAACATTGAGCATGGATGTCATTGTGTTGGTCACATTACATTTATGTCTAAAATTGCTGCCAAGGTTCCTTGGACATAAATGCAAGTTGGGCCAAAGGGATATTAGGAGGGGTGATCAAAAGCTTATTCGAAGCTTTAAGGAAAGTCACAAAGGTGGAGAGTGAGGTGGAAAGGTGAAGTAGAATGGCAGAATGCTGGCAGTGCAGAATGCCGGCAGTGCAGAAGGAACCCATTCAGTTCATTGAGTCTGCACTGACCCTCTGAAAGAGCACCCTACCTGGGCCACTCCTCATCCTATCCTCACAACCCCACCCAACACATCTCTGGACTCTGAGGGGCAATTTAGCATGGCCAATCCAGTTAACCTGCACATCTTTGAACTGAGGGAGGAAACCGGAGCACCCGGAGGAAACCCACGCAGACACAGGGAGGAAGTGCAAACTCTACACAGCCATTCACCTGAGGCTGGAAATGAACCCAGGTCTCTTGGGCTGTGAGACAGCAGTACTAACTATAACTAGTGTGCCACCCACGTGTTTAAGAAGGAATTTCAAGAGCCGAGGGCATAGTTGACTGAAGACATGGTCACCAATTAATGAAGCAAAGGGGGGTAAGATCCACAAGATACCAGAATCAGAGGAACAACGATTTCAAGGGGTGGGATTAGGGCCAATGAGGTATGAATGGATTTAAATATCAGGATAAGAATTTTAAATTTGAGGCATTTAAGAATGAGGAGCCTATTTGGATCAGAGTCAATGGGCAAGTGAGGACAATTTAGTGCCAGAAATGATAAAGGCAGCAACGTTATGGATAAAACTAATGAGGGTGAGAGATATAAGGTGGGCCAGGCGAGCATCCAATAGTTGCCCAGAAACATAGGGCAGGGCTTAGCAGCACATGTATTGATGTAGGGGAAAGAGGTAGTCAGTGTCCCAATGGTAGAAGTATGTAGTCTTTACTATGAGCTTTTAAAAGTCTGGTTTAAACCTGTGACCAGGGAACAGGATGGAATCTAAAGAGTTTCTGACAGGAGTTAAAGACAATTTTATTTTCTGGGTGGGATGTGAATTTACATTTTAAAAATCATCAATCCATATCCAACTCACCACCTTCTTTTAAATGAGGGAGACAGGAGATGGGCACCAACTAGCTTTTAGGATGTGGGTTTGTCATTTAAATATTACAATGAGGGTGTGTGCCTCAGATAGAACTTGTCCAGGTTTCACCTCAGCCAGTTGGGTTTCATGGAATTCAGGAAACCGAGCAGCCAAAGGATGGCGAGGATTTGTGTGTGGAAAATGCAGTATTTTACCAGCACATCGTGTGGGCTGTGAAGAGAATCACCACTTTCTCTTTCTCCTTCTCCCTCCTTCTAGGAGTAGTGACCAACTCCATTCCCCCGCCCCCAAGGATTGTTAACCTCTCCTGCCCCAGGGTTCCCAGGGACTCTCTTCCCGCTTCCAAGCTGTGGTTTCCTTCAAAGCTTTCCCCACCAATCACGGAGCCAGGCCTGGCAATCAGGTGCAATTAGTCTGCACAGTCTGTCAGGAAACCCAACCACAATCTGTCCCACCTCCTCCACCCCTGCTGCAAAAACCCACTCCAAGATCAGGACCAAAGAATGTTCTCTTCCCACAAAGAAACCTGGAAGAAATTGTGTTTTATCCACGATTGGGTGTCAGTAAGTAGTCTGACAGTACAGAGACAGTGGGCATGTAGATTTGAGTGTCATCAATGTCCAGGTGGAAGCTGACCACTGAACTAGTGGTTGACACAGTACCGGATACTGCAGTAGTACTGGGATATTGCATCAGTTAACAATTCAGCGTTCAGGAGATGCTGCTAACCCACAGTATTGCCATGCGATACACGTTTGCTGCAAGTGTCCGGGTTTCGGCTGACATAATTCTGCGCTGCTCACCTACAGAATGCAGTTGTCCATTTAATTAGCCGGCAGTTGTATGCAAGGGTTGCCGAATGACCTGAGCGCTGCCAATCTCCCAGATAGCAAATAAGCTCAAGAAATTCAGCTCACTAATAGCAGAGCAGCAAGGAAATGGAGCACTGAAAGAAGCTGTTCTGATTTAGCACCTATTCTAAATGACAAGGATTTGAGCCTGTCCACGTGGACTGAAAAGTTGTTTTCCAATCATGTACAGTTAAACGTTCAATGTGAAAAAACAGCACAGACTGGGAATGCAAACTGGTCAGTGAAAAGGGAGAATTGAGTGCCTCCCGAGAGGATAGTTCTTTATTAGCTGCAGGTGAACTGTCAGTATTCCACAAGTAATTGCCTGTTACCAGTTTCTACCAGTGCAGTTATTGTCTTGCATGTTCGATAGTATAGAACCATTGAGCTGGATGTTAACACTAAAAAAAGGCATGAGTTGGGGTCAGGTCAGATAGTGATATGTCAAAAGACTGAAATCCAATCCAAACACACCCACTTCTGCATTTAACAGCAGTGGAAAGGGGATAGGTAGCTAATGCACGCCCCAGACAAGGGGGGGGGGGGGGGGTGCGGGGGTTGGCAATTTAAATATTTCCACACGTCAGTAACCTTTAATTTAATCTGCTTTGAACTAAGTGCTTTCCACTCACCTCCCTTCAGGGCTGAGTGATTTTGAAGTGGTCAGTTGTCCAGGAGCCATAAATCAAAGCTTGATGTTTATAAACATTGGTTAGAGCACTTCAGAGTTACTCAATCGTAAAGAAAGATGAATAGGACAATGCTGACAGCTGGGGAATATGGAAGCTGTCAATCATAACCTAGTAAAATCAGCGCCAAAGAGAAATGAATGAATATTCAAAGATCTGGGCGGGTTTAAACCCAAGCTGACTGGTTTTCGCTTTTCAGAAATTGACAGGTGCTGCTTCCCATGTATGAGCCAGCAGGTGTAGTGCCCAGGTGAATGTTAAAGCACTAACCTTTTTCACTGCCTCTGTCTGGACTGTTCTCCAGCTTCGCATGGGGGTTTCTCTTCTGGGGGGCTTCCTGGCAGAGGTCTCCCTTCTGGTAGGCTTCCTCACAGGGGTTTCTCTTCTAGGAGGGACGGGGGGGGGGGGGCTCCTTATTTAGGGGGTCTCTGGGGGAATCACCTTACTTAGGGGTCTCTGGAGGGAGGCTTTTTATTTAGGGGATCTCTGGTGGGGGTGGGGCGGGCAGGACATTAATTGGGGGGGGGGGGGGGAAAGAGGGTAGCCCTTCGATGTACTTTGGGGGAAACTCCATAGTTATCCCGATGGCCCACCACGAGGTCCACACTTGTCAGGACCAGTAGTGATTCTCGTCCATGTGATTCCCGGCCCAGAGAACTGGCGAATCATCCGGGCATGGGGAATATAGTGCCCGTCCTGCTAAGAGGATCCAAATGTGTCTTAATGACCCATTTGCAACCTCCCATTGGCACGGGGTGCGAGCCATGATCCCAACATTAGCAGGGGGGTGGGGAGCATCGGAAATGATTCAGCACCCCACCGACGGTGTGAGGCGGAGAATTTCACCCTAAGTTTTGAAGTTGGATACTAGTATTATGACACTTATCATAGAATTTACAGTGCAGAAGGAGGCCATTCGGCCCATCGAGTCTGCACCAGCTCTTGGAAAGAGCACCCTACCCAAGGTCAACACCTCCATTCTATCCCCATAACCCAGTAACCCCACCCAACACTAAGGGCAATTTTAGACACTAAGGGCAATTTATCATGGCCAATCCACCTAACCTGCACATCTTTGGACTGTGGGAGGAAACCGGAGCACCCGGAGGAAACCCACGCACACACGGGGAGGATATGCAGACTCCGCACAGTGACCCAAGCCGGAATCGAACCTGGGACCCTGGAGCTGTGAAGCAATTGGGCTATCCACAATGCTACCGTGCTGCCCTTCTGAGGGGGCATGACAAATCAGGTAGTAACTTCCTGATTTTAAATGTGCATGTGTGGACATGGGAAGTTACTGTCCAGTTTGGTCCATACAAACGGTGAAAACTCTTGGCCTCACCATTAATCTCAACACAGTAAACAAGCTAATACATTTCCATGCGCAGCATGGTATTGAAGTTGAGAATTATAACTTTTGAATTATGTACTTTATTAAGATGGGTGGGTAGTTTTATTAAGATAAACAATTTAGATTGAATTCCTTCAAACAGGTGAATTTGTGAAGGCGATTGCATAGAGGTAGAATGTGACCATTGTTACGACCCCTGGGCTAGTGCACGGTCAATTCCAGCCCCACTTCACCCAGAGTCGGAATACAATTGAAATGAATAAATAATACTTAGAAAAACACAATAGTCCCCAAAAGGGAGAATCCCAGCCTCTCTTCCTCTAATTTTTCAGCCTCGCAGTGAAGTCATTGAAATGACTGCATGGGAACTTTTAGATTGCTGCACAGCATCTCCGAGACCTCTGCATTCTTCCAATTCTGGCTGCCTACACATCCCCATGTCCATTGCTATTTATTTTAAAATAATAACAGCTAGGCTTCTCAGTCCTCAGAAAGCTCATCTAGTAAAAGAAGACAAGAAGACTCTATATGTGCATGTACACAAGGGGTTAATGTGTAATCAGGAGCACCACATGATCGTTAGAGGGCCGGACCAACAGGGGTATAAAAGGCAACCACATTGGGTCTCTGGCTCTCTCGGGGGTGCACTGTGACCAGGGCAATAGCAGAGTAGTTCAGATGGCTAGTGGAGTTACGTATAGTTACTGTAGTTAGATCTTGTTAACCTTATCACTAGTATTATCACTAGTGTTAAAGTTAAAGTAAAGAACTCACGCAATTATTGTTATAGTTACTCAATAAACCTTTTGTTACTCCTGGATGAGTTTGAGTCTTCTTCATCGAGATTCAGAAGACCTCTTCATTAGCCAAGGATTGAGTAGCACAAGTTACCTACCACACAGGTAACAAAACAGTAGGTGCATTTCCCTGCTGCTTTTGAACCAAGAGAAATGGGGTTTCTCCTGATCCATGAACCCCATCATGCTAAGCCATGAACACTCTCACTACCACCAACAGTGATCTTTTTTTCTCTCTCCCATGGCAGTGATCTCTCTCTCTCTCTTTCTTTCTCTCACCACAGTGCTCTCTCTCTTTCTCTCTCCATGACAGTGATCTCTCTCTCCCATAACAGTGATTTTTCTCTTTCTCCCACTCCCTCTCTCTCCACAACAGTGCTCTCTCTCTCACTCTCTCTCTGTAACTCTCTGTCCTGAAAAGCTGGTGGAAGCAGAGTCTTTACGTATTTTGTTGCGGTCGACGCAGGCTTGGAGGGCCGAAGGGCCTGTTCCTATGCTGTACTTTTCTTTGTTCTTTGATAGGTTATTGGGGGCAGGTGGGATGCAGATTTGAGATTGCTATCAGATCAACTATGATCTTACTAAATGGCAGGACAGGCCCGAGGGGCTGACTGGCCTCCTCCTGCTCCTTGTTCCTATATCCATATGTATGTTCCAATCTCGGTGGAGCGCACCAATGTAAGTGTTCCAATTCCCTTAACCTTTACCTGCAAAGCCTTGAACGTCCTCGAATCTCCCAATTGAAATTACCAAATCTGTTGGTTAGGATGCTCCGAAAGCCTATCAGAAGCAGCATTCACAACAAAGTACGCCAGAAAGAGCAAAGCATTTTCGTAAGCGGCCTATCCAATGTCAGTAAACAGCTTTTTCAATTGAATGGTAATTTTTGCCACTTGGATATTTTAGTTTGCGGTCAAGAATACAAAGCTACAACTGGAGCAACATAGTTTCAAACACATGATTCTCCAATTCTGAAATGTGAGGGAACCAAACCTTCCTCCTCTGACTATTTAATTCTGTTGCCTGTACTTTCTCATTACCAGGACTATCCAGTTTTGCAGAAGAATAATGGAGCTGGAGGATGATCAACTGGGTGACAAAGCAGGTCCTCAGCGCTGTGCAGCCCTGAGCTTGCAGCTAATGCATAATCATGACATCATAGATGAGTAAAGAGTACTCGCTCATAAATCAATGTTGCTCAAATATACACAAAAGCTATTTTTGTGAGGGCAAAATGTTAGAATATTCAATTTCCGAGAATTCTAGTCAAGGTTTCTGAGGTATTGCATTTCAGCCGTGGCCACTGGTGCCACTAGAGTTTGCCTCTTACTGTAGGCCTGTCATCCGCTCTTTCTGGAGTTTATTACTTCTGACCTTTGCTCCATTCCTTATAAGAAATATGATTCACAAATGCCAATTAAATACAAGCTACGTTGGTAATCACTCGCTCATCAGTGACTGTTAAGTAGCGGTCGTACTCCGTATCCCCACAGCAGCACTTTCATTTTCATCGTTAACTCCTTGCGTCTCCAATTAACAAATTTATTTTGATGCCGGGAATAGTCCTGAAAAAGAATAAGAGGTCGCAATGATATTGCGCCCGCCTGCCGTTCCAAGGTCTTTGACTATAAGTGACGGGCAGTTCACAGTTAGGCCCAGCAGTTGTTCATTCCTAGCGAAACGAAATGGCCATTGGCACCTTTGTTGCATGAAACAGATGGCTTGATTCTCTCCATGGTGTTTAATTGATCGCTATTCTTTTTTCATAGCACCAATTAATGTACAGGTTAGGTGGGGTTACAGGGATAAGGCAGAGGAATGGACCTGGGTAGGGTGCTCTTTCAGAGAGCCCTTTTGCACTGTAGCAATTGTATTAATGTGGATTAGATCAGATTAGATTAGACACCCTACAGTGCAGAAGGAGGCCATTTGGACAATCGAGTCTGCAGCAACCATTTGAAGGACCATTGTACACACACCCAACCCCCACCCTATCCCTGTAACCCCACCTAACGTTTGGACACTAAGGGTCAATTTAGCATGGCCAATCCACCTAACCCGTACATCTTTGCATTGTGGGAGGAAACCGGAGCAGCCGAAGGAAACCCACACAGACACGGGGTACCTGGCGCTGTGAGGCAGCAGTGCTAACCACTGAGCCACCATGCCGCCCTACCTCGGTTCACTCCAGTTAAACACCATGGGTGGGATTCTCCGACCACGCCCACCCGGCGACCAAAAATTGCAACCCAAGGTCAATGAATCTTTACATGGTCCATGTCCTGCCTGTGACGATCTTGCGGCGGAACAATCAAGCCCCATGTAGTTCTAAATGGAGGAAGAAAGCATTGTAGCAAAATACTGGGCTGAATTATTTTTATTATCACGCTTATTGTGTGGACATACGAGATCACACTGACAGCCCAATGAAGCTCACACGAGACTCGAACCATTAATGTAGCCGGGTCTGGTGAGTATATTAGAAACATACATAGAAAATAGAAGCAAGAGGGGGCCATTCGGCTCTTCAAGCCTGCTCTGCCATTCGTTATCATGGTTGATCATCAAGTTCAATACCCTGTTCCTGCCTTCACCCATAATCCCTTAATTCCTTTAGCCCAAGGTAAATTCCTTCTTGAAATTACACATAGATACATACAAATATTATTGGTGAGATGCCAGAGCTGAGGGAGGGGTGTTGGGGGAAATCAATAGGTCATGGAGGTACTGACAACAAAGATTTCCGTGGAGCCAGGAGGAGCATTTACCAGTCCATGGGGCCACCTATATAATTCACAAAGCTGGTTAGACTCATTCATCTCAGTAGCCTGGTACTGTCAGTCAGCACTGAGGAGCACAGGCACTACCAGTTGAAGACCAAAAGTACATCAGGGTCATAAATATTTTAATACAATCATACAAAATCGGAGCAGAAGTAGGCTATTCGGCCCTCAAGCCTGCTATGCCATTCAATGAGATCATGGCCGATCTGTTTGTGTTGAGGTCCACATTCCCATCTATCCCTGCCCCCCGTTAACCTTAGATTATTATTGGGCAAGGGAATCTATCAAAACTGCCATAAAAATATTCCATCACCCCACTTCCACTACCTCCTGAGGCAGAGTTCCAAAGTCCTACAACCATCCGAGAGAGAAAAAAAACATGGGCAATCTACCGGCCACATTGCACCCAAACAGGGGTGTTTGGATCCAACCAGATTTGTGAGATGTCATAATCTGAATCCCACCCACAATGGGCGGGATCGAGTCTCTCAAAGTGAAGTCATCGAATGGCCACCCAGCATTTACCTCGCTAAGGAGACCCCAGCTAGACGACATTCAGCACTGGCCTCCACACACCGAGACCAAGCAATCAGAGGCTCCTGGGTGGTTGGCCTCTGGGTAGGATGGCACCGTGGCACTGCTGGTGCTATCCAGGCACCTTGGCACTGTCAACCTCACAGTGCTACCTGGGTACCCTGTCAGTCCCAACTGGGTGCCAGCCTGGCACTGCCAGGGTACCCAAGTGGCCCTGCCAGGATGGCAGGGGCACTGCCAGGGTGCCAGGCTGGGATTGCCAAGGTGCCAAGCTGGCACTGAGCCCGCACTGGAGATTGGGCCTGGGAGTGCCCTGCCTCTATGTGGTGGGGTGAGGGGGGCTCGAGAACCCCCGACAGGTGAGTTGGGATGTTGGGGGGTGGGGAGAGGGTCCGGGGCTGCGTCGGGGGGGGGAGGGGAAGTCATGAGATCGGGGCAACATTTTAAAATGGTATCCGATCCCTTCTGAGCGGAGCTTCTCAGTGCAGGAACTGTGGCTAAGTGTGGCCTCGGTGAGGGGAAAACACCCAGCCCCACTAATCCTGCATAGAACGGCACAGTCAGATCACGCCCAATGTCTCCTCATCTCTCCCCTATAAGGGCGACCCCTTATTTTAAAACAGTGCCTTATTTTTTGGGAGAAGGCCGACTTCAAAGGTTGCTCAAAAATCAAATCAGGGCCTCAGATCAGGTCAGATGGCAAGTGAGCCCTTGTTTTTATTTTTAAAACAAACTTTTGTCTGCCTACCGTTCTGTTCACACTGGAATGTGCGGAGGTAGGTGTAATGATATGCAGACACGTAACCAAAGGTATGTAGGTGTAATGATATGCAGACACGTAACCAATGGGTCATCAGAACAGGACACATCCAATGGGTAATCAGAACACCCAGCGGTGGCATCGCCACAAGAGGGCACCACACGACCACTATAAAAAGGACAAGGCACACAGGCCCTGCCCCTTCCACCGGCAGAAACCTAGAGAGCAAGACCTGTGTGGTTAGCAGCACCGTCACACCATAGCACGTGGTCTAGTGCAAGTTCATATAGTTAGTAGAGTATACTGTGTTACTAGAGTCAAATTAGTAGAGTGTAGGACTCATTTAGGAGTTTTGTTAATCGCTCAATAAATACGTTCAACTTACCTCAAGGTCTGGAGTTTCCTTCAGCAACGCCTCCACCAAGTAGCGGCTTATAACATAGCACAGTAGGAAGACAAAAATCACCCCCACTGTTCCTCCTGAGACAAGAGCAAACGTGCAGAATAGCACTCACACTAGGGTTCAAACTGCACAACTTCAATCACAAAAGGAGCTATGTGTTCATAAAAGCTGCCATCTAACCAGAAATGGCCTCATTCAGGAATGAGCTTTCACAAGACGAAGCCTCAAATTGCCGCTTTCAGTAGTTGCCATAGTGATTAAAATGATGAGGGAACAAACTTTAAAATGTCTTAACATGCATAAATATAGATTAAATGCATGTAAAACTGTAAGGTGACAAATAGATTGCTGAGAGGAAAGGGGGGAATTGTGGTTTTTTTCCTAAAGTTGCTGCAGATATATGCAGTCCTCTGTGGCTGGACTAACAAATAAGCTTCAGGGATATTAATTTTCAAAATAGCTTTTCGTGTTCGTCAGACTACAAACGGGTCTCGGTTTTCGGTTTGCAGTTTTTCTGACACAAAACCATATTCACAAAGAAAAACACATCTTTTAAAAGTGTTCTGGAGAGAATATTGGCTGAGAGGGAAAGAAAACAAAGGCAGGAATTCAGGGCAATATTAAATATAGCAACAGTGAAATTAAATTTGCCATTGCAGAACAGTGACAAACCTTCAAAGTGTTGAGTTTAAACCAGCGAGGAAGATGCACAGAAGTACCCCGGGGAGGGGAGAAGTACCTGGGACTGAATTTTTATTGAGATGCTGAGGCAGAACCGGAGGCAGGCAAGCCCGCGATTTCCCGCTCCAAGCCAGACTACCAGCATTGTCGCATCTCTGAGCTGATTGCATTGGAGGCTGCACTGGTGGGGTGGGGGGGGGGGGGGGGGGGGAGTGCCAACCACTATTTTGTATGAAACCAATTAAATTAAACTAAATGAACTGCTGGACAAATGAAAGGGGCAGCCCCTTAAAGGGGCACTTCCTTAATCAATCACAAATCACAAATGAAACTTAAAATATCAAACCAAAACGTGACGTAGAAGGTCAATAAGGCACCCCTGCGCCGGCAGAAGGATGATGGCTACCCATACACCAGAATCAGGCAGCCAATAAGGCCAGTAACATTTAACATCGAGGACATTTGTCAGAAGTCGTCCAAAGTTTTCCCGAGGACAGGCGGGAACATACATTCCCAGTATGTTTGAGATCTCCCGATGCTCTGGGGAGGTCACTTGGGGTTCCGCGGCTTAAAATGTTTGGGAAACCCTGAAGCAACCAATATCTGTCAGAACGTTAGACCTGTTTAGAGTATTTCTGGAGCAAACGAAATCCGGAAGAAAACATGGCACGATTCTCCTAAAATGTGACTATGCATCATTTTGGGCGGGTTTGGCGGGGCTTTTCCCCCACCAGCGTTTTGAGGGAGATCCAGACCTGGATACACCCACACTTAGGGCAATATTTACCAGCTGTTCTTGCCGGTAGGAAATTCCGTACCACGCCGGCGCACGGTTTCCAAGCAACGAAGGGTGCAGTCACTGGGAAATCCCATTGACAACGACGGGGTTGGTATAACCCGCTGGCAGGCTGCCTCCACTGTCAAAAAACACGCGGCGGAGTAGTCGGTAAATTCCGCCCTTATGGTCATTTTTTGGGGGCCTTGGAGAGTTTCTCCCAAGACTAACCCACCCTTAAGAGTGCACAATTCTCTGGCCTCGTCGCACTCTCGCTCAAGCAAATCGAGGCCGGTGAATAGTGGGAGGGGCCAAAAATGAGAACCATGCCAGGCGCCAAAATGTTTGTGATGGGACCGACCGATTCCTGTAGGCGAAATTGGGATCTCACCATAACATTGCAAGAAACCAATGATCACCATTTAGGCCCCATTCCATACAATTAACGAGAACCACCCCATATCCAACAGTCTTCCGTCATTCAGTGGCCTCCCCAGCAAGTGCTCACGCTGGTGCCTATTCGTACTCCTTTTGAAAAACGTAAATCTGGCGGAATGTCTTCTGTGGGGAGCCGAGGAGGTGAGTAGCCATCTTTGCTCACAGGCAAAGAGACCTGGGGCGTTGGGCTTGCCACCCCTGTGCTCGCAGGGTTGGGGGACCCTCCGCAGGGGTGGGCAGTCATAGGAGGGTGGGGGGGAAAGACACTGTGGGGGTTAACCAGGGTGAAACCATGCATGGCATCACCATGCCAACCCCTGGATAGTGTGTACCTGTTCCTGGGGCAAATAGTGCCCCTGCCCGTCTGCCCCAATGACCACTCATAACCCCCACAGACTGCCAAGGCCTCTGGCTGTACGTCTGAAGGCTATTCGGGAATTGGCAATCGTGGTTAAGTGAGCACTTCACACATTCCAAGTCAGTGCCTAGCATCCCAATCACACCTTGATACCGGGACACTGAGCTTGAACACTGCGGGTGGCAGCACCATAGACGCAGCGGCCAACCTTCGATCGCCCAGAAGACGGGACACAGCACCGGGTTCAAGCCACAGCCGGAGGGTGGGTGAGTGCCACAGGGATGGGGAGAAGCCTGGAGAGATGAGCCAAGGGTTTGGAGGTCAGCGTGCATTGCGGAAGAAAGTGACAGAGGCATCATACTGGTTGTGCACGAAGGTGTCTGTGTGTAATACAAGTCCCCACTCTCCCAATGGTAGCGCCCCCGCACCCCGCCCAACCCCCACCTCCCCCACCCAATATCTACCCGCCCCACTCCCTCACCCCTCCCCACCTCCCCCGGTGCCGTGATCCTCACTCCTCCCCAGATCCCCCGGTGCTCTCAGTGATCCTCACCCCTCCCCACCTCCCCCGGTGCTCTCAGTGATCCTCACCCCTCCCCACCTCCCCCGGTGCCCTCAGTGATCCTCACCCCTCCCCACCTCCCCCCGGTGCTCTCAGTGATCCTCACCCCTCCCCACCTCCCCCGGTGCTCTCAGTGATCCTCACCCCTCCCCACCTCCCCCGGTGCCCTCAGTGATCCTCACCCCTCCCCACCTCCCCCGGTGCCCTCAGTGATCCTCACCCCTCCCCACCTCCCCCGGTGCCCTCAGTGATCCTCACCCCTCCCACCTCCCCCGGTGCCCTCAGTGATCCTCACCCCTCCCCACCTCCCCCGGTGCTCTCAGTGATCCTCACCCCTCCCCACCCCCCCGATGCCCTCAGTGATCCTCACCCCTCCCCACATCCCCCCGGTGCCCACAGTGATCCTCACTCCTCCCCACATCCCCCGGTGCCCTCAGTGATCCTCACCCCTCCCCACCTCCCCCGGTGCCCTCAGTGATCCTCACCCCTCCCCACCTCCCCCGGTGCTCTCAGTGATCCTCACCCCTCCCCACCTCCCCCGGTGCTCTCAGTGATCCTCACCCCTCCCCACCTCCCCCGGTGCCCTCAGTGATCCTCACCCCTCCCCACCTCCCCCGGTGCCCTCAGTGATCCTCACCCCTCCCCACCTCCCCCGGTGCCCTCAGTGATCCTCACCCCTCCCCACCTCCCCCGGTGCTCTCAGTGATCCTCATCCCTCCCCACCTCCCCCGGTGCCCTCAGTGATCCTCAGCCCTCCCCACCTCCCCCGGTGCTCTCAGTGATCCTCACCCCTCCCCACCTCCCCCGGTGCTCTCAGTGATCCTCACCCCTCCCCACCTCCCCCGGTGCCCTCAGTGATCCTCACCCCTCCCCACCTCCCCCGGTGCCCTCAGTGATCCTCACCCCTCCCCACCTCCCCCGGTGCTCTCAGTGATCCTCACCCCTCCCCACCTCCCCCGGTGCTCTCAGTGATCCTCACCCCTCCCCACCTCCCCCGGTGCCCTCAGTGATCCTCACCCCTCCCCACCTCCCCCGGTGCTCTCAGTGATCCTCATCCCTCCCCACCTCCCCCGGTGCCCTCAGTGATCCTCACCCCTCCCCACCTCCCCCGGTGCTCTCAGTGATCCTCACCCCTCCCCACCTCCCCCCGGTGCTCTCAGTGATCCTCACCCCTCCCCACCTCCCCCGGTGCCCTCAGTGATCCTCACCCCTCCCCACCTCCCCCGGTGCTCTCAGTGATCCTCACCCCTCCCCACCTCCCCCGGTGCTCTCAGTGATCCTCACCCCTCCCCACCTCCCCCGGTGCCCTCAGTGATCCTCACCCCTCCCCACCTCCCCCGGTGCCCTCAGTGATCCTCACCCCTCCCCACCTCCCCCGGTGCCCTCAGTGATCCTCAATGTGCTTGTCCCTCCTAGCTCTACCTCTACCTCTAGGTGTCACCCCAGGATCCACATCTGGAAGTGGAGGCAGTCAGCTGCTTACCTCATCTAGTAGTCTTCAATGCCCCTGGTGGGCATCCTCTGGGGGCACTGAGGCTAGAAGTCCCCGGCTCACTTGTCGATGGCACATGTACTGCCTTGCCGCCCTGTCCCATGTACTGACTTTGAGACGCAGTCTCTTCAAAGCAGTGGAACTCGGGGGAGCTGATGGCCACCGTCGCCACTCCATGGGACAGGTGCCCCGTCCTTCCGCTCGGTGCCCATGGGGTCCTGGGGTTCACCTTGGGATGGAGGAGCAGCTGGTTCGAGCCCTGGAGGTTTCCCATGGTCTGCACCTCGTATCGATGCCCTTGGCTACGCTCCTCAGTGATTGGGCCATGCTTTGCAGTGTACCGGCAATGTCCACCTGCAACTGGGACAAGCTCTGTCGCGTCTCGGCCATGCCCATCTGAGAGCAGGACATGTCCCACAGAAACCTCATCAAGGTCAGCCTGGTACTGGGTGACATCACCCAGCAAGTCGGACATTCTGCCGAGACCCTCAGCCATGACCGTCACCGACTGCGCGACGCCTTGGACACGTTCACTCATGGTGCTGACATCGTGCACCAGACTTTCAACTGTGGCCGCCACCATAGCAGTGTTGGCCACGGTACCACTCATTGCCGGGACATCCTCTGTACCCGTAGCATCTGGGACTCGTCCAAATGGCTATGGATCTGCTGCAATGACGCTGACATCCCCCTCTGAACATCTTGGCCGCTCCCCATCATCTCCATCAGCTCTGGGCAACCCTGTTCCACAGGCTCAGCTTCAGACTGGGACCCAGCTGGGTCCTGGGATCCAGCAGCCCTCCTACTGCTGTGTCAGTTGGGGGTTCCTGCCTCCACCTGATGTGCATCATCAGCAGTGTGGTGCTCACCAGTGGGGTGCTCCCAAACCCTGTCCACTAACATCTAGTAGTCTTCAATGCCCCTGGTGGGCATCCTCTGGGGGCACTGAGGCTAGAAGTCCCCGGCTCACTTGTCGATGGCACATGTACTGCCTTGCCGCCCTGTCCCATGTACTGACTTTGAGACGCAGTCTCTTCAAAGCAGTGGAACTCGGGGGAGCTGATGGCCACCGTCGCCACTCCATGGGACAGGTGTGTGTATCTGCGCTGGTGGACAGTGGGGATGACAGCTGTGACGCAGCTATTACAGTGGCATCCTTGGAGCTCTCCTCCGAGGTGGTCTCCTGGGAGGCTGGAGAGAGTACTGCCAGGGATGGGCCATCGCCGTTGGCTGGAGAATCTGCGGGAGAATGAACATGTGGTCAGTGGAAGGGATGGGTCAGTCAGTAAGGCAATAACAGGTCCCCCGGTTGGAGCCGGGTGGTTCCTCACCTCTACGGCCGGGTGACCAATCTGTCCTCGGCCACCCCAGTCACCTCCAGGGCCCGCTCCTTGAGGATTCTTATATCCGTCACCCCACCGCCAGTCTGGGCCCTTTCCCGACCATTATGGGAGAGCTTTTCCTGAGGAGACACAGAGAGGGCATCGTTAGCAACGCGTGGTTCACAGTGGGAGGAGGGGAGTGTTGAGGGAGGGATTGGAGGGAGGATTGGGGGGGTCGCATGGGGAGTTGGTGTCGACTCGCTTGTGCTGCCCGGTGTAGGTCATCCTGACCTTTTTTCGGCACTGTAGGCCAGTCCAGCTGGTTACACTCCCCAGCTCACAGCTGCTAACACCTCATCCCAGGCAGCGCTGGCTGCTCTTTGGCTCACCCTCTGGGATGCTTGGCTCACCCTCTGGGATGCTTGGGGGGAACAGGACATCCCTCCGGGCCTCCACTGAGTCTAGGAGCCTCCCCAGGTCAGCGTCCCCGAATCTTAGGGCTCGTCTCCTCGGCGTCATTGTTGCGAGCCGGCTGGGGTTGGCAGAGCGAGTGAAGCTTAAGTGCTGCTCGACCTTGTTAGCGGGAGGGGGGCTTGCGAGTGCGGTGCCAGTGAATCTGCTGGCGAGCCTTCTGATGCGCGATCAATTACACTCAAGACGAAGGCTCGGAGGCGGTCCACTTGTGCGGTGGCACAAGTGCCGCGGGATAGGACATCAGGAGGCTCGTTTAGCTTCCCGGGACGATACAAGATCTCGTAATTGAAGGTGGAGAGTTCGATCCTCCACCGCAAGATCTTGTCGTTTTTAATCTTGCCCCGCTGTGCATTATCGAACATGAAGGCAACCGACCGTTGGTCCGTGAGGAGAGGGAATCTCCTGCCGGCCAGGTAATGCCTCCAGTGTCGCACAGCTTCTACTATGGCTTGTGCCTCTTTTTCGACCGAGGAATGGCGAACTTCGGAAACATGGGAGGGTACGGGAGAAGAAGGCCACGGGCCTGCCCGCTTGGTTGAGGGTGGCCGCCAGAGCTACGTCGGACGCATTGCTCTCGACCTGGAAGGGGAGGGGCTCGTCGATGGCGCGCATCGTGGCCTTTGCGATGTCTGCTTTGATGCGGCTGAAGGCCTGGCGGGCCTCCGTCGACAGGGGGAAGGTTGTGGACTGGATTAGGGGTCGGGCTTTGACTGCGTAGTTGGGGACCCACTGTGCGTAATAGCTGAAAAACCCGCGGCAGCGCTTCAGGGCCTTGGAGCAGTGAGGGCGGGGAACTCCATAAGGGGGCGCATGCGCTCAGGGTCGGGGCCTATAACTCCATTTCGCACTACGTAGCCTAGAATGGCTAGACGGTCGGTGCTAAAGACGCATTTATCCTTATTGTAGGTCAGATTAAGGATTTTCGCGGTCTGGAGGAATTTGCGGAGGTTGGTGTCGTGGTCCTGCTGGTCATGGCCGCAGATGGTGACGTTATCCAGATGCGGCAACGTTGCGCGTAAGCCATACCGGTCAACCATTCGGTCCATCTCTCGCTGGAAGACCGAGACCCCATTACTGACACCAAAGGGAACTCTTCAAAATTGATAGAGCCGCCCATCTGCTTCGAAGGCAGTGTTCTTGCGGTCACTATTACGGAGGGGTAGCTGGTGGTAGGCTGACTTAAGATCCACCGTGGAGAAGACCTTGTATTGTGCGATCCTGTTTACCAGGTCGGCTATACGGGGGAAGAGGGTACGCGCCCAGCTGCGTAAACCTGTTGATGGTCTGGCTGTAGTCAATGACCATCCTATGCTTCTCCCCGGTCTTTACCACCATTACTTGAGCTTTCCAGGGACTGTTGCTCACTTCAATGACCCTTTCCCCCAGCAGCCTTTGGATCTCTGACCTGATGAAGGTCCGGTCCTGGGCACTGTACCGCCTGCTCCTGGTGGCGATGGGTTTGCAATCCGGGGTGAGGTTCGCAAACAGGGAAGGCGGGCCGACCTTAAGGGTCGTGAGGTCGCAGACAGTAAGGGGAGGTATAGGGCCGCCGAATTTAAAGATCAGGCTTTGCAAATGGCATTGGAAGTCCAGCCCCAGGAGGGTAGCCACGCAGGACATACAGGCAGAAATTGTCGAATTTCCTGCCTCGGACAGTGAGGTTCGCTAGGCAGAACCCCTTTATCTCCACCGAGTGTGACCCGGAGGCCAGGGAGATCCTTTGGTTTACAGGGTGGGTTACAAGTGAACAGCGCCTTACCGTGTCAGGGTGAACAAAGCTTTCCGTGCTCCCAGAGTCAATCAGGTAAGACGTCTCGTGGCCGTTGATGAAGACCGTCGTTGTAGTTGTTGCGAGTGTCCGGGGTCGACTTCGTCCAGTGTCACCGAGGCCAGGTGAAGCAGTTGCGAGTTCTGATCGGGCAGCGTGTAGTCGGCCGTGCTGGGTGCCTGGGGCCCCATCCGAGATGGCGTCACCCATGGGTCGCACATGGTGTCCGGGATTGAACAAGATGGCGGTGGCGATGGACAAAATGGCGGCGCCCACCCGTCCAGCGTGGTGTCCGGGGGGCAAGATGGCCACGCCCGTGGGTCGCACGTGGCCCTAGGATAGGGGGGTGGCGGTGAGCGCTGGCCGGTCGGGGCCTGAAGGGGGGGTTGCTGTGGCGGTCCAGAGTCGCTGGAGACCACGGTCATGGCACGGGCCTGGCAGACCCCCACAAAGTGGCCCTTCTTGCCGCACCCTTTGCAGGCGGCGGTGCGGGCCGGGCAGCGCGTGCGGGGATGATTCGCCTGCCCGCAGAAGGAACAGCGGGGCCCGGCAGCGTTAGCGGGCCGTCTCGTAGTGCAAGCCTGCGGGGTCAGGGGGAAGGTCTGTGGAGCTGCCGCTGTGGGGTGCCACACAGCACAGGGGGCCGCCACGCGGTCGGGTGCATAGGACCGCACATTTTTGTAGGCAGCGTCCATGGACCCTGTCAGGGCCCGTGCCTCTCTAAGTCCCAGGCTGTCCTTTTCTAGGTGTCTTCGGCGGATATCTGAGGAGCTCATACCTGCTACGAAAGCATCCCTGATTAAAAGTTCCGTGTGCTCGCTCCCCTAAACTTGCGGGCAGCCACACTTTCGGCTCAGCACCAGCAGCGCCTGGTAGAAATCTTCCAACGATTCCCCGGGGCTTTGCCGTCTAGTTGCAAGCAGGTGACGTGCGTAGACCTGATTTACAGGGCGGATATAATGTCCTTCTAACAGTTCGATCGCTGCATCATAGTTCTCCGCCTCCTCGAAAAGGGTGTAGATCCCAGGGCTGACCCTTGAGCGCCGGAGATGCATTTTCTGTCCTTCTGAGAGGGTGCCTCCGGCCATCTCGAGGTACCCTTTAAAGCACGCCAGCCAGTGTTTAAATATTGCAGCCGAGTTCTCCGCGTGGGGGCTGAGTTGAAGGCTATCCGGTTTGATTCGGAGATCCATCCTTCCAGCTTAAATCTAGTAGATTAAATTGATGCGCAATCAATTACACTCAAGACGAAGTGATTTCATAACTGAAGGCTTTAATCGACTAGAACTTGTTGAATGAAATGAAATGAAAATCGCTTATTGTCACAAGTAGGCTTCAATTGAAGTTACTGTGAAAAGCCCCTAGTTGCCAAATACCGGCGCCTGTTTGGGGAGGCTGGTACGGGAATTGAACCTTGCTGCTGGCCTGCCTTGGTCTGCTTTCAAAGCCAGCGATTTAGCCCTGTGCTAAACAGCCCCTAGCAGTTCCCCAGCAGCTTCGGTACAGAAAGTGAAGGCTGCTGGGACGGCACCATTTCTTATACTCCACCTGTCAGGGCGGAGCTATGTAACAACAGCCAATGGTAGACTCCTGGGTCTAACCAATGGTCATCAGCCTCTTAGGTACCGCAATACCTGGTACTACCACACCTTCATTTGCTCGTGGCCATGGAGCACAGGGACTGGGCTAACTGCCTCTGGGCCCGTGCCATATCACTCAGTGACTGTGCCACCTCTCTCTGGGGCCGGTTCAGATCAGCCAGCACCCAGGCAATGTCGACGGCGACCTCAGCCATAACCCATTGTGACTGAGCCAAGCTCTGGAGCGTCGCAGCAATGTCCAGGTGGCACTGGTACAGAGCTGTCCCTACACCACCCCCTCATCACCCCTACATCAACCCAACCCGTGATGCAACCATGCGTCATGTCTTGTGTGTTGCAGGATCACCTGGCGACGAGGCGAGCCTTTAGTATCCCGCACCCCAGACCCCAACGAGGAGAGAACAGACAGTGACACGAGCCCCCCAAACGCCAGCCTGAGACACCCCGGAGCACCAGTCCAGGTGGGACACTGACTTCCCATCACAGCTGTCTCCAACACCCTCCACCAGCCCAGAGACACTCACCTCATAGAACATAGAACATACACAGTGCAGAAGGAGGCACTGAAGGCTGTGATCAGAGGAGAGATGTGGTAGTCACCACTGTTGTATTATATTGTATATACTGCACTGCATAGGAGGGTATTACGGTAAGGCCCCTGGACTACAGGTACGGGGGTAGATCCCCGCCTGCTGGCTCCGCCCAGTAGATGGAGTATAAATGTGTGTGCTCTCTAAACTGCAGCCATTTCGGCAGCAGCTGTAGGAGGCCACACATCTCTGTGTAATAAAGCCTCGATTACTCTCTACTCTCATCTCGTCGTAATTGATAGTGCATCAATTTATTACACAGAGATTTTACAAAGATGGATTTCCGCATCAAGCTGGATCGCCTGCAGCTGCATCCTCAAGCAGACAATGGCAAAAAGGACTTTGCATATTGGCTAGCTTGCTTTGAAGCTCACATCGGGTCTGCGCCAGACCCAATCCCAGAAGCACAGAAGCTCCAGATTCTGTACACGCTGCTGAGCTCCGATGACTTTCCCCTCATCCAGGACGCGCCTACCTACGCGGAGGCCATGGCGCTACTGAAGGAGAACTACACTCAGCAGACCAACAAGATCTACGCCAGGCACCTCCTATCCACGCGGCACCAACTTCCCGGTGAGTCTGTGGAAGATTTCTGGCGTGCCCTGCTTGCCCTGGTGAGAGACTGTGATTGCCAGGCCATTTCGGCCGCTGAACATTCTAACCTGCTAATGAGGGCATAGGGTCGGCCTACATCCGCCAGCGCCTCTTAGAAGGGGCTACGCTTGACCTCGCGGCAACCAAGAAACTAGCGCTCTTGCTCACAGTCGCCTCACACAACGTACAGGTATATGCCCCCGACCGCACGGCCCACCCCTCCTGGGCATCGTCGACCCCGCCAGCGGCCACTCCATCGTGGACGACATCAGTGACCGCCCCCAGCCAACCCCACTCCTGCGCCAATCGGCAGCCAACCAACCCTGGGGGACCCAAGTGCTACTTCTGCGGATGGACAAAACACCCCCGGCAGCGTTGCCCGGCGCGGAGCGCGCTCTGCAAGGCCTGCGGCAAGAAAGGACATTTCGCTGCAGTGTGCCAGGCCCGCTCAATCGCCACTATTGGCCCTGCACCCCCCGCGTGCGGCCAGTGGGCGCCGCCATGTTCCTCGCCTCAGACCACGTGCAGTCCGTGGGCTCCGCCATCTTGCTTGCCCCTCAACCAATGGGCGGAGCCATCTTGCCTGCCCCAGGACACGTGCGGCTCGAGGGCGCCGCCATCTTCCCCGCCTCAGGACCCCTGCCCGTCGGGCACCTCATTGGGCCACTCATCGCCTGCAACCGCCGACGGCCAGCCGCGTCTCGCCTCCGTCATGATCGACCAGTCCCGACCGCACAACCTCGCGACCGCGTCTACAAAGGTGAAGGTCGACAGGCATGGGATATCCTGCCTTCTAGACTACGGGAGCACTGACAGTTTCATCCACCCCGATACGGTAAGGCGCTGCTCCCTCGAGGTACACCCCACTAACCAAAGAATCTCCCTAGCCTCCGGGTCCCACTCCGTGGCGATCCGGGGGTACTGCATCGCCACCCTCACCATCCAGGGCGTAGAGTTCAGCGGCTTCCGGCTCTACGTCCTCCACAACCTCTGCGCTGCCTTGCTACTCGGCCTGGACTTCCAGTGCAACCTCCAGAGCCTAACCCTGAAATTTGGCTGGCCCCTATCACCCCTTACTGTATGCGGCCTCACGGCCCTTAAGGTCGATCCGCCTTCTCGGTTTGCAAACTTCACCCCGGATTGCAAACCTGTCGCCACTTGCAGCAGACAGTACAGCGCCCAGGACAGGACCTTCATCAGGTCTGAGGTCCAGCGGCTGCTGCGGGAAGGTATCATCAAGGCCAGCAACAGCCCCTGGAGAGCCCAAGTGGCAGTGGTGAAAACGGGGGAGAAAAACAGGATGGTCGTTGACTACAGTCAGACCATCAATCGGTACATGCAGCTCGACGCGTACCCCCTCCCACGCATATCTGATATGGTCAATCAGATTGCACAGTACCGGATCTTCTCGACAGTGGACCTGAAATCTGCCTACCACCAGCTCCCCATTCTCAAGGCGGACCGCCCATACACCACGTTTGAAGTGGACGGCCGTCTTTACCATTTCCTTAGGGTTCCCTTCAGCGTCACTAACGGGGTCTCGGTCTTCCAACGGGAGATGGACCGAATGGTTGACCGGTATGGACGGCGGCCCACTTTCCCGTACCTGGATAATGTTACCGTCTGCGGCCACGACCAGCAGGACCACGACGCTAACCTTTCCAAATTTCTCCACACCGCCAAACTCCTCAACCTAACCTACAACAAGGAGAAGTGTGTGTTCAGCATGAACCGAGAAGCCATCCTCGATCAATAACTCCAGAAGCGAGATTGGAGACAATTGAAGGCTTTATTACACTAGATGTTTCCACCAGCAGCGCAGGTACAGAAGGCAGTTGCTGGGGAGACACGGGCTCTTATTATCATAGAATTTACAGTGCAGAAGGAGGCCATTCGGCCCATCGAGTCTGCACCGGCTCTTGGAAAGAGCACTCTACCCAAGGTCAACACCTCCACCCTATCCCCATAACCCAGTAACCCCACCCAACACTAAGGGCAATTTTGGACACTAAGGGCAATTTATCATGGCCAATCCACCTAACCTTCACATCTTTGGACTGTGGGAGGAAACCGGAGCACCCGGAGGAAACCCACGCACACACGGGGAGGATGTGCAGAATCCGCACAGACAGTGACCCAAGCCGGAATCGAACCTGGGACCCTGGAGCTGTGAAGCAATTGTGCTATCCACAAGGCTACCGTGCTGCCCCACTCTGCCTTACTCTGCCTTACAGATAGCCAGAGACTGGACACAGATCCACAAGTGGAACCTGACCAGCCTGGTGGAGGAAGTAAGAAAAGACCTTCAACAGTGGGGCTCACTCCCACTCTCCCTGGTGGGAAGAGAGCAGACGATCAAGATGAATGTACTGCCAAGGTTCCTCTTCCTGTTTAGATCCATCCTGATCTTCATCCCCAAGGCCTTTTTACAAAACGTAGACAGTCTAATCATGGCGTTTGTGTGTGTGTGGGGGCGGGGGGGGGGGAAGAACCCGAGAATTCCCAAACCGACACTGCAAAGAAGGAAAATCAAAGGGGGCCTGGCTCTTCCGAACCTACAATACTCCCACTTGGCAGCAACGGCAAAAAGAGTGAGGGGATGGGTACAAGAAGCCGGCACAGATTGGGTACAAATGGAGGCAACATCCTGTCAAGGAACAACCCTCCGGGCCCTGGCCACAGCAGCACTCCCATCCTCCTCAACAAAGTACACAACAAGCCCAGTGGTAGCAGCCACACTGAGAACGTGGACCCAGTTGAGACAGCACTTCGGGATAACGAAAATGTCCCTTATGGCCCCAATCTGCGGCAATCACATATTCCCCCCAGCCATGCTAGATACCACTTCAAAAGATGGAGGTGGGACGGGGCACACTGACGGTCGGGGACTTCTACGTAGGGCACAGACTGGCGACACTGGACGAACTGACGAGGAAGTGGAAAATAGCAAGAGGATAGGAATTGAGACACCTCCAAATAAAGCACTTCCTCCACAATGAGACAGTAGGGTACCCCGGGGCCCCAGAAAGCACATTTCTAGAGGACCTGATAGGCACAAGCAGCGAGGACATAAAACATTACAGCGCAGTACAGCCCCTTCGGCCCATTATCGTCCATATGTCTATCCAATGACCATTTGAATGCCCTTAGTGTTGGCGAGTCCACTACTGTTGCTGGCAGGGCATTCCACACCCTTACTACTCTCGAGTAAAGAACCTACCTCTGACATCTGTCCTATATCTATCTCCCCTCAATTTAAAGCTATGTCCCCGCGTGCTAGACATCACCATCCGAGGAAAAAGGCTCTCACTGTCCACCCTATCCAATCCTCTGACCATCTTGTATACCTCAATTAAGTCACCTCTTAACCTTCTTCTCTCTAACAAAAACAGCCTCAAGTCCCTCAGCCTTTCCTCATAAGATCTTCCCTCCATACCAGGCAACATTCTGGTAAATCTCCTCTGCACCCTTTCCAATGCTTCCACATCCTTCCTAAAATGCGGCGACCAGAATTGCACGCAATACTCCAAATGCGGCCGCACCAGAGTTTTGTACAGCTGCAACATGACATCATGGCTCTGAAACTCAATCCCTCTACCAATAAAAGCTAACACACCATACGCCTTCTTAACAACCCTCTCAACCTGGGTGGCAAATTTCAGGGATCTATGTACATGGACACCGAGATCTCTCTGTTCATCCACACTGCCAAGAATCTTACCATTAGCCCAGTACTCTGTCTTCCTGTTATTCCTTCCAAAATGAATCACCTCACACTTTTCTGCATTAAACTCCATTTGCCACTTCTCAGCCCAGCGCTGCAGCTTATTATCTATGTCCCTCTGTAACTTGTAACATCCTTCCGCACTGTCCACAACTCCACCGACTTTAGTGTCATCTGCAAATTTACTCACCCATCCTTCTACGCCCTCCTCCAGGTCATTTATAAAAATGACAAACAGCAGTGACCCCAAAACAGATCCTTGTGGTACACCACTAGTAACTGGACTCCAGTCTGAACATTTCCCATCAACCACCACCCTTTGTCTTCTTCCAGCTAGCCAATTTCTGATCCAAACTGCTAAATCACCCTGAATCCCATACCTCCGTATTTTCTGCAGTAGCCTACCGTGGGGAACCTTATCAAATGCTTTACTGAAATCCATATACACCACATCAACTACTTTACCCTCATCCACCTGTTTGGTCACCTTCTCAAAGAACTCAATAAGGTTTGTGAGGCACGACCTACCCTTCACAAAACCGTGTTGACTATCTCTAATTAAATTATTCCTTTCCAGATGATTATACATCCTATCTCTTATAAACCTTTCCAAGATTTTGCCCACAACAGAAGTAAGGCTCACTGGTCTATAGTTATCGGGGTTGTCTCTACTTCCCTTCTTGAACAAGGGGACAACATTTGCTGTCCTCCAGTCTTCCGGCACTATTCCTGTAAACAAAGATGACTTAAAGATCAAAGCCAAAGGCCCAGCAATCTCCTCCCTAGCTTCCCAGAGAATCCTAGGATAAATCCCATCCGGCCCAGGGGACATATCTATTTTCACACTATCCAGAATTGCTAACACCTCCTCCTTATGAACCTCAAGCCCTTCTAGTCTAGTAGCCTGAATCTCAGTATTCTCCTCGACAACATTGTCTTTGTCCTGGGTGAATACGGACGAAAAATATTCATTTAGCACCTCTCCTATCTCCTCGGACTCCAAGCACAACTTCCCACTACTGTCCTTGACTGGCCCTACTCTTAGAAGGGGGGCTATGTGGGAAAATATACGGACAGCTACTGGACAGAGCCCGAACACCACTGGATGGGACCAGACAAAAATGGGAGGACGAACTGGGGGCAGAGGTAGGATGGGGACTCTGGAGCGAAGCACTGAGCAGGGCTAACTCCACCTCCTCCTGCGCAAGGCTAAGCCTAATGCAGCTCAAAGTGGTGCACAGAACGCACCTGACCAGAACCCGAATGAGCAGGTTCTTCCCGGAGGTGGAGGACAAATGTGAGAGTTGTCAGAGGGGCCTGGCCAACCATACCCACATGTTTTGGGCTTGCCCCAAGCTTGCTGGGTTCTGGACAGCATTCTCCGAGGCAATGTCCAAGGTTGTGGGGCTGAGGGCGAAGCCATGCCCAATAGTGGCAATCTTCAGGGTATCGGAGCAGCCAGACCTACACATGGGGAAAGGCGCTTACCTAAATCGCACGCCAGAGAATCCTGCTCGGCTGGCGATCGGCAGCACCACCCAAAGCTGCAGACTGGCTCGCTGACTTCTTGGAATTTCTCCGCCTGGAGAAGGTTAAGTACGCCGTCAGAGGAAGGCTTCCTGGATGCTTGGGGGTAGTTCGTCAGCCTGTTCCAAAACATGTTCGAGGCCAGCAACGAGGAGTAAGCCAGGGGGGAAAAAAAAAGATGAAGAACCAAAGGACTGCACAACCCGGGAAGGCAGGGGGGTGGGGGGAGAGAAAAATGGGGAAACCATAAGAGAAGAGGAAGGGTGCTGAAACCAATGTGGGGAGGGGGGCGGGGAGCAGGAAGGGGAGATATCATAGACCGATCCAGAGGGCAGCAAAATGTACGTCCAGTTAGTCAAATGAAGGACAAAACAAACCTCTCTAAAATAAGCAAATTAGGGCGGTCAAGAAGAATGTAATGTATATAAGCAACAACGGTTTATAAATATGAGAAAAGCCAATAAAAAGATTTTCAAAAAAACCAGAATCATTTCAATATCCAAGTATTTGTGTATTAAAACGGTCTAATGCAAATAATATAAACCAGATAAAGGCAATGGGCAATTTATAATGTGACAATTGAGGTAGATAAATACCTGAAGTCCGGATGCAAAAGCTTTTTAATCATTTACAGACAAGACAAATCATTTGAGGAATCCCGGGAGTAGCCCTCAGCAGGAGTTGATGGTATAGGGCACAATACCAGTATACCAACAATGGGTTTGAATGTAGCTGTCAGAATACAGCAGCACATCATCCATGATGCCATTGGTTTGCCTCCCAATATTCTTCCCAACATAGCTTTCCTGTGACGGACATCTTAGGCATGTAAAATGGACTTGAGGGGGGAAGGTGCAAACTCCACACGGACTGTGACCCAGAACCGGGATCGAACCTGGGACCTCGGCGCCGTGAGGTAGCAATGTTAACCACTGTGCCACCATTCTGCTCACCCACCGGCCATTTTTGCAGAGGTGGGTGGGGGTGTTGGTGGCAGGGGTACCCGCCCACATGGGGAGGGTGGTTGACATGACTGATTAAGAGCCTGTTAGTGTAGGTGCCTGGAGACAGACCACCGGCTGGCAGAAGTCAGGGGGCGCAATGCTCCAGGCAAACCCTGAGGCGAGGGAAGCCTGTAAGGATGCAGGTGCAGCAACAGGCTGCCTTGTAGAAGGGCTCCCACCTGTCAAGCACCCACTTTATGATAGGCTAGCTGCAAGATCCATTTTCAATTGAAGTTTAGAAATTGATAAGAGGGTGCCTCCATCTTGAAGTGCACTCTCTCTTACTTACCCTCATTTTCCATTTCATGCTGGAAGGTCTCAGATTGTCCCTCCAACTTCAAGAGCCCACGAGAGGCCATCCTTAATTGGATAGCATGCACATCTTCAAGTTAATTAAGGGAGTGCTGCCATGAAAATCACAATGATTGGACGTTCATCCCTCAAGGGCCTTGTTCAGCATCTAGAAACTGTTCCCCGAGTGAAAAGCCTGCCCCACATTGCTCATAGATTGCAAAATATCTTGAAGTAATTATGTGAGGGGGGATTCTACAGTCAGCAGTGAAGAAACATACTCACTGCTGCCCTTAAAGAAAGCTGCTCTCAAAGATCTAGCAACCTCTATGTCAAGGATTGCCCCTTTCTCAAGTAGCCGTCGTACTCCCACAGACAGCAAACAAAAGCACTGATTTTACCATCACTTTAGTCTTACATTTTCAGATAGCAAAATAAATGGTTTACACAATTGATGCCAGATGAATATCTGTGGGAATTAATGGCCCTTTGCAAACTCAGCAGGGCATTCAAATTTGGGAGCCGTTGCTTTGCACCAGAAATAAAAGTCCGCGATTTGAAAAACAGACACAAGGTAGTCAATGGCTTGACCAAGGATCTTTTCTGAACTGCGACTATGGCCCAACATCTGCTGCCTACTGGCCTTATGCCTACAAGTGCCACTTACTGCATCGTCAACAATTTGATATCAAGTGCAAGGCATCATGAGAAAGTCAAGAGTTATTAAAAATCAGAATAACCTCAAGTCCTTCAGACTGAGCGAGTTGTGAGTCAATGGCATGATAATGGCATTTAAAGATTGATTTCAAATTACTTAATAGCTTTGCAACCCATGAGTACATTAGCTCATTTATTCTTATGCCGAAATGTTCATGACTGGAGAGCTACAGCATTTGTTCTGTAAAATAGACCTAATTCTTGAAGTGACCATCTTGCAAGTCTTTTCAGAATTCTCCAGAAAATGAAGACGACGGAGACAAGGAAACACATCGCCATCTCTCTTCTGTTATATTTTACAATATTCACTCCATCTCCAGTCCAACAATTCATACTCAAAATGGCAACATTAGCATGGGTTGTGCAATTTTAGTCCAATGTTTTGTAACAAGTTTAGCAATGCCACAGCATTGAATTTTGCTTAAAGTCTGTCCCAAAATGGGAATTGTAAGGGTAAAAGTGCCTTACTATTGAAGTACTTAATTACCCCCATTAGATGTTACATTCTGTACTTTTTCTGTCTCTGTTAATGGAGACATTTGCTGGCTGAACATTTCCAGTCTTCTGAGGCAGACCTTCGGAACTGAGGATGACTTCCTACCATTCCAGTTTGACGGGTTCGGAGATGGCTGATATGTCCAGACTGCCACACAAGGCCAGTGGTGCTTGAAGGGTTGGGTAGATGGGTTGTTTGGAGATTTCTGTGCTCCCTCCAACACCTTGACTTCATCTTTGCAAGTTCCTGACACTCTTTCGATGCCTCCTAAACCTACTTGTTTTGTCCTTCAAATGAGATTTTTAACCAAGCTCCTACATGCATCCCCCCCCCCCCCCAACTCCCGGTCTGTATTGCCAACTCAAAGACCCCACAGCACTATTCAAATTAGACAAGTGTTATGAATCAAGGTAACACCATTGGCTGGCGTAATGTCCCGTGTTACTCAATGACATTGTCGGAGCATTTCGCGACTTTTGTGGAGTTCACCATTGTATCCTGTTTCAGCAAAGTCTTGTAAATAAAGCGCTTGCACTGTGTTACACAAACTCAACATGTGCCACCTCTGATTCTTTCCCTTTGTGGCTACGACAAAGAACATAACCAAAAAGAAACTGCTGACAAGATCTGGGCCGTGAACAAAGAACATGAGAAAAACAACTTTCGACGACGATTTTCTGAGGCAGAACGGATCATCGATGAAGGTTGAGGCCCAGACACCATCGGGAGAAATATCGGCAACTTCCAAGGCAAAATCATCGTTGTGGCAAGTAAAAACAACTCTCAAATAAATATTTAGACACCGCACAGATTGTAGCTTAGCGTCGGCAAATCATTCGGTTGATCTTGGATACCTCATCGACCAAGACAGGCTGTACAAAGAACCTAAGAAGATGTCGGAGATCCTGGATGGTCCACGACCTCAGAACGCAACGCAGTTAAGGTCGTTTCTAGCATTATTAAATATGAAAAGTTTATACCACACTTAGCAACGACTTTACACACGTTTCTTTGTAACAAACAAGCTTGGCTCTGGACAAAGGATTGTGAGGATTTGTACCAAAATGTCAAAGTAAATTTTAGGAATCGGAGTTATTGGTTCATTATAACCCAAAACTGAAGCTGCAACTTGCTTGCGATGCATCATCCTATGGGGTTGGGTCATGGGGAAGGTGTTGCACATGATTCAAAAAAGCACTCTAACTCAAGAGCACAGTAAGAATCCACTCCTTAAACTATTCACAATGCCATTTTTGCTCATGTATTTGCTTTGTTTGGCCCTTGTTCTACTCTGTAACCAGTCACCCTTTGGCAATGTACTTTGTAGATTATTCTTTTTGTCCACTGTGTACAAACTGTATTGTTGCTAACTTTTGGTTGGTCCAATTGGCTCTGTTTTATAACCTTTGCTCTCGCGTCGCCAGGTAGTTTTAGGATACCGCCACGACGTTCAAGTTCAAGTAATGATCAATAGCTCAACACACCAATTAGTAAGATTCAAATCAAAGCACATTTATTATACACAGTAATCGCTACTCATGCATAAATTCTACTTCTCAGCTATTTCTACAACTAACAGGCCTATACTTAGCTTCGGACTGGCCCACCAGGTATGGGGTACAAATGGGGCGAGATTCTCCGCTCCCCCGCCGGTTGGGAGAATCGCCTGGGTCGCCAAGTTTTCCCGCGACGCCGGTCCGACGCCCTCCCGCGATTCTCCCAAGCAGCGAGAACGGCTCCCTCGAGTTCCGCGTGGTGCAGGCCGGAGAATCGCCCGAGACACCCAAAATGGCGATTCTCCGGCACCCTTGCTATTCTCAGGCCCGGATGGGCCGAGCGGCCAGCCCAAAACGGTGGGTTCCCCCCAGCGCCGTCTACACCTGGTCGCTGCCGGCGGGAAAAGCGCGGGAACGCTGGGGGGGGGGGGCCTGCATGGGGGAGGGGGGGATCCTGCACCGGGAGGGGCCTCAAATGGGGTGTCGCCCGCGATCGGTGCCCTGAATCGGTCGGGATAGGGGCCGTTTTACGCCGTCGTGAACGTCGACGGTATTCACGACGGCATGGGCACTTCGGCGCGGGAGCAGAGAATCCCGCCCACGGCCTTTCGTTCGGGTTCAGAGTCTGTGGGATTCGAAGTTGGTATGGACTGGTAGCTAGGAGCGCCTATCTCGTAGCGAGCATTGACTTAAAATTTACTGGATCTTGGCGGCAGCTGAACTGGTCACTGTCAAGGGTTGGTTCGCGTTGCTGAGTGACCCGGTCAAGAAGAACAATTTGAACTTGGGGGCTTAACTTTATAGTCCCCAGGGGCTTCCCGCCTTTTGGGGCGGACCCTGTACCTGGTTCCAAGTGATTGGACTTTGTTCCAATCGCTTGGTTCGATTTCTCCAATACTGGAGCGGTTCCCTGATCGATGGGCGGTCTTGAGGTGTCCGTTAACCTCTTTTGTGTTGGCTCCTGCTGGCGCCGAGGAGTCTGGCTTGGCCTCGTTTATCCCAAATGTTTTGATTGTTCCCGGGGATCGCTCATTAGTATGTAGATGGCTGCTACATTATTATGCAGATTGCTGCTTGTATCGATGCTGCCTGGGTTTTTGCAGAGTTTAATACACAGTAAACTTGCACCTGCTAGTTTCTGCCTCTGTTGGCTGAATTTCCCTGCAGCCTTTGCTGTTCTCCATTTTACGTCGGGAGTTGGCCAACCCAGGTGGCTATACTCCCTCCTTGTGATCCTAATGTGAAGCGTGAAGGATCACATAACTGCGTTGTTTTTCATTCGCTGACCCGGCGAGCACTCTTCTATGGCCTCTACACTGACCATAACTATGCAAAAAAACTTTAACTGACAATTCTGAGGGGCGCTATGTCAAACAGGGACATGCATTACAAAACAAGAAAATCGGTACCTCTAACTATCCTTAATAAACTACACTCACTCAAACATTTCATCACACTAACTTCCTAAAGAATACACACAAAATCATAGCAGTTTTATACACATTTTTCTGGCTTGGCAGTCAAGCTCAGGATTGTACAATCGCTCATAAAACATGTCTTTATTCACAACAAAAAACGCAAACGAATGCTCTTTATTATAGATCGCGGGGGTCGGGGGTCTGGTCATATCCGAAAATAGGGGATCTTATCCTATATACCGGGGTGCGCGCGCGGTAGGCTCTCCTTCTCCATTTTCTCA
This sequence comes from Scyliorhinus torazame, assembly GCF_047496885.1. Lineage (NCBI taxonomy): Eukaryota > Metazoa > Chordata > Chondrichthyes > Carcharhiniformes > Scyliorhinidae > Scyliorhinus > Scyliorhinus torazame. The sequence continues at coordinate 64,703,581 of NC_092707.1, forward strand.
GACGAATAGTCTGCACGATGCTGCAGAGTATCGCAAATACTAATAGGGATTCTATCAAGTAGGACAGGGAGTACCAGGTTATAAACCTGTGACACCAAGATGGTGTGGTGTCGCTTGTGACTGGGCTCTGGGTACTGTGGGGAAGTGAATCATTAACGGCTGCGGGGGTTGAGATCAGGGGGTTCGCATTCGCGTGCAACCAAATGTCCATTATGGTGATGAGCCACGCGGAGGATGTCCTCATGGTTCTTCTTCTTTCACTTCTCTTCTCTGGTCCTGGAGTTCTGTGGGATCAAGCATAGTGTCTGTTACTATCCTGGTTTAATATCTCGTATGATAGCCTGTCTGTCCTTTAGTGCCAATTACTCCTTTATAATTGGTCACTATGTGTGACTCCCTCATTTTTTTTCCCCAAAAAACCGAATTTCAGGACAAGACACACTTACAAATACTAAAGCAGTGCGAGCCGACTCGTAGACTGTGCGATTTACCATCCAAATGTTTGAGGATGTAAATAGCAGAGGGTTGGCAACCTAAAGGTTACCTGAAAACAAAACAAAACTTTTTGAACGAAACTTGCCGAAATGAGGTGCGTATGGGCCGCGACGGGTAAGAGTCCCTGGGTAGGACGGCGACCAATGCCGTGTGTGTCCTACCCGAGCGTAGCTGACCAGAGGGGGGGTTCCCAGGCAGGGCGGGTCCCAATGCCGTTTCTCCACTGCTTGAGCAACCGACAAGAACGGGCAAGAAATGTAGTCATCGTGGGGGGTTGCCGTATTGGTTCTTCCTTCAAACCAGAAGGGCAGTTCCGAACGGGGGTCTGTGTTTCAGTCGACAGACGAGTTCCTCTGAACTGGTGTCTGGGACAGTAACAAGTCTCTGTGGACAAACTAGTTCCGCTGAACTAGCGTCTGGCCAAACTAGTTTCTCTGAGTGCCAGTGGGCGTCAGAAGGGTGGTGTCGTGGGGCCGTGGAAAAAAAATTCCGGTCTAACATACAACATTTAACAGTACAAGTACAAACAACATCAAACATGCTGCAGGTCCCATCAGAAAGGACACAGTTTTCTCCCAAGCAGTTCCTTTTAAAACATCATCTAGACACCTCAGTTATCGGTTGCGAACAGGGTCGCAAAGGCGTTCTCGTTTTGGGAGTCAGACTCCAAGTCGTCATCTTCTCCCGGATGCCAAACTCTCGAGTGTATCAGGACTGATAGGGCTGCATGGTGTGATTTGGGATCGCTCTCGTCATTCCGGACGAGTCTGTACGAATTATCTCGGTGCCAAAAGGTGGTGTCTAGTTCTGTGGGGACGAAATCGGGGTCGTCATTGTAGGTCGGTTAGGAAAGTGATTGTGAAGGGATCACTCGAATTGTGGTCAGATTCGCTGGGTGTGGGTCCTGTTGCATGGGAATAGTAGGGAGGCGTGCTGTGGCTATTGTCTGAGTCACAGTCGCTGTCGCTGCTGCTGCAGTCTGTGGGCGTTCCGGGGCGGAGTCTATCATTCGGGGGTGGAGTTGGGGTTGAGTCCGTGGCTGGGCTGGACATGTTGGGGGAGGGTAGGGTTACGTTGGCTGTGGGCGGGGTGTGGTCTGCTGCGTCGAGCATGACGTGGTGTGCGTGGTTAGACTGTGTTCCATATGCCTTAAGCTGGTTGATATGGAACCACGCAGCCTTTCCATTGGGGTACTTTATTTTGTAGATGGAAGGGCTTACTTTGTCCGCAATGGAGTACGGACCCGAGTACTTTGGTGACAGGAATGTGCTGGGGTTGTATACGGAGAGCATGACTTGCTGTCCGACACTGAACTCAGTCGCATGCACTGTCTTATCGAAACAGGCCTTGCTCTGTTTCTTTCTTGTGCCCAATTTCACTGCGGCTGCTAGCTGAGCCGTTTAAACATTCGCCACTAATTGTTCTACTGCTTTCTTGTGTGTGAGGGCCGTCACTTTGGGGCTGGTCAAATCTTATCCTAATAAAAATTCTGTGCTTTTCATGGGGCGTCCAGTCATGAAAGTGTGTGGGGTGTAACCTGTGGAAGTTGAAACTATATTTTGCAGAAACATCGGCGCAAAAGGGAGGACTGAGTCCCAAGTGGTGTTGTTTTGCTGGACCATTTTTCTGAGGGTGGATTTTAGGGTCCGATTCATGCGCTCCACGATACTACTCGACTGGGGGTGGTATGCAATGTGGAATTTCTGGGTAATGCCAAATATCGTGAGGACGTTCTTCATGACACGTCCCGTAAAATGGGAACCTTGGTCGGATTCAATGCTGCGGGGGAGTCCCCATCTCGTAAAGATGTGGTGGGTTAGGATCTTGGCTGTGGTCTTTGCAGTGTTCGTTCTGGATGGGAATGCTTCCACCCATTTTGTAAACGTGTCTATCACCACGAGTACATATTTATAACCATTCCTGCAAGAGGGCAATGGTCCAATATAATCAATCTGGAGGTTAGTCCAGGGGCCATTAACGGGTCGGGTGTGACTGAGCTGAGCCTTTTTGGCGCATCTGTCCGGGTTGTTCTGGGCACAGATAAGGCAATTCTCAATGTGGTGATTTTCATTGTCTTTTAAACTCGGCCACCAACAGAGCAGCCTGAGGTGGGCTGTAGTGGGATCGATTCCCTAATGTCCATGACTGTCATGGAATAAACAAATCAGTTGATTCCTGTCCTGTTCAGGAACCACATAAAGGGTGTCTTTTAACACCACACCGTCATGTGTGGTCAGAGCATTTCTAAATCTCTCGTAAGGTGCTGGATAGTTTCCTTTAAAATCTCCCTGAGATTGCTGTCCTGCTTCTGGGCCTGCACTAAATCCTCGATATTAGGCTGCGAGACCTGAACTGCATTCACTGGTGCGCTTTCGGGGGGTGTCCAAAAATATCCGTGCCTGGAACCTGCTTTAGCCAATGCGTCGGCTTTTACATTTCCAGGGGGGGAGGAACGATGGTGACTTCGAACTTTGACTATTCCAAAAGTCCTGTTTTGTGCTCGCTCTAAAATGTGATGGAGTAATGGGGCTGAGGGGAGAGGTTTTCTGTCTGCAGAAACAAATCCTCTTGCTTTCCACAGGGGTAGGAATTCCGTAAGGCTGTTGCAGACATAGAGGCTGTCTGAGTATATGTCTGCTGGGCTGGGGAAGGAATCTGGGTGTTCCACTATGTATGCGATGGCCTCAGGTTCTGCCGCCTGCGCGCCTAAGTGTCCTGGAAGTTTTATTGGTATTTCTTCTAGGGCGCGTCCTCGACGTAAATGCCGCATCCTGTTATGCGCTTCCTTTCCTTTCTAATATTGTGGAAGATCCATCCACATATATCCTTATGGGTTCGCACGTGTTGTGTGCTTGGGGCTCTGGGTTGAACTATCTATCCTTCTGGGGGGTGTTTTTGCAATAAAGTGGCCTGTGTGGTGGCGTGGAGAGATAATTTCACATTCATGGGGGTTTCCGGGGTACTGTAGGTTATCAGCTAAAAAAGTGTGGGTCTTTGTACTTTTAACAGTGTTGTCCCGTCCCTGCAAAAGAAGGGTCCATCTGGCTGCTCTAATCTGACTGACTGTACCGTCCTTAAGTCGTCCATCCAGTAAAAGCTGGGTGGGGGTGTGTTCTGTGAGGATTGTGATGGGGTTTAGTCCGGTTATGCCCAAAAAACTGCGAGCAGGTGCCTTTCACAGGTTGAAAATCCCTGCTCCACAGCATCTAAAACCCTGAAGGCATAAGCCACGGGCCTTAACTGTTCGTGCCGTTCCTGGAGGAGCACGGCCGAAAGGGTGCGGTCCGTGCTTGCTACCTCTATCGCATAGGGGGAAAGCGGGTCTGGAACTTGTAGTGCGGGGGCTGCTATGAGTGCTTGTTTCAAAGAGTCCTCAGCATCCGTATGCTGCGGAAGCCATTCCCAGGGGGCTCCTTTCTTTAGGAGGTCTGAGAGGGGTCCTGCCTTGCTGGCGAAACCGTCAATGTGGTTTCGGCAGTAGCCAACCAGTCCTAAAAATGACCGGAGGGCTGAAACGTTCTGGGGAAGGGGCAATTTGGCAGTCGAGTCAATCCTTTTATGCTTGATCTCGCGTTTACCGTGCGTGATAATTGTTCCCAAATATATCGCCTTGTCTTCCAAAATCTGGGCCTTTTTGGGGTTAACTTTACATCCAATTGCTTGTAGGAGTTCCAGGAGTTCGGACAGAAGCTCGATGTGCTCTTCCTTGGTGTCTGTCTGCAGTAGTAGGTCGTCTACGTACTGGACCAGACATTCAGGGCGAGAAAATTTGGCTAAACTATTTGCCAACTGTCGGTGGAAAATGGAGGGGAGTTGTGGAATCCTTGTGGAAGGCATGTCCACGTGTACTGTTGGTTTTTAAAGGTGAAGGCAAATTTGTACTGGCACGCCTTTGCCAATGGAATGGACCAGAATCCATTACTGATATCCAAAACCGTAAAGTATCGGGAATTGAGTCCCTGCTTGAGCATGGTCTCGGGACTTGTTGCTACTATGGGGGCTACTGCGGGGGTGATTTTATTGAGTTCCCGGTAATCGATGGTCAGTCGCCATGATCCATCGGGCTTTCTCACTGGCCAAATTGGGGCATTATTAGTGGTGGCTACTGATCTAAGTACGCCCTGCTCTAATAAGCTGTCGATAACTTTTGCGATTTCTCCCTCTGCCTCTTGGGGAAATCCATATTGCTTTTGGGGTCTCGGGTCAGGTCCTGTGATTTGTACTGAACCAGTCATCCAGCCACAGTCGTGTTTGTGGGTCGCGAATGCTGTCCTGTTCTTTTGTAAAACTGCCCCAACCTGCTTGTCCGTGCTAATTGTCATCGGGTTAAACCAAAATTCGCCTACTGCGCTAATCTTGTTGGCGTATTCACCTATTGCGAGCGTTGCGGGGGCTCTTGCAGATTTTGCCATTTTACAGACACATTGGTTGACTGGATCAAAGGATAGATTGTGGGAGTTAATAAAGTCTATGCCTAAAATGTGTTCTGCTGTGTGGGGCAGATTGACTAAAACTATGGGGTGCTTGGTGGTGATGTTGCCGATTTGAATGGGTACAGGGGCTGTGATGTGTCCCTGCTGTGAGTGGCCTGTAAAGCCGCTGAGGGTGATAGTGGCTGTAGTGGGCCACGTGTCCTTTTGAAACATGGTGGAGGAATTTACTGTGGTGCGGGACCCTCCTGTGTCCCAGAGAAAATCGATGGGCTGTCCCCGTATCTTTGCTGCAACTACCGGTAGGCCGGACCTATCCCAAAGGGTGTCGCAGACCCAAGTGGGGGAGCCCGAACACCGTCAGTTTGTTCCGTTCAAGTCCGTCTGATCTGAACGGGTGCTCACACTATGTATGGGCTCTATCTTATTCTTATTCAAGGTGCCTGACTGCTGGGCTCTCTGTTGCTTTTGTGGGGCATTGCACTCTCGTGCGAAATGTCCCAACTGTCCACAGTTGTAACACTACTGTGACTTTTGTGGGGGGCTGTTCTTGCTTTCATTTACCCATGCGGGGTTCTGGTGTGCCTTAACTGCTTGTGTGTCTGCTTCTGCCTGCTGTTCTTCGGGATTTTTAACTGCGGGTTTGTTTTGTACAGACTGCTCCCAGGCGTGGGACAATCTTTTTACGACCCATTTCTCAATATGAGCCTCCTCTGAGGGATCATAATTCGCACAAGCTTTTTGTCCTGTTTCTGTGGCATGGGAGATAAGGGTGCGGGTCCGTTTGGCCATGTTGTCTGGGGACAAATGGGCGCGGTCTAAGTCTCCGCAAACTGCTGCAAAATGGATCCACAGGCGTCCAGCAAACGGTGTGGGGTGCTCGGTTTTCTTTTGCCTGCACTTATTGAGGCCATCTACGGGGTCACCCCGGTTAAAACCGATTGCGTCTAGGACCGCAGTATGCATTTCTGCAAGGGTGCTTCCTCCTACATTCTGTGGGTCGGGAAGGGCTGCTACGACATAAGGGTCTAAACTCAAAACTGTGAGCTTTACATGCTCTCGCTCATCCAGGCCGTACATGGTCGCCTGCTGCTTTACTCTGGCAAAGAAGTGGTGGGGGTCTGAGGTGGGGAGGAACGGTGTGATTTTCTCGCACGCGTCCCGTAATTGGGTCACTGTTAAGGGGGTGGTGTACAGAAATTCCGTGTCGTCCGATGTGGCTTTGCGGTGGGTGGTGACTGGGTTCATTGGAGCCTGAACTATCTGCTCTGTGGGGGGTTGGGGCGCTTTTCTCTTTTGGGGCTTTCCCTGCGCACATGTTCCCTGAACATATCTCTGCGCTGTCTCATTTAACTCTTCCCAGTCAGGGCCATCTTCCTCATCTAATTTTGCTCCAAAGGTTTCCTGGAATCCTTTTTGAACTGAAAGCAGAGATTGCAGTTCTGCAATCTGCTTCCGGCACTTTGCGTGGTCTAGTGAGCTTTGTCTGTGCTCCGTGGTGGTAGTATGGAGTGCTCTTAACGCTGCCTTCAGGTCACTACACTGCCTCTGCAATGCCTCTACCTGCTTCTCTGTTTCTTCTCGTAGCAGGACTGCACGTTGCGTGTCCTGATAGGCCTTTTCGTACTGGGACTGGAAGCTGCTTAAGTGCGCCAGACAAGACTGGTTTCCCCGCTTGGCATCATCCACCTCTCCGTCTTTTGCTGCCAACTTCCTCCTTAACTCTACGTTCTCTCTTTCTACCTCATTGACATCGAACTTGCTGATTCGATGTATGCCTTCTATCTCTTTCCGGAGCGTCCTAACGAACTCCTCTGTGCCTCACAATTGTGCCAAGCAGGACATGATTGCCATTGGTTTGCGAGCTTTTCCTAAGCTCTTCTTGTGAATCTCGCTCAGGTTCTCCCACCAAGTATGTCCTATCCTCCCGGGACCCGTTTCCTCATTGTTGCAGCATTCGCTCCAAAGGGGCCATCCTTTCCCTTTGAGGTACTTCCTGATTTCTCCTTCCCAAACGGGACATTGTCCTACTCTGCTGCTGCTGGTCGCTGCAACCACAAATTCTTCTGGGTTCATAAGGCATTGCATTGCCTGTTTTGCCACCTTTCCTATCTGAATGCTTTCTTAAATTTGGAACGAGGGGTATTAAGGCAGTGCTGTAATTACGGGTATGGCTTTCGCTATTTTTCGAAATACAAACTCCCGACAGTTTTGTCGCAACAAAAAATCTATCAGTTTACCTTATAGCCCTGTTAGTTACGCATGCATTTAACACACTTCCGAATTATGAGGATTGATCAGAACTGCTTGAACGCTTGTGGTTCTCTGTTCCCAATTGGATCTCTAATTCAAATTTTTGGGTTCTCCCGGAGTGGTGAAGCCACTTCTAGATCGGGTCCCGTCAGATGTCGCCAGTAATATGTTGCTAACTTTTGGTTGGTTCAATTGGCTCTGTTTTATAACTTTTGCTCTCGAGTCGCCAGGTATCTTTATGATACCGTCACGAGGTTCAAGTTCAAGTAATGATCAATAACTCAATACACCAATTAGTAAGATTCAAATCAAAGCACATTTATTATACACAGTAATCGCTACTCATGCATAAATTCTACGCCTAAGCTACTTCTACAACTAACAGGCCTATACTTAGCTTCGGACTGGCCCACCAGGTATGGGGTACAAATGGCCTTTCGTTCGGGTTCTGAGTCTGCGGGATTCGAAGTTAGTATGGACTGGTAGCTAGGAGCGTCTATCTCGTAGCGAGCATTGACTTAAGACTTACTGGATCATGGCGGCAGCTGAACCGGTCACTGTCAAGGGTTGGTTCGCGTTGCTGAGTGACCCGGTCAAGAAGAGCAATTTGAACTTGGGGGCTTAACTTTATAGTCGCAGGGGCTTCCCGCCTTTTGGGGCGGACCCTGTACCTGGTTCCAAGTGATTGGACTTTGTTCCAATCGCTTGGTTCGATTTCTCCAATACTGGAGCGGTTCCCTGATCGATGGGCGGTCTGGAGGTGTCCGTTAACATCTTTTGTGTTGGCTCCTGCTGGTGCCGAGGTGTCTGGCTTGGCCTTGTTTATCCCAAATGTTTCGATTGTTCCCGGGGATCGCTCATTAGTATGTAGATGGCTGCTACATTATTATGCAGATTGCTGCTTGTATCGATGCTGTCTGGGTTTTTGCAGAGTTTAATACACAGTAAACTTGCACCTGCTAGTTTCTGCCTCTGTTGGCTGAATTTCCCTGCAGCCTTTGCTGTCCATTTTACGTCGGGAGTTGGCCAACCCAGGTGGCTACAGTATACATTCCCTTGGCTGCAGAAAAATGCTTTTCACTGTACTTCGGTACATGTGACAATAAATCAATCAATCAATCAATCAATACAGCTTCCAAAATTACAGAATCTGTTAAAGACAGAATCATCCACACAACTTGAGACAGTTTCTGAGTTGGTTTCACCAAATGTAACACCGACTAGTGTAAAGGAAGACACTCCTTGTACCCCTAAGTGCTCATGTCGTGTTCTGCCAAAATGAGACTGACATCCACCCAAGAGACTGGCCTATTAATGTACATATGTATCCTTAACATAACAATGTTCATTATGGCATACAGTGTTGGATCAGGGTTAAAGTATTTGATTAAGTAAAAATGCCAGGGACACTGAAGGAGTAAAGAGGGACGGGTATCAGATTAACACCATTGGCTGGTGTAGTGTCACATGTTACTCAATGAGCTTTTGTGGAGTTCACCATTGTACTCTCTCTGTTCGAGCAACATCTTGTAAATTAACCCCTTGCACAATGTTACACAAACTCAACATGCGCCACATCTGATTCTCTCTCTTTGCGGCTACAACAAAGAAAACAACAAGGTGATTCCTCCCATGTTCCTGGCTAATAGTCCTTTCTCACCAACTCTGCCCAAAGTAGGAGATTCCTCCATATTTATTCAGCAGTCATGGTGCAAAATGGCTGTTGCTTGCACCCACATATCAGCAGTTACTGCATTTCCAATGAAGCCCAGCTCACTCTGTGAAGACATGGAGCCATATGCCACTGTGAAAAAGTGCAATTTAAGTACATGCAATGCTACTTATCAAGTTATTTAACTTGCAAGTCCTGATAACCTGGGACATAAGGTAAGAGAGAAGCAAAAAAATGACATTGGACCACTGGAAAATGTGGCTAGAGAAGTAATAATACGAAACAAAGAAACGGCAGACGAACTGAATATTTATTTTGCATCACGGTGCAAGACACCAGTGGGATGCCAGCGCTCCAGGAGAACAAGGTGGCAGAGCTGAGTGCAATGAACATGACGAAGTAGAAGGTTCTGGGGAAACTGAAAGGTCTGAAGGTGGATAAGTCACCTGGACCCGATGGACTACACCCCAGGGTTCTAAAAGAGATAGCTCAGGAGATTGTGGAGGCATTAGTGATGATGTTTCAGGAATCATTGGAGGCAGGAAGGTTCCCAGAGGACTGGAAAGTGGCTTATGTAACACCACTGTTTAAGAAGGGAGGGAGGCAGAAGATGGGAAATTATAGGCCAGTTAGCCTGATTTCGGTCATTGGTAAGATTTGAGAGTTGAATAAACTCGGTTTGTTCTCACTGGAACGAAGGAGGTTGAGGGGAGACCTGATAGAGGGCTACAAAATTATGAGGGGCATAGACAGAGTGGATAGTCAGAGGCTTTTCTCCAGGGTAGAGGGGTCAATCACTAGGGGGCATAGGTTTAAGGTGAGAGGGGCAAGGTTTAGAGTAGATGTACGAGGCAAGTTTTTTACGCAGAGGGTAGTGGGTGCCTGGAACTCGCTACCGGAGGAGGTGGTGGAAGCAGGGACGATAGTGACATTTAAGGGGCATCTTGACAAATACATGAATAGGATGGGAATAGAGGGATACGGACCCAGGAAGTGTAGAAGATTGTAGCTTAGTCGGGCAGCATGGTCGGCACGGGCTTGGAGGGCCGAAGGGCCTGTTCCTGTGCTGTACATTTCTTTGCTCTTTGTTTGTTCAGTGGACATGATTTATTTAGATTTCCAGAAGGCCTTTGACAAGGTGCCGCATTGGAGACTGTTAAATAAGTTTAAGAGCCCATGGTGTTCAGGGTAAGATCTTGGCATGGATAGAGGATTGGCTGACTGGCAGAAGGCAGAGTGGGGATAAAGGGATCTTTTTCAGGATGGCAGCCGGTGACTAGTGGTGTACCTCAGGGGTCGGTGGTGGGAACACAACTTTTCACAATATACATTAATGATCTGGAAGATGGAACTGAAGGCACGGTTGCTAAGTTTGCAGATGATACAACGATCTGTAGAGGGGCAGGTAGTATTGAGGAAACAGGTGGGCTGTAGAAGGGCTTGGACAGGCTAGGAGAGTGGGCAAAGAAATGGCAGGTGGAATACAATGTGGAAAAGTGTGAGGTTATGCACTTTGGAAAGAGAAATGGAGGCATAGGCTATTTTCTAAATGGGAAAATGCTTAGGAAATCAGAAGCAACAAGGGACTTGGGGAGTTCTTGTTCACAATTCTCTTAAGGTTAACGTGCAGGTTCAGTTGGCAGTTAGGAAGGCAAATGCAATGTGAGCATTCATATCGAGAGGGCTAGAATACAAGACCAGAAATGTACTTCTGAGGCTATATAAGGGTCTGGTCAGACCGCATTTGGAGTATTGTGAGCAGTTTTGGCCCCGTATCTAAGGAAGGATGTGCTGGCCTTGGAAAGGGTCCAGAGGAGGTCACAAGAATGATCCCTGGAATGAACAGCTTGTCGTATGAGGATCGGTTGAGGACTCTGGGTCTGCACTCATTGGAGTTTAGAAGGATGAGGGGGGATCTTATTGAAACTTACAAGATACTGCATCGCCTGGATAGAGTGGACGTGGAGAGGATGTTTCCACTTGTAGGAAAAACTAGAAGCAGAGGACACAATCTCAGACTAAAGGGACGATCCTTTAAAACAGAGATGAGGAGGAATTTCTTCAGCCAGTAGGTGGTGAATCTGTGGAACTCTTTGCCGCAGAAGGCTGTGGAGGCCAAATCACTGAGTGTTTTTAAGACAGAGATAGATAGGTTTTTGATCTAGAAGGGGATCAGGGTCAGCCATGATTGAATGGCGGAGTAGACTCGATGGGCCGAGTGCCATAATTCTGCTCCTATGTCTTATGGTTTTATAAGTTGTGTGTTTGTGCCTGGTTAATACATTTAACCAAAATGAGATATACAAGCAAGTGAGAAAATGTTCTTTTAATAAGCAAGTTTGAGTGGCAACCACTTAATAACTCTACCCTTCAACTCAGTGTGACTTTACATCATTTATTATTGAAAGATTTTTGTCATATGATACAGTTCTGGATCAATCATGTAAACTCTTCCAGTATCTTTTGACAAATGTGCAGGCAGATGTTCCACTATTGAGCTGATTTAGTGTTGAGTGTAATAGATACATAGGAAAAATCACACAACGGTATTAATAGAATTGAACTGACCATTTACTTTGCTTTCTGAGGCTTACAAGAGGTATTCTTGAAAGAATAGATCAGACACAGGAATATTGTAACCATTTTTTAAAAACAATTGTTTCCTTACATTGAATTTTTTTAAAAATAAATTTGAAGTACCAATTCCTTTTTTTTCCCAATTTAACATGGCCAATCCACCTACCCGGCACATCTTTGGGGTTGTGGGGGTGAGACTCATGTAAACACAGGTAGAATACGCAAACTCCACACAGGCAGTGACCCAGGGCCGGGTTTGAACCCCAGAATACTGAAGGAGGCTGGAGAGGAAATTGCTGACGCCTTGACAGAAATCTTTGGATCCTCACTGTCTTCAGGTGATGTCCCGGAGGACTGGAGAATAGCCAATGTTGTTCTTCTGTTTAAGAAGGGTAGCAAGGATAATCCAGGGAACTACAGGCTGGTGAGCCTTACTTCAGTGGTAGGGAAATTACTGGAGAGAATTCTTCGAGACAGGATATACTCCCATTTGGAAGCAAATGGACGTATTAATGAGAGGCAGCATGGTTTTGTGAAGGGGAGGTCGTGTCTCACTAACTTGATAGAGTTTTTCGAGGAGGTCACAAAGATGATTGATGCAGGTAGGGCAGTGGATGTTGTCTATATGGACTTCAGCAAGGCCTTTGACAAGGTCCCTCATGGTAGACTAGTACAAGAGGTGAAGTCACACGGGATCAGGGGTGAGCTGGCAAGGTGGATACAGAACTGCCTAGGCCATAGAAGGCAGAGAGAAGCAATGGAAGGATGATTTTCTAATTGGAGGGCTGTGACCAGTGGTGTTCCACAGGGATCAGGGGCAAAATTCTCCGTTATCGGCGGAAACTCCGCCGATCGGCGCAAAAAACGGCGCAAATCCCACTTGCGTCACGTCATAAAAATGGGCCGATAGTCTGCGGCCCGAAATGGGCTAGCAGCGACGTAACGGGATCCGCGCTTGCGCAGTGGTTCACGCCGTGCAGCGTCATACGCGCTGCACAGCGTGACGGCTCATAAGGCCGCGCAGCTCCCCCCCACCCGACCGGAACACCCGACCGCAACACCCGACTTGATGGCTGGCCGTCGCTCAGCCCCGAGGTTCGAGTCACGCGATGTGGAGGCGCTCCTGGACGTGGTGGAGCAGAGGAAGGACGCCCTGTATCCCGGGCACGGCCGCAGAGTTGCCCCACGCCACAGCCGGCGTCTGTGGAGGGAGGTGGCAGAGGCCGTCACCGCTGTGGCCCTAACACCACGGACAGGCACCCAGTGCCACAAGAAGGTGAACGACCTCGTCAGAGCAGGCAGGGTGAGCCTCCCCATATCCCCCATATCCCCCATATCCCCCCTCCCCATATCCCCCATATCCCCACTCCCCCATATCCCCCCTCCCCCATATCCCCCCATCCCCCATATCCCCCCCTCCCCCATATCCCCCCTCCCCCATATCCCCCCTCCCCCATATCCCCCATATCCCCCCTCCCCATATCCCCCCTCCCCCATATCCCCCATAACCCCCTCCCCCATATCCTCCCTCCCCATATCCCCCCTCCCCATATCCCCCCCTCCCCATATCCCCCATATCCCCCCTCCCCATATCCCCCCTCCCCCATATCCCCCTCCCCCATATCCCCCCTCCCCCATATCCCCCATATCCCCCATATCCCCCCTCCCCCATATCCCCCCTCCCCCATATCCCCCCTCCCCCATATCCCCCCTCCCCCATATCCCCCATATCCCCCCTCCCCCATATCCCCCCTCCCCATATCCCCCCTCCCCAATATTCCCCATATCCCCCCTCCCCCATATCCCCCCTCCCCCATATTCCCCATATCCCCCCTCCCCCATATCCCCCCTCCCCCATATCCCCCATATCCCCCCTCCCCCATATCCCCCCTCCCCCATATCCCCCCTCCCCCATATCCCCCTCCGCCATATCCCCCCTCCCCCATATCCCCCCTCCCCCATATCCCCCCTCCCCCATATCCCCCCTCCCCCATATCCCCATATCCCCCCTCCCCCATATCCCCCCTCCCCCATATCCCCCCTCCCCCATATCCCCATATCCCCCCTCCCCCATATCCCCATATCCCTCCTCCCCCATATCCCCCCTCCCCCATATCCCCCCTCCCCCATATCCCCCCTCCCCCATATCCCCCCTCCCCCATATCCCCCCTCCCCCATATCCCCCATATCCCCCCTCCCCCATATCCCCATATCCCCCCTCCCCCATATCCCCCCTCCCCCATAATCCCCATATCCCCCCTCCCCCATATCCCCCCTCCCCAAATCCCCCATATCCCCCCTCCCCCATATCCCCCCTCCCCCATATCCCCCCTCCCCCATATCCCCCCTCCCCCATATCCCCCCTCCCCCATATCCCCCCTCCCCCATATCCCCCCTCCCCATATCCCCCCCTCCCCATATCCCCCCCTCCCCATATCCCCCCCTCCCCATATCCCCCCCTCCCCCATATCCCCCCCTCCCCCATATCCCCCCCTCCCCCATATCCCCCCTCCCCCATATCCCCCCTCCCCATATCCCCCATATCCCCAAGTGAATCCAGCCCTAACCTTAACCTCTGCAATGCACGCGCAACCGATGGCGTGCATTCATATACCTGCCTAACACTGTTGCCTTTTACCCCTGCCACCATCCCCCCCCCCCCACAGGAGAAGCGCGCACACAACAATAGGGAGCATGTGAGGACTGGAGGAGGGCCCGCTGATGAGAGGCCACTGACCGTACACGAGGAAAGGGCCCTGGAACTGGCTGGCGGACCTGAGGACCGGGAGGTTGCTGATGCAGAGGTCGGGGGCGTACTAGCGAGTGAGCCACCGACAGCCCGTCCCCATATTCCCCCTCCCCTATATCCCCCTCCCCCGTATCACCTGATCACTGCCTGATGTCTAACCATGCATGCTTCATTGTGTATCGCAGGACCAAACGTCCAGGCACCCATCCCCGCAGATGCAGACCGCCCGCAGGATGCCCCTCGGAGACCACAGGAGACGGAGAGACCCGCACCCTCCAGCATGCGACGCCCGCAGGATGCCCCTCGGAGACCACAGGAGACGGAGAGACCCGCACCCTCCAGCATGCGACGCCCGCAGGATGCCCCTCGGAGACCACGGGAGACGGAGAGACCCGCACCCTCCAGCATTCGACGCCCGCAGGATGCCCCTCGGAGACCACAGGAGACGAAGAGACCCATACCCTCCAGCATGCGACGCCCGCAGGATGCCCCTCGGAGACCACGGGAGACGGAGAGACCCGCACCCTCCAGCATGCGACGCCCGCAGGATGCCCCTCGGGGACCACGGGAGACGGAGAGACCCGGACCCTCCAGCATGCGACGCCCGCAGGATGCCCCTCGCACACCACGGGAGACGGAGAGACCCGGACCCTCCAGCATGCGACGCCCGCAGGATGCCCCTCGCACACCACGGGAGACGGAGAGACCTGGAGCAACAGGGAGACGACACCCCCGTCACGTGCGGGAGCGACCACCCAGCGATGAGGGGGGCAGCCACAGGCCCCCGTCACATCCGAGCCTGGACACCACTACCCAGGACACCACTATCCAGGACACCCCTACCCGGGACACCACTACCCAGGACACCCCTACCCGGGACAGCACTACCCGGGACAGCACTACCCGGGACAGCACTACCCGGGACAGCACTACCCGGGACAGCACTACCCGGGACTGCACTACCCGGGACTGCACTACCCGGGACTGCACTACCCGGGACTGCACTACCCGGGACAGCACTACCCGGGACAGCACTACCCGGGACAGCACTACCCGGGACAGCACTACCCGGGACAGCACTACCCGGGACAGCACTACCCGGGACAGCACTACCCGGGACAGCACTACCCAGGACACCCCTACCCGGGAAGACGAAATACCGGACAGTGACTCAGAGTGGATGGGTGGAGACGAACCCCCACCCCAAAGTGCCATGGACTCAGAGTGGGACGAAGAGCACGACACAATGCCACTGCTGTCACCAACACCCTCCACCATCGCAGAAACACTCACCACGGTTGGGCACTTTAGTGATGAGGCGTCTGGTACACTCACTGGTGCGCACAACACAGCCGTCCCGGTACAGCAGGTGAAGGTAGGAGCAGCAGAGGGACCGGGCGGTCGGAGGGCAGTCCAGGCCAAGCGAACATCTGCCGCCCAGATGGATCCCGGGTTCCTGCAGTTACCACACCCACACATAGATCCGATGCAACCACCGACACGGAGACGAGCGAATAGGGTGACGGGTGGCTTGCGGCGGCTGCGGTCGCAGGTGGAGGAGTCCACCCGCGTCCAGGAGCTGGGAGTGGTCCCGGTCATGCGTGCCACCCAGGCTGACACCGCACGGGTGGCGTCCGCGGTGGAGGCAATGGGTGCGACGGTGTCAGACATGGGGAACGGTTTGCGAGGCCTGGGGCCTTCCGTGCAGGCGGCATCTGTGGCCCAGGAAATGGCTGCCCTCTCACAGGAGGCCATGAGCCAGTGCCAGCGCCAGATGGCAGAGGCGCTCAACGCCATAGCCCAGTCTCAGCAGGCCATGGCCCAGTCTCAGCAGGCCATGGCCCAGTCTCAGCAGGCCATAGCCCAGTCTCAGCAGGCCATGGCCCAGTCTCTGCAGGCCATGGCCCAGTCTCAGCAGGCCATGGCCCAGTCTCAGCAGGCCATGGCCCAGTCTCAGCAGGCCATCGCTGAGGGCATCGGCGCCAGTGGCCATGTGCGAGCTGGCGTCGCACAGTCACAGAGAGGGTTCGACAACCCCCTGGGCTCCATGGCTGCAAACCTGCAGACCCCTGTCGATACCAGCACGGGCCTCCAGGACTGGCAGCGCCAGATGTCGGGGGCGCGTCGGATGGCCAGTCCGTTCGCATCCCCCACCCATGTAGAGGCCTGGGGGCCATCGGGCACCCCGAGGGAGGAGGAGGTGGTGTGGTCCGTCCCGGCTCCCTCTGTAGGGGAGGTCCCGGTACACCGCGACACCTCGGACTCCCCCCCCCTTCTGTCCCAGGTGCATCGGGTGGGTAACGGGCAGGACAGGCTGGCAGCTCGCCATCCCAGTCGCCCGGGCCGCAGCCTGGCCCATCTAGGCCAGGACGCCCCAGGAAACGGCCGCCAAAGGGATCCGGTGTCAGAGGGCAGGAATCACAGGAGTCCACCTCCAGTTCTGCTGTACCGTCTGGGGAACCACGTAGACGTAGTCAAAGGGCCCGTAAGGCCAAACAATTAGACACTGAGTAAGTTGGCACGGATGCAGGGCACAGATGAGTTTTAGGGGCTAGGGCACGTGCATGAACTCCTTTGGTTATTAAAGTCAATGTTACACCTGCTCTGTCCAAAGTGTGCGGGCGTGTCATGTACGTTGAGCGCAAGTGTGTGTGTGACGGGTGGTCTTACCTCAGCCCCAGGTGAGTCTGCCCCCTTCCCCCTGGGCCGCCATCAACATCCCCCGGGCAGAGGACGGGACCGTGCGCTGCAGTGTCACAGCCACATGCAGGGATGGTCCGGGTGGATGGTGGTACTGTGGCCATGGGTCAGACATAGTCCAACGATGTAGAGCCAGGAGCTCATCGGAGGCGGGTTGTCATCATCCTCCATGGCCTGCGATAGACACGCGTCCACCCGCGTGAGCACGGCCCGTTGTGCCGCCGGTGGATCGGCAATTGGGGGTGGGGGGGTGGTGTGCATGCGGGTGGGGTGTGTGGGGTTGGGGAGGGGGGGTGAGGGTGCTGGGTGGGTGGATGGGTGGGGGGTGTGGGTGGTCAGCTGTTGTCATGGTGTGCGGTCTGTGGCCATACTACCCGATTCCCACGCCCATCTAGTCAGTGAAGCGGGCGTCTATCAGTCTGTCCCGTGCCCGCTGGGCCAGCCGGTAACGGTGGACAGCCACCCGCCTGTGTCTACCCCGTCTGCCCTGACCATTGCCCCCATCCCCCTCATCTGGGGAGGACTGGGCCTCTTCCTGCTGCTCCTCCACTCCGCCCTCCTCTGCCTGCAGCACATCGCCCCTCTGCTGGGCTATGTTGTGCAGGACGCAGCACACCACAATGATGCGGCCGACCCGATCTGACCGATACTGGAGGGCGCCCCCAGAGAGGTCCAGGCACCTGAAACGCATCTTCAGCACGCCAAAGCACCTCTCGATCACTCCCCTTGTCGCTACATGGGCATCATTGTAGCGGTTCTCCGCCTCATTGCGTGGCCTCCGTATAGGCGTCATCAGCCACGATCGCAATGGGTAGCCCCTGTCGCCCAGCAACCAGCTCCTCAGCCTGGGATGGCGTCCCTCGTACATGCCGGGGATGGATGACCGCGACAACACGAATGAGTCGTGTACACTGCCTGGGTGACGGGCGCAGACGTGCAGGATCATCATGCTGTGGTCGCAGACCACCTGTACGTTCATTGAATAGGTCCCCTTCCTATTAGTGAACACGGCCCTGTTCTCTGCAGGTGGCCGCACGGCGACGTGCATCCCATCGATCGCGCCCTGGACCATGGGGAACCCGGCAACGGCAGAGAAGCCCACGGCCCGGGCATCTTGGCTGGCCCGGTCCACGGGGAAGCGGATGTAGCGGTGCGCCATGGCATAAAGGGCATCTGTCACTGCCCGGATGCACCGATGTCTGCGATATGCCGGACAGGTCCCCACTCGGTGCCTGGAATGACCCCGTTGCATAAAAGTTCAGGGCCACCGTAACCTTGATGGACACGGGGAGAGGGTGTCCCCCGCCAGTGCCACGCGGTGACAGGTGTGCCAGCAGGTGGCAGATGTGTGCCACGGTTTCCCGGCTCATCCGGAGTCTCCTCCTACATTCCCGGTCCGTGAGGTCCTGGTATGACTGCCGGGGCCGGTACACACGGGGCGCCCTCGGGTGCCTCCGTTGCCGTGGGGCCACGACGTCCTCCTCCCCCTCCTCGTCCTGTCGGTCAGGTGTCCCTCCAGCCTGGGCGGCTGCCGCCTGCCCCTCTGCGGCAGCCTGCGCCGCCTCTCTGGCACGCTCCTCCTCCTCCTCCTCCTCCTCCTCATCCAGGGCAACATAGACATGAGCGGCTGCCACCACGGCGGCCAACATCGCTGGATGGTCTGAAAACATGAAGGCCTGGTGGGGGGGGGAGGGGAACGCCGACATGTCATCATTGCCCATATCCCCTCCTCCCCCCAGCCAGGTGGCATGGACCGCATGGGTCCAACTGTTGGAGGCTGGCACCTGGCCAGGTGGACCAACTCCTTTGCCCTCCCATCACCCACCCCGGCACGGACCCCCTCCCCAACCCCCAACCTCCACCCCGGCACGGACCTCCTCCCCAACCCCCAACCTCCACCCCGGCACGGACCCCCCCCCCAACCCCCAACCTCCACCCAGGCACGGACCCCCCCCCCCAACCTCCACCCCAGCACGGACCCCCTCCCCAACCCCCAACCTCCACCCCGGCACGGACCCCCCCCCAACCTCCACCCCGGCACGGACCCCCTCCCCAACCCCCAACCCCCAACCTCCACCCCAGCACGGACCCCCCCCCCCAACCTCCACCCCGGCACGGACCCCCTCCCCAACCCCCAACCTCCACCCCAGCACGGACCCCCCCCAACCTCCACCCCGGCACAGACCCCCCCCCCCAACCTCCACCCCGGCACGGACCCCCTCCCCAACCCCCAACCTCCACCCCGGCACGGACCCCCCCCAACCTCCACCCCGGCACGGACCCCCTCCCCAACCCCCAACCCCCAACCTCCACCCCAGCACGGACCCCCCCCCCCAACCTCCACCCCGGCACGGACCCCCTCCCCAACCCCCAACCTCCACCCCAGCACGGACCCCCCCCCCAACCTCCACCCCGGCACGGACCCCCCCCCCCAACCTCCACCCCGGCACGGACCCCCTCCCCAACCCCCAACCTCCACCCCAGCACGGACCCCCCCCCAACCTCTACCCCGGCACGGACCCCATCCCCAACCCCCTCCCCAACCCCAACCTCCACCCCGGCACGGACCCCCCCCCCCCCAACCTCCACCCCGGCACGGACCCCCTCCCCAACCCCCAACCTCCACCCCGGCACGGACCCCCTCCCCAACCCCCAACCCCCAACCTCCACCCCAGCACGGACCCCCCCCCCCCAACCTCCACCCCGGCACGGACCCCCTCCCCAACCCCCAACCTCCACCCCAGCACGGACCCCCCCCCCAACCTCCACCCCGGCACGGACCCCCCCCCCCCAACCTCCACCCCGGCACGGACCCCCTCCCCAACCCCCAACCTCCACCCCAGCACGGACCCCCCCCCCAACCTCTACCCCGGCACGGACCCCATCCCCAACCCCCTCCCCAACCCCAACCTCCACCCCGGCACGGACCCCCCCCCCCAACCTCCACCCCGGCACGGACCCCCTCCCCAACCCCCAACCTCCACCCCGGCACGGACCCCCTCCCCAACCCCCAACCTCCACCCCAGCACGGACCCCCCCGCCAACCTCCACCCCGGCACGGACCCCCTCCCCAACCCCCAACCTCCACCCCAGCACGGACCCCCCCCCCCAACCTCCACCCCGGCACGGACCCCTCCCCAACCTCCACCCCAGCACGGACCCCACCCCCAACCTCCACCCCGGCACGGACCCCCTCCCCAACCTCCACCCCAGCACGGACCCTCCCCCCAACCTCCACCCCGGCACGGACCCCCTCCCCAACCTTCACCCCAGCATGGACCCCCCCCCCAACCTCCACCCCGGCACGGACCCCCTCCCCAACCTCCACCCCAGCACGGACCCCCTCCCCAATCCCCAACCTCCACCCCGGCACGGACCCCCTCCCCAACCCCCAACCTCCACCCCGGCACGGACACCCCCCCCAACCTCCACCCCGGCACGGACCCCCTCCCCAACCTCCACCCCAGCACGGACCCCCCCCAACCTCCACCCTGGCACGGACCCCCCCCAACCCCCAACCTCCACCCCGGCACGGACCCCCCCCCAACCCCCAACCTCCACCTCGGCACGGACCCCCTCCCGGCACTCCCCCGGAGCCCAGCCTACTCTAACCACCCCCCCACCCCCCCGCCGCACACACACACAAGCCGAGACACACCTCTCCTCACGCAATCAGTCTGCGGCCACGCCATTTCCTGCCCAGAGCCAACCCCCCAGGCCGTCACTCACCTCCTCGCTGGTCGGCGTGAGCCTGGAGCACTAGGTCACGCCGATGAAAAGGAGGTTTGATTCACGTCGACGTGAACGGTCATCACGTCGACGGGACTTCGGCCCATCCGGGAGGGAGAATATCGGCAGGCCGAAAATCGGCTGCCTTGCGCAGACCCATGACATTCTCCGCGGCAGCGGCGCCATTAACGCCCCGCCGACTTTTCTCCCTTCGGAGACTTCGGCGGGGGCGGGGGCGGGATTCACGGCGGCCAACGGCCATTCTCCGACCCGGCGGGGGGTCGGAGAATGACGCCCCAGTTCTGGGACCTTTGCTGTTTGTAGTATATATATAAATGATTTGGAGGAAAATGTAACTGGTCTGATTAGTAAGTTTGCAGGCGACACAAAGGTTGGTGGAATTGCGGATAGCGATGAGGACTGTCAGAGGATACAGCAGGATTTAGATTGTTTGGAGACTTGGGCGGAGAGATGGCAGATGGAGTTTAATCCGGACAAATGCGAGGTCATGCATTTTGGAAGGTCTAATGCAGGTACGGAATGTACAGTGAATGGTAGAACCCTCAAGAGTATTGAAAGTCAAAGAGATCTAGGAGTACAGGTCCACAGGTCACTGAAAGGGGCAACACAGGTGGAGAAGGTAGTCAAGAAGGCATACGGCATGCTTGCCTTCATCGGCCGGGGCATTGAGTATAAGAATTGACAAGTCATGTTGCAGCTATATAGAACCTTAGTTAGGCCACACTTGGAGTATAGTGTTCAATTCTGGTCGCCACACTACCAGAAGGATGTGGAGGCTTTAGAGAGGGTGCAGAAGAGATTTACCAGAATGTTGCCTGGTATGGAGGGCATTAGCTATGAGGAACGGTTGAATAAACTCGGTTTGTTCTCACTGGAACGAAGGAGGTTGAGGGGCGACCTAATAGAGGTCTACAAAATTATGAGGGGCATAGACAGAGTGGATAGTCAGAGGCTTTTCCCCGGGGTAGAGGGGTCAATTACTAGGGGGGCATAGGTTTAAGGTGAGAGGGGCAAGGTTTAGAGTAGATGTACGAGGCAAGTTTTTTTACACAGAGGGTAATGGGTGCCTGGATCTCGCTACCGGAGGAGGCGGTGGAAGCAGGGACGATAGTGACTTTTAAGGGGCATCTCGACAAATACATGAATAGGATGGGAATAGAGGGATATGGACCCAGGAAGTGTAGAAGATTGTAGTTTAGTCGGGCAGCATGGTCGGCAAGGGCTTGGAGGGCCGAAGGGCCCGTTCCTGTGCTGTACATTTCTTTGTTCTTTGTTCTTGAACCCGGGTCCTCGGCGGTGTGAAGCAGCAGTGCTAACCACTGCACCACCATGCATTGAAATAACTATGGGCGAGATTCTCTGGCATCGGGAGGCGACCCGCGGTTGGCCAGCGATAGGATCACCTGGCCCCGCTGCTGTCAATGGGATTTCCCATGAAATCAACTCCACGTTGCCGGGAGACCCGCGGTGGGGGGTGTGCACCGGCGGGATCAGAAGATCCCACCAGCGTGAACAGCCGGAAGATCTCACCCTATATCCATTATTAACATACGAGTAGGTCCTCGAACCCGCTCCACCATTCAATAAGATCACAGCTGATCTGATTGTAACCTCAACCCCGCATTCCTGCCTATCCTGATAACCTTCCGCCCCTTGTTAATCGAGAATCTATCTGCCTCTGCCTGAAAATATTCAAATGCTCTGCTTCCACTGCCTTTTGAGGAAGAGTGTTGCAGACACTCACGACCCTCTGTGAGAAAACTTTTCTCCTCAACTGCATCTTAAATGAGCTACCCCTTATTTTTATGTGTTGCATGTTACTAAGAATTCCAAAACCAACATGAGGAACTGACCAGCAGCCATGTGCCCTTGGTAGGATTCAAACTTACCTCACTGTCTGCCATAGTGTTATCCATGGAAGATACACTTGCTACGCAGATGTACCTGACAGGTCCTATTTGTTGTTACCATGGCACTACTCACCTGCACTGCCCCCATGTTTCTTGCAATTTCAAGCACAGTAAAGTACTTAATTAGGAACATTATAAAATGATATAAATAATGAAAGATGCCATCCATAATACACAATAAATGATAAATTGAGATCATTATTTGAGCAATCCATCAGTGAAATATTAAAATAATTTATCATATTTAATTCAGATATATATGGCAATGATAATTGAATGAAGTTTCACACGTTAAAATATTGAAATCACCATTCCATCAGTGCAAGTTATGAAAAAGGAAACTGCATTTGTAATTAAAAGGTATACATTGATGAAGGTTTGCATTTTCTTCAAAACAAAATTCTCCTTAAAAACCTGTGAAAGAAATCATAGAGTGAGTCTAGACCATGACAACAGGAACTGGGACCATGACGTAAACAATAGCAGAAGGCAGGGGATGAATGGGGCCACAGAGAAGTAAGAGTGTCAGGAAATGGTGAAAAATATATGCTGAGGTAACGCCAAACAAGGAGAAAGACTCTAGGGGGCAGCACAGGGGTTTGCACTGCTGCGTCACAGTGCCAGGGACCCAGGTTCAATCCAGGCCTTGGATGACTCTGTGGAGTTTGCAGATTCTCCCTGTGCCTGCGTGAGTTTCCTCTGTGTGCTCCAGTTTCCTCCCACAGTTCAAAGATGTGCAGATCAGGTGGATTGACCATGCCAAATTGCCCCTTAAGTGTCCAAAGATTAAGTGGGTTATGAGTTTGCGGGAGAGCGGGCCTAGGTAGGGTGCTCTTTAAGAGGGTCAGTACAGACTCGATGGGCCGACTAGCCTCCTTCTGCACTGTCGGGATTCTATTCTACGATTCTAGGTCGATGTTGATTTTAACGAGAAAAAGACAAAAAGATGATTTCAGGACTTTAAAATAAAAGAAGTAGAGAAAACTGGAGAGAGGAAAGAATAACAGATTCAGCAATTATTCTGACCTTACTGTTATCCAGACAGTTTGGTTGAAATATTCACTGAGCCCTGAGGCTGTGGCAGTTCTGACACTGTAGAATGCTAGTTTACCTGTGCATATCCAAAGCTTCTAAAGCTTCAACTGGGATTAGAACTGAACCTCATGGCATGACTGGGACTTCAATTCTTGCTAATTTAACAATGGGAAATCCAATTAAAGAGCTAACTAAAACCATTACAGGGTTGATGATCATCAGCTGCTGATATTTTAACATGAAGAAAACCATAGGAGATGGTTCCTATGGAGTGCACATCCCGGCTTTTAAAGTACAATATTGATAGATGAGGAAGTCATTGACCTCAAGTGACTAAATAGATCACATGATGCTTCAATGAACCACATACATTTGGAAGATCCCGGATTCAACTCCTGATCTACACTGAAAGATTTGTTTTCCACTTCACCTGAAGTAATTGAATCACGCACCTTTGAACTGTGCTTTATTTACACTTGTTAGTCCTGCAGTTCACACCTGTAATAATCGGGCAATTTAAAATTCACCCGAGTAAAGATGTTCTCAATGTAGCTTCCTCCTGCAAGCTTCTTATACAGTCCCTGTGGAAATGTAACTATTGATCAGTTGCCAATATAGTTTCTATTAATTATTACAAGATATATATACTTAATCTGGAAGTGAAAGAATACATGTTTCCTCATAGATCAATACTTCCTGAAGACTTATGAAAGTTTCTTCTAAATGTTGGGCTGAATTCTCCATTTGGAAGACCATGGGCGGGATTCTCTGAGCCTCTGCGCCAAAATCGCACTTAGTGCGGGTGCGGAGAATCGGATTCCGACGCCTTCCCGCGATTCTCCACGGACCGGAGAATCATCACCATTACAGAAACCCCCACCAGAAGCCCCCTATTTCAGAGGACCCCACTTAAGAGAGCTCCCCACAAGATACCTTATAAGAGAGTCCTCCACAAGAGACCTCCCATAAAAGAGCCCTCCAACAGAAACCTCCCCCCATTACAGAGACTCCCACCAGAAAACCCCCAATTCCAGACACCCTCATCAGGGACCGCCCATTACGGAGACCCCTGCCCGGGAGACAGAGAGTAGTGCAGACAGAGGTGGTATAAAACTCATCTGTGCATTACTCCTGCTGCCTCAGGCAGAGAAAGCCACGTCTGTAAATTCCTAGAAAGCAAAAACCACATGAGCTGGGTTTAAACCCCCTCAGATCTTTGATTTTCAAGACTTTCATTCTCATCAATGGGAAATTTGTTTTACTAGGCTGTGATTGACAGTTTGCACAGTGAGCAGTCTGGAATGTTTAATTTAATTTCCCGTCACACTTGAATGAATCTCAAGTACTCAGCTGTGAGAGTAACAGCAATGCTTATAAAGATCTAGCTGCAATTGACGCTCTTGGACCACATCAAATGAGCCATGTTACGAATGCAATTGTTTATTTTAAAGTGGTTGTTCATGCAGCTATTAGCACACTCAGGATTGTTCATCAAATATTGCCCAATCGCAGAATCACATCAGATGGTAGTAATTGTGTTCTGTGTTTTGCAAGTGCGAAATGGTTGAGTACCGCCTGTACTCTGCCTGAAATGAACAACCGTAGAAACATGCTGTTTGATTAGATCAACCAATCGCTTGTTCTTAAATGTCACAGAAATTAATAACCGATGGTTAATCATAATTACGGGCAGCACGGTAGCACAAATGGATATCACTGTGGCTTCACAGCGCCAGGGTTCCAGGTTCGATTCCCTGCTGGGTCACAGTCTGTGCGGAGTCTGCATGTTCTCCCCGTGTCTGCGTGGGTTTCCTCCGGGTGCTTCAGTTTCCTCCCACAGTCCAAAGACATGCAGGTTAGGTGGCTTGGCCATGATAAATTGCCCTTAGTGACCAAAAAAGGTTAGGAGGGGTTATTGGGTTATGGGGATAGGGTCGAAGTGAGGGCTTAAGTGGGTCGGTGCAGACTCGATGGGCCGAATGGCCTCCTTCTGCACAGTATGTTCTACGACAAGCAGGCCTTCTAATCCAGCCTTGGGGTGTCCAAGATTATAGGACAGGGCAGTTGCTCCATAATTTTGCTATATGACAAAAAGTCTAAGAATGACAATCTAACATCACAGCCAACGCAGAACAGAGACAGGGTCATTAGAAAACAATTGGAGAAATCCATAGCTGCTGAATGTGGGGCAAAGAGATGTGCGGATGCAAAAGAGGCTAGAATTGTAGTTTTAGTGACATTGTTCAGCTGGAGGAGATTGCAGAGATAGAGAGGAGTGAGGCAAAACATGCTGCATTGGGGGATCAGGAGGTAAAGTTAGATGATAGATCAGCAAGTCATAGTGCATCATTAATCATGGGCAGCCGGAGTTTGGACAAGTTGAAGTTTATGAAAATTGAAGGATGAGACGCCAGCCAGGAGAAAATTGGAATAAATGAATCGGCAAGTGACAAAGACATGAATGATGGTTACAGCAACAAATGACCTGAGGCAGGGGCAGAAGTCGGCAATGTTAAAGATGGTCTTTGTGCTAAAAGGATGTAGTATTGAAAGTTTAGAAAAGGTCAACCAATCCTTTTGTACCTACATTGGCTCCCTCAGCTGCAAACCCGTCCTTGGCCCCATTCCCCCTACATCTGTAACTTCCTCAAACCTGGCATCTCCTTCCACTTTTTTAACTCCGTCCTTCTGCACATCCTCCCCTTTCTCTGACTCACAACTTGCTACAAAAGCTTTAGGCAACTTTGTCATGCCTTCTGAAACTCCCTCCCTCGAGCACTTTGTTTTTCTATCTCTTGCACAGACTTTCATGGTTTCTTAATACCTAACCTTTTGACCATGTGTTCAGTCACCTCTCAACTCTGCCAAAAAACTGTGTTCACTCCCTTCTTCCTATGTGAAGGGCCTTTGTTCTGTCAAGTTTGCTACATAAATGCAAGTTATTGTTGTATTCAACCGAGAAAAATGACGTGAAACCACAAAATATAGCTTACTCAAAGTGCTTTGGAATGGACTGCACTGGTATCGGACTGTTAGCTGAGTGAGGGCTTACTGAAGCCCGCTCCAGAGTGTTTATCGCTTTTTCGGTATAGTTTGGTCCTGATTCCTCTAAAGATAAATGAAATCATCTTATTTGACAGATTTCCATTGCCTGAACAACTTCCTTCAAAGTAAGCTGATTGGTTACTTTGGTTCATCTTCGGTTCCTTCAGTCGTACTCTCTCACTTGCTCGGTCATATCAATGAGGATCTGGGCCTCGCTGATAACAATTGTTCTATATATCGAACCATGGACCAGAAGATTTGAAATGAGAGTTTGTGCATTGTCAACAAAGTCAAATTAATGCGATTGGAATGCCAGAGGTGAGACCAGAATAATTGTACTCCTTTTCCGTTATCAATGAAGTTCCAAAGACAGTCATTACCTTACTGGAATTCTGTTCAAGTTTCTTTTATTTTCGGTTCCCCAAAGGAAAGAGGGTTGTTTTTTTGCATCACTTTCCACTAAACATTTGATCACACAAACTCAAACAATGCATTTTAGCATTTATGCAAAATCCCTATCACACACATTAACTTGTGGAGTCTATGGGTGATTGTCGTAATCAAGGAGACATGAAGATGATGGTTTCAACAGATTTAATCTAAACTCAAAGTAAAGCCGCATCCACAGCGTACAACACAAGTGTCCCAGGCCGAAACTAACAAAACAGCCGGCAGTTAAAGGGCTCGGTAACGGGTCCCCCACTGGGCAGGCCATGGGAGCTCGTACTCCCCAGGCCCCACAGGGATATCGATGAGTGATTTCCCGTGGTCCTCGTGAGGGCTATCACAGTGACGTCAGAAGCAAACCAAGCAAGAATCTTCCTCTAAACTCAATGTACTCAATTCATTTTTCACTTCTCAATGAGTAACTTCAAAATCAGCAATTTCTCCTGATTTAAGGTCTGCAGTTTTGGAAGCAAAGAAAAAAGGATTGTATGGTGTTATTGCATAATTTCTCAGGCGGTTAAAATAGCATTCGCTTTACACATTCAATATCTAGGTGAATGGCAACTGTACCTTGTGATTGTGAAATACACTTCAGTAAATTGGCTATCTGAATGTAAATAAGTCTGGTTTTCGGAAGGTGGCTACAATGTCACATAAGACATACATAAATTCTGATTGTTTTTTTCTCAACTATGTTATACCAGTGACCTAGACCAAATTCATCTCAATAAATAGAGGAAATATCCCAACCAATTGTAGATTTTCTTCACACTGTAGTTTGAGAAGACCTATCTTAAGGAATGTAATGTCGTTTTATGCTGTACTACCTTCAGAATAATTGCACATCGGTGTTTCGTACGCACTTTAAGATTTCCTCTTGGTGAATTGCAGCATGTTTCGGAACCGCAGGTGACATTTGAAAGTGGCTACTTGAATCCTTTAATGAATAGATGTCAGAAGACTAACAGCCCATCTGCAAGGCCTTAAAAAGCCCATAGGAAAATCCTTATCCAATTTCTTGCCCAATTGAATTCCCAAAGAGGAAATCAACAAGGAATACGGTGATGTCCCCTCAATCTATTAACCATTCTTATACATTTTTCATCACAGTTACAGTGATTTTTGTGCTGCAATGTTTAATCCCCTTTTTGTGAGGTTGTTACCCATGTGACTGTTGCAACTAAGCTTTAGGGAAGTCAAGTCAATGCTCAACTACTGAACGGCTTGTTCAGTCATAGATTAATAACAGTTATCCAGTAGGCACTCATATGAAAGGCCAAATTGCCACAAGACTTATATTTAATGGTCATTAAATGATTGACCTTTCTATGCAATTAGATGAGTAACATGAAAAGTCAGTTTGATAGGGTCAGTAATGCAGCATTCTTTCTGAAAGCTTTCAACCCTGTCCTGTTCAATGGTTTTTCCAGTTCAGTGGGTACAGATTCAAAGAACAAAGAACAAAGAAATGTACAGCACAGGAACAGGCCCTTCGGCCCTCCAAGCCCGTGCCGACCATGCTGTCCGACTAAACTACAATCTTCTACACTTCCTGGGTCCGTATCCCTCTATTCCCATCCTATTCATGTATTTGTCAAGATGCCCCTTAAATGTCCCTATCGTCCCTGCTTCCACCACCTCCTCCGGTAGCGAGTTCCAGGCACCCACTACCCTCTGTGTAAAAAACTTGCCTCGTACATCTACTCTAAACCTTGCCCCTCACACCTTAAACCTATGCCCCCTAGTAATTGACCCCTCTACCCCAGGGAAAAGCCTCTGACTATCCACTCTGTCTATGCCCCTCATAATTTTGTAGACCTCTATCAGGTCGCCCCTCAACCTCCTTCGTTCCAGTGAGAACAAACCGAGTTTATTTAACCGCTCCTGATGCCCTCCATACCAGGCAACATCCTGGTAAATCTCTTCTGCACCCTCTCTAAAGCCTGCCTGGCTTTGTTAAGAACAAGACTTGGCATGTATGTAAAGCTGTGAAAATGAATTTAATCCTCTTGTTGTATAAATATTTATGCCTCTGTTTATCTTTTTTTAAGCGCAAGTAAGGCTAATGGCATGGTGTCTGAAAATGGCATGTTCTACTTGTAGTGGCATTTATTAGGATTTTTTTAAAAAAATCAATGTTTTACATTCTGTGATTCCAACCTTTTATAGTTAGATGCACTGACTTCTAGTGATGGAATAAATTAGCTTCAATTTTTATTCCACAGTACAACAGGAATTTTATTTGTATTTTGGAGCCTGAATACCACCTGATACACAATCAATACTCTTGAATCCACGTGGAATCATATCGATTCAGCTTGAATCAGATAGAACTGTACCCAGCAGCGAAGTTACAGAAGTGAAGGCTGCTGGGACGGCATTGGGTCTTATACCCCGCCTCTCAGGGCGGGGCTATGTACGTTGCCCAATGGTAGACCCCGCGGTCTAGCCAATGGTCATTCCTCTCTCTGGTACCGCAATACCTGGTATTAGGGCTGGTTTAGCACAGGGCTAAATCGCTGGCTTTGAAAGCAGACCAAGGCAGGCCAGCAGCACGGTTCAATTCCCGTAACAGCCTCCCCGAACAGGTGCCGGAATGTGGCGACTAGTGGCTTTTCACAGTAACTTCATTGAAGCCTACTTGTGACAATAAGCGATTTTCATTTCATTACCACATTCACCCCCTGTTAAAAAAGAGCCAGCGGGGTGATGGCCAGTATTACTGTCGCCTTTTCATGGTAGGACCAGGTATTGCAGGTACCATGCTATCGAGGGATGCGGAGAAAGTTCTTGCGTTGTTAATTTTCTTCATGGTGCTGCAATCAGACCTGGTCATCCTACTGGAGCGTCTAAGTTTCGGCAGCGATCCTTGTGAGGGCCCCGGCGGTAGTGACTCCGGGAACGTGGTGTCTTCCTCCCAGGCAGTTTCGTCACTCCTAGGCGGCGCTGTAAGGTCGAAAAATGGGCAGAAGGAAGGGGTGCCTGTAGGGGGCGTCGGTGCCTGCTCGGCTCTGGGTCAGGGTTCTGGCGGCAGTATTGACCCTCCGGTCAGGTGCGGTGGGGGGGTGGGGGTGGGGGCAGTGGCTCGGGCACACGTGGGGCTCCGGCGGGCACCAGGTCCCGGAGGGAGACCGTATCTTGGCGTCCATAGGGGAACGCTACATAGGCGTACTGGGGGTTGGCATGCAGCAGGTCGACCCTTTCGACCAGCGGGTCCGACTTGTGCGCCCTCGCATGTTTCCGCAGCAGGACGGTTCCGGGTGTTGCTAGCCAGGTTGGGAGCGAGGTCCCAGAAGAGGACTTCCTGGGGAAAACAAGGAGACATTCATGAGGTGTCTGGTTCGTGGTAGTACATAGCAGTGACCGAATGGAGTGAAGGGCCACTGGGAGGTCCTCTTACCAGCGGGAGACTGGGAGATTCCTAGACCGAAGGGCCAGCAGGACGGTCTTCCAGACCGTTCCGTTCTCCCTTTCTACTTGCCCGTTTCCCCGGGGGTTATAGCTGGTCGTCCTGCTCGAGCCGATGCCTTTGCTAAGCAGGAACTGACGCAGCTCGTCGCTCATAAAGGAGGACCCCCTATCACTGTGGATGTATGCGGGGAAACCGAACAGTGTAAAAATAGTTTGGAGTGCCTTGATGACGGTGGTTGTGGTCATGTCCGGGCAGGGGATGGCGAATAGGAACCGGGAGTACTCATCAATCACGTTCAGGAAATACGTGTTGCGGTCGGTGGAGGGGAGGGGGCCTTTGAAGTCCATGCTGCGGCGTTCAAAGGGACGGGAAGCCTTTATCAGATGCGCCCTCTCTGGTCGGTAGAAGTGCGGTTTGCACTCCGTGCAGATTCGGCAGTCCCTGGTGACTGTCCTGACCTCCTCGATGGAGTAAGGCAGGTTCCGGGACTTAACAAAATGGAAGAACCGGGTGACTCCCGGGTGGCAGAGGTCCTCGTGGAGGGCTCGGAGGCGGTCTACTTGTGCGGTGGCACAAGTGCCGCGGGATAGGGCATCAGGAGGCTCGTTCAGCTTCCCGGGACGATACAAGATCGCGTAATTGAAGGTGGAGAGTTCGACCCTCCACCGCAAGATCTTGTCGTTCTTAATCTTGCCCCGCTGTGCCTTATCGAACATGAAGGCCACCGACCGTTGGTCTGTGAGGAGAGTGAATCTCCTGCCGGCCAGGTAATGCCTCCAGTGCCGCACAGCTTCCACTATGGCCTGGGCCTCCTTTCCGACCGAGGAGTGGCGAATTTCGGAGGCATGGAGAGTGCGGGAGAAGAAAGCCACGGGCCTGCCCGCTTGGTTGAGGGTGGCCGCCAGAGCTACGTCAGACGCGTCGCTCTCGCCCTGGAAGGGGAGGGATTCGTCGATGGCGCGCATCGTGGCTTTTGCGATGTCCGCTTTGATGCGGCAGAAGGCATGGCGGGCCTCCATCGACAGGGGGAAGGTTGTAGATTGGATTAGGGGTCGAGCCTTGTCGGCGTAATTAGGGACCCATTGTGCATAGTAGCTAAAGAAGCCGAGGCGGCGCTTTAGGGCCTTGGGGAGTGAGGGAGGGGGAAATCCATGAGGGGGTGCATGCGTTCGGGGTCGGGGCCTATGACTCCATTTCGCACTACGTAGCCTAGGATGGCTAAACGGTCGGTGCTAAACACGCACTTCTCCTTATTGTAGGTCAGATTGAGGAGGTGCGCGGTCTGGAGAAATTTACGGAGGTTGGTGTCGTGGTCCTGCTGGTCATGGCCGCAGATGGTGACGTTGTCAAGATACGGGAACGTTGCGTGTAAGCCGTACCGGTCAACCATTCGGTCCATCTCACGCTGGAAGACCGAGACCCCGTTTGTGACACCGAAGGGAACCCTTAAAAAATGGTAGAGCCGCCCATCTGCTTCAAAGGCAGTGTACTGGCGGTCGCTATCACGGAGGGGTAGCTGGTGGTAGGCAGACTTGAGATCCACCGTGGAGAAGACCTTGTATTGCGCGATCCTGTTTACCAGGTCGGCAATACAGGGGAGGGGGTACGCGTCCAGTTGCGTAAACCGGTTGATGGTCTGGCTATAGTCGGTGACCATCCTATGCTTCTCCCCGTTCTTTACCACCACTACTTGAACCCTCCAGGGGCTGTTGCTCACTTCGATGACCCCTTCCTTCAGCAGCCTTTGAACCTCGGACCTGATGAAGGTCCGGTCCTGGGCGCTGTACCGTCTGCTCCTGGTTGTCATGATATTCAAACACACACATCATGATAGACACACCAACAGACAAATCAGAACACACAACACCACAACCAATGACAGAAAGATATAAAAGCACAGACACGACCCCCAGTGGTCAGTATTAGCTGCAGAGGAGGACCAGGACAGATCTGTTACCAAACACACTCAGGGAGACAGCACGTGCAGAGTATCCAGAACGAACTGTATTATAAGAGTTAAAATAAAATAGAGTTGTACCACATACAACTGTGTTGGCTCATCTGTGCACCAGAGCACCCAACACCACATGGTACAGGAGTGGATCGATACCTGCCGGCATACCTCAGTGTACAGAGACAACCAGCAGTGCCCAGGCAAAATGATAGAGCTCCCGGTTCCGCAGCCGCTCCAGTGCTACGGCGATCTCCGCGAAAACTGGCGGCGATTCCGGCAATGGTTCGAATTGTTCCTGGTGGCAGCTGAACTCCAAGACCTGGATGATAGCGAAAAAATTGAATTTCTCCTCACCATCGCCGGTGCAAGGGCAAGAGAAATATTCACAAGGTTCAGGTTCTTCAGGAGGCAGCAAAGGTACGATTACCAGGCAGTCCTGGACAAATTCTCCAAGTACTGTGAAGAAAACGCAATCCAATCGGCAAGTAAAGGTAAGAAAAGCTGCAGTACTCACCTCGTGGCTGGGGTCCCGGAGCCCGAATTCCCAGAGGCCGAAATCCCAGGCCTGAGAGAGGGCTGGGTCGAGGTTGGCGGCCATCTTGCTAAAGGTATCACGCTAGCACAGTTGCGCGAGCAGTGCGCAGAACCGGAAGTTTCGTTTGCGCATGCGCGAAATGCTGCGCATGCGCAGTCAAGAGAACGGCCATCGGTAAAGGAACAGCGATCTGAGCATGCGCAGTCGCTTCCTACGTGCTACATACCGAGCGTCAGGATGTCAGAGGCCCCAGACTGCACCAATTTAAAGGGGAAATGTCCCAAATCCAATTTAAAAGGGAAACGTCCCAAATCAAAAAAACAAAAATCTGTTAAAGCTGTAAAACAACCTTCCCTCACCTGGAATGACAGCACATTGCCGCAAATTGACCCAGGAGATGAATTTGACCTCCGAAGAACCCTCCGACAAGCAGTTACCTACGCACAAGCCGATGATTCCGACCTCGAATACTTCGATGACGATCTTTACAGTGATTCCGGACCTCGCGAGCCCAATGATAGCTCCGTGGTCCTATACGACTATGACTCGGACGAACCTTTCGTGTTGCACATTGGCGGCCCCCACATTGAATCCGACGCAGATGCGGATTCATTTTTCGGATTTGAGGATCTTCAATCCAGCAGATATGACGTTCCAACTTATCAGTACCGGATGATGCTGCAGCCTGACAGTAACAGACAGGGAGCGGTGCAAGCACACGGAGAGTGCCCTGCTGCCACACAGAGCGTGGTCCACGTCCCGCTCAACGTTCCCGACTCTATGAAAGAAGACATGCAAGACTCCAGAGTGCAGTCCTCGCATGAACCAGAAGTGACTCCAGTGTCACAAGCTTCCACAGCAAGCTCGTGGACAGACTCCACAATTGCAGAAATGCAAGACTCCAGAGCGCAGTCCTTGCACGGACAAGAAGTGACTCCAGTGTCACAAGCCTCCACAGAGAGCTCGTGGACAGCCTCCACGATAGAAGCAACGCAAGACTCCAGAGCGCAGTCCTTGCACGAACAAGAAGTGACTCCAGTGTCACAAGCCTCCACAGAGAGCTCGTGGACAGCCTCCATGATAGAAGCAACGCAAGACTCCAGAGCGCAGTCCTTGCACGAACAAGAAGTGACTCCAGTGTCACAAGCCTCCACAGAGAGCTCGTGGACAGCCTCCACGATAGAAGCAACGCAAGACTCCAGAGCGCAGTCCTTGCACGAACAAGAAGTGACTCCAGTGTCACAAGCCTCCACAGAGAGCTCGTGGACAGCCTCCACGATAGAAGCAACGCAAGACTCCAATGTGCAGTCCTTGCAGGAACAGGACCATGAGGGTCTAGCAACCTCTCCTGACCAACCAGCGGCAGACGATGCAAGTCTGCCATGCTCACGTGAACAGCAAGAAGGCTATAACAGCCTACCATGCTCCACTACACAGCAGCATGACCATGACGGTCTCTCATGCTATAATGAAGGGCACAGCGCTGAAGACTGTTCAAGCCCAACTGAAGACAAGCCAAAGGAATCGCCTCGTCCAAGCCCGAAGAAAAAAGGTTTATGCGCTGACCTTCAGGATCATTATAGCCGAACAGAGATTAATAATGCTTCACGGCCACAGAAGGATGCTGAGGATTTGCTAACGAAATTAATTGAATGTTTAACTTGCAAGGAGCAGACTGAGAATTGCCAGTGTTTTAGTACGGATCGAAAAAATGGACAAGACATTGATCCTCAGGTAATGGAAATAACACAACCTGAATCATATCTACAGCAGGGACAAATGTCTCCCTTCAACACAACGCCGCAAAATCCCAACTTCGGAGACCAGCAGTTAGTCAGTAATGACTCTTCAAACCTTGAGGGGAACATTAATTGCATTGAACCTATACACACTCCACTGATTATTGAGCAGAACATTGGAGCAAGAATCCTGAGGACACCGACATTGAGTAGCCAGATAACGAATTTAAAACCCACAGCAGTTTCAAGTGAACCAAGTGTGCTTTCCACTAATGGTGAAGATGCAGATAAGGTCGACCCGATTATCCATTGTACCACACTAACCCCAGTGATTAAGCAGTTATGTATGGGGAGTATAATGTGGGAAATTGAGAACAGTAAAAGAGAGACTGTGACCATGCCAGTCCCAGCAAAATCAGACCCAGAGACCATGAAGGCATGTACATTAGACAAAGATACATATGAGGTACCTGAGAAGAAAAGTGAAACGGAATGTTCTTTGGAAAATAGTACAATGTCGATAGAAACATTGGATCCTATATTCGAGACCATACATATGGGAGAATTTGGGGGTAATAAACAAGGTTCTGCAATGTCTGGGGGAAGATTTAAAATTCCAAAGAAGAAAAGCCCAAATGAAGGACAACGGCAAGACAATGACAGTCCACCGACATGGTGTGCACCACCAGATGAAAACTCTGACAATTTACCCAACCCTAGTGAACAGCAAGCTGCTAATGAGGATCTATCCACGGGATGTGAGACGAGTGACGACAGCATCCCACTTCCCATGCAAAAGGTGCAAGGTGACAGACCTCGCCTAGTGCGTACCGAGGCACTCGACGATCACGGTGGGACCACTGACGACTGCGGTGGCGGCGCACCGCTTCCACCCTCGATGGCTCGACCCTCTCCACTGGTTGGTGCATTCCTGCATGTTCCGACTCCAGAAGTGCAGCTTCAGGGAATCTCGGCTGCCTCCAGTGAACCTGTTGGGACTCCGGACGGGGGGCATCGACGGAAGGCAGACCGGACTCCAGATGGGGAGCAGCCAAGCGCCAACTCTGATTTGCGCACGCCAGACCTTGCTCCGGACGGGCGGTGTCGCGGCCTCGGTGATGGCACGCTCAGGGTGACGGCGGATGCCACGGCGACAGGGAATGGATCGCGTGGCAGTCCCACTGGGTCGGCAGTGGCAACCAGCACCGGCGGTCCAAGATGGACACACCAATTCGCGCCATCGCCAGACGTTGATGCGAGCAACAATTCTCTCTCCAAGGCGACATGCTTCGACGTTTCTCTGCGGAGTCGCCCTTCCGGCACAGCAGGTGGCCGGAACCAGCGTGCACGGTCTCAGCCAACTTCCACATCTGGCACCGTCATCGCCTTGCATGATATTAGTGATGGTGCTACTTCGATGGCAACGACCCATCGGCTACAAGATGCCGTCCACCACAAACATAAAAAGAAAACAGACTCCACCTTGTTCCTGGCATGCAGGGCGGATGGATTGGTGCGTAGGCGCAATCAGCGAGCTTTGCGCCGCCTTCCACACTCGCAACTGAACCGTACGCACACGCCGGATCCTCCACTGGTTCCCAAGGATGACTTCGTGGAAATGCCACGGATCATGCCCCTTCCATCGCCACCAGAACCAAACCACAGCCAAGGCAACAATAACAAAGATGTTGAATGTTATAGTTGCACGAATGAAAAACCAAGCACTGCACGAAGTACAACAAATGGTAAAGTAGAGACTTCGGCAACAGCATCACCTCCAACAGTCCAAGGTGAACCAGTGTGACCACAAATCTCCACAGCTGAACCGGCTTGAGGACCAGCCCATTCTTGAGGCGGTCACCCATTAGACTGGACTCATAACGCTGTTCATACGTTCAAAAAGTCAAACACTTCTGTATTATAACCTGTTGTTGTTTATTGTTCCAGATATTGTCTGACCGGACCACTGTTCAAGTTGTTTTTTTTCTCGCATTCATGTTTTGTTATGGTACAACCTTGTTAGTGTGACGCACCCGACATCGCCCCATGTAAATAGTTACGTCATATACACACGCTGTACACAACACACACACACACTCTTAGATGCACTCACGACACAATTATATTTATAACCACGTAGGCACGTATCTTTGTAAAAAGGGGGGATGTCATGATATTCAAACACACACATCATGATAGACACACCAACAGACAAATCAGAACACACAACACCACAACCAATGACAGAAAGATATAAAAGCACAGACACGACCCCCGGTGGTCAGTATTAGCTGCAGAGGAGGACCAGGACAGATCTGTTACCAAACACACTCAGGGAGACAGCACGTGCAGAGTATCCAGAACGAACTGTATTATAAGAGTTAAAATAAAATAGAGTTGTACCACATACAACTGTGTTGGCTCATCTGTGCACCAGAGCACCCAACACCACACTGGTGGCGACGGGTTTGCAATCCGGGGTGAGGTTCGCAAACAGGGAAGGCAGGTTGAACTTAAGGGTCGCGAGGCCGCAAACAGTAAGGGGGGGTATAGGGCCGCCAAATTTAAAAGTAAGGCTTTGTAGGTGGCACTGGAAATCCAGTCCCAGAGGGTGGCTGCGCAGAGGTGCGGCAGCACGTATAGGCGGAAATTGCGGAATTCCCTGCCTTGGACGGTGAGGTTCGCGAGGCAGAACCCTTTTATCTGCACCGCGTGTGACCCGGAGGCCAGGGACATCCTTTGTTGGGTGGGGTAGGTGACCAGAGAACAGCGCCTTACCATGTTGGGGTGGATGAAGCAATCCATGCTCCCGGAGTCGATGAGGCATGACATCACGTGGCCGTTGATGGCCATCGTCGTGGTGGCCTTTGCTAGTGTTCGGGGCCGACTCTGGTCCAGGGTAATGGAGGCCAGCTGCAGCAAGGAGTGAAGATCGGGCAGTGCATCGTCAGCCGTGTTGGGGGCTTGAGGCCCCATCCAAGATGGCGCCGTCCATGGATCACACATGGAGTCCGGGGACTCCGAAGATGGCGGCGGGGAGGAACAAAATGGCGGCGGGGAGGAACAAAATGGCGGCGCACTCTGCTCCCGCAAGGCGGAGGCCAGCTGCAACAAAGGGTTTTGGTCAGGCAGCGCGTAGCCAGCCGTGCTGGGGGCTTGAGGCCCCATCCAAGATGGCGCGGCCATGGATCGCACGTGGAGTCCGGGGACTCCGAAGATGGCGGCGGGGAGGAGCAAACTGGCGGCGCACGCTGCTTCAGCGTGGCGGAGGCCAGCTGCAGCAAGGGGTTTTGGTCCGGCAGCGCGTAGCCAGCCGTGCTGGGGGCTTGAGGCCCTATCCAAGATGGCGCCGGCCATGGATCGCACGTGGAGTCCGGGGACTCCGGAGATGGTGGCGGGGAAGAGCAAACTGGCGGCGCATGCTGCTCCAGCGTGGCGGAGGCCAGCTGCAGCAAGGGGTTTTGGTCCGGCAGCACGTAGCCAGCCGTGCGGGGGGCTTGGGGCCCCATCCAAGATGGCGCCAGCCAGGGATCGCCCATGCAGTTCAGGGACGGAGACCCTGACGATTGGACCGGCAAAGGACAAAATGGCTGCGTGCACTCCTCCAGCATGGTTGCCAGGGGGAAGAATGGCCGCGGCTACGACGCTGCCTGGCGGGGCAAAGGCTGCGGTGCGCGTTGGGCCGGCGGGGCTGGGAAAAGGGAGTGCGGCGGTGGGCCTGGGATGGTCGGGACTTGGAAGAACGGCTGTGGTTGCACAGCGGGCGGCTGGAAGAACGTCATTGGATACTGCGTTCACCGCGCGGGCGAGGCAGACCGCGGCATAGTGGCCTTTCTTGCTGCACCCTTTGCAGGTGACGGTGCGGGCCGGGCAGCACGCGTGCGGGTGATTCGCCTGGCCGCAGAAGAAGCAGCGTTGGCCGGCGGCGGTAGTGGGGCGCCTTGCCGCGCAGGCCTGCAGAGTTAGTGGGTAAGTCTGGGGGTGAAGCGGGTAAGTCTGGGGGGCTGCCTCGGCGGGGTGCCACGCAGCCCAGGGGGGCGCGGTGCATGCGGGGGCGTACGCAAGGGCGTTTTTGTACGCCACGTCCATGGACCGTGCCAGGGCCCGGGCCTCGGTGAGGCCCAGCGTATCCATTTTGAGTAGCCTTCGGCAAATGTTGGGGGAGATCATACCTGCCACGAAAGTGTCTCGAATTAAAAGTTTGGCGTGCTCGTTCGCCGTCACCGCTGGGCAGCCGCAGTTTTGGCCCAGCACGATCAGTGCCCGGTAGAAATCTTTTAGCGTCTCATCTGGGCTCTGCCGTCTCGTTGCCAGCAGGTGACGGGCGTAGACCTGATTAAGTGGGCGAATGTAGTGTCCTTCCAGCAGTTCCATGGCTTTATCATAGTTCGCCGCCCCTTCGATCAGGGGGTAGATCGGCGGGCTGACCCGCAAGGGTAGGATGTGTATTTTCTGCCTTTCCGTGGGGGTGTCGGCAGCCGTATCGAGGTAGCCCTGGAAGCATGCCAGCCAATGCTTAAAAATCGCGGCAGAGTTTTCTGCGTGAGGGCTGAGCTGAAGGCACGCCGGCTTGATGCGGAGATCCATCCTTCAAAGTACTTATCTGATTAAATTGATACACAATCAATACTCTTGAGTCCACGTGGAGTCATATCGATTCAGCTTTAATCAGATAGAAATGTACCCAGCAGCGAAGTTACAGAAGTTAAGGCTGCTGGGACGGCATTGGTTCTTATACCCCGCCTCTCAGGGCGGGGCTATGTACATTGCCCAATGGTAGACCCCGCGGTCTAGCCAATGGTCATTCCTCTCTCTGGTACCGCAATACCTGGTATTACCACACCACAGTTCAGTTTTTCTGTGAAAACTGTAAATTAATGCCCTTAAGAAATTCTCTTGTCATTTGTAAATTCTCGATTTAAAGCAAAATCAGGAATATATAGAACATCCAGTTTGCAGTTCATAAATCTCCAGAAACCTTCAGTCTCTGCGCTGTAGATAGGCTAGCAATTAAAGTGTGAAGTTCCACAATAAAGTGCC
Source organism: Scyliorhinus torazame (assembly GCF_047496885.1). Taxonomy (NCBI): domain Eukaryota; kingdom Metazoa; phylum Chordata; class Chondrichthyes; order Carcharhiniformes; family Scyliorhinidae; genus Scyliorhinus; species Scyliorhinus torazame. The sequence goes on from NC_092707.1 coordinate 64,743,324, forward strand.
AACTGTTTTGTTGTAACAGGGAAACCAGTTTGACCCCCTGGTTTAATGAATAAACTGCTTTCACATTTTACACCTATCAAAGTAGGGTGGCAGAAAAATATGGAGAAAGATTCATGGACATTAAAAGTTAAAATCCCAAGACTCAATTATATACCTTTTTTTTTTTGAGCACGATTTGTATAAGTTCTTCAAAGCCAGTGAAGTACTTTCAATGGTTCCTCACTATTGTAATGCAGGAAACATGGAGCCACAACAAACTTCCACAGACAGCAATGTGACAATGACTGTATAATCTGCCTTAATTATTTTGACTGAGGGATATATATCAGCCAGGGCACCGGCAAACTCCCCTGCTCTACTTCCAAAAAGTGTTGTGAGATCTTTTGTCTCCATCTTGGAGGGCAGACAGGGTCTTGGTTCAATGTCCCATCTGAAAGGCGTAGGCCCGGATTCTCCATTGCGAGTCCGCCTGATTACCGCGGCCAACGAGAATGGAGAATTTGATGCTCAGCCAAATCTCCAATCACCGCAGCAGCACCGGAGATTCCCGCCGCCATGAAGGAATGGAGAATCCCGCCCGTATCTTTTATTCGCGAGACTGCTGAACTAGTATTGGGTCAACACCTTGGATCTGTTCCCTTTCTCCACAGAATTGACACAACTACAGCCCACACCATTCCACAGTTGAGAGGTTTACATCCTTTGTGGGCAGCAAGGTAGCACAGTGGTTAGCACAGTTGCTTCACAGCTCCAAGGTCCCAGGTTTGATTCCCGGCTTGGGTCACTGTCTGTGCAGAGTCTGCATGTTCTCCCCGTGTCTGAATGGGTTTCCTCCGGGTGTTTCCTCCCACAGTTCAAAGAGGTGCAAGTTAGGTGGATTAGCCACGGTAAATTGCCCTTAATGTCCAAAAAAAGGTGAGGTGGAGTTAACGGGTTATGGGAATAGGGTGATGGTGTGGGCTTAAGTAGGGTGCTCTTTCCAAGGGCCGGTGCAGATTCGATGGGCCGAATGGCTTCCTTCTGCACTGTAAATTCTATGATTTTATGAGTTGGATTGCAAGGCACCTGTATCAAACTGCCAATGTTAACTGCACACTGAAAAAGCTTTTATTCTGAAGGTAAATTTGGAACCCAGCAATTTTTCCGCTTTTAAAGTGCCTGTTATAATTCTAATAAGCGCATGCTTCACTTTTGCATTTGAATATATTTGGCAGAATTTCCTGTGCCTGTGCTTTGGAGCCTGGGCACAGTAACTACAGGAAAATTAGCCGTGAGGAGCACACACACCTGTGACAGAACTTGCCGGATTTCCACCCATTCATTTAAGTGCAAAACATTGCAGACTCTCTAATGGACACATAATCCCTCCCTGCTCTGCTTCTTTCTACTAATTGTGCCTAGGCGAATCGAATACCCTTGGCTACAATATCAGGAAAAATCTTCCCCATCCCTCTGTCCATCTATACTGCATCGTCATTCGGTGCACGTTGTTTTCCTGATGCTTACTGAAGCAATGTTCTCTTGGCGATACACCAGCAACTACATCCTAGCCCATTATATTCCAGGGCAAATGGTAAATGCTGATCAAAGCTTTTCAAAGAAATTATCAATTTATATCTAGGATTAATGTACGATTGTGTAGCTTGTTCCCTTAAGGTAGTCTACATTAAAATCAACCTGAATAATCTGAATTTCTCTTAGTAACTAGAAGTCTGCAAAAAGCCTGAGTGAAGTGCATCATTGGTTGAAAAGCACCAGAGATTCAGTGGCATAGATCTTCATGCTAACCTGTACTCTACCACTATTCATTCAGTACATTGCACAGGCAAAGGCAGCTTGCTTATCAACCTAATAATCTCAAAACTTTGTTTTAATGTGGCAGTATCTAATACAATGGCACAACTCCTTTCAGCATTATTGCAGCACAGTCATAGCCTTATCATAACATCATTTGAATCCTAGAATCATAGAGTTTACAGTGCAGAAGGAGGCCATTCGGCCCATCGAGTCTGCACCGGCCCTTGGAAAGAGCACCCTACCCAAGCCCACACCTCCACCCTATCCCCGTAACCCAGTAACCCTACCCAACCTTTTTGGACACTAAGGACAATTTATCATGGCCAATCCACCTAACCTGCACATCTTTGGACTGTGGGAGGAAACCGGAGCACCCGAAGGAAACCCATGCAGACACGGGGAGAACATGCAGACTCTGTACAGACAGTGACCCAGCCGGGAATTGAACCTGGGACCCTGGAGCTGTGAAGCAACTGTGCTAACCACCATGCTACCATGCTGCCTGTTTGGTTCAATATTTGACTTTGGGAACTACACAAAAGTAGTCCTCCAAAATTGTATAGCAGCACAAGCACTGTAAGATTTGGTTGAGTACTTATGAGTTTTTTATATATATATATTTGTTCATGGGATGTGGACCTCACTGGCTAGACCATCATTTGTTGCCCATCCTTGATTGCCCTTGTCAAAATGGCGGTGAACTGCTTTCATGAGCCGCTGCAGGCCATGCTATCTAGGAGCACCCACAGGGCTGTGAGGAAGGAAGTTCCAGGATTTTGACCCAGCGACAGTGAAGAAACAGGGATATAGTTTAAAATCAGGATGGTGTGTGCATTGGAGGGGAAGTCATTCCCATGCATCAGCAGCCCTTGCCCTTCTAGGTGACAGAGGTCACGTGTTTAGAAGGTGCTGTACAAGAAGCCTTGGTCGGGAAATCGTACAGAGGTACTGACTCAATACACCTGAGAGGACCCCAGCGGAGCCTGTTGCCGGGTTTTTAGAATGACTGCGCCAATTGGCAGACTTTTGCGACTATGGGCCATCCCTATCTGAGATGCTTCGGGATGCTAGTGTGATGCAAATAATATGGTGACGCAGCGGAAATTACTGGCCGAGGCATTGCTGGACCTAAAAAAGGCTGACGAGATCTCTCTCTCATGGAGAGTGCAGAGAAGGGAATCCAGGAACTCTAGGGCATGTCAGGGATGGAGGTAAACAGCGCAACATGGCCCCCAGTGGACAGGACTGGGAAGCCCAGAACCCCGCCCTGGCCTGAACACTGCCAGGACCAGACCGGTTGGCCAAGGGCAGCTGCAGCCAGGCAGGACACCTCCCGTATTCAATGGAGGATGATCCAAGGTAGTGTGGCACTTGTGGCTGGCAGAAATCCCAGGGATAGGGAACCACAGATCAGCCGGCAGACCAAGGGAGAGACCAGCCTAGAGCCTGAACCATCCACTTAGAACAACCTGATGACAGTGAGTGTGTAATTGAATTGCATTGCCGCACCACGGGTTGCTCCCATCCGGATAACCACGCCGGTGAGCGGCCCAGAGATGGAATTGGACAAGATAATCGAGAAGCACTCCTTCAAGAAAATCAGGACTGGGGTTCAATAGTTGGGTTTGCGGGACACCGAGGCCAAGCTAGTGACCTAGGCGGGGCACCTTCTAGCCACAGCGGGCACAACAGTGGCTCCAATTACTTATGAACAGCAGTGTTTTAAGCTGCTGATAATAATAGTGAAGGGCCCCGGATCGAGTCTGCTGGGCCGTGACTGCCTATACGGATCCACCTGGCCGCATCCTTTCTTCCTCCTTCCGAGAGGAGCTGGGCAAAATTAAGGAGGCTGAGGCCAAGTTATATGTGGACTTTGAGGCCCAGCCCAAGTACTTCCGGGCCCGCCCAGTCCGCCATGCGCTGCTGGCGAAGGCCAAGGACGAACTCAGCCAACCGGGAGTCCTCAGTATCATTAGACCAGTACAGTTTGCTGTTTGGGCAGTGCCGATAGTCCCAGTACTAAAAACTGACAAAACCGAAGGCCTTGACCGTCAACAAGACCTCCCGTCTGGATGTGGATAGAAGACCTATACACAAAGTTAGCTGGAAGTCATTCTTTTTCCAAGCTTGACATGAGCCATGTCTATCTCCAGCTGGAGCTGGATGTCGATCCCAGTCGTTATGTAATCATTAATACCCATAGGGGCCACTACGGATACACAAGGCTGCCGTTTGGAATGTCATAGGCTTGTGCAATTTTTCAACACGCTATGGAGAATATCCTGAGAGGGCTATTGTGTGTGATGGTCTACTTGGAAGACGTTCTGGTCACCAGAGCCACAGCAAAGGGAGCATCTGAGCAACCTGCAGAAAGTCCTCCGCTGGTTTTCCGAGACAGGTGATCGCCTCAAGAGCGAAAAGTGCATTTTCTATGCCAAGGAAGTTACATACTCGGAGTAACGCATGGATCGGGACTCCAAAAAACGTGACAGAGTTACGGTCGTTCTTAGGTCTCGTAAACTACTATAGGATTCTTATTCCTGGTCTAGCAAACAGCCTAGCATCACACTGTACGCATTGCTGAAGAAGCACCAAGACTGGGCATTGTGAGTCCCTCAGGAGGAAGCTTTTGCCAGGGTGAAGCAGCAGCTAACGTTGTCCAGATGTTGACACATTACAACCCCTTCAAGCCTCTGTTGGTGACATGTGATCAGGACTGGTCAGTATTTAAAAACTCTGCGACCAGCCTGAACGAGTAGGTCACTATAGGAACTGACTTCATCAGTAAGTGTGTAGAAGACTGTGTGCCAAAGAAGCAAATCCGCGTGTTTCCCAACCGGAAACCCTGGATGAACAGGGATATCCACTGCTTGCTGAAGTCTAGGTCTGAAGTGTTCAAGTCAGGTGACCCTGACCTATACAAGAAAGCCAGATATGATCTAAGGAGATCCATCAAAGATGCCAAAAGACAGTACCGGACTAAGCACGAGTCCCAGGCTAGCCACACGGACTCCTGCCGACTATGGCAAGGTCTGCAAGACATAACGGGCTACAAGGTGAAGACATGTAAAATCACTGGCTCTAATGCACCCCTCTCTGATGAGCTCAACGCATTCTATGCCCACTTTGAGCAAGAGGTCAGCGAGAGCAAGCCCTCCACCCCAGAAGTCTCGGATGAACTTGTATCTGAAATCACCATTGCAGACGTCAGAGCAGCCTTCTCGAAGGTCAACCCTCGGAATGCCGCTGGCCCGGATGGGGTACCCGGAGGGGCACTCAGGTCTTGCACGGAGCAGCTGGCGGGGGTATTCGCAGACATCTTCAACCTCTCTTTACAGCAATCTGAGGTCCCTATCTGCTTCAAGAAGACGACCGTCATCCCTGTACCAAAACAAAGCCAAGCAGCGTGCCTTAATGACTATCGTCCAGTGGCTCTGACATCCATGATCATGAAGTGCTTTGAAAGGTTAGTCATGGCACAAATCAACTCCAGCCTCCCGGATTGCCTTGATCCACTACAGTTCGGCGACCGCTTCAACAGGTCCACAGCAGACCCCGTCTCCATGGCCCTGCACTCTACGCTGGAACACCTAGATAACAAAGACACCTATTTATCGACTACAGCTCAGCCTTCAACGCCATCATTCCTACAAAACTCAACTCCAAACTCCGTGACCTTGGCCTCGGCTCCTCCCTCTGCGACTGGATCCTGAACTTTTTAACCCACAGGCCACAATCAGTAAGGATAGGCAACAACACCTCCTCTACGATCATCCTCAACACCGGTGCCCCACAAGGCTGTGTCCTCAGCCCCCTACTATACTCCTTATACACCTATGACTGTGGCCAAATTCCCCTCCAACTCGATTTTCAAATTTGCTGATGACACCACAGTAGTGGGTCGGATGTCAAACAATGACGAGACAGAGTACAGGAATGAGATAGAGAATCTGGTGAACTGGTGCGACGACAATAATCTCTCCCTCAATGTCAACAAAACAAAGGAGATTGTCATCGACTTCAGGAAGCGTAGTGGAGAACATGCCCCTGTCTACATCAATGGGAATGAAGTAGAAAGGGTCGAGAGCTTCAGGTTTTTAGGTGTCCAGATCACCAACAACCTGTCCTGGTCCCCCCATGCCGACACTATAGTTAAGAAAGCACAGCAACGACTACTTTCTCAGAAGATTAAGGAAATTTGGCATGTCACCTACGATTCTCACCAACTTCTACAGATGCATCATAGAAAGCATTCTTTCTGGTTGTATCACAGCTTGGTATGGATCCTGCTCTGCCCAAGACTGCAGTAAACTACAAAAGGTCGTGAATGTAGCCCAATCCATCATGCAAACCAGCCTCCCATCCATTAACTTTGTCTACAATTCCCGCTGCCTCAGAAAGGCAGCCAGAATAATTAAGGACCCCATGCACCCCGGATATACTCTCCGTCAGGAAAAAGATACCAAAGTTTGAGGTCACGTACCAACCGACTCAAGAACAACTTCTTCCCGGCTGCCATCAGACTTTTGAATGAACCTACCTCGTATTAAGTTGATCTCTTCTCTACACTTTGCTAATAACTGTAACAATATTGTGGTCATCTGTGTAGAGGTATTACGGTTCCTGGTAATGCTGGAACACCATTGGTAGATATTGTATGTTTCCTATTGGTCAAGTTGTATGGTAGCTCCACCCTGCAAGGCGGGGTATAAGAGCCCATGCCGCCCCAGCAGCCTTCTTTCTGTACCTGAGCTGCTGGGGGAAACATTTAGCTTATTTAAGCCTTCAGTTGGACTACAACCTCGCTTTAGTGGTCATTGATCTTGCATCAATTTAATAAGCTAGATTTAAAAGGATGGAGCTCCGGATCAAGCCGGAGTGTCTGCAACTCAGCCCCCACGCAGCGAACTCAGCGGCAATCTTCAAGCACTGGCTGGCGTGTTTTAAAGGATATCTCGGAACGGCCGAAAACACACCCACGGGAGAACAGAAATTGCAAGTCCTGCACTCGAGGGTGAGCCTGGAAATTTACACCCTCATTGAGGACGCGGACAACTTCGATGCAGCAATGGAGCTGCTAAAAGGACATTATATTCACCCGGTAAACCAGGTCTACGCCCGACATCTGCTAGCAACGAGGCGACAAATCCCTGGGGAATCGCTGGAAGAATTCTACTGTGCGCTCCTGGTGTTGGGGAGAAACTGCAGCTGCCCGCAGGTTTCGGCGAACGACCACACAGAACTCTTGATCCGGGACACTTTCGTGGCAGGTATGCTGTCCTCCCAAATCCGCCAGCAATTGCTGGAAAAAGACACCCTAGGCCTCAAGGAGGATCGAGCCCTTGCAGGCTCCCTGGATGTGGCCTCCCAAAACGCCCGCGCTTACGTTCCCGACCGCGTGGCAGCCCCCTGGGCAGCGTGGAACCCCTCCGCAGCCGACCACGAGACATCCCCCATCCCCCCACAAGCTTGTGCTGCAAGGTGGCCTGGCAACCCCGGGGGGCCCCGCTGCTACTTTTGCGGGCAGGCCAAGCACCCCCGGCAGCGCTGCCCGGCCCGCGCATCCACCTGCAAGGGATGCGGTAAAAAGGGCCACTTCGTGGTGGTATGCCAGGCCCGTGTGGTCGCCGCAGTCTCCGGTGGCGAATGCGGACCGCCACCACAAACCTCTCCACGGTCCCTGTGCGGCCACTGGCGCCGCCATCTTCCTCCTCCAGGGTCACGTGCGCCCCCACCCCCCGGGCGCCGCCATCTTGTCCCACAGACGCCACGTTCAATGGATGGGCGCAGCCATTTTGTGCACCCCCAGCCACGTGCGACCAATGGGAGCCGCCAGGACCCCAGCTCGGCTGACCGCACACCGCCCGAAGAGAACACTCAACTGCTGCGATTAGCCTCGGTAAGCCTGGACCAGTCCCGACCTCACTCTCAACTGCTACAACAACAGTACTAATCAACAGGCACGAGACGTCCTGCTTAATCGACTCTGGGAGCAGGGAGAGCTTCGTACACCCCGACACGGTAAGGCGCTGTTCTCTCCTCGTCCACCCCGTTAATCAAAAAATCTCCCTGGTCTCCGGTTCCCATTCAGTAGAGATAAAGGGGTTTTGTGTAGCAAACCCCACGGTCCAGGGAAGGGAGTTTAAAAATTACCAGCTCTACGTCCTTCCCCAGCTCTGCCCGGCCACACTCCTAGGTTTAGACTTCCAGTGTAATCTCCAAAGTCTAACTTTCAAATTCGGCGGCCCTATACCCCCCCTCACTGGCTGCAGCCTCGCGACCCTCAAGGTCGATCCGCCTTCCCTGTTTGCGAACCTCACCCCGGATTGCAAACCCATCGCCACCAGGAGCAGACGGTACAGTGTCCAGGATCGGATCTTTATTATGTCAGAGGTCCAAAGGCTACTGAGGGAAGGAGCAACTGAAGCTAGCAACAGTCCCTGGAGAGCTCAAGTAGTGGTGGTAAAGACCGGGAAGAAGCATAGGATGGTCATCGACTGCAGTCAGACCACCAACAGGTTTACGCAGCTGGACGTGTACCCTCTCAGCCACATGTGGAGCTGAGTCCACAAAAGATCAACCATGATCTCATTGAATGGTGAAGACATGTAAAATCACTGGCTCTAATGCACCCCTCCCTGATGAGCTCAACGCATTCTATGCCCACTTTGAGCAAGAGGTCAGCGAGAGATCGCGCATTACAAGTTCTTCTCCATGGTGGATCTTAAGTCCACCTACCACCAGCTCCCCATCCGCACTAGTGACTGCAAATACACTGCCTTTGAGGCAGATGGGTGGCTCTATCACTTCTTAAGGGTTCCCTTCGGTGTCACCAACGGGGTCTCGGTCTTCCAGCGCGAGATGGACCGAATGGTTGACCGGTACGGTTTACGGGCAACATTCCTGTATCTCGATAATGTCACCATCTGCGGCCACGACCAGCAGGACCACGACACCAACCTCCGAAAATTCCTCCAGACCGCAAAGATCCTTAACCTTACATATAATAAGGATAAATACGTGTTTAGCACCTACCACCTAGCCATCCTCGGCTACGTAGTGCGAAATGAAGTTATCGGCCCTGACCCTGAACGCATGCGCCCCCTTGTGGAGTTCCCCCTCCCTCACTGCTCCAAGGCCCTGAAGCGCTGCCTAGGGTTTTTCTCTTACTATGCCCAGTGGGTCCCCAACTATGCGGACAAGGCCCGTCCCCTGATCCATTCCACAGCTTTTCCCCTGTCGATAGAGGCCCGCCAGGCCTTCAGCCGCATCAAAGCAGACATTGCAAAGGCCACGATGCACGCCAGCGACGAGTCCCTCCCCTTCCAGATCGAGAGCGACGCGTCTGACATAACTCTGGCGGCCACCCTCAACCAAGCGGGCAGACCTGTGGCCTTCTTCTCACGTACCCTCCATGCTTCCGAAATCCACCACTCCTCAGTCGAAAAGGAGGCCCAGGCTATAGTAGAAGCTGTGCGACATTGGAGGCATTACCTGGCCGGCAGGAGATTCACTCTCCTCACTGACCAACGATCGGTTGCTTTCATGTTCGATAATGCACAGCGGGGCAAGATAAAAAACGATAACATCTTGCGGTGAGGATCGAACTCTCCACCTACAACTACGAGACCTTGTATCGTCCCGGGAAGCTAACCGAGCCTCCTGATGCCCTGTCCCGCGGCACATGTGCCAACGCACAAGTGGACCGCCTCCGAGCCCTCCACGAGGACCTCTGCCACCCGGGGGTCACTCGCTTTTTCCACTTTATCAAGACCCGCAACCTGCCCTACTCCATCGAGGAGGTCAGGACAGCAACCAGAGACTGCCAAATCTGCGCAGAGTGCAAACCGCACTTCTAACGGCCAGAGAAAGCGCACCTGATAAAGGCTTCCCGTCCCTTTGAACGCCTCAGCGTGGACTTCAAAGGCCCCCTCCCCTCCACCGACCGCAACACGTACTTCCTGAACGTGATTGACGAGTACTCCCGGTTCCCATTCGCCATCCCCTGCCCCGACATGACCGCAACCACCGTCATCAAGGCCCTCCATAGCATCTTTGCACTGTTCGGGTTCCCCGCTTACATACATAGTGATAGGGGGTCCTCCTTTATGAGCGACGAACTGCGTCAATTCCTGCTCAGCAAGGGCATCGCCTCGAGCAGGACGAACAGTTACAGCCCCCGGGGAAACGGACAGGGAGAGAGAGAGAACGGAACAGTCTGGAAGACCGTCCTACTGGCCCTACGGTCCAAGAATCTCCCAATCTCCCGTTGGCAGGAAGTCCTCCCGGATGCCTTCCACTCCATCCGGTCACTGCTTTGTACCACGACCAACCAAACACCTCACGAACGTCTCCTTGTCTTCCCCAGGAAGTCCTCCTCTGGTACCTCGCTCCCGACCTGGCTGGCAGCTCCTGGACCCATCCTGCTCCGAAAACATGTGCGGGCGCACAAGTCGGACCCGTTGGTCGAGAGGGTCCATCTTCTCCACGCTAACCCCCAGTATGCCTACGTGGCGTACCCCAACGGCCGACAAGATACTGTCTCCCTACGAGACCACCGGATCCGCACGCACACCCCAGCCACCAGTCCCACCCTCCCTCCCACTGGTGCACCTTACAGGAGGATCAGTCCTTCTGCCGGCCCCGTCTAGGTCCCCCCACCCACCGACGCACCCCGCAGACGCTCGCTTCTCAGGTCAACCATTTTCCCCACCAGCGCCGTCTAGGGGTGTTGAAGCTGCCACAGAGATCGAGGCCACGCTCCTGGAGTCACAGACGCCCGAGCCTCCACCGAAGCTTCGACGATCACAGAGGATGACCAGAGCCCCCGATCGACTGATTGCTTCATTTTAAAGTGTATATAGTTAATTGTGAATCTGTAAATAGTTACAAAACGCTGTGCGGAGGTATTACGGTACCTCCATAACTATAATTTCTGCCACGTTACCATGTTGTAATATCAAGCCACCACCCCCGCCGGACTCTTTTTTAACAGGGGGTGAATGTGGCAGTCTGTGTAGAGGTATTATGGTACCTGGTAATGCTGGAACACCATTGGTAGATATTGTATGTTTCCTATTGGTCAAGCTGTATGGTAGCTCCGCATTGCAAGGCGGGGTATAAGAGCCAGCAGCCTTATTTCTGTACCTGAGCTGCTGGGGGAAACATCTAGCTTATTAAAGCCTTCAGTTGGACTACAACCTCGCTTTAGTGGTCATTGATCGTGCATCAATTATATTCTGCAGTCTCTCCTTCCTTCCCTATGTACGGTATGCATTGTTTGTACAGAATGCAAGAAACAATGGGCGGGATTCTCCCATCGGGTGGCTAAGTGCCGACGCCGGAGTAAAATTCTCCCGCTTTTTACTCCGGCGTCAGCACCTGTTCAGGGACCCCATTCTGCAGCCCACAGGGGGCTAGGACGGTGCTGGAGCGGCCCATGCCGCTCCAGATGCCGTGGCCCTCTTCCCCAAATGGCGCAGGGCTACAGGAGCCGGCGCAGAGGAAAATAGGCCGGGGGCAGAGTGGCTGGCCCGCCAATCGGTGGGCCCCAATCGTGGGCCAGGCCACTACGGAGGCCCCCCCCTTGGGGTCGGACACCCCTCCCCTCCGACAGGCTGCCCCCGGGCCCTTCAACGCCGAGGTCCCGACGGCTCAGAGGATGTTAGAACGGCGCTGGCGGGACTCAGCTTTTTGATGACGGCCATTCGGCCCATCCGGCCTGGAGAATCGGCGCGCCGGCCCATTCGGGCTGGAGAATCGGCGCATACCCCGAATGGTGCCGCGCCGACCACGCTGCCGCCAATGGCGCCGATTCTCCGCGCTGCGGAGAATTGCGGTCCTGGCGTGGCGCGATTTGTGCAGCGCCGCGCCGATTCTCCGACCCGGCGGGGGTTCGGAGAATTACACCCAATACATTTCACTGTATACTAATACATGTGACAATAATAGTAAATCAAATCAAATGATGCCTCGTCTTTCTGAATTGGAGTTGCATGGCTGACGGAAGAGAAAGGAAGAAATGCATTTGCGTCAATGATAGAGAAGGAAGGTCTGGCCATCATATTCGCGGTGAAGATGTTTCATCAGCACATGTATGGGTGTCGATTCACCATTGTGATGGACCAAAAGCACTTGCTAGGGCTTTTTAAAGAGGACAAGGAGATCCCGCCAATAACATCCACGTGGACACAGCGATGAACCCTGTTGCAAGCAGCGTACAAGTATGCCTTCGAGCATCGCCCAAGCACCCAAATTGTGAAAGCAGACTCGTTGAGCCAGCTCCCACTGCAAACATGCCCCCACCCCCACCGAGAACCGACCAAGTCGTTTCGGCACTTAACTATATGGACACCTTGTCAGTCACGGCCGCCCAGATACGTGACTGAACACAAAAGGCTCCGTATTGGTGAAAGTACACCACATCGTCTTACATGGGGGTCAGCAAGGGAAGCTGCATAAAGACCTTAGGGCCTTTGATGCCAAAATGCAGGAGCTCAGCGAGGAAGATGGCATCCTCCTGTGGGGATCTCGCATCGTGGTCCCATGCCAGGCAGGCGCACCAAATTTCAGGATCTGCACAACCGACACCCAGGGGTGTCAAACATGAAAGTGCAGGCCAGCAGCTGCACATGTGTGGTGGCCAGGCCTGGATGGTGCAATCGAACGACTGGCTCAACAATTTACCACATGCCAGGAACAGCAGAAGCTCCCATCAGCCATCCCGCTGCGTCCCTAGGAATGGCCAAGCCTGCCTTGGGTGCGCCTGCATGACGATTTTGCCAGACACTTCCAAGGGTCAATGTTCTTACTCATGGTGGATGCCCACTGGAGGTCCATCCGTTGTCGTCCATCACATCAAGGGCCACGGTTGAGAAGTTACTGCTCTCTTTCAGCATCCACGGTATCCCGGAGGTGCTCGTCAGACAATGGCACCCCATTCACCAGCGACAAGTTTGAGCATTTCATGAAGGCACACGTGATGCGGTACATCTGCACAGCCCCTTATCACCCTTGCTCGAACAGGCTGGCCAAGCGAGCGGTGCAGACCTTCAAGAGAGGAATGAAGAAGCAGACCACGGGGAGCGTGGAGACATGACTAGCAAGGTTTTGGTTCAGACCACAGTGCATACCGCGACCGGCATAGCACTGGCGGAACTGTTGATGGACCGGAGGCTCAGGACATGCCTCAGTCTCGCGGTCCCTGACATTGGCAGGAAAGTACAATGTGATCAGGGCCTGCAGAGGCGAAGCCAAGGCGAGTGCTAGGAGTTTGAAGCCAAGGGACATGATGTTGGGACTGTTACTTGTAAATACTTTGCATTTGGTAATAAATCATTCTTTTGACTCTCCTTTCCGACTCTTCCATGATCACTATTTATCCCCCCCCCCTCACACAATATTATCTAACAACATCCTGAAGAAACAAAACAGAAAACACTGGACAATCTCAGCGAGTCTGACAGCATCTGTGGAGAGAGAACAGAGCTAACGTTTCGAGTCTGGATGACTCTTAGTCAAAGCTTAATCTCTCTCCTTTCTCTCCCAATGGCTATTTGGCCTCCTTTTCAAGTGAGTCAATCAAAAGGCTACCATTTTCATTCTTAAAAATCTTCAGGAGGAGAAACCCAGTTTATATTCAGAATCCTGCTGTGCCATCTGATCTTTATTTGAATTATCAAAGGCCGCATGTGAGAATATTGAACCGTGAGGAATTATCCTTTGTGAGCATTAATTTTTGCACACAGGCGGTGTTCATTAACGTTGCCCTATTCCTTCATGACTAATGGGCTCTCTTAAATTAGATCAACACTGTACTTGGCCCTGTACATCCCATTATGCACTCACGGGTAAATTATCTCGTTTTCTTCATTATTTCGGCCTTTATTTTGTTTCCATAGGAGTGAGCAGATTCAAAACCTTTCTAATCACCTGTGGCAGATTAAATTAGTCTTTGATGTTTTTTTAAATTTACCAGCTAAATTCAACACCATGTCAAGAAGGATTCATATTTTTGACCTCACCATTAAGAATGCCAGTTCCACTGGGGCATCTGCCCCATCAACACATTGCACACTTGTGGCTCCAATGGTCTCTGAGCATGTGAAAACCTATGATCTCAAAAAGCTACAAATTGCAAAGCCGGAAAATAAGTTAAAAGCTAAATGATTTAAAAGCTGGAAAATGTACCCACAGACTCTCAGAGTTTGAAAGCTACAGGCTAAACCATTATTCGCAAAAAACACTTAAAAGTAGGGTTGAAGCTCCATCATAGCAAAGAGCTAAAGGTCTAAAGTGGCTGCAGTAAATGTAAAATTGAAGGTGGAGTGGTGGGGAGTGAAGGTTGAGGTGGGGAGAAAGTTTTAAGAGGGTGGGAGCAGCATATTGCTGCTTTTATTCATGTTCAGCGGCATTCAATGGAGAGATCAGAATTGCAGCAAGAGTTGGGGAGCGATAGACAGGCTCTGGTAATAAAATTCAGCTCTGTGGTGCCTAGTTGTTCAGTACTAAGCAAACAATATTGCCTGTAAAATGGCGTCTGTGCACACATCTGGTACGAGTGGTATTGGGTGCCATTTTGGAAAAGGTGTTAAACTGTGCGCACAGAGGGTTCACAGGAAGATGAAGATTGTGACATCAATTAGCATGTAGCTCAAACAATCTCTCCTTAGCCCCCACTCCTCTATTTCTCATCTGGCCCCCTGACGACCTCATCCATAAGCAGGACATTAGTTTTTGTGTGTATGCTGATGACACTCAACTCTACCTCACCACTGTAGTAAACCATGTTATTGCATTACATGTATTGTATTGTATTGTGCATGCCTGGGCTTGTCCAGGCTGGCTCCGCCTGTGGCTCCTCCCCTCGGGCTTCTGTATAAAAGTGGCAACAATCCGCCTCCAGACCCAGTTTGGGTCCAAAGGCAGGAGGCGTACTGTTTAGTGTATTAAAGCCTCAGTTACGTCCTTCGCTCATCATGTGTTATTGATGGTATATCATTTTAATACACTAAACTCCTCAAGATGAACTCATCACTCAAGCCTGATCGCTTGGAATTGGACCCACAAGCAGCCGACGCTACAGAAATGTTTGAACATTGGCTAAGCTGCTTCGAGGTGTACCTCGCATCCTTCAACGAAGACCTCACAGACCTCCAGAAGAAGCAGGTCCTCCACGTACGGGTGAGCCCAAGAGTCTTTCCCCTCATCAGGGATGCCCCCTCGTATGCGGAAGCGATAACACTGCTAAAAGGACACTACGTGAAATCCGTACACCAGGTGTATGCTAGGCACCTCCTCGCCATGAGACGGCAACACCCTGGGGTATCACTCGCAGACTTCCTGCATGCCCTGCACATCCTCTGCCAGAACTGTGACTGCCGGGCGATATCGGCAACCCAGCACGCGGAGCTGCTGATCAGGGACGCTTATGTCGCAGGCATGAACTCTAACTATATCCGCCAGCGATTAATAAAAGGGGGGACACTCGGCCTCCCAGAGATAGTACAACTCTCCAACTCGCTGGAGGTGGCCTCCCAGAATATGGGGGCATGTACCTCCGACCACGCAGCACCCTCAGGGCCTCGTGGGAGCAGCCATAAACCGGCCAGAGTGCGACGCGAGCCTGCGCCGCGCAGCGGCCCACCAACGCCGGAGGCCCGAAGTGCTACATCTGCGGCCAAAGTAATCACCCCCGACAACGCTGCCCGACACGGAACGCAACTTGTAACGACTGTGGGAAGAAGGGCCACTTTGCAAAATCCTGCCAAGCCCGATCTCCCCCTAAACCTTCTAGGCCCAGCAGCGCTGCTTGCTGCCTGTCGGGGCCGCCCCCAGCTGCCGCGCCACCCATCATGTGCGACCCGTGGGCGCCGCCATCTTTAATTTCGGCCGACACATGCGACCCACGGGGGCCGCGATCTTGGACGCCATCTTGCACCTCACCCACCATGTGCAACCCACGGGGGTCGTCATCTTGGACGCCATCTTGCACCTCACCCGCCAAGTTATGGGGGCCGCCATCTTGGGACCACTCTGCAGCCTCCCGGGAGCCCAGCTCGCCCGACTGTACGCTGGTCGCCGCTAACTCCGACTGGCCTACCGACCGCCTTCCGAAGCTCGCCTCCATCACGCTTGATCAGTCCCGGCCGCACCACCTCGCGAAGTCCACGATGACCGTCCGGATCAACGGGCTCGAGACGGCCTGCCTTTTCGACTCCGGGAGCACAGACAGCTTCATACACCTAGATACGGTAAGGCGCTGCTCCCTCCCAATCCTACCCGCAACCCAGAAACTTTCCCTGGCTTCCGGATCCCACGCAGTAGAAATCCGGGGGTACTGTGTCGCGACCCTCACTGTACAAGGCGTAGAGTACACCAACTTTAAGCTCTACGTCCTCCCCCATCTCTGCGCTGCCCTGTTCCCGGGGCTCGACTTCCAGTGCCATCTCCAGAGCCTTACCTTAAAGTTTGGTGGATCTCTGCCCCCCTCACCGTCTGTAGCCTCGCGACCCTTAAGGGCGCCCCACCCTCCCTCTTCGCAAACCTCACCCCGGACTGTAAGCCCGTCGCTACCAGAAGCAGATGCTACAGTGCCCAGGACAGGGTCTTTATCAGATCGGAGGTCCAGCGACTCCTGCGAGAGGGGATCAGTGAGGCTAGTAACAACCCCTGGAGAGCCCAAGTGGTGGTCGTCAAGACTGAGGAAAAGCACCTAATGGTCATCGATTACAGCCAGACCATTAACTGGTATACGCAGCTCGATGCGTACCCCCGGCCCCGCATATCTGACATGGTCAACCAGATTCCGCAGTATCGAGTCTTCTCTACAGTCGACTTGAAGTCCGCATACCACCAGCTCCCTATCCGCCCGGAGGACCGCCAATACACTGCCTTCGAGGCAGATGGCCGCCTCTACCACTTCCTCAGGGACCCCTTCGGCGTCACCGGTGTCTCGGTATTCCAAAGGGAAATGGACCGAATGGTCAAGCAGTACGGGCTGCGGGCCACATTCCCGTACCTAGACAACGTCACCATCTGCGGCCATGATCAGCAGGACCATGACGAGAACTTCCGGCGCTTCCTCCACACCGCCAAACTCCTGAACCTAACCTATAATAGTGAGAAATGCATCTTCCGCACAACCCGCCTAGCCATCCTCGGCTACGTCGTGGAACACGGAGTCCTAGGGCCCGACCCTGACTGCATCCTGGAACTCCCCCTCCCCCACTGCCCCAAGGCCCTGAAGAGATACCTGGGGTTCTTCTCTTACTATGCCCAGTGGGTCCCCAACTATGCGGACAAGGCCCGTCCACTGATCAAATCCACCACTTTTCCCCTCACGGCTGAGGCCCGACTGGCCTTCAACCGCATCAAGGCAGATATTGCCGAAGCCGCGATGCACGCTGTGGACGCGTCCATTCCATTCCAAGTGGAGAGCGATGCGTCGGATTTTGCTCTGGCCGCTGCCCTGAGCCAGGCGGGCAGGCCCGTGGCTTTCTTCTCCCGTACCCTCCATGCTTCCGAAATGCGACACTCCTCCATCGAAAAGGAAGCCCAAGCCACCGTAAAAGCTGTGAGACATTGAAGGCATTACCTGGCTGGCAGGCGATTCACTCTCCTCACTGACCAACGGTCAGTTGCCTTCATGTTCAATAACACACAGCGGGGCAAGATCAAGAACGACAAGATTCTGAGGTGGAGGATGAGCTCTCCACCTACAGCTATGATATCTTGTATTGACCCGGGAAGCTCAATGAGCTCCCGCGGTACATGTACCAGTGCACAAGTAGACCGACTCCGGGCCCTCCACAACGACCCCTGTCACCCCGGGGTCACCCATTTTTTCCACTTCATCAAGGTTCGCAACCTGCCTTACTCCATCGAGGAGGTCAGGTCCATGACCACGGACTGCCAGGTCTGCGCGGAGTGCAAACCGCACTTCTATCGGCCATTCAGAGCACATCTGGTAAAGGCCTCCCACCCCTTTGAGCGCTTCAGCATGGACTTCAAAGGGCCCCTCCCCTGACTGTAACGTGTACTTCCTTAACATCGTTGATGAGTACTCCAGGTTCCCCTTCGCCATCCCCTGCTCTGACATGACCTCTGCCTCCGTTATCAAGGCCCTGCACAGTCTTTTCACCCTGTTCAGGTTCCCCGCCTACATCCACAGTGACCGGGGCTCCTCCTTTATGAGCGACGAGTTGCATCAGTTCCTGCTCAGCAAGGGCATCGCCTCCAGCAGGACGACCAGCTATAACCCCCGGGGAAACGGACAGGTGGCCCTACGGTCAAAAAGTCTCCCAGTCTCCCACTGGCAGGAGGTCCTCCCCGATGCGCTCCACTCCATCCGGTCGCTCCAATGTACAGCCACTAACGAGACTCATCATGAACGTATGCTTGCCTTCCGCAGGAAGTCCACCTCCAGGGTCTCGCTTCCGTCCTGGCTGACAGTCCCGGGGCCCGTCCTTCTCCAGAAGCCATAATACCGACCCCCTCGTCGAGAAGGTCCTGCTCCTCCATGCGAACCCCCAATATGCCTACGTGGCTCACCAGGAAGGGCGACAGGACACGCTCTCCCTTCAGGATTTAGCTCCTGCAGGCTCCCCGGCGACCATCACCACCATCCCCCACCCTACACCATCTTCCCCCATCTCTACCCAGCTCCCTCACGACCTGACACCCGCAGGCCCACTGGTGACAAGCACCACCACCTCCGGCCATACACCGCCCTCCCCCCCCCCCCTCGCCGACTCAACATCTGGGTGAAGAAGAAGAAAACAACACGCTCCCAGACGCGCAGGCCTCAACGCCGGCACCCACATCACAGCCGGGACTGAGGCAATCGCAGCGGAAGGTCAAGGCCCCGACAGGCTTGACCTTTAAGACCACTTCACCCCCGCCGGACTCTTTTTTTAAACAGGGGGTGAATGTGGTAAACCACGTTATTGCATTACATGTATTGTATTGTATTGTGCATGCCTGGGCTTGTCCAGGCTGGCTCCGCCTGTGGCTCCTTCCCTCGGGCTTCTGTATAAAAGTGGCAAGTCTCCACCTCCGGACCCAGTTCAGGTCCAGAGGCAGAAGGCTTGCTGTTTAGTGTATTAAAGCCTCAGTTACGTTCTTCGCTCGTCGTGTGTTATTGATGGTGTATCAACCACCCATGAAATAAGGAAAAGAAAGAGGGAGGGGAGGAGCAGGAAGGGGGTTCGGGAGGACATGAAGGGGAGGGGAGGGGTGAATGCACCAAAGGGAAACACAGGGCAGGTAGAAGAGGAGAGAGCCAAAAGGGACAAAGGGCAATAATGGAAAGAGCGCACCCAGCGAACACACTCCCCTCCCTCCCGTCCAGCTTCGCTAAGTGCCAGGGGACAGCCAGAGCAGGGGGTAGGCCACACAACAGTAACGGCCGATCGCTGGGGCACCCAAACAGGAACCACTCCCCGTAACTATATAAAAGCTCCCTCTCAGGGAAACGCAGCCAGCTACCAGCCCCAGAAGACCCAGTGGGCACACCGTGGGCACGGCCTGGTCCAGCAAGCGATCAGCAGCATTTTCTTTCTAAATTACCTTTGTCTGTATCTTGTTCAATTAGCTTGTGACTGTAGCTAGCACACCCTATTTGAGAAGCTCCATAGATCAAGAAAATACATCCTACGCAAAATAGCTAAAACTACTGCAAATTCTTGGAGATACATGCTTTGATTTTGTCTTGTGTTTGTAACATATGATATGAAATGTCATAACTCCAACAAAAACTATATTTTTAAAAACTCTGCCTCACCACCTCTCTCGACCCCGTTGTTGGTGCAAAATCATCAGGCTGCTTATCTAGCATCCAATACCGGACGAGCAGAAATATCCTCTAATCAAATATTCAACCACAAGATCAATTTCCAACCATATGTTCACTCACCAAAATTGCCTGTTCCCATCTCAGCTCATCCGCTGCTGAAATGCTCATTCGTGCCTTTGTTATCTTCAGACCGGATTATTCCAGTGCACTCCTGGCAGTTCTCCCACATCCTACCCTCATCAAACTGGAAGTCTTTCAAAGCTCTGCTGTCCGTGTCTTCACTCACACCAAAAGTCCTAATTAATCACTTATCACATCTGGCCCCTGGTCAAACCAACCTTGATTTTAAAATTCTCATTCTCGTTTTCAAATCGCCTCCATGTCTCACCTTCCCTACCTCTGTAATCTCACCCAGCACCACAGCCCTCCGAGGTATCTGTGCTCCTCTAATTCATAAGAACATGAGAATATAAGAACTAGGAGCAGGAGTAGGCCATCTGGCCCCTCGAGCCTGCTCCGCCATTCAATTAGATCATGGCTGATCTTTTGTGGACTCAGCTCCACTATCCGGCCCGAACCACCATAACCCTTAATCCCTTTATTCTTCAAAAAACTATCTATCTTTATCTTTAAAAAATTTAATGAAGGAGCCTCTACTGCTTCACTGGGCAAGGAATTCCATAGTTTCACAACCCTTTGGGTGAAGAAGTTCCTTCTAAGCTCAGTCCTAATTTCCCCTTATTTTGAGGCTATGCCCCCTAATTCTGCTTTCACCCGCCAGTGGAAACAACCTGCCCGCATCTATCCTATCTATTCCCTTCATAATTTTATATGTTTCTATAAGATCCCCCCTCATCCTTCTAAATTCCAATGAGTACAGTTCCAGTCTACTCAACCTCTCCTCGTAATCCAACACCTTCAGCTCTGGGATTAACCTAGTGAATCTCCTCTGCACACCCTCCAGTGCCGGTACGTCCTTTCTCAAGTAAGGAGACCAAAACTGAACACAATACTCCAGGTGTGAACTCACTAACACCTTATACAATTGCAGCATAGCCTGCCTAGTCTTAAACTCCATCCCTCTAGCAATGAAGGACAAAATTCCATTTGCCTTCTTAATCACCAGTTGCACTTGTAAACCAACTTTTTGCAACTCATGCACTAGCACACCCAGGTCTCTTGCACAGCAGCATGTTTTAATATTTTATCATTTAAATAATAATCCCTTATGCTGTTATTCCTACCAAAATGGATAACCTCACATTTTTCAATATTGTATTCCATCTGCCAGACCCTAGCCCATTCACTTAGCCCATCTAAATCCCTCTGCAGACTTCCAGTATCCTCTGCACTTTTTGCTTTACCACTCATCTTAGTGTCGTCTACAAACTTGGACACATTGCCCTTGGTCCCCAACTCCAAATCATCTATATAAATTGTGAACAATTGTGGGCCCAACACTGGTCCCTGAGGGACACCACTAGCTACTGATTGCCAACCAGAGAAGCACCCATTAATCCCTACTCTTCGCTTTCTATTAATTAACCAATCCTCTATCCATGCTACTACTTTCCCCTTAATGCCATGCATCTTTATCTTATGCAGCAACCTTTTGTGTGGCACCTTGTCAAAGGCTTTCTGGGAATCCAGATATACCACATCCATTGGCTCCCCGTTATCTACCGCACTGGTAATGTCCTCAAATAATTCCACTAAATTAGTTAGGCACGACCTGCCCTTTATGAACCCATGCTGCGTCTGCTCAATGGGACAATTTCCATCCAGGTGCCTCGCTATTTCTTCCTTGATGATAGATTCCAGCATCTTCCCTACTACCGAAGTTAAGCTCACTGGCCTATAATTCCCCGCTTTCTGTCTAGCTCCTTTTTTAAACAGTGGTGTCACGTTTGCTAATTTCCAATCGGCCGGGACCACCCCAGAGTCTAGTGAATCTTGGTAAATTATCACTAGTGCATTTGCAATTTCCCTAGCCATCTCTTTTAGCACTCTGGGGTGCATTCCATCAGGGCCAGGAGACTTGTCTACCTTTAGCCCCATTAGCTTGCCCATCACTACCTCCTTAGTGATAACAATCCCCTCAAAGTCCTCACCTGTCATAGCCTCATTTCTATCAGTCACTGGCATGTTATTTGTGTCTTCCACTGTGAAGACCGACCCAAAAAACCTGTTCAGTTCCTCAGCCATTTCCTCATCTCCCATTATTAAATCTCCCTTCTCATCCTCTAAAGGACCAATATTTACCTTAACCATGTTTCAGTAATGACCACTAAATCATAGTCATTCACGATGATTTGCGCCATCAACTCATTTACCTTATTCCGAATACTACGAGCATTCAGGTAAAGTACACTTATGTTGGCTTTTTTACCTCTGGTTTGAATCTTAACAGCTCGATCAGTATTTCCTCTTAACTTTTCTCCTAATTTTCCTTGTCATTGAACCCATATCTTCATGTAACAACCTGCCACGCCGTTTACCATTAATGTTTTTACTTCCCGTTTTATTCCTTTCAGTATTACTGGGCCTATTCACTGAGCTCCCCTCAGTCACTGTGCCTTGTACTGTCGCCCTTTTTGATTTTTGACTATGGCTTCTCTACCTTACACTTTCTCCCTTACTGCCTTTTGTTTCTGTCCCTGTTTTACTACCTTCCAACTTCCTGCATCGGTTCCCATCCCACTGCCACATTAGTTTAAACCCTCCCCAACAGCTTCAGCAAACACCCCACCTAGGACATCAGTTCCAGTCCTGCCCCGGTGCAGACCGTCCGGTTTGTACTGGTCCCACCTCCCCCAGAACCGGTTCCAATGCCCCAGGAATTTGAATTCCTCCCACTTGCACCATCTCTCGAGCCACGCATTCATCCTATCTATCCTGACATTCCTACTCTGACTAGCACGTGGCACTGGTAGCAATCCTGAGATTACTACCTTTGAGGTCCTACTGTTTAGTTTAACTCCTAACTCCCTGAATTCAGCTTGTAGGACCTTGTCCCGATTTTTACCTATATCGTTGGTGCCTATGTGCACCATGACAGCTGCCAGTTCACCCTCACCACCACCCCCCCCCCCCCCAGACTGTCCTGCAGCCGCTCCGAGACATCCTTGACCCTTGCACCAGGGAGGCAACATACCATCCTGGAGTCTCGATTGAGTCCGTAGAACCGCCTGTTTACTCCCCTTATGATTGAGTCCCCTATCACTATAGCCCTGCTATTCTTCTTCCTGCCCAGCTGCACAGCAGAGCCAGCCACGCTGCCATGAACCTGGCTGCTGCTGCCTTCCCCTGGTGCGCCATCTCCCTCAACAGTATCCAAAGCGGTATATCTGTTTTGCAGGGAGCTGACCGCAGGGGACACCTGCACTGCCTTCCTACTCTTGCTCTGTCTTTTGGTCACCCATTTTCTATCTCCCTCAGTAACTTTCACCTGCGGTGTGACCAACTCGCTAAACGTGCTATCCACGATGTCCTTAGCATCACGGATGCTCCAAAGTGAGTCCATCCGCACCTCCAGAGCCATCAAGCGGTCTAACAGGAGCTGCAACTGGACACACTTCTTGCACGTGAAGGAGCCAGGGACAGTGGACGTGTCCCCGAGCTCCCACATCGCACACGAGGAGCATGATACGGGTCTGGGATCTCCTGCCATATCTTAAGCCTTAGGTTAACTTATATAACTACAATTCCAAAATACGAAAGAAAAAATAAATAAATTAGACAATGAAAAGAAAAACTATTTACCAGTCACTTACCAGGGTTAAAAAACACCTCCTCCCCACCTAGATTCAAATTCCCAAACTCACTCTTGGTTGTGTCTCTCTTGGCTGTGTCTTCTCTGGCTCACTGGGAGAACTCACTGGGAGTGAGTTTACAAGTTGCTCTTTTTAAATTGGCCTGTGTTGACTCCCCTCCCCCACCTGCTTTTAGATCAAAGTAGATTAAAGTGACTGACACTTAACTGCCAATCAGTTATGTGAGTGGATGGGGCAGCACTTGTTAACCTCCACTGCACAATTCTAGATTAATTCAAATTATTTTAAACTCCTGAAATTTAAAAGAAACAGTCTTCCCGATTGGATTGGATTCAATTCCCACCTAGATTCAAATTCCCAAACTCACTCTTGGTTGTGTCTCACTCTGGCTGTGTCTTCTCTGGCTCACTGGGAGAACTCGCTGCTCTGGCAGGATTCTGGCCTCTTGAACACTCCTGACTTTAGCTACTCCACCCTTGATTAGCACACCTTCAGTTGCCTTGGCCCTAAGCTCTGAAGTTCCCTCCGTAAACCTCTCCACTTCTCTGGTGGCTGTCAAGTTGACCCCTAAACGTCTGTGCCTTTGGCTCATTCCAGGGCTCAAGCGGAGAGCTGTGTGGGATTTCGTAATAATTTGCGCATAGGTGCAACCGAGATGTGACGGATGCCCTATGCGCCCGGGTATCTATCTACATCAATTTTAACCTGAGCCATGCCCACCAGGATTTCCGGGTTGCTGCATTTTCTGTCATTGCTGGCATACCCCAAGTCCAGGATGGTATTGATGGTGCACATGTTGCCCTCAGAACACCAGCTCAACAGCAAGTGCCCTTCATTAACAGGCGGGGGTTCCGCTCCCTGAATATGCATTTGGCGTGCGATCACCAGCTGCACATCATGCACATCTGCACATGATACCAAGGCAGCTTGAATGATGGGCTTCCTGCCGCATTTGGAGGTTCCTGGCACATTTGAGGTGCTCCCTTGGCTAATGGGTAACAAGGCCTACCCGCTGAGATCATGGCTGATGACACCTGTGCGGAGGCCCCAGACTGAGGCGGAGGACCGTTATGACGAAGCTCACTCAGTAACAAG
The DNA here is from genome assembly GCF_047496885.1 of Scyliorhinus torazame. NCBI lineage: Eukaryota > Metazoa > Chordata > Chondrichthyes > Carcharhiniformes > Scyliorhinidae > Scyliorhinus > Scyliorhinus torazame. The sequence goes on from NC_092707.1 coordinate 64,767,783, forward strand.
GAAGGTCATCGAGTGGTGCAGCGGCATCCTCAAGATGCATTTCCGATGCCTGGACTGCTCTGGTGGGGCTCCCCAATATTGCCCTCTGAGGGTCGTGCACATTATAGTGGCCTGCTGCGTCCTGCACAACATAGCGCAGCAGCGGGGCAACATGCTGGAGGAGGGGGGGGAGAATGGCAGGCCTTGTCGGGCTAGGAGGACGAAGGTTTTCGAGGTGGGGGGAGTGGGTGGAGTTGGTGAGTTAGTGAATGGATTGAGCTCATTGACTAGTGATGCTTTCAGACTAGGCTGTCTCACACAGCAGCCCACATAGCCAGCCACATTTCAATGACGGTGCATGTATGTGAGAAGTTCATGTATCCAGGCCGTCCTTTGTCCTATGATGCCCTTGGCAGCTATCCTCTGGAGGCCCTGGGCCTGGATGGGCCCGGCCGACTTTCAGGTGTCACAGGTGAAGACATGTCATCCTGTTCTGCCCATTGCCCAGCAGATGCATTAGTGTAAGGTGGGGGGGGGATACAGAAGGGGTGAAGTGTTCCAGTGCCTGCCCTGTGATGCCTGCCAGAATGGGCCCCTTCCTTTGCTCCTCCCTTGGGGCGCTCGCTGGCCCCGGGCTATTCAATGGGATGGAGGAGAAGCTAGGGTGAGCTCTGGAGACCTCAGTCTCACCTGGCCCTGCCAGGCCTGCAGGCCCCTCCTCCTCTGAATAATGGTGTTGATATCCACAGCCATGGTGCTCAGTGACTGGGTCTTGTCCCTCAGTGAGTGTGCCATGTTCCTCAAAGCATTGGGCATGTCTCTCTGTGACAGAATCATGTCCATCTGCGACTGGCTAAGGTCAGTCAGCACCCAGCCTATGGTCCCGATGCCCTTACCCATGACTCTTTGTGAATGGGCCAAGCTCTGGAGTGCCGCAGCAATGTCCATGTGGGCCTGGGATATGTCCGTCTATGGCTGGGCCCTCCTGTCCTGCACCTCAGCCATGGACAATACAGTATGCCCCAAGCCTTGGACGTGCTGACACATGGCTCTGACATCTTGCACCAGGGTTGGCCTGGGTGCCGCTCATTGTCACAATCAGCACAATCTCCTGCACCTGAAGGTGATTCGACTCCTCCAGTTCTACCTGCAGGCGCTGGAATGCTACTGATATCCCCTCCTGTAAATCCTGACTCTGAATCTGCATCTGAACCAGTGACGGGATCATCTTTTCCAGAACCGCGACATCTGCCTTGGTGATAGCTATTCCCTGGGATCAGGCAGCCCTCCAACCGGCCATTCCCTCGGGAGTCCCTGCCTCCATCTGATGTGCTGCAGCATGTGGTGCTCACCAGAGGGTGACCTAGGAGCCTGATCACTAACAGTTCCCACTGAGGTGATAATCTCTGCAATGGTGGATAGCACAGGTGAAAGCAGTGGTGAGATGTCAGTATCTTCCCCGAGTTGTGTTCCGAGATGTTCTGAGGGTCGTGAGGGGTGTGGTGATATACATCACTGTAAATACACAAGGGGTTAATGTAGATACACTAGGACACTGTAAATACACAAGGGGTTAATGTAAATACACTTAGACTAAATAAACACTAGAGGGAGCACCAGAGACATCATGACACACAGACATTCAACCAATAGGTCAGTAAGATAGGACACGACCAATGGGCAGTCAAGACACACACAGAGGTGACACTACCACAAGGGGGCTACCCATATAAAAGGACAGGACACACAAGCTCTTGCTCTTTCCATAGGGGACACTCAGAGAGACAGGAGGAGATCAGGGAAGCATCACACCCACCGGAATAGAGCACACTGGTTAGTTAGTTGAGTTACTATAGATAGATTAGCAAGAGAGTCGAACTCAAGTAGGAGAATAGTTAACGGTTCAATAAATCTTATATTGAACCAACGCCTTTGTTTGCTGTATACTTGATCAGTTAATTGCATCGTGTGCAATCCATGTTACCCCAGGGTGAACAACACGACAATGGTGAGCTGTGACCCTGGACAACCCGGCCTCATATGATCACGGGGATCAAATCCACCATGTTAAATTGTGAAGAGGTTACACAGTCTCAGGATCGCAGGCACAGCTTCCCCAACCAGCTCACGTGCAAGGTTACAGACAAAGAGATCTCAGCAGGCTCACCAATCTGTGCCCTGTCACATTCGGATAGCTTTAAAAATGTGCCCAGATTGCAGACCCTACTGAAGCACACATTAACGTGATCAATGACACCATGCACAATGCCATCCTTCCTTATTCACCAGATTTGGAGAGATTGAGGGGCCCTGTAAAAAAAAAAAACCTGGCAATTCTGCTTGTTCTGCAAAATGTAAGATGACTGCCATTTGTAATCCATGCCAATGGGTCGCAGGAGCTGAAACAACCTGAAGCAGATGCTGTCATTGAGAGAAACACCCATCGCCATGGATAATCATTGCGCAATGCAACAATGGCAAACTGAGACTATGCATCAACCTTCAGGCAAGTCAACAAAGCGCACCCATTGCAATCCATTTCCTATGATCCAGGAACTGTTAGCATCATTTCATGGTTCCACAGTCTTCATGGAGTTTGACGGTGATGGAACTATTTACAGATATCACCAGCAGAGCAAACGTGATATTGTACAGATTTTGTTACTCACAAAGGCGTGTGCACTGCAGAACATTTTTACATCATTCATGGGGTGTGGGTGTCACTGACTAGGCCCGCATTTATTGCCCATCCCTAATTTCCCTTGAGAGGATGCGGGTGAGCTGCCTTCTTGAACCACTGCAGTTCATGTGGTGTAGGTACACCCACTGTGCTGTTAGCGAGAGCATTCCAGGATTTTGACATGGCGACAGTGAAGGAACGGTGATATGTATCCTAGTCAAGGTTGTGATTGGCTTGGATGGGGAACCTCCAGGTGGTGGCATTCCCATGAGTTTATTGCCCTTGTCCTTCTAGATAGTAGTGGTTGTGGGTTTGGAAGGTGAGTTGCAATGCATCTCATAGATGGTACACACCGCTGCCACTGTGCACCACTGGTTGAAGGAGTGAATGTTTGAAGACAGGATGCTGATCAAACAGTTTCTTTGTCCTGGACGGTGTCGAGCTACTTGAGTAGTGTTGGAGCTGCACTCATCCAGGCAAGTGGAGAGTATTCCTTCACGCCCCTGACTTGTGCCTTATAGTTGGTGCACAGGCTTTGGGGAGTTGAGATGACCACTTAGGTGCCTTTTCCTAACCAGCCTGAATTTTTAGGCTGATGGGAAAATTATAGATTAGAGAGCAAAAACTGAAATTAAGCAATGTTCAATCATGGGCAGGAAGTGGGGATGGGATCGCCTCCATTATAAGCCTCAGAGCCTGGTGACCTCTAGACCTCCCTCTCACACAACTTCACTCCTTAGGCCCCGGTCTCGCCACCCCACTCTCCCCCCTGCCCTTGCAACCTTCCGGCATTTTCGGCCCTACACCCCCCTTGACCCCACCATTTACCTTTCCTTCAGTTCTCTATACTTAGTTCCAAGCAGCTCGCTGCAATGCTTCCTCTGGCCACTACAGCCCTGTTCCTGGAATGACTGGGGAGCTGCCAGCCAATCTTCAATACAGGCCTCTTCCCCTGCTCCCCAGTCCTAACCAGTTAAAACATAAACATTGATAGGCCCAATAATCACTCACTCTTCAATGCACCAGAAGAAAATGCTTCAAGCTGCCATAGATCAGATCCATTCTATTCCACCAGCTAAACTGGACAACACCTACTCATCCAGCAGAAAATTGCTGCTTGATTTCTCTCTACCATTTGCACAGACTCAAATGACCTGAACTGGGCAACATTGAGGTGTTGATGAATTGATCTGTCCTCTCTGATTCGCAACCTAATTCACAGCTCACATATTTACTTAAAAACCACCCAAGAAAGCTAAAACTGCCAAAGTCAGTAGGGAAGAATGCAGCTTACCCTGACATGAATAGCTGATGTTGGGCCTCCTCCCACCCACCAATAAATCTTCAATTTTACCCACAGCTGCACACCCACAAACAGCTGAAAATATCCCCCAAAACAGTGGAAAGGTGAGAAAACAGTTGAAACAGATTGTGGGGCTGAAGAATTCCTTGCCAGCTCTGAATATTCTAACTGGCCAAGAAAATAATGTATTCATCAGAATTTACTGGGCAATATTTAATTTTCTTAATTTAACAGAGTACGGAAACCCTAATTTGTATTAAGAGTGCCGTGCAAGATAAAAGGTCACATTCAGCACACGCAATATTTGTCTAAGTCAGCTTCCATTACAGAGTCAGGTTCTGATGTTTCCTGTCTTGACATTTTCCACTTTCAAAGTTGTTAATTAGCCACAAAAACCTTATTTACATATAAGTGTGTGAACTGGAAAAGATCCTTCCAATTTTCAGCAATGTTTAAGGAACGATTCAATATTCGCAAATGAAATGTGGGATGTCAGTTGTGGTTGGAATGTGACACACAAAGAGTTTAAATACCCAAATTGCTTAAAACAAGCCAGTGCCCTGCTTTAATGATTTGAAAAATATCGGACCTTTCCAGCTGTCAGGCCACATCTGGACATTTACTGGCACATCCCGTGTCCTTCATTATGTTTCCCTTTGCTTTATTCATATGTCTGATCTGATATTTTCAGTTGTACTTCTCCACGACTGCCCTGACCATTTTTTCATTTATATAGCATGTTGCATACCTTTGTGGGATTAAGAATCCATAGGAAAAAAACATTGGAAGGACTACGGATGCAGCAATGTCAACATTAACTCACTATGGTCTCAAAGGCCTTCTTTAAAAAACAGCTCCTCATTACGCATTTCATTCACATGCAAAAGCATATATACAATCTGTATTGGTCTTAATGTTCTTTTTAAAAGGTATGTGTATGGTTCTTTAATGGTACAAGTGTGTCGGTGAAGAAGGAAATCTGCTGTCATCAGCACATTTCGCAGGAACACCAATGGTAAAGGGAACAGCAATTTATACCGCATGGGAAGAGGGTGTTGATCAGTTGGCAAGTGGGCACTGATAGGTAGAGGTATTGCCAAGGTGAATGCACCAGGGAACAGTTAACTGCCAAGCCTCTGTTCACATGCAAACCAGGCAGGTCTGACTTGTCAAAGCATTTCCATGGGGAATGAATTGCCAACTAATCAATATTCTTTTCTCATGCAAAGTTTGAGGTTATGCACTTTGGTCGGAAGAATGGAATCATAGACTATTTTCTAAATGGGAAAAGACTTAGGAAATCAGAAGCAGAAAGAGACTTAGTTTAACATTCTCTTAAGGTTAACTTGCAGAAGGCGGCATGGTGGCGCAGTGGTTAACATTGCTGCCTCACAGCGCTGAGGACCCGGGTTCGTTCCCAGCCCTGGGTTACTGTCCATGTGAAGTTTCCACATTCTCCCTGTGTTTGCGTGGGTCTCACCCCCACAATGCAAAGATGTGCAGGGTAGGTGGATTGGCCACGCTAAATTGCCTCTTTAAAAAAAAGGTTAATGTAGACGTTCAGTCGGCAGTTAGGAAGGCAAATGCAATGTTAGCATTCATGTCGAGAGGGCTAGAATACAAGAGCAGGGATGTACTTCTGAGGCTGTATAAGGTTCTGGTCAGACCACATTTGAAATATTGTGAGCAGTCTTGGGCCCCATATCTAAGGAAGGATGTGCTGGCCTTCGAAAGGGTCCAGAGGAGGTTCACAAGAATAATTCCTGAAATGAAGAGCTTGTCATATGAGGAGCGGTTGAGGACTCTTGGTCTGTCCTCATTGGAGTTTAGAAGGACGAGGGAGGATCTTATTGAAACTTACAGGATACTGATGGGCCTAGATAGAATGGACATGGAGAGGGCACAGCCTCAGACTGAAGGGATGATCCTTTAAAACAGATGAAGAGGAATTTCTTCACATAGGTGAATCTGTGGAACTCTTTGCCGCAGAAAGCTGTGGAGGCCAAAATTCTGAGAGTCTTTAAGACAGATAGATTGATTCTTGATTATTAAGGGGATCAGAGATTATGGGGCGAAGGCAGGAAAACGGGGATGAGAAACATATTAGCAGTGATTGACTGGCGGAGCAAACTTGATGAGCCGAATGGCCTAATTCTGCTCCTATGTCTTGTGGTTTTATGGTCCTGATGAGTGCAAATGAAAAGCTTCGACAGCAGGTCTCTTTTTTCAGTGATACTCAAATTCTGTATGACCAAACGGCTATTTGTAAAAGTATATGTTCTTCATGGAGCTCACCAGCATGTGAACCAGATTGTCGTATTAAATACAACTGTGTGGATTCAATTACAAACCCTGGGTTAGGATAATAATTAAAATGTTACCTTGGGTAATCCCTTCTCAATGTACTACATGTTCAATGGCTGGTGCTACTCTGGGTACCACAAGAAGGCCTTGGGCTTCCTCTGCCCTTGGCCCTTCCCTCTCCTCTGACCATGCTCGCTGTTTCCACCTGCCTTTAAATAATTTCCACCTGGTCTGGGTAAGAGCTCTACTTTGACTATGGTTGCGAGGCCCAGAAGTTAAACTGTTCCAGTGCATCACCTTGGTGAACCTATTTCTCACTCCAACCCAACAACAGCTCACCAGACCACCCCACCTCACCCACAACACTGAAATCTTGCCCCAAGTTAACATTTCTGTTTCTGTAAATGATCCAATTACGAATGAATTTAATCCTTTCTGATTGACAGGGTGTATAGCAGTAATCCCATACAAATTCCAGAAAGCAATTTACTGCGACCATGTTAGTGGTTAAACAAGGGCTATGGTAAATGTCACACAATGTGAAAGGCAGGAGTTTCTGATTTGAACAGGTGCCGTCCACTGAGGGAACTTGTTGTCAGATTGTTTATGCTGATGAAAGAGAGTTGGAAAAAGTCCAAATCTCAACAATGTCAATTTGCGATTGGAAAAGCTTGCATTTTTATCAGAGGGCAATCACTTTGGTCAGTCCTATTTTCATAACTTTGGTTATTGATCATTTGCTTGCCTGTTATAGGCCAAGGTTTAGAGAACCCCAAAGTGTATCATGGAGTTCACCTGACCCACAACCTTTAATAGATTGTGGTATGGGGAGCACACGGCCCACTCTACAGGTGTGGTACAGCAGAAATGGAAAAGTATTTTTTAAAGCAAAACAATGTTTATTCTATGAACTCAAGTTAACCTTTTTTAAAACACATCGTGAACATCCTAGCAACCATTAATTCAAATACAACCCCCAAAGAATACAACACTAAGTAATCCTTAAGCTGTCCTTTTATCATCCATAAGACGTTTTTAAAAAAACTTTAAACAGAAGCACATCAGGTTAAAGTCACTACTGAGAGCAGTTATTAGTTTTAAATCACCAAAGGATCGATTTACAGTCTTTAGATTACAGAAAGAGAGACTGATACCCCTTCCGGCTATGACTGCAGCTATCCAGCTCTGAAAACGAAACTAAAACACACCCTGCAGCAAACTACCTAAAACGCAAGTAAAAAGCTGACAGACAGCCCAGCTCCACCCACACTCTGACATCACTGATAAACACCCATTTCTTCAAGGTACATTTCTTAAACACCCATTTCCTAAAGGTACTCTCACATGACATGCCTCAGTTTGATATTTTGATCGTCGCCAGAGTCTTTTATTAAAATTGTTAGGTTTTGTTTGAAAGTCCAAAGGTCTGATGTGAGAATTTGCCCACCATTTGTTCGAGTTCCAAGGGTGATCGATTGTTTTTGACATTTTAACAATAAAACATGCAAAGCAGCACGGCAGCACAGTGGTTAGCACAGTTGCTTCACAGCTCCAGGGTCCCAGGTTCGATTCCCGGCTTGGGTCACTGTCTGAGCGAGTCTGCATGTTCTCCCCGTGTGTGGCGTGGGTTTCCTCCGGGTGATCCGATTTCCTCCCACAGTCTAAAGATGTGCAGGGTAGGTGGATTGGCGATGATAAACTGCCCTTAGTGTCAAAAAGGTTAGGTGGGGTTGCTGGGTTATGGGGAGAGGGTGGAGGCATGGTCTTAAGTGGGGTGCTCTTTCCTAAGGGCCGGTGCAGACTCGATGGGCCAAATGGCCTCGTTCTGCACTGTAAATTCTATGAAAGGATCACCCTCCCCAGATCCCTTGGTGGAATGCTTAGGGGCTGGTTTAGCACAGTGGGCTAAACAGCTGACTTGTAATGCAGAACAAGGCCAGAAGCGCTGGTTCAATTCCCGTACCTGCCTCCCCGAACAGGCGCCAGAATGTGACGACTAGGGGCTTTTCACAGTAACTTCATTGAAGCCAACTTGTGACAATGTGCGATTGTTATTATTATTATATTATTAATAATGGAAGAAACAAGCATTTAGAAGGTCTTTTGAAGAACTTATTTAACTATTTGAAAAACCTTGTTGTAAGTGGATTCAATGCCGGCAAGACTGCATTCTGATGCCAAAGGGAGATAGCAGAATATCTGAGCTAATTGCAAACAGGGGCACAGTTTGAAAGGTGCATACTGCAGTCTTCACATCTGCTCGGCCCTGGGAAAGATCCATCGTGAAATAATTTGTTTACTTGTTCACTTGCAGGTCACGTACTGATCTACCTAGGATAGAATTACCAGGCCCACATAACCTGTGATGTCCTGAAGAAATGGATCTCCCCAGTTTTGAAAACATATCTCGGGACAGGAACAGGTACAACCCACTTAGTGCCACGGTTAATGAAAGAGCTGTGTTCTTTCATTCCTAAGCCGAAAGTTATATTACTTTCACTTTTTTAAGTAAAGAAAATTCTTCACAGAGGCTATACCATCTTCATGCTTGTAGAGAAATCTCTTTCCTGACTGACAGTGTGTCAGCTGTAGCTCAGTGGGCCAGCACTCTTGCCTCTGGGTTAGAAGATATCAAGTTCCAATCCCACTCTAGGACCTGTGCACAAAATGAAGGCAGTAATGGGGGAGTGCTGCTCATCTTTCTGATTAAAGCAAAGCCCCATCTATATCCTTGGGTGGGTGTCGAAAATGCAGTGGCACTATTTCAAAGACGAACAAGGCAGTGATCCTGAGTTTCCAGAACAATGATTTATCCCTCAATCAACATCATAAAACATAGATTATCTTGTCATTATCACATTGTGGAGTTGGAGTTGTCTGTGCACAACTTAGCTGCTCTGTTTCCTGCATTATAAGTGACTGCACTTCTTTGGCTATGAAGTGCTTTGAAAGTTCTGATGATCATGAAAGGTGCCATATTAATGCAAGTTTGTCTTCTTTCTTTGACAGTGAAACACTGACAACTGTGAGAACAGAAACAGCACAGCAAATCTGTTAACTTTGAATCTTCACTCAGCCTTAATTCTTCAGCCAAACATGGCACATAATTGCAAGGTTTACATTTTGAATCAATCAAGACCGTTAAGTGTTGGAAATCGCCAAAGTCAGCAAGTCTGCCTCCTGCAGTCCATCAGGTATGAAACTGTAAACAACTATTTACCTTCAGATGCATAAGAAGTAGAATGGTACCCTACAAGTGACCTCCTACATAAGTGTATATTCTTTTTAAAGAATTGTTCATGAAAATGTCAACCCAATTCCATCATTGCAGTCCGTTTCAAAGGCGTTGACTGAGATTTACGACCTCAGTCCCCCCACTGCCTGTGGCAGGTTTTCCGCCGGTAAAGGCGGCTCACCATTGGCCGCAGCGGGATCTTCCAGACCCGCCTAAGTCAATGGCCATTTGTGTTGCTTGTCGGTTGCACCGCCAGGGAACCCTCCGTGTAAGCGGTGTCAACATCAGCAAGACCGGCGGATCCTGCCGGTAGGCAGAGTCAGAAAGTCCGTGGACGACACGGTAGCACAGTGGTTAGCACTGTTGTTCACAGCACCAGGGTCCCAGGTTCGATTCCCGGCTTGGGTCACTGTGCGGAGTCTGCACGTTCTCCCCATGTCTGCGGGGGTTTCCTCCGGGTGCTCCGGTTTCCTCCCACAAGTCCAGAAAGACATGCTGTTAGGTAATTTAGACATTCTGAATTCTCACTCAGTGTACCCGAACAGGCGCCGTAATGTGGCGACTAGGGGCTTTTCACGGTAACTTCATTGCAGTGTTAATGTAAGCCTACTTGTGACAATAAAGATTATTATTATAAAATCCCGGTCAAATTGAATTTATTTGTTGAAGATTTGGAAAGCCGCACTCAGACTTGGTGAACATTATTATACTTCTAAGTGAGATTTTCCAACAACGTAATCTTATTCAGCTGTTCATTCTTTCAGGCATTTTTGCCTGTTTAAGACGGGCACCCCTGGGATTACCTGCACTGGAAATGATGGGATAGCTGAGAGCTGCACTTGCCTATTCCATGTGGGACTCCAGGATGCCTCACGTGTACTGAATGACCACATGTGCAGGAATTGCCTCCAGTTACTCTAACCTGAACTCAATGGGTGGGATTTTCAGCGGGACCGGAAGATCTCCCCAGCGGGAAAGGCAAGGCAGGAAAATCCGGCCCAATGTTTCTAGCTTCAAAAGCGGCTGGTATCACGGGCAGGTATGTGGGAGGCAGAACATTTTCTGGATGACGTGTTCGAGGAGTTGGTCGCCTCACAGCGACAGAGAGGTATGGAGAATAATAAACGGATGGCCATGTAGCAAGATAGAAAGAGGCACAAAGTGCAGGAATCTTGCAAGTGCATGGCACTCCTGACCTGATGTTGAATATCAATGAGGTTGACAAGACCTTGGGGGACTGCAATCTAGAAAGAATCCATGACACAGTGGGAAAAATAACTGCATAAATGAGCACAGCAATATGTAGAAATCCAGTGGTGCCCTGTTTATCTTCAAATGTACACTCAGCATGTGATGGAGCGTGCCACTCAGCCAAGCATGGAGCTCAGCCAATCCCAACTCTCCATTCATCCATCCTTTGAACAGATGCAATTTCCAGTGGATCACAGGATATAGTCAGTCAAGGAAAAAACTTTTAATAAAAGCAAATTACTGCGCATGCTGGAATTTGAAACCAAAAGGGAAAATGCTGGAAAATCTCAGCAGATCTGGCAGCATCTGTAAGGAGAGAAAAGAGCTAATGTTTCGAGTCCAGATGACCCTTTGTCAAAACTTTGACTGACTTTTTCCTTCTTGGATCATGGCATGTGGGTCGATTTTAAGACTATGGTTGCATTAAAAAAGCGCCTGCCTCTTGTATTTTATACTTTAACCATTAATTTCTGGGATACTGTCGTGTTGGGTGTTCTGATGTACAAACGATCCAACACGGCTGGAGATGGTGTAACTCAATTTTATTTACTACTTAACTATAACAGCACACTGCTAACTTGGGTACGTGCATTACCAGCTAATCTGTGGACCCTGTCCTATTACTATCTGGGTGGGCACTCAGCACATGGTGAATGTCTGAGTGGCAGGCTCTGAGCTCAGTGCTCTGAGCTGGCTGCTGCTGGAATGAGCGGGAACTGTAGTGTCCCCTGTTTTTATAGTGCGTGTGCTCTCACTGGTGATTGGCTGCGATGCTGTGTGTGTGTTGGTTGGTCCTACTGCATGTCCATCAGTGTGTGTTTGATTGCACCATGATATGCTGATCTAAATATCATGACATCCCCCCTTTTCGCAAAGAATATGTGCCTACATGATAATAAATAAAGAAGTGTGGTGAGTGCATCTAATCATGTGTGTGTAATATTTACAACAATATGTACATGTCGCAATACTATATACACAGGAAGGTGCCAGGTGCAGAAACTAACTATGTTACACCAAGAACGACATCAATGTCATTAACAAACAATAACAAAACCTTAAACAGTATGGCAAAAAGTCAAAAACAGTATGTCAGAACAAGTCAGTGAGTCCAATATGAAAAGGTTCATAAATTAAGTCTCGCAGGTGGGCGACGAATTCGGGTTGACCGTCAGGGTGGCACACCATTCGTCGTCCGGATCACTGCTGTGCACTGACAGCGGCTGGTGCATTCGACTCGGGGACAGCTTGTTCTTGTTGATGACAGCAACACGGAAGGGCTCCCTGTCCTCAGTGTCATTGGTCTGTGTGACGTCGGGATCGGACTCGGTGAACGTGGGTTGAATTGCCCGAACGTTTCTGCGAGGCTGGTTAAATGGGTATGAGTTCACAGGGTAGACAGCAGGCAGTGTAGTGGCCCAACCTGCCACAGCGTAGGCATTGCCGCGCTTTGGCAGGACATTGCCGCTTTAAATGGGCGGAGCCACATTTGCCGCACGTCGTGACGTCAGTGCGTTCATTGCACCACTGCGCATGCGGGAGTCCTCGGAAAGCGCGCGAAATGGCCGGCCTCCTCCAGGCTGCGGCCCGGGAGGTACACGATCGTCTGGACCCGCTCCGCCTCATGGGGCCCGTGCCGCGCCGTTTCGGCCGCCTGGATGTGTGAGTACCGGCTGGTGGCGTTCTCATGGAGGGCACAGACCTCGACGGCAGTCGCCAGGATGAGTTGTTTGACCCGAAGGAGCTGCTGGCGCAGGGTGTCCGACATGACTCCGAAAACTATCTGGTCGCGTATCATGGAATCAGAGGTGGTCCCATAGCCGCAGGACTGAGCGAGGAAGCGGAGGTGTGGTAAGTAAGACTGGAAAGGTTCGTCCTTACCTTGCAAGCGCTGCTGGAACAGGTACCTCTCGAAGCTCTCACTTACTTCAACGCTGAAGTGTTCGTCGAACTTCAGGAGCACCGTCTTGTATTTGGTTTTGTCCTCACCGTCCGTAAGTGTAAGGGAGTTAAAGATGTGGATAGCGTGTTGCCCCGCCGTGGAGAGAAGAAGGGCAATCTTCCTGGTATCCGATGCATTCTCCCTGTCTGTGGCCTCGAGGAAGAGTTGGAAGCGCTGTTGAAACAGTTTCCAATTGACCCCGAGATTGCCAGCGATTCGGAACGGCGGCGGCGGGTTGATGTTCTCCATGGTGCAGGACGGCGGATTGCTGATACGTTGCAGGTAGGTCTCACAGGCACTGGCTTGCGTCCACTTCTGGTATCATGTCGTGTTGGGTGTTCTGCTGTACAAACGATCCAACATGGCTAGAGATGGTGTAACTCAATTTTATTTACTACTTAACTATAACAGCACACTGCTAACTTGGGTACGTGCATTACCAGCTAATCTGTGGACGCTGTACTATTACTATCTGGGTGAGGCACTCAGCACATGGTGAATGTCTGAGTGGCAGGCTCTGAGCTCGGTGCTCTGAGCTGGCTGCTGCTGGAATGAGCAGGAACTGTAGTGTCCCCTGTTTTTATAGTGCGTGTGCTCTCACTGGTAATTGGCTGCGATGTTGTGTGTGTGTTGATTGGTCCTACTGCATGTCCATCAGTGTGTGTGTGATTGCACCATGATATGCTGATCTAAGTATCATGACAGATACTATGGATGATTAAATGACACGGCTACCATAGCGTATTGGAACCTCAGTGTTTCATGGCAGAAGGATTTCAGTTGATCCTACAAGTTCCCAAATGATGCATTCTGGATCTATGTTAGAGAGAACCAATTTAGTTTTCATACATTCCAACAGCAATATAGGCATAAAAGGCACCCGGATATCCCCAGTGTCTTCAAGGACCACCCCAGGATGACAAGTTGACTCATGGGGACCCGTTACAATTACACCCTTGCTGCCACCAGTGCTGTCATTGAGCAGTGCATCGGGTTGTTCAAAATGCGTTTCTGCTGCCTGGAGTTCTCTGGCGGTACTTTGCAATACCGCCCCCAGAGTCCAATACAGAGTCTAAAGATGTGCAGATAAGTGGATTGACAATGCTAAATTGCCCCAGGTTACTGGGTTGCAGGGATAGGGTGGAAGCCTGGGCTTAAAGTAGGGTGCTCGTTCCAAGGGCTGATGCAGACTCGATAGGCCGAATGGCCTCCTTCTGCACTGCAAAAGAGGGCAGCACGGTAGCATAGTGGTTAGCACAATTGCTTCACAGCTCCAGGGTCCCAGGTTTGGGTCACTGTCGATTCCCGGCTTGGGTCACTGTCTGTGCGGAGTCTGCACATTCTCCCCGTGTGTGCGTGGGTTTCCTCCGGGTGCTCCGGTTTCCTCCCACAGTCCAAAGATGTGCAGGTTAGCTGGATTGGCCATGTTAAATTGCCCTTAGTGTCCAAAATTGCCCTTAGTGTTGGGTGGGGTTACTGGGTTATGGGGATAGGGTGGAGGTGTGGCCTTGGGTAGGGTGCTCTTTCAAAAGAGCCGGTGCAGACTCGATGGGCCGAATGGCCTCCTTCTGCACTGTGAATTCTATGACTATGACTTCTATGACTTGAAATTCTATGATTGAGGGTCTCCTGCTTTATGTTGGTCTGCTGTGCCCCCCACTACCTGGCACATCAGGGTGCCGGCATGCTGGATGAGGAGGAGGAGGAAGCACCGACTTCTTCTGAGGAGAAGCAGGACCATGAGGGGCTGGGGGATGCGCCTGATGAGGACCTGGAGGACAGAGGACAGATGGTGGGAAGGGTCCTTCATGCAGGAGGACCAGGTAGGCCCTCATCACCTCCAGATACACAAGACGAGGCTGTGTGTCCATCATCGCTACCCACCCCACCACACTGCCCCTTCCCTGATCACCGTGTTGACCCTCTCTGATCACACTGTTCCTCATTTCCTGAACACCCTGTTTCCCCCGCCCCAAGCACATGCTTCAGGTGTGAGATGTTTTGCAAAATTTCCCCTTAATTGGAAAAAAATAATTGAGTAAGCTAAATTTTTAAAAAATATATTGTATTACATGTATTTGGTAATGTAAGGGTTAAAAGCCTGGGTTAGTGCATGTATGACTGTTGCAGTTGTGTTTTTAAAGAATCCTGGTTTGAAAGGTTTTGGGAGCCAGAGGTGCAATTAAAGCATTCGTTGGACAAGTTGGGACGATTTTATAATTCCTCAAAATCAATTTACTCACAGTTAGAATCTCAAAATCTTTATCAACCCTTTTTGAGGGTATACATTTAGTATGAATTTCTGTGTCTAAATGTTTCTTTCAAGTTGCAAATGATTTAACCAGGGTATTGAAGAAAGGTATAATTTCAATGCAAATATTCAGCATGAACTGCAACTGCCCAGATTTGTTAATACTGTTGAATCTTTCATTAACCGTTCAATAACATATAACTGGAAGCCAAGCACCATTTAAATTATGCAACCATCTTCACCAATGTGATATAGGTATAGCATTAACATCTATATTATAAATAGCACAAGATGGAAAAATTGACATGATTGTCAATTAATTAGAAGCTTGACATGCTTCTCATAATATTGATCAATTTTATCCAGCAGAAATATATGAAGGTGGATATGGATGTAAACGTGAACGCAACAGGGAATTCTTCCCAAGGGATCTCATTCCATCACAGTTGGAAATCTTTACCACTGGAAGTAACAATTTCTCGCCATGCAGCTGAAGCTGACTAGACTTCATTGATTGGCAATCCTGAGGTGTCCTGAAAGAGGTGCTGGTCTTCTCCTTGAGCTACTTTGCCAATTGTCAGAATGATGCCAGCTTAATTGTCTTTGAAAGAGAATTGCAGAATTTCACCCCTTTGTCAGACAAGCAATGATGATCCATGGTCAAAATGACGTTGGACTCTGGATGTGAAGTTGGAGGTAACGATGCTTTGGCAACATTGCTGCTCCTGCCTTTCTTTACAACATGTTACAAAAGACGAATTTGCTGTCAAAAGTGTCAAATATTTGTGAGTTGTGACCATGCATTCTGTGGACTATGCAACCTAAAAGTCTTCAAATGTCAATAATCTTCTTTCAGGGACCTGAGGGGGGCGCTGTCTCAATGGCGCGTGTGTGTATTCTGCTATCTTGAGTGACCGCATGTGAATGGTTTCTTGTTGTGACTCAGGCAATGGATTCTGATTCTGCATGGTCCCAGGTTAACAAGAAAACAGATCTAATTGTCTAATCAGGGTTTTGAACCTTAACAAATGTTGGCCTGCAATCTAGCCCCAGTAGTTTGGAGGTTGAGAAAGAAAAACCTCTCCAATTTGAGGGTAAAGGCTATATGGTAGCGATCTCAGTACGCATGGAGGAAATACAATTACTGAAAGGGCCTCAGTAGTGGATGCCCTTGTTGCAACTCTGTCTTGTGCTGATACAATTTCCAGGGTGGCATTCAGTGGAGTGAAGCCATCCATCATGGTGTAGCAGAGGCCACAATAACTCCGACACTGCCCCTGCCACTTCATACGCCTTCTGAGAGACAGATCATTGACCCTGAATAATGTCTGACCCTTCCTTCAAAAGACGGCCTTCTGGCTTCAACAGAGAAGGACAAACATCTTCTTTTTTTTAAATGATCCAGACTCGAAACATTTGCTCCCTTCTCCCTCGACAGATGCTGTCCGACCTGCTGAGATTGTCCAGTATTTTATGTTTTTGTTTCAGATTCCAGCATCCGCAGTAATTTGCTTTTGCCCTTTTTTATTATTAGTTCATGGAACGTGGGTGTTGCTGGCTGGTTCAACATTTATTGCCCATCTCTAATTGCCCTTGAAGGTGCATTTAAGAGTCAACCACATTGCTGATACCTAGAGTCACGTGTAGGCCAGATCAGGTAAGGATGGCAGATAACCAGGTGAACTTTTACAACAATCAACAATGATTTCATGATCATCAATATAATTCCATAATTTTATTGAATTCTGATTTCACTACCTATAGTCATGGGATTTGAACCTGGGACTCCAGAGCATTACTCTGGGTAACTGGAATACTAATCCAGTGAGGTTACCACTATGCCACCGTCTTTGTCAGCTTCCATCCCAACAGCTTCTGCCCACCAATCCTCCATACATCACCCTATGCATTCCCTTTAGCTCACTTGCCAAATCTGTTCCATACCATTTGAGGCATCCAGGGGGTCACATGGATGCAAAGCATAAATGAAGGTGCAATTGAAGGTGAAGATTGCAAAGTAAATGCCACCAGGCACCCTCACCTACATTAATGACACTCTTAAACTGGGGGGAAGGTGGTTGAAAGTGGCAGTATGAATAGGAATATGTATTAATGGGTATGGTGAGGCCTTCTTAACCTACGTGCCCTGGCCAAGTCATTAGGCTTCTTCCTGCAGCAGGTTGCAATACGGTGGTATGGGTTGGGGGGCTGTCAGGGGTTCATATAGGCCTGCTGTCCACTCCCACCTTCCAACAGCATCTTCTTCTCTGCCTTCTTTCCTGCTGTAGACAACTTCAATGCTGCAGAATACAATTTGGGGTCATGTCAACCAGTAGCTACCTCAAGTCCATTCTGATTTAAATTCTTGCTCCTTTCAATTTATACGTTTGCAGCAACTTAAAGGACTAGGCTAGCCCTTGAAGTTTGTTAAAACCATGAAGCTGCCTACCATTTCTCCCCTCCATACCCATGATAAGCTGCCAACTTCAGGTAGAAATATTGGCGGGTGGCTTTCCAGTATATTGTCTATTAAGGTGGTCCCAACGTGTCAGGATTAGCAGTGTATGTATCAAAGCAAATCGGACCGTACATGGTCTACTCCAGCTGATGGAAATACTGCTTAATTGAAATAATCTAATGGACAGTTAGCTTCAGAAAACTAAATAATTTTCAATTTCCACCAGCGCATTTGCATTGCTTGAAGACTATTTATTGTCCCGTTAAGAGAACTGATTCAGTGTTACAATTCACTGATGTTGGCACCATGGACATAATGTAAGAATTTATTCAAGGGTCAAAAGAGATTCCCAGTTTCCCAATGCTGAATTATTTAAGGAAAGATGATGTCTGTTAACATGTACAGTGGCACCTACTGAGGTGATAAGACATAGATAAGTAAGTAGTGTTGCTTAAACATCTCGTGCATAAAACGATCAGTGGCATTATCAGCTCATTGGAGCAAGTCCAAATTGTCGACATTACTCATGAAATAGCAACGTCTGCTGGAACAAAAATGTGTATTCTATCCAGGATTCCTAAAATCCTGAGCCTTGCTCCTTATTCCTGACAGAATTCCTGACTAAGGTAGCCGATATTCAGGACGCCAAAGCGTCCTGTAATGAGGCAGTGGGGAAGGGAACATTGACAAAGGAGAGTACTTGCAGGCACGGAGATGGGTTGAAGTGTGTATACTTCAACGCAAGAAGCATCAGGAATAAGGTGGGTGAACTTAAGGCATGGATCGGTACTTGGGACTACGATGTGGTGGCCATCACGGAAACTTGGATAGAAGAGGGGCAGAAATGGTTGTTGGAGGTCCCTGGTTATAGATGTTTCAATAAGATTAGGGAGGGTGGTAAAAGAGGTGGGGGGTGGCATTATTAATTAGAGATAGTATAACAGCTGCAGAAAGGCAGTTCGAGGAGTATCACCCTATTGAGGTAGTATGGGTTGAAGTCAGAAATAGGAAAGGGGCAGTCACCTTGTTAGGAGTTTTCTATAGGCCCCCCAATAGTAGCAGAGATGTGGAGGAACAGATTGGGAAACAGATTTTGGAAAGGTGCAGAAGTCATAGGGTAGTAGACATGGGCGACTTTAACTTCCCAAATATTGAGTGGAAACTCTTTAGATCAAGTAGTTTGGATGGGGTGGTGTTTGTGCAGTGTGTCCAGGAAGCTTTTCTAACACAGTATGTAGATTGTCCAACAGAGGAGGGGCAATATTGGATTTAGTACTGGGTAATGAACCAGTGATAGATTTGTTAGTGGGGGAGCATTTTGGAGATAGTGACCACAATTCTGTGACTTTCACTTTAGTAATGGAGAGGGATAGGTACGTGCAACAGGGCAAGGTTTACAATTGGGGGAAGGGTAAATACGATGTTGTCAGACAAGAATTGAAGTGCATAAGTTGGGAACATAGGCTGGCAGGGAAGGACACAAGTGAAATGTGGAACTTGTTCAAGAAACAGGTGCTACGTGTCCTTGATATGTATGTCCCTGTCAGGCAGGGAAGAGATGGTCGAGTGAGGGAACCATGGTTGACAAGAGAGGTTGAATGTCTTGTTAAGAGGAAAAAGGTGACTTATGTAAGGCTGAGGAAACAAGGTTCAGACAGGGCATTGGAGGGATACAAGATAGCCAGGAGGGAACTGAAGAAAGGGATTAGGAGAGCTAAGAGAGGGCATGAACAATCTTTGGCGGGGAGGATCAAGGAAAACCCCAAGGCCTTTTACACATATGTGAGAAATATGAGAATGACTAGAGCGAGGGTAGGTCCGATCAAGGACAGTAGCGGGAGATTGTGTATTGAGTCTGAAGAGATAGGAGATGTCTTGAACGAGTACTTTTCTTCTGTATTTACAAATGAGAGGGGCGATATTGTTGGAGAGGACAGTGTGAAACAGATTGGTAAGCTCGAGGAAATACTTGTTAGGAAGGAAGATGTGTTGGGCATTTTGAAAAACTTGAGGATAGACAAGTCCCCCGGGCCTGACGGGATATATCCAAGGATTCTATGGGAAGCAAGAGATGAAATTGCAGAGCCGTTGGCAATGATCTTTTCGTCCTCACTGTCAACAGGGGTGGTACCAGGGGATTGGAGAGTGGCGAATGTCGTGCCCCTGTTCAAAAAAGGGACTAGGGATAACCCTGGGAATTACAGGCCCGTTAGTCTTACTTCGGTGGTAGGCAAAGTAATGGAAAGGGTACTGAAGGATAGGATTTCTGAGCATCTGGAAAGACACTGCTTGATTAGGGATAGTCAGCACGGATTTGTGAAGGGTAGGTCTTGCCTTACAAGTCTTATTGAATTCTTTGAAGCGGTGACCAAGCATGTGGATGAAGGTAAAGCAGTGGATGTAGTGTACATGGATTTTAGTAAGGCATTTGATAACGTTCCCCATGGTAGGCTTATGCAGAAAGTAATGAGGCATGGGATAGTGGGAAATTTGGCCAGTTGGATAACGAACTGGCTAACCGATAGAAGTCAGAGAGTGGTGGTGGATGTCAAATATTCAGCCTGGATCCCAGTTACCAGTGGCGTAGCGCAGGGATCAGTTCTGGGTCCTCTGCTGTTTGTGATTTTCATTAATGACTTGGATGAGGGAGTTGAAGGGTGGGTCAGTAAATTTGCAGACGATACGAAGATTGGTGGAGTTGTGGATAGTAAGGAGGGCTGTTGTCGGCTGCAAAGAGACATAGATAGGATGCAGAGCTGGGCTGAGAAGTGGCAGATGGAGTTTAACCCTGAAAAGTGTGAGGTTGTCCATTTTGGAAGGACAAATATGAATGCGGAATACAGGGTTAACGGTAGAGTTCTTGGCAATGTGGAGGAGCAGAGAGATCTTGGGGTCTATGTTCATACATCTTTGAAAGTTGCCACTCAAGTGGATAGAGCTGTGAAGAAGGCCTATGGTGTGCTTGCGTTCATTAACAGAGGGATTAAATTTAAGAGCCGTGAGGTGATGATGCAGCTGTACAAAACTTTGGTAAGGCCACATTTGGAGTACTGTGTACAGTTTTGGTCGCCTCATTTTAGGAAGGATGTGGAAGCTTTGGAAAAGGTGCAAAGAAGATTTACCAGGATGTTGCCTGGAATGGAGAGTAGATCTTACGAGGAAAGGTTGAGGGTGCTACGCCTTTTCTCATTAGAACGGAGAAGGATGAGGGGCGACTTGATAGAGGTTTATAAGATGATCAGGGGAATAGATAGAGTAGACAGTCAGAGACTTTTTCCCCGGGAGGAACAAACCATTATAAGGGGACATAAATTTAAGGTGAAAGGTGGAAGATATAGGAGGGATATCAGAGGTAGGTTCTTTCCCCAGAGAGTAGTGGGGGCATGGAATGCACTGCCTGTGGAAGTAGTTGAGTCGGAAACATTAGGGACCTTCAAGCAGCTATTGGATAGGTACATGGATTACGGTAAAATGATATAGTGTAGATTTATTTGTTCTCAAGGGCAGCATGGTAGCATTGTGGATAGCACAATTGCTTCACAGCTCCAGGGTTCCAGGTTCGATTCCGGCTTGGGTCACTGTCTGTGCGGAGTCTGCACGTCCTCCCCGTGTGTGCGTGGGTTTCCTCCGGGTGCTCCGGTTTCCTCCCACAGTCCAAAGATGTGCGGGTTAGGTGAATTGGCCAATGATAAATTGCCCTTAATGTCCAAATTGCCCTTGGTGTTGGGTGGAGGTGTTGAGTTTGGGTAGGGTGCTCTTTCCAAGAGCTGGTGCAGACTCAAAGGGCCGAATGGCCTCCTTCTGCACTGTAAATTCAATGATAATCTATGATTAATCTAGGACAAAGGTTCGGCACAACATCGTGGGCCGAAGGGCCTGTTCTGTGCTGTATTTTCTATGTTCTATGTTAATAGGTGTTAGCGAAGCAATTGGAATACCTGACACCAGGGTTCAGTTATTTGTTTAATGTATGTTAAATAGGTGAGCACCCACAATGGTCTGTGCTCATCTTGGGCACCAAATAGAATAGGATATATGATGCTATGTGGCAATAGGTGGCTGCTTGGGTTCTGTTGATGACCCAATCCCCATTCCCACCATAGAAATGTAGGAAGTGTTGGTAGGCCCAATTCAGTTTGGAGCATCCCTGATTTTGATGTCTTCCCAGCCTATATCCAATGCCATATAATCCCTACATAGAACATAGAACATAGAACAGTACAGCACAGTACAGGCCCTACGACCCACAATGTTCTGCCGACCATTTATCCCAATCTAAGATCAACCTAACCGACACCCCTTCAATTCACTGCTGTCCATGTGCCTGTCCAGGAGTCATTTAAATGTCCCGAATGATTCTAAGCCCACCACCTCTGCTGGCAGTGCATTCCATGCACCCACCGCTCTCTGTGCAAAGAACCTACCTCTGACATCTCCTCTATATCTTCCCCCAATCACCTTAAAATTATGTCCCCTCGTGACAGACATTTCCGCCCTGGGGGAAAGTCTCTGGCTATCCACTCTATCCATGCCTCTGATCATCTTGTACACCTCTATCAAGTCACCTCTCTTCCTTCTTCGCTCCAGTAAGAAAAGCCCTAGCTCCCTCAACTTTTCTTCATAAGACATGCCCTCCAGTCCAGGCAGCATCCTGGTAAATCTCCTCTGCACCCTCTCCAAAGCATCCACATCCTAAAATGAGGTGACCAGAACTGGACACAATATTCCAAGTGTGGTCTAACCAGGGTTTTATAAAGCTGCTGCTAAACCTTGCGGCTCTTAAACTCAGTTCCCCTGTTAATGAAAGGCAACACACCATACGCCTTCTTAACAATCCTATCAACTTGTGTGGCAACTTTGAGGGATCTATATACGTGGACCCCAAGATCCCTCTGTTCCTAAACACTTCCAAGATTGGCTCAGTGGGCTAGACAGCTGGTTTGCGATGCAGATAAGGTCATCAGCGCGAATTCAATTCCCATACCAGCTTACCCGAACAGGCGCCGGAATGTGACGATGAGGGGCTTTTCACAGTAACTTCATACTTGTGACAATAAAGGTTATTATTATTTAACCCTGTATTCAGCATTCAAATTCGACCTTCCAAAATTAACCACATCACATTTATCTCGGTTCAACTCCATCTGCCACTTCTCAGCCCAGCTCTGCATCCTGTCAATGTCTGTTGTAACCTGCAACAGCCCTCAACACTATTTACAACTCCACCAACCTTCGTGTCATCGGCAAATTTACTAACGCACCCTTCCACTTCCTCATCCAAGTCATTTATAAAAACCACAAAGAGCAGAGGTTCCAGGACAGATCCCTGCGGGATACCACTGGTCACTGACTTCCAGGCAGAATACTTTCCATCCACAGTGCAGAAGGAGGCCATTTATCCCACTGAGTCTGCACCAAATCTCCGAAAGAAAACCTAACTTAAACCCACTCCCTCGCCCTATCCCCATGGCACCACCTAACCTGTATATTTCTGCGCACTAAGGGGCAATTTAGCACGGTCAATCCACCTAACTCGGACTGTGGGAGAAAACCGAAGCACCTGGATGAGACCCACGCAGACCCAGGTCAACACAGGCAGTGCAAACTCCACACAGGCAGTGAGCCAAGGCTGGAATCGAATCCCGGTCCCTGGTGCTGTGAGGCAACAATGCTAACCAGTATGCCACTGTGATTCCCACCAGAGACTCCCATGCTTCCGGTGTTTGACCTGGCTTTACAGTGCCAAAAAAACAACCAGGTGATTAGATTGTAGGAAGGCCAACATTGATGATATTACTGGCCCTTTCCCTCACCCACCACCATAAGGTCATGGGTCATGCTTGGATTAGGGTTAGGTGGGGAGGAGGTTCTGCCACCTTAACATCCAACAGAGACTGGCCAGCACTGACATTCTGAGCAGAAATCCAATTTTCCCTGCTCCCAGCAGAATTTCCTCTTTTCCCAGGGTATCTGCAACTTGGATCTTCTGCTGAAGCTGAAAACGTTCCAAACAAAACCTAAGCACACCCTAACAGCACACCCAGTATTATTAACTGTATCGAGGTCTGGTCTCTGTATAGCAAGTTCCTGTCAAAAAAAACAATCCCATCAACACAGTTTATTGGAATCAGTATTGTGGGACTATGGAATAGAATTCCTTGGGGACATTTTATGGGATCCCAAGTAGCTATCAAACACTGGCTGTTGGAATGATCGTTTTCGACGGGCAGTTGTACATTTTCTAGGGAATGGGCCAGTAAGCGTTGACGTAAGAAACGGCAGTGAAAGCAAAAGTGAAAGAGAAAGAAAATAACAGATTATAAAAAAAAGAAGTAAAAGATGAGAATGAAGGTTTGAAGAAAATGTTTAAAAAGAGAGAATGAAAAATAAGTGTGAGGGGCAGAGGGGGGAAAAGACCAGTTGAAAAGGAAGTCAGAGAAAAGACTATTAAGAAATGGCTAATGCGAAATAAATGTTTGAATACTATGGGATGTGGGCATGGCTAGCTGGATTATTATCCAATACTAATTGCCCTTGAACTGACTGGGTTGCGAGGCCCTTTAAGAGTCAACCACATTGCTGTGGATCTGAAGTCACATGTAGGCCAGACCAGATAAAGGTGGCAGATTTCCATAATCAGCAACAAATTCATCGTCATCATTAGACTTTTAATTCCAGATTTATATTTATTGAATGAAAATGCCACCATCTGCCACGGTGGGATTCAAGCCCAGGTTCCCAGACCAGTACCCTGGGTCTCTGTATTACTAGTCCAGTGACAATACAAATATACCTTCCCCTAAATAACAGAAGAAAAAAAGCAGCTGACAAACAGGGAATCAGAGATCAAAAAGAATAAGTATGACAGAATTTTGAGTTAAAATGTTTGTTTTTGTATATATTCATAAGCATCCCCAGAAATGTAAGCAGGGAATAACTTAATTGCACTGAAAACAAAATATTTCTAGTTTCTCTTGGGCTGTCTGGCACTTTGATTTGTGGGAGCAGACTCACACCCTTGAGAAATACAAGGACTAGGTGCAATGTACAGGAAAGAGCTGATAGCGATAATGGCCTATAATGAGGTACATTTTAATGCTGTTTTTCTAGAGGACAATCTGGTGTGCAAATCTTCTGTACGACTCAATGTTGTACAGCACATTAAACCGAGCATAAATAATTCTCGGCAACTGTGAGCAATTACACGTCCATTTGCTAGCACAATAGTTAAGAGGTTATACCACTCTGGGGAGAAATACACCCCCATGAGGGCAATAGGGCAGAAAAATGTAAAAGGGAACACCATTACTGAATTTGGTACTAAGCAGGGCAATGCTGAATTTTTTATGGTGTTATACCAGGATCAGCATTGAGGGCAGCAAAGAATGCCACTGTAATGCAAAGCAGCCAGCTATAACGAATAAATGATTCAAATACGTCTCTTTTGGCTGGTAAGGGTAACTCACTGGTCGCTCTCCATTTTCTTCCTTGGTCATCCCATGAAGACATTCTTCACTTTTTAAAATAAGTAGCTGTCTCTATAATCCTTCACACGAGTAAAAGGGAAGGGGGATCTAACTCACGATTTTACCGTGCCTGGCATTCTCCCCCTTAGCAGCAAATAATTGCATGCAGGGTCAACTCTTGTATATCAGCAGATTGATACCGCCTGTTCATGATATCACCCTTCATTGATATCCTTCACCTAATTCATTCACTCCGGGAATTCAGAGAATTCCTACAGGACAGAAGGAGGCCATTAAGCCCCATCGAGTCTGCATCGACCCTCTGAAAGAGAACCCCACCCAGGCCCACCTGATGAGTCAAGTGATTCCAGCTTTGACAAAGAGTCATTCAGATTCGAAACATTAGCTCCCTTCTCTCTCCACAAACGCTGTCAGATCTGCTGCGATTGATCAGTATTTTCTGTTTTTGTTGTTGTTGGAGTGATACCTTTTTACTCCTTCTCTCTCCTTGAGCCATCAGCAGAAACACATTAGAACTCCTGGAAGACTGCTGTGAGTTTACTTGCTATTGTTTAAAGTTGTTTATTTGAATAATTAATAAAGCATTGATACTCTTTACAACAAATCAAAACTTTAACTGGTGCGAATGTGATGCGACCATCTATTCACTCAAAGACACGAGGAGAAGTAAACCGTGGTTTTAATCAGCTTAGAACAATGCCTGCCTGCGACCGGTACAATACTGGGAACTGCCTGCAGGTCAGCTGCTCTTTATACTTCCTCTTAAGAGGAGGAGCCATGGGCGGAGCCCGTACATGCCCCAACATATCCCCGTGGGTGAAGCCACACAATGGCCCATAGATGGAGCCCACAGGATTAACAACATAACACAACAGCAGAACATGATACAAATGCACTGGTGAATTATTAGCACTATACATTCACCACATTCACCCCCTGTTAAAAAATTGAAGTCCGGCGGGGGTGATGGGCTCATACGTTCAGCAGGTCCGGTGCACGGATCGTGCACTGCGATCGGCGAAGCACTGGTGTTGCAGCCGGTCCGGGTGGCTGTGGAAGTGGGTCCGGAGCAGGCAAAGGCGTGGACTCCGGGAGCGGCTCTAATGGAGCTTCATTCCTGTGGACCGGTGTGGCGGGCGAGAGGGAGCGTGGGAGCCATACAGGGGTGGGGCGCTGGATATGGTAGGTTGGATGGGATATAGTGTGGGGGCTGCGGTGGTGGTGGTGGAGCCTGCGGGCGCCAGGTCCCGGAGAGAGATGGTATCTTGTCGGCCATCAGGGTGTTCGACATAAGCATATTGTGGGTTGGAGTGTAGGAGCTGGACCCTCTCTACCAGGGGGTTGGTCTTATGGCTCCGAACGTGTTTTCGGAGGAGGACTGGTCCCGGTGCCTTCAGCCAGGAGGGAAGCGAGGCCCCTGAAGTAGCTCCCCTGGGGAAGACAAACAAGCGGTCATGAGGAGTCTGGTTTTTGGCCGTGCAAAGGAGGGACCTGATAGAGTGGAGCGCATCGAGGAGGACCTCCTGCCAGTGAGAAACTGGGAGATTCCTGGACCGCAGGGTCAGTAGGACGGCCTTCCAGACCATCGCGTTCTCCCTCTCCATCTGCCCGTTTCCCCTGGGGTTATAACTGGTCGTCCTGCTCAAGGCGATGCCCTTACTGAGCAGGTAATGACGCAGTTCGTCGCTCATGACATAACTGTGGACATAACTGGGGAAACCAAACAGGGTGAAGACACTATGCAGGGCTTTAATGACAGTGGGAGTGGTCATATCGGTCATGGGATGGCAAATGGGAAGCGGGAGAACTCATCTATGATGTTGAGAAAGTTGTATTGCGGTTATTGGAGGGGAGGGGCCCTTTGAAATCGATACTGAGGCGTTCAAAGGGCCGGGATGCCTTTACCAGGTGGGCCTTATCCGGTCGATAGAAGTGCGGTTTACACTCCCCACAGATTTGGCTGTCCCTGGTCAGGGCTTTGACCTCCTCGGCGGAGTAGGGCAGGTTGCGGGCCTTGATATAATGGGCGAGCCGGGTGACCCCCGGGTTGCAGAGGTCATCGTGGATAGCCTGTAGTCGGTCATCTTGCGCGCCAGCGCATGTGCCGCGGGACAGGGCATCTGGGGGCTCGTTGAGCTTCCCAGGGCAATATACTATATCGTAATTATAGGTGGAGAGTACGATCCTCCATCTCAAGATCTTATGGTTCTTGATTTTGCCCCGCTGCGTATTATCGAACATGAAGGCAACCGATCGTTGGTCGGTGACGAGGGTAAACCTCCTACCAGCGAGGTAGTGCCTCCAGTGCCGCACGGCTTCCACGATGGCTTGGGCTTCTTTTTCGACCGAGGAGTATCGAATTTCAGAGGTGGTGAGGGTGCGTGAAAAGAACGCTACCGGTCTGCCTGCTTGGTTGAGGGGGGCGGCGACAGCGACCTCCGATGCGTCGCTCGCCACCTGGAAGGGGACGGACTCGTCCACCGCGCGCATTGCGGCTTTGCCGATGTCCGCCTTGAGCAGTTGAAGGCCTGGCGGGCCTCAGTTGCCAGTGGAAAAATGGTGGCCTTAATTAGTGGGCGGGCTTTGTCCGCATTCTGGGGGACCCACTGGGCGTAATAGGAGAAGAATCCAAGGCACCTCTTCAGGGCCTTAGGACAGTGAGGGAGAGGGAATTGCAGGAGGGGGCGCATACGATCAGGGTCGGGCCCTAGGTCCCCGTTTTCCACGACGTAGCCGAGGATGACTAGTCTGGTTGTGCGGAAAACGCATTTCTCCTTGTTGTAGCTGAGGTTGAGTTTTTGGGCGGTTTGGAGAAATCGGTAGAGGTTGGCGTCATGGTCCTGCTGATCATGGCCACAGATGGTGACATTGTCCAAGTACGGAAATGTGGCCCGCAGCCCGTACTGGTCCACCATTCGGTCCATTGCTCTTTGAAACACCGAAACCCCATTCGTGACGCCAAAGGGGACCCGGAGGAAATGGAAAAGGCGTCCGTCTGCCTCAAAAGTCATGTAGTGGCGATCCTCCGGGCAGATTGGGAGCTGGTGGTATGCAGACTTCAGATCCACCATGGAGAACACGCGGTAGTGTGCGATCTGATTTACCATGTCTGCAAACCGGGGAAGGGGGTACGCATCGAGTTGCGTGTACCGGTTGATGGTTTGGCTGTAATCAATTACAATCCGGAACTTTTCCCCGGTCTTGACGACCACCACCTGAGCTCTCCAGGGGCTATTGCTGGCCTCGATGACTCCCTCCCGCAAGAGACGCTGGACCTTGGACCTAATGAACGTCCTGTCCTGCATGCTACACCGCCTGCTTCTGGTGGCAACTGGCTTGCACTCGGCGGTGAGGTTTGCGAAGAGAGGGGGAGGGTCGACTTTTAGGGTCGCGAGGCTACATATGGTGAGTGGGGGTAGGGGCCCCCCGAACTTAAGAGTAAGGCTCCTGAGGTTACATTGGAAGCCGAGTCCCAATACGAGAGGAGCGCAGAGGTCTGGGGGTACATATAACTTAAAATTAGCGTACTCACTGCCCTGTATTGCTAGTGTTGCGGTAGTGCACCCTTGGATTTGCACCGAGTGCGACCCAGAGGCGAGGGAGATGGTTTGTTGCATCGGGAAAATTGGGAGCGAGCAGCGTCTTACCATGTCCGGGTGAATGAAGCTCTCTGTGCTCCCGGAGACAAAAAGGCAGAGCCTCTCATGCCCGTTAACCCGGACGGCCATCATGGAGCTCCGGAGGTGCTTGGGTCGCGACTGGTCCAGGGTGACCGTGCTGAGGTGTGGGTAGCCGGCGGCGTGATCGGAGGTGCTGGGGCGGCTCTGCGACGACTGTCCGTGTAGATCGTACTCGTCGAGCGGCGTAGCAGATGGCGGCCAAGATGGCGGCCCCCGTTGGTCGAGCGTGGCGGACGGAGAGGAAGATGGCGTCCAAGGTGGCGGCTCCATGGATCGCACGTGGCCGGCCGCGTGGGGAAGGATGGCCAAGATAGCGGCCCCCGTGAGTCACACGTGTTGTGAGGGGGCGGAGTCGGCAGACATGCTGCCAATTTGCGGGGTCTGCGGGCCTGTGAGTCTGAGGATCGGGTCTGTGAGTTAGAGTTCTTAGACCTGGCCAGGTAGACCTTGGCGAAGTGTCCTTTTCGCCCACAGCTGCTGCAGTTCGCGTTGCGGGCTGGGCAGTGCTGCCGGGAGTGTTGAGACTGGCCGCAAAAATAGCAGGGTAGCCCCCCATGATGGGCGGGCGGCCGCGTGGCGCAGGCCTGGGGTAGTCTCTGGTCAGGGGTCCACGAGGGGGTCGCGTGGTCGGCCGGGAACGCAGTAAGGCTCTGAAAAGCAACCTGCAGAGAGGTGGCTAACTTTACCGTGTCGTCCAGGTCCTGGGCCCCTTTTTCGAGCAGGCGCTGTCTCACATAATTCGACCGGACTCCCGCCACGTAGACGTCTTGGACGGCGAGCTCCATGTGCTGAGTGGCTGTAACGGCCTGGTAGTTACAGTTGCTTGCGAGGGCTTTGAGGTCGCGTAGGTAATCATCTAGCGACTCCCCGGGGCGCTGGCGGCGAGTGGTGAACACGTGTCGTGCGTAGACCTCGTTCACAGGCCGTATGTAGAGGTGTTCGAGCAGCACGAGGGCATCTGTATAGGAGGCTGCCTCGTCGAGCTGGACAGAAATGCGATGGCTCACCCATGCGTGGAGGAGGCTCAGCTTCTGTTCATCAGTGACGGATGGCGTGGACGACACGGCGAGGTGGGCCTTGAAGCATCGAAGCCAGTGCGAAAAAATGTCTTTCGTCTCCGCAGCCTGCGGATCGAGTTCCAGTCTGTCAGGTTTGAGGGCTGATACCATAGTTGTATTTAAGCTGATTAAATTGATGCGACCATCCATTCACTCAAAGACACGAGAAGATGTAAACCGTGGTTTTAATCAGCTTAGAACAGTGCCTGCCTGTGACTGGTACAATACTGGGAACTGCCTACAGGTCAGCTGCTCTTTGTACTTCCTCTTAAGGGGAGGAGCCATGGGCGGAGCCCGTACATGCCCCAACATATCCCCCTGTGGGTGAAGCCACACAATGCCCCATAGGTGGAGCCCACAGGGTTAACAACATAACACAACAGCAGAACATGATACAAATGCACTGGTGAATTATTAGCACTATGCATTCACCACAGAATGATTACATCGACAGCTACTAATTTTAAAGAGTGAAGAACGCCTTAATGGGATGCCCACGTCAGAAAATGAAGAAAGACCAGTGAGTTACCCTTACCAGCCAAAAGAGACATGTTTTAATTATTTATCGGTTGTAGCTGGCTGCTTTGCATTACAGTGGCATTCTTTGCTGCCCTCAATGCTGAAAGGTATACGAATATGCTGCCAAGAAGTGTGCCCATCTTTGCAACTGGGCTGAAGCTACTGGTCTGAAGGGCTTATCTTCATGAAAAATGCCAAGTAATGGTTTATGGTCTGAGAGGATCAAGCGTATATCTTTAGTCAGGAAAGTTGGTAGAATTACAACAGAAGGATTCAGTGATAAAGCGGTTGTATCAGAAAGCATACGTGGAAATAGAATCTGAGTGTATACCAGAGTGTTATCACATTAGAAATAATGTATTACTAAGAAAGTGGAGACCTTTATATATTCAGGCAGATGAGAATTGGGCAGAAGTTCATCAAGTTGTTACACCTGTTGATTATAGAAAGGATGTTTTGCAGGCACTGCATGAGGTTCCAGTATGGGGTCATTTAGGAGAAAGGAAAACACATGGCTGTGTGGGTTTCTTCCGGGTGCTCCAGTTTCCTCCCACAGTCCAAAGATGTGCAGGTTAGGTCGATTGGCCATGCTAAATTGCTCCTTCGTGTCCAAAAGGTTAGGTCGGGTTACTGGGTTTACGGGGAAAGGGTGGAGGCGTGGTCTTAAGTAGGGTTCTCTTTCCAAGGGCCGGTGCAGACTCGATAGGCTGAATGGCCTCCTTCTGCACTGTAAATACTATGATTCTATGAAATTTCAGTGGATGTCAAAATTTCAGGAGGCATTTGAAAATCTGAAAACTGAGTTAACCAGCACACCAGTTTTGGGACACCAAATTATGGTAAGCAATTTAAGGTAGCCATTGATGCAAGCGATATGGGCATTGGCGTTGTACAGTTACAAAAAGGTGACAAAGATAGAGAAAGGCCTGTTGATTATTTTTCCAGAAAACTAAATGATTATCAAAAGAAGTATTCAACCGTCAAGAAGGAGACGTTGAGTTTGGTAGTGACATTGCAGCATTTTGACATTTATGTTGCCAACAATTTATCAGAAACAGTTGTTTATGCAGGCCATAATCCAGTGTTTTTCAAACTTTTTTTCCGGGGACCCATTTTTACCAACGGGCCAACGTTAGGGACCCAACCCGGCCGATCTTTGTGACCCACGCCGGCCGACCTTTGAGGCCCACGCCGGCAGACCTTCGCGACCCACCAATTTCTCTTACCTTGTTTGCTGCTGACAAAATGGAGGAATTGCAATCATGCCCAAAGCGCGTGATGTCAATGTTCTGGGGCGTGACCTGCTCTCAGTCTCCCTTCAGGCAGGAACATTACACAGAATTTTTTTTTTAATCTTCTGTGTCTCCGATTGCGCAAATTCGCAGGCAACAGCCGCAGCAGCCGGCTGAAGTTACTTGGTTGAAGTTACAGCTGCGGTGAAGCTATCGTTGGATCACTCACTATTCTTGGAGTAAGAGACTTCCACTTCCTCAGCATCAAAGTTCAGAAAGCAACCAATCACATCATTCTGCCTGCTAAAGTCAATATCTTCCCGCTTCTGTAGTAGAAAGATTCAACACACTCGTTAAGACAGAATAACAAAGCTTTATTTTCGAAAAGACTGCATGCAGTACTGGCTGAAACTTGAAGTCAGAGAGCAGTCAACAAAACTGCTGAGTCTTTCGCAAGTTCCGCGCTTTCGCGGAGAATTAGCTCAATATTTATACATTATCATTATCAGGATTGCGTGACAACAGTATAGTCAGGAATTTGATCGGAAATACAAACGGAAGCATAGAACAGACCGTTTTGGGTCACATCGCTCATACCATTATCTTGTCCTTGGAGGGAACATTGAAAGGTTGGAATAGAATTATTTCTTCGTGAACGTATCTTGTTTAATTCCTACGGCTCTGGGTTATGACGAGTTAGTTTTATCAGGAGTTGCCGTGGTCCGGTGTTTTGGAATGGCTCGACCTTCGCTGATCTTTTCAGACTTCAAGTTAAGCAGAGTTGGCCTGAACAGTCTTACAGTCTGAAATGGTTAGGGCAGCATTTCTTACAGGGGTCTGGTGAACTGTGAGCATTCTTTACATTGGCCTGGTGAGCTGGAATAAGTAGTTCAGCCTTTCTTACATTATATCAAACATTTTGACCAGTCTTCCCATTGACCAGTTTTCTCATCATGCTATTACTTTATTCATACCATATCACATTCCCTCCTTTTGTCATATCTTGACAACTAGTTAAATAGGTATATCCATGAGTCGATTGAAAATGCATTTACACAAGCATCCAAGCAATCCTATCCCTAGTAGCATTAGTAGTAGTAGAATGAAGGCCTTAAAGATCCAATCAAATAACGTCCTTCAAGCTTGACGGAACTTGGTGTAGTCAGCAATACGAGGAAGGGTCCGCTCCAGCGTTGTCCTTGTTTCTTTCTGTCCCAGTTTTTCACCAACACGTGGTCTCCGGGTTTGATCACTGGACATCGAGGGACAGCTGTCCCTGCCGTTACTGGGAGATGTGCCTGTTTTACCTGTGAGTGGAGAAACTTCAGAGAAAGTGTTAATTGCTTCAAATAGTTCTGCATTTGTTCCCCCATCACATGGAGGTCTACTCCCTCTAGGGGTTTTTCATGGGCATCCCAGGGAGTCCTCATTGGCTGACCATAGACTATCTCTGCAGCTGACAGTCCGGTCCGCGAATGGGGAGTCACTCGCATGTGAAATAGTGCCAAGAGTAATACTTTTAGCCAATTTAACCCAGTTTCTTCAGTTAATTTCGATAATTTTTCTTTTAAAGTCCCGTTGGCTCTTTCCACAATTCCTGCTGCCTGCGGGTGATACGCGCAGTGCAGTTGCTGTTTAATTACGAGTGCTTCGCACAATTCAGTATTGATCCGAGCTACAAAATGTGGTCCATTGTCTGAGCTCACCATTTTGGGTCCCCCAAAACGAGGAATGACTTCCGTTAACAACAACTTCACTACTGTATGTGCCGTGCAATTAGTGGTGGGGAAGGCTTCAATCCATTTACTAAACACATTGATTATTACTAAACAATATTTATAGCACTGTGCTTTTGGCAATTCGATAAAATCAAGCTGTATACAGGCAAAAGGGCCATCTGGCAAGGAGTGGTTCCTGGAGGGCATTTAATGCCTTTACCCTTATTATGATTCATGCAAATGACGCATCGATCCAGCCGCGTTTGCGCTGCTGTATTCAAATCTGGGTGCCACCAAGTTTTTAGGAGTAGCTGTACCATTCCCTCCTTGCCAAGATAGGTACAAGAATGCAAATAATCAATAAGTACCGCCAATAAAGAATTCGGAATACAAACTTGACCAATGGGAGTAAGCCAGAGGTCTCATGTCAAGGAATGTGAACACCCCATTGACTTCCATAGTGTGCGCTCGGAATCAGAGGCGTCCCTCTGTAAATTTTGAACTTCAGTTATCTCTGGCATGCCCTTTGTTCCTAATGCAGGTACCTGGTTTAGAGCCTGATTAGCCCCACTGGGAACAATCAGAGAGGCTGATATAACCGCAGCCTTAGCAGCCAAATCAGCACGGGCATTTCCTAATTGAACAGGAGTGTCCCCTGACGTGTTGGGTGTTCCACTATACAAACGAACCAACACGGTTGTAGATGGTACAACTCTGTTTTATTATTCTTGATAACGTCTACTATACACTTCTGGCTGTGGTTCGTGCTTCACCAGCTAACCTGTGGACCCAGCCCTCGCACTATCTTAGAGAGGCACTCAGCACATGGTGTATGTCTGAGTGGCACGCTGTGAGCTCTGTGCTCTGAGCTATCTCCTGCTAGAATGAGTGGGAACTGTGGTGTTCCCCGTTTTATAGTGCGTGTGCTCTTACTGGTGATTGGCTGTGATGTTGCGTGTGTGTTGATTGGTCCGTTGATCTGTCCATCAGTGTGTGTGTGTGTTTGCACCATGATATATTTATATGAATATCATGACATCCCCCTTTGTGTGCGCAGCACATTTAATAATTGCCAATTGATGGGGAAGCTGAATAGCATTGAAGAGATTTTTAACCCAAAGAGCATTTTGAATGGGAGCTCCCGCAGAGGTGAGAAAGCCTCGCTGTTGCCAGAGGCGGCCAAAATCGTGGGTCACGCCAAAGGCATACCTAGAATCAGTGTAAACATTAGTACTTTTATCTATGGCCAAAATACATGCTCGAGTAAGGGTAAATAGCTCGGCGTTTTGTGCAGAGACAGGGGTCTCGAAGGCTGCTGCTTCCTGCACGTCAGTGTCGGTTACCCGTGTCCTCGGTGTCAACCTGGCCGGACGTGACTTGCTGTGTCCCTCGCGGGTGGAAGTTGTTTGCCTTGATAACGTCATTACTATATCAGCTATCCTGCAGGCCCAGCTTCGAAATTTTCTCCTTTTCACTACTCCACAGTGGTGGTCGGTTGATTTTGATCCCTCACACTTTTCACCTTCCTTAGATATTCCCGATCCACATGTCACTCTTTGCTACGACCATACAGGATGCTCGCCTGATTTGGAGAGCATTTACCAAGACGCCCTCGGTTCTCTACAATCCGTTTCCTTTGTTGGCCTCGCTAAAGGAAAAGAAGGGTCTGCCTTTCTTGTCAATTTACCCCCATGGCCTCTGGCGTCAGTCGGGACTTGTGTCACCCCACGTGACCCTTTCTGTGAACGAAGGCGACAGTGCCAAGTCCTTGGGATTTCTGGCAGCTGCACTATGAGGACAAGCTGATCCTTTCTTTAATGGAAGTCAAATCCTAGCCGTAGGCACTTTAGAATATTTTAAACGCCCATTTGTCCTCATTGGCACACTGCACCACCGTCATTCAGTCCAATTAACGACTTCTGAACTACCCGCAGATTTATGGGCGGCCTCCAAACACGAAGTTGGTCTCACTAATGTCCCTCCCGTTGTTATTAAGTTAAACCTGACATGCCCTTGCCCTCGATTTCACAGTACCCTTTGCGCCCCGAGGCTGAAGAAGGAGTCTCGGTCATGATTCAATCGTTCCTTCAACAGGGAATT
This sequence comes from Scyliorhinus torazame, assembly GCF_047496885.1. Lineage (NCBI taxonomy): Eukaryota > Metazoa > Chordata > Chondrichthyes > Carcharhiniformes > Scyliorhinidae > Scyliorhinus > Scyliorhinus torazame. Next base: position 64,802,980 of record NC_092707.1, read on the forward strand.
GTGGTACCATGCCAATCGCCCTGTAACACCCCGATTCTTCCAGTTCCTAAGATAGGAAGACCATCCGAATGGCGTTTGGTCCAAGACCTCCGACGTATTAATCAGATAGTGGAACCCTTACATCCTATTGTCCCAAACCCGGCGACAATCCTCAGTAATGTCCCACCGGAAGCGACTGTTTTCACCCTTGTTGATTTACAACATGACTTTTTTGTGATACCCCTCGCCCCTGAATCACAGTATTTGTTTGCCTTTACATTTAAGGGCAACCAATACACTTGGACTAGGCTCCCACAGGGCTTCTTTCATTCTCCAACCCTTTTCTCACAAGCATTCCCTCCTTCTCAAGAACGTAATTTCCAGAGATTATCTGCAGCGCTGAACAATAAATTGGGTAACAATATTTGGCCACTAGGGGGCACTTGGAACTATGATAATTGCATTTCTGCTGAGAAAATTATTTGGCAGAGAAACGTTGGCTTCAAATGGAAATTTTTAATTTCAGAGTGGAAAAAACAGTCCACTAAACGCCACGAACAATCACTATTAATGAGTCTCTTACCATATCTCATACCATATCACATAGCATTTGGCGCAAGCGAGCAGTTACCAATATCCTGAGTGAATTCCATGGGGGACTGAAAAAGTGATCGCGCCAGACTCGGAAGAAAGAGACGGACGCCGGCACAAGGTAAGATTAACCTTGGTCTCTCTCTCTCTCTCTCGGATTGGTGGTTCAACCCCTCATCCCTGACGGAAGTAACTAAACAGGTGACTGTGCTCGAATCCAAATTGTACTGTTAGTAGAGTACTTATGGTCAGGGACCCCAATTGTGGATACCCTTAGGTCAGGGACCTCTTGTTATACAGGCTTAAGTTTGGGTCAGGGACCCTGCAATTTGATTTGGTACTAGGGATTTTGTTTTTGATCAGTTTTTGTTGCCAGGGGCACATTTTATTGACATTATGGGACAGAGTTTAGACAAAACCGGGGGCAATTCCCCTCTATTTTGTATGTATTCCGAAAACTCTGCTCGCAGCACCAAATGCTAAAGTCAATATTTTCCCGCTTCTGTAGTAGAAAGATTCAACACACTCGTTAAGACAGAATAACAAAGCTTTATTTTCGAAAAGACTGCATGCAGTACTGGCTGAAACTTGAAATCAGAGAGCAGTCAACAAATCTGCTGAGTCTTTCGCAAGTTCCGCTTTTTCGCGGAGAATTAGCTCAATATTTATACATCATCATTATCAAGATTGCGTGACAACAGTATAGTCAGGAATTTGATCGGAATTTGATCACTCACTATTCTTGGAGTAAGAGACTTCCACTTCATCAGCATCAAAGTTCAGAAAGCAACCAATCACATCATTCTGCCCAAACTTTTTGCAGCCTTCTTTTAACAATGCTGGCTGCAAACGGCCTTCAAAAATGCTGTGACCAGATTTTTAAAAATGCGGCCACACTGCACATGCACAACACGGCTTCATTTTTCTTTTTTGTTCCTGGCTATTTTGAAGGCCGCTTGCAGCCAGCATTATCAAAAGCCGGCTGCTGCGGCTGTTGCGCGCAGATTTGCACGATCGGGAGCGCCACGACAGACGGCTCCGCAACCCTCCATACACCTGCCTGCAACTTTGACAATGCCTGCCATGATCCAGTGATGTTTCTGGAGAAGTTTGAAATCGAAATGCAAGACTGTTTATAGAAGAGAAAATTATAGAAGTGAAAACACTGGGGTTTAGAAGGATGAGAGGGGCTCTGATGGAGGTATATAAAATACTAAAAGGGACTGATAAAGTAAACGTAGACCAAATGTTCCCCTTTGTGGGGCAATCTGAAATGAGAGGTCACAGATATATGTTGAGAGGTGGTAGATTTAGAACTGAAATGAGGAGGAACTACTTCTCGCAGAGGGTGGTGAATTTGTTGGACTCGCTTCCCCATAGTACGGTGGAGTCTGAGTCATTAAATGGTTTCAAGAGGGAGATACATACATTTATGATAAAAAGTAAGTTAAAGGGATATGGGGAACAGGTAGGGAGGTGGATTTGAGACCAGGAAGAGATCAGCCATAATCTGATTGAATGGCAGATCAGCTTGAGGGGCGGAATTGCCTACTTCTGCTCCTAATTCCTATCTTCCTATGTGTGGTAGTCGGTATTAGAGGTATTACGATACCATGTTGCTGTAAGACCATTGGTGTAGGAGGTACTGTTTTCATTGGTGAAGCCTGCCTGCTGGTTCCACCCAGTAAGGCGGAGTATAAGAGCCCGTGTCACCCCAGCAGCTGCCTTCTGTACCTGCGCTGCTGGGGAAACATCTAGTGTAATAAAGCCTTTAATTGTCTCCAATCTCGCTTCTGGAGTTATTGATCGAGCATCAATTTATTACACTAGATTTTAAAGAATGGAGCTCCGAATCAAGCCGGCGTGTCTACAACTCAGCCCCCACACGGCAAACTCAGCAGCAACCTTCAAGCACTGGCTGGCGTGTTTCAATGGATATCTCAGGACGGCCACAATTACACCCATGGAGGACCAGAAAATGCAGGTTCTGCACTCCAGGGTGAGCCCAGAGATCTACACTCTCATCGAGGACGCGGACGATTTCGAGGCCGCAATGAATCTGCTGAAAGGACACTATATTCGCCCTGTAAACCAGGTCTACCTGGGGAAACACTGGAGGAGTTCTACCGTGCGCTCCTGGTGTTGGGGAGGAACTGTAACTGCCCGCAAGTTTCGGCCAGTGACCACACAGAACTTTTGTTCCAGGATGCATTTGTTGCAGGTATGCTGTCCTCCCAAATCCGCCGGCGATTGCTGGAGAAAGAGACATTAGGCCTCAAGGAGGCATGGGCCCTTGCCAGCTCCCTGGATGTGGCCTCCTGAAACGCTCGCGCTTACGTCCCCGACCGCGCGGCAGCCTCTTGGGCAGCGTGGAACCCCCCCTGCGACCAACTCCGATGCATCCCCCATCCCGCCACAAGCTTGTGCTGCGAGACTGCTAGGCAACCCCGGGGGGGCTCGCTGCTATTTTTGCGGGCAAGCCAAGCACCCCCGACAGCGCTGTCCGGCCCACTCATCCCTCTGCAAAGGATGTGGCAAAAAGGGCCACTTTGTGGCGGTATGCCAGGCCCGGGCGGTTGCTGCGGTCTCCGGATGCGAATCGGGACCGCCACACCACAACCCTCTCCACGGGCCACATGCGGCCAGCGGGCACCACCATCTTCCTCCTTCAGGGCCACGTGTGGCCTCCGGGCGCCGCCATCTTGTCTCTCGGACACCACGTGTGATGGATGGGTGCCGCCATCTTGTGCACCCCCAGCCATGTGCGACTAGTGGGCGCCGCCATCTTGGCTGGACTCTCAAGACCCCGACTCGGATGACCACACACCGCCCGAGGAGAACATCCAACTTCTGCCACAACTAGCCTCGGTGACCCTGGACCAGGCTCGGCCCCGAACACTCTCGACTGCAACGACGACCGTGCTCATCAATGGGCATGAAACATCCTGTCTGATCGACTCTGGGAGCACGGAGGGCTTCATACACCCCAACACGGTAAGGCGCTGTTCTCTCCCCGTTCACCCAGTTAACCAAAAAATCTCCCTGTACTCCGGGTCTCATTCAGTAGCGATAAAGGGGTTTTGTGTAGCAAACCTCACGGCCCAGGTAAGGGAGTTTAAAAATGACCGGCTCTACGTCCTTCCCCACCTCTGCCCGGCCACACTCCTGGGTTTAGACTTCCAGTGTAATCTCCAAAGTCTAACTTTCAACTTCGGCGGCCCTATACCCCACCTCACTGTCTGCGGCCTCGCGACCCTCAGGGTCGATCCGCCTTCCCTGTTTGCGAACCTCACCCCGGATTGCAAACCCGTCGCCACCAGGAACAGACGGTACAGTGCCCAGGACCGGACCTTTATTAGGTCGGAGGTCCAGCGATTACTGAGGGAAGGTGTCATTGAGGCTAGCAACAGTCCCTGGAGAGCTCAAGTAGTGGTTGTAAAGACCGGGGAGAAGCATAGGATGGTCATCGATTATAACCAGACCATCAACAGGTATTCGCAGCTTGACGCATACCCTCTTCCCCGCATATCCGATCGCACAATACAAGGTCTTTTCCACGGTGGATCTAAAGTCTGCCTACCACCAGCTCCCCATCCGCTCTAGCGACCGCAAATACACTGCTTTCGAAGCAGATGGGCGGCTCTACCACTTCCTAAGGGTTCCCTTCGGTGTCACAAATGGAGTCTCGGTCTTCCAACGAGAGATGGACCGAATGGTTGACCGGTACGGTTTGCGGGCCACGTTTCCGTACCTCAATAACGTCACCATCTGCGGCCATGACCAGCAGGACCACGACACCAACCTCAGAAAATTCCTCCATACCGCAAAAATCCTTAATCTCACATATAACAAGGATAAATGCGTGTTCAGCACCGACCGTCGAGCCATCCTCGGCTACGTAGTGCATGATGGAGTTATAGGCCCAGACCCTGAACGCATGCGCCCCCTCATGGAGTTCCCCCTCCCTCACTGCTCCAAAGCCCTGAAACACTGCCTGGGATTTTTCTCTTATTATGCCCAGTGTGTCCCCAACTATGCGGACAAAGCCCGCCCGCTAATCCAATCCACGGTTTTTCACCTGTCGACAGAGGCCCGCCAGGCCTTCAGCCGCATCAAAGCGGACATCGCAATGGCCACGATGCACGCCATCGACGAGTCCCTCCCCTTCCAAGTCGAGAGCGACGTGTCTGATGTATCTCTGGCGGCCACCCTCAACCAAGCGGGCAGACCCGTGGCCTTCTTCTCACGCACCCTCCACGCTTCAGAAATCCGCCATTCCTCAGTTGAAAAGGAGGTCCAGGCCATAGTAGAACCTGTGCGGCATTGGAGGCATTACCTGGCCGCCAGGAGATTCACTCTCCTCACTGACCAACGGTCGGTGGCCTTCATGTTCGATAATGCACAGCGGGGCAAGATAAAGAATTACAAGATCTTACAGTGGAGGATCGAACTCTCCACCTACAACTATGAGATCTTATATCGTCCCGGGAAGCTAAACAAACCTCCTAATGCCCTATCCCGTGGCACATATGCCAACGCACAAGTGGACCGCCTCCGAGCCCTCCACGAGTACCTCTGCCACCCGGGGGTCACTCGATTCTTCCATTTCATTAAAACCCGCAACCTGCCCTACTCCATCGAGGAGGTATGGACAGCCACCAGGAATTGCCAAATCTGCGCTGAGTGTAAGCCGCACTTTTACAGGCCAGAGAAAGCGCACCTGATAAAGGCTTCCCGTCCCTTTGAACGCCTCAGTATGGACTTCAAAGGGCCCCTCCCCTCCACCGACCGCAACACATAGTTCCTGAACGTGATCGACGAGTACTCCCGGTTCCCATTCGCCATTCCCTGCCCCGACATGATCGCAGCCACCGTCATCAAGGCCCTCCACAATATCTTTGCACTGTTCGGGTTCCCCGCTTACATACACATAGATAGGGAGTCCTCCTTTATGAGCGACGAACTGCGTCAATTCCTGCTCAGCAAGGGCATTGCCTCGAGCAGGACGACCAGTTACTACCCCCGGGGAAACGGACAGGTAGAAAGGGAGAACGGAACAGTCTGGAAGACCGTCCTCTGGCCCTACGGTCTAGGAATCCCCCAGTCTCCCGCTGGCAGGAGGTCCTCCCGGATGCCCACCACTCCATCCGGTCACTGCTGTGTACCATGACCAACCAAACACCTCACGAACATCTCCTTGTCTTCCCTAGGATGTCCTCCTCCGGGACCACGCTCCCAACCTGGTTGGCAGCTCCTGGACCCATCCTGCTCCGCAAACACATGCGGGCGCACATGTCGGACCCATTGGTCGAGAGGGTCCACCTCCTCCACGCTAACCCTCAATACGCCTATGTGGCGTACCCCGACGGCCGACAGGATACGGTCTCCCTACGGGACCTGCCGCCCGCTGGATCGCCACACACACAACCCCACCCTCCCTCCCACCGGCGCACCCCACAGCTGCCCCCTTCCCAGGTGGATCGGTCCTCCCACCAGTCCCGTATAGGGGTGATGAAGCTGCCGAAGAATCCAAAGCCGCGCTCCCGGAGCCACAGATGCCCGAGCTGGCGCCTGCATCACCACCGAAGCTACGACGAACGCAGAGGACGACTAGGGCCCCCGATCGACTAATTGTTTCATTCTGAACAGTAAATAAATTTTGTAAATAGTTGGGATGTAATGAGGCAAAACCACTGTACTGATGTATACCGGGTACCTCCATAACCTTAACCTCTCCCACTGTGTAATGCGAGGCCACCACCCCCGCCGGACTCTTTTTTTAACAGGGGGTGAATGTGGTAGTTGGTATTAGAGGTACCCTGTAATGCTGTAAGACCATTGGTGTAGGAGGTACTTCTTTCATTGGTTAAGCCTGACTGCTGGTTCCGCCCAGTAAGGTGGAATATAAGAGCCTGTGTTGCCCCAGCAGCTGCCTTCTGTACTTGCTCTGCTGGGGGGAAAATCTAGTGTAATAAAGCCTTCAATTGTCTCCAATCTCGCTTCTGGAGTAATTGATCGAGTATCAATATGCAATTGCAGATGCTTTATTACAGCTTTGAGACGTGAGAAGGATGGAACATTCAAAGTTGGAAAAGAAAGACTGAAATGAACTATACTGATGTTTAAATTTGCATGCACAAATTTGATCTTATTTATCTTATAGTGTAGCCATATTTAAAGTTACACTTGGTGAGTTTTCCTTCCAACTGGTATTTTTAGAAAGGTGGCACCAAACTTTAACAACCATGTTGATGGCAGATAGTCAGGATAATCCAAAGGATTGGGATAAAGGAATTCCATTTGCACTATTTGCATTAGGGATGCACATAATGAATCAACTAAATTCAATCCATTGGAGTTAATTTTTGGTCATGAGGTAAGAGGGTCACTTAAATTGATTAAGGAGAAATTGGTGAGTCAGTGCATACCACCTCTCAACATATATCTGTGACCTCTCATTCCAGATTGCCCCACAAGGGGGAACATTTGGTCTATGTCTACTTTATCAATCCCTTTTAGTATTTTTTATACCTCCATCAGATCCCCTCTCATCCTTCTAAACACCAGTGTTTTCTCTTCTATAATTTTCTCTTCTATAATTTTCAAATTACATAGTTGTAGCAATAAGTAGTATTTAAAGTTGAAAAGGCTTTGGAAAATGAAGCCATCTTTTCATTTTGCTGGCTCAATTTTAAAGGAGGGAGGTGTGAATAATATAGGAAATTGTTATATATTATATTTGTTGCAGTAATGTTAATAAAAACCCTGTTTTGACATATATACAGGCAGTATGTCTGCTAAAGCTGTGAATAAGGAGTCATAAAAGTGAGGTTTAACCCATTTACTTGTTTACAGATAGATGGGTAATGGAACATTGTTTTGATTTTGGAGGATCCCTAGGGTGTAGATAATTTATGAGCGATGTGCTTACTCCTGGATAAGCTGAAAGCTGTTACTTTATTGCTAATGTGATTGATTCTGTGTTTAAATTAAAGTTTGTTTTCACATAAAAGATATCACTCCTGGGGTGAAGTATCCATTTCTCACAGTTTTACAAGTTGAAAATTGTTGGGCTTCTCATACGGGATCCTAACACAGGGAATTCTGAAGGTTGACATGTATCTGAACGATGGCCTAGTGACAGGAGCTGCACCAGAGGAACATAAAGCACATTTGGAAGAAGTCCTTAAGAGTTTTAAAGAAGCCAGTATTCGGTTAAATCGGGAGAAGTGCACATTTCAGGCTGATGAAGTTACGTATTCAGCTTTCTGAGTTGATGCAAAGGAGTTACACCCACTTGGAGATAAAATAAAAGCAATAAAAGGGGTTCTAGACCAAACAATTGGGGTCTTTTCTAGGGATGGTCAATTATTACGGTTGCTTTTTGCCTAACCTGTCGACCATTTTGGCACCCCTGCATCAATTTCTAAAAAGATGCACCAATGTTTGGAGTGGGAAGATTCCCAGAGGAAGTCTTTTGATCAGGTCAAGCAGGCCCTGCAGTCGTCGACCCTATTGGTCCACGTCAACCCGCATAAACCTATCGTTGTTACTTCCAATGTATCTCTGTACGGCATCGGTGCGGTGCTCTCACAAAAAATGGAAGAAGGTGTGGAAAGGCCTGTCAACTGCGCATCCCGGACACGCTCAGATGCTGAAAGAAAATATTCGCCGGTTGACAAAGAACACCTGGTGGTCATTTATTTCCTTTAAAAATGTTATCGTTATGTTTACGGTCAACACTTTACGATCGTCTCAGAGCATAAACCATTACTTGGCATTTTTCATGAAGGTAAGCCGTTCCGACCAATAGCTTCAGCCCATATACAAAGATGCTCTTGGCTACATATTCATGTACCTTTCAGCATAGACCGGGAACCCAGATGTCAAATGTGAATGATTTGAGCAGGCTTCCATTGCCACAAACAATTTCTAATTCTCCCACTCCACAGGAGATCCTCCTGGCTCTAAATTTTCTTGATACCTTACCTATTTTATCCAGCCACATTAAAGCGTGGGCCAACAGAGAGGCCATGTGTTGTCAAGAGTCAAGAGGATGGTTCTTAAGGGTTGGCATTTTGAAGAGTCAGAACAGATTAGACCCTATATGCAAGGTAGGGACAAAATGAGGATGGGATCCTCCTGTAGGGCTGCAGAGTGATAGTGCCACCCTTGGGGCAGCAGCCTCTTCCTCAAGAATTGCACAGCGACAATTGCACATGGCAACCTAAAATGAAGGTGCTGGCCAGGAGTTACATATGGTGGCCACGATCAATAGAAAGCATGGTCAATCGGTGTGAGAACCGTCAGTCACAACACAACCTTCCGCCTCCAGCAAGCTTGCACCCTAAGGAGTGGCCAGGGCGTTTGTGACAAGACTGCCCATAGACTTTGCAGGGTCCTTTTTAGGTAAGATATTTTTGATTGCCATAAAATCCCAGTCAAAGCGGCTTGATGTCCAACCTATGCATTCAGCCACTGCAGCAGGCGCAGTGCACAAGCTGTGCCAAGTATTTGCCATTCATGGCCTGCCTGAGGTGATTGTTTCAGAATACGGTACTGCCTTCACAGCCGCAGAGTTTCAACTCTTTGTGAATGGGATCCAACACGTAAGGACAGCCCCCTATTACCTCACATCAAACAGGCTGGCCGAAAGAGCCGTTCAAACTTTTAAAGCATCAATGAAGAAACAAGCTTATAGGATACTACTCCTTCGCTTAGCGGGCTTCTTGCTCTCGTACAATTCAACCCACCTACCACCACTGGGGTTACCTTGGTTGAGGTGTTAATAGGCTAGCATCTCAGGACCTGGCTTAATCTTATTTTTCCAAATTTATCGGGGAGTGCGAAGGCTAAGAAAGCCTTGCAGAAAAGTCACTGCAATACAGCCAAGAAGAACAGATTGTTTCAAGCAGACTTGTGGAACTTTGGTGGAGTGCCGGAATGGTTACCTGGGGGAATTGTTAACAGGACTGGACCAGTAACCTATATCATAGACCTACAGAGCCGTGAGGCTAGAAAGCGCATCGATCATTTGAGGAGGAGAGAATCCGGCATCCCCGAAAAGGGGCAGTTGGACCCAATCCCAGTTACCAGAATACCACTTGCCGAGGCTGTGGTGTTAGAACAAGATCTTCTCACGGGGATTCATCAGGGGCCACAGAGGGAACTGAAATGGTAGTCAGAAGACTGCCTGCTTTGAACTCTTCTGATCCGACTGCTCTTGCTGGAGTTTCGGATTCTCCTAATCTGGAGGAGCCAGTGGCCAAGTTGAGACATTCAGCAAGAGTTAGGAAGTCACCTGACAGACTCATCTTATGAACTGTGTTGATCTCCCTTACTGTAACACTTTTTGTCTGTATATAACTGTAAAAAAGTTTTCTGTTTTTGTATTTGGGATTTGCAAGGGAACTTAAGGGGCAAGGAATGTGGCAGCGTGGCCCCTTTAAGGCGCGATACTTCACGGGATATGTGATGGGCCCAGAGCCTATGGAGGCAGAATGCGCGAGCAGAAGCCTATCAGGGGTTGAGGTGCGGTTCTAGCTGTTGGGGCTTGGGCAGAGGTTAGCCGGGAGTTGTGGAAACAAGACCCGTGGAGTGGTTGTGCTGTCCTTTGTATATAGTTATTCTTAGTTCAACACCGCCTCGTCAATCGCCTTGCGATATAACACTTTCCTTCTGAAAAGTGGGGAACAAAGCCAGTCAGAAAATCCTTTCAGTTTAATTTGTGGGCTTGAAACTAGAACATTTGTCCAGGATACATGACACTCTCTGCGAGATGAATAAGTAAAAATGACTAGTGTAGAAAGGCTGGTGTTGTTTCAGTGAGTGCTGTGAGGAAGCAGGTGGGAGGCTGATCTGGGCTTTTCAGAACGGCTCACATGGTCACAAATATAACCGCCCCATTATATAAACTTATTTCTGTAGCCTCTTGGCTTCTGCCTTTGGGTCCTGGTTGGGGAGGCAAAAATGAAGCAGAGCACAGGGTCCCACTAATTGTTAATCTGCAGTGCGTGCTTCTGTGATCCACATATGTACACATCCCCACATCACCTCAATACTATCAAGATCAAGGCCTGAAGAGCAATTTTCACCGGATAATGCAACCTTTGTTGCTAATTGTACCCCCCAAAAAATGTTTTCAATGTCCAACCACCTGTGGCAATGTCATGGTTGTATTGTAAGTCACCTACTGACCACCAGCAGTCTCATTAGTATATAAGTGAATGTTAGAGTCAGGTGACTCAGACTGACTGGAGAGCTGGTAGAGAGAGGTTGCTTGTGCATGTTAATACTGTTATTCATCAGTTGTTTTGTATACAGTTGACCCACAGTTAATGTTAATAAATCGTTTATAGCTTTAGCTACAAATGTTCTTGTAATATAAATCAAGCCATCCGACAAGAACATTACACCACCCTGACTGAAATCTATTCTTCCTACTGTAGTAATCCTGTCATTCATCAAAAAATCATAGCAAAAACATAATAATAGATATTTAAAAAACAGAAAATGATGCAAATATTCAGCAGGTCTGGCAGATCTGTGGAGCAAGGAACAGAGTTCACCTTTCAAGTTGCTGACCGTTCAACAGAATTGGAGTACATGGCATATGTAACACGTTTTAAGCAAGAACAGGGGAGAGGGCATGAAAGGACATAAAGGAATATTTGTGTGAGTGCCAAAAGCGGGAGAGATTAGATGAAGAAAGGATGATGGTGCAAGTGACAAAACAAAAGATGGATGAAAGGAGTTGTAGGCGGCAAAACAGAACCATTACCAGCAGCTGGTGTCTGGGAAAAAATTGAGAGCAACAAATACGATTAAAAATTATTCAGCTCAATATCAAATCTGGAAGGCTGTCAAGTGCCTAATTGGAAGATGAGATGCCGTTCCATCGAGCTTCCCTTAAACCTCCTCTGAATAGTGTGGAAGGCTGGGGACAGAGAAAGAGAGAGAAAAAGAGAAAGGGGGAAGAGAGAGAGAGAGAGAGAAAGACAGAAAGAAAGTAGGACTGTAGAGTGAGAGAGACAGTTAAATTCCAAAAGAAACAAACATAATCTTCACGCACTCATCCCCTAACATGGACGACTCCAACCTGTACACTAGGTGGTGAGTGACCCTTAACTAGGTCGTGAGTGAGTCCAACCAGATATTTCATGCACTGAATTGCAGCTGACAGCAGCGTAACAGTAAACTAGATGCAGCAATATTACACAATTTCACCCTGTCTTTAGCTGTCGACTTTTTAAAAAATAAGCTATTAGGCCCTTTTTAAAAGTTCTGTCAAATCATCAGCTTGAGGGAACATTGGAGACCAGGAAGCTGCAGTTTAAACTAAATGTTATCAGCACTATCAATTCCATTTACACTGTGCTGTCAGGGGTGCTTCAAGAGTGATTTCTTCTTCTTGAATTCAGAATTTTGCATCTTTTTCCGCAATCGGATTCTGCTTTCCCTTCAGATGGTGTTTGAATGACAGTGGTGAGTAAAGAGAGGGTCCTGGTCTTCAGAGATTTTACCTTGGCTTATATCTGACACTGGCAATGATGCTGACAATTCAGAGCAAGATAATGACAGTCAGTCAGAGGACAGAGAGAAAAGGTTGGATCAACAAGGAGTTGGTCTGGAGAGAAAAATGTGCACTTACTCAGACAAGACATTCTGCTGGCACGTACTCAGTTCCATAAATCAATAATGTCAACATTGGCACCAGACAGGTGATACTTAAGATGCGGAATCAGCAAGAATTACTTTTCAAATATTGACAACCATTCTGTCACCGCTGTAACCACCATGGGTCAAATGTAAAGATCGAGAATGATTATGTTGATATGCAACACATTATTATAATAATGTTGAGGTAAACAGACCTGCAGTTTTGGATACTGTCACATTTCTTAGACTTTATTGACCACGGGGGCGATTCTCCCAAATGGAGCCCAAGTGTTCGCGCCGTCGTAAACGCCGACATGTTTCACGACGGCGCGAACCAGGCCCGGGTATGACCTATTCTGTCCCCCACAGGGGGCCAGCACGGTGCTGGAGCAGTTCAGCCTCCTTTCCCAGCGCCAAATGGCCGCTGCGGCAACATGCACAGTTGGGCAGCTCCAACCTGCGTATGCGCGGGGGACTTCTTTAGCGCGCCGGCCCCGACTCAACATGGCGCCAGTGTTCAGGGGCCAGCCGCGCAGGGAAGTAGACCCGGGGGGGGAGAGGCCAGCCCGCCGATCGGTGGGCCCCGATCGCGGGCCAGACCCCCCCCCCCGGTGAAGGAGCCCCCCCCCCCCCCACAGGCCGCCCCCTGACCGTTCGCACAGAGTTCCCGCTGGCAGCGACCAGGGGTGAACGGCGGCGGGACTCTGTCATATCCACGCGGCCACTCAGCCCATACAGGCCGGAGAATCGGCAGCCCCGCCGATTCCAGCGGCCCGCGGCCGGCACCATGCCAATGGCGCCGATTCTCCGCACCGCCATAAGACCATAAGACCATAAGACATAGGAGCGGAAGTAAGGCCATTCGGCCCATCGAGTCCACTCCACCATTCAATCATGGCTGATTTCAACCCCATTTACCCGCGCTCTCTCCATAGCCCTTAATTCCTCGAGAAATCAAGAATTTATCAACTTCTGTCTTAAAGACACTCAACGTCCCGGCCTCCACCGCCCTCTGTGGCAATGAATTCCACAGACCCACCACTCTCTGGCTGAAGAAATTTCTCCTCATCTCTGTTCTAAAGTGACTCCCTTTTATTCTAAGGCTGTGCCCCCGGGTCCTAGTCTCCCATGCTAATGGAAACAACTTCCCTACGTCCACCCTATCTAAGCCATTCATTATCTTGTAAGTTTCGATTAGATCTCCCCTCAACCTCGTAAACTCCAATGAATATAATCCCAGGATCCTCAGACATTCATCGTATGTTAGGCCTACCATTCCTGGGATCATCCGTGTGAATCTCCGCTGGACCCGCTCCAGTGCCAGTATGTCCTTCCTGAGGTGTGGGGCCCATAATTGCTCACAGTATTCTAAATGGGGCCTAACTAATGCTTTATAAAGCTTCAGAAGTACATCCCTGCTTTTATATTCCAAGCATCTTGAGATGAATGACAACATTGCATTTGCTTTCTTAATTACGGACTCAACCTGCAAGTTTACCTTTAGAGAATCCTGGACTAGGACTCCCAAGTCCCTTTGCACTTCAGCATTATGAATTTTGTCACCGTTTAGAAAATAGTCCACGCCTCTGTTCTTTTTTCCAAAGTGCAAGACCTCGCACTTGCCCACGTTGAATTTCATCAGCCATTTCTTGGACCACTCTCCTAAACTGTCTAAATCTTTCTGCAGCCTCCCCACCTCCTCCATACTACCTGCCCCTCCACCTATCTTTGTATCATCGGCAAACTTAGCCAGAATGCCCCCAGTCCCGTCATCTAGATCGTTAATATATAAAGAGAACAACTGTGGCCCCAACACTGAACCCTGCGGGACACTACTCGTCACCGGTTGCCATTCCGAAAAAGAACCTTTTATCCCAACTCTCTGCCTTCTGCCTGACAGCCAATCATCAATCCATGTTAGTACCTTGCCTCAAATACCCTGGGCCCTTATTTTACTCAGCAGTCTCCCGTGAGGCACCTGATCAAAGGCCTTTTGGAAGTCAAGATAGATAACATCCATTGGCTCTCCTTGGTCTAACCTATTTGTTATCTCTTCAAAGAACTCCAACAGGTTTGTCAGGCACGACCTCCCCTTACTAAATCCATGCTGACTTGTCCTAATCTGACCCTGCACTTCCAAGAATTTAGAAATCTCATCCTTAACAATGGATTCTAGAATCTTGCCAACAACCGAGGTTAGGCTAATTGGCCTATAATTTTCCATCTTTTTCCTTGTTCCCTTCCTGAAAAGGGGGGTTACAACAGCAATTTTCCAATCCTCTGGTACTTTCCCTGACTCCAGTGACTTTTGAAAGATCATAACTAACGCCTCCACTATTTCTTCAGCTATCTCCTTTAGAACTCTAGGATGTAGTCCATCTGGGCCCGGAGATTTATCAATTTTTAGACCTCTTAGTTTCTCTAGCACTTTCTCCTTTGTGATGGCTACCATATTCAACTCTGCCCCCTGACTCTCCGGAATTGTTGGGATATTACTCATGTCTTCTACTGTGAAGACTGACGCAAAGTACTTATTTAGTTCCTCAGCTATTTCCTTGTCTCCCATCACAAAATTACCAGCGTCATTTTGGAGCGGCCCAATGTCAACTTTTGCCTCCCGTTTGTTTTCAATGTATTTAAAGAAACTTTTACTATCATTCCTAATGTTACTGGCTAGCCTACCTTCATATTTGATCCTCTCTTTCCTTATTTCTCTCTTTGTTATCCTCTGTTTGTTTTTGTAGCCTTCCCAATCTTCTGACTTCCCACTACTCTTTGCCACATTTTAGGCTTTCTCTTTTGCTTTGATGCATTCCCTAACTTCCTTTGTCAGTCATGGCTGCCTAATCCCCCCTCTGATAACCTTTCTTTTCTTTGGGATGAACCTCTGTACTGTGTCCTCAATTACTCCCAGAAACTCCTGCCATTGCTGTTCTACTGTCTTTCCCACTAGGCTCTGCTCCCAGTCGATTTTCATCAGTTCCTCCCTCATGCCCCTGTAGTTACCTTTATTTAACTGTAACACCTTTACATCTGATTCTACCTTCTTTCTTTCAAATTGGAGATTTAATTCTACCATATTATGATCACTGCCTCCTAAGTGCTCCCTTACTTTAAGATCTTTAATCAAGTCTGGCTCATTACATAACACTAAGTCCAGAATGGCCTGTTCCCTCGTGGGCTCCATCACAAGCTGTTCCAAAAAGCCCTCCTGTAAACATTCAATGAATTCCCTTTTCTTGGGTCCACTGGCAGCATTATTTACCCAGTCCACCTGCATATTGAAGTCCCCCATGATCATTGTGACCTTGCCTTCCTGACATGCACTTTCTATTTCGTGGTGCATTTTGTGCCCCCGGACCTGACCACTGTTAGGAGGCCTGTACATAACTCCCATTATGGTTTTTTTGCGTTTGTGGTTCCTCAACTCTACCCACACAGACTCCACATCATCTGACCCTATGTCATTTAGTGCTATTGATTTAATTTCATTCCTAATTAACAAGGCAACCCCGCCCCCTCTGCCCACCTCCCTGTCTTTTCGATAGGTTGTGAATCCCTGGATGTTTAAATGCCAGTCCTGAACCCCCTGCAACCATGTCTCTGTGATGCCTACCACATCATACCTGCCAGTCACAATGTGGGCCACAAGCTCATCTACCTTGTTCCTCGGAGAATTGCGCACCGGCATCGGGGCGTCATGGCGCGGTTGCGGCGATTCTGCAGCCCGGCTTGGAGAATCGCCCCCCCCCCCCACACATTTTAAGAAAAAGGGTTTGGAACTTTTAAATTAAACAATGCAATTATCACCTGACCACAGTTTCAGAGGACACACATAAAACGCTCCATTCCATTTTCCGTCACGATTGTAGTTATGTTGGCAAACACAGAAGGCACGGTAGCACAGGGGTTAGCAGTGTTGCTTCACAGCTCCAAATCATCAGGTTCGGATTCCGGGTCCCAGGTTCGATTCCGGATTGGGTCACTGTCTGTGCGGAGTCTGCACGTTCTCTCCGTGGCTGCTTGGGTTTCCTCCCGCAGTCCAAAGATGTGCAGGTTAGGTGGATTGGCCATGCTAAATTGCCCTTGAGTGTCCAAAAAGGTGAGTTGGTGTTATTGGGTTACGGGGATAGGGTGGAGGTGTGGTCTTAAGTAATAATAATAATCTGGTTTAGCACGATAGGGGCTGGTTTAGCACATAGGGGCTGGTTTAGCACTATAGGGGCTGGTTTAGCACACTGGGCTAAATCGCTGGCTTTTAAAGCAGGCCAGGAGCACGGTTCAATTCCCGTACCAGCCTCCCCGAACAGGTGCTGGAATGTGGCGACTAGGGGCTTTTCACAGTAACTTCATTGAAGCCTACTTGTGACAATAAGCGATTTTCATTTCATTTTTCATTTCATTTACTATCACAAGTAGGCTTACATTAACACTGCAATGAAGTTACCGTGAAAAGCCCCTAGTCGCCACACTAGGGTGCTCTTTCCAAGGGTCGGTGCAGACTCGATGGGTCGAATGTCCCCCTTCTGCACTGTAAATTCTATAATCCGTGCACATCAAAGACGCACAAAAGTTATTCCAGTCGGAAGGAAATAACCAGCCAGAATAAACAGCCCGGGGCCTGTTCCATCAGGACAAACTGCTCCCCACCCCACACCCAAAGTCCCTAGGCCACAGCCCATCACTGACCATTAACTAAAATGACCCCAACAAACATGGTGACGAGTATGAAGGGACTTGAACCCTATCCTCATTCCCATTGAGCAGGAACAATTGAGCTGCTTCAACTCTTTGGTTCATGTTACCTCTGGCATTAGCCCAGGCATACCCATGAAACTAACATGTACAGTGCCATGAATCTCCCAAATCAAAATGTAAAATAGTTTCATTAAAAAATATGAATGTGAATATATTTATTTGAGAATTTAGCAATAAAATAAACAAACGATTATGAACAAGTGGCCAACAACTTAAGTGAATCATTATGTGAGATGTTGCGACAGAAGGGAGGATAAAATTATTTATTTTCAAAAGATTTATTCCAATTTAAGCTCTACATGGAGGAATGCAAAGGTGACCAGTTTAAAGAAAATTAAAATGACCAACAGAGCACAAAACATCAGCGACCTTCCATCAGAGTTAATAGGATTTGTGTTTTCTTTTTCAATAATAAAATGACCAGATGGAACACAATCTGCCTCCTATACTGTGAGGTGTGGAGTCTATTAATAAGCATGAGCCTATCTGGGTCATTTTTATTAACTTCCTAGTAGCTGCTGAGGGAATATCAGGAGCAAAGACCTGGAGCAAATTGCCTGCCCCCTTGTCTGGGAATTGTCATAGAGAATCCAAAAGAGGCAAAGGAGGAGAACGCTGGTCCTTGTGCATTTTTTCACTGTACAATATGAAAATAAGGATAACATTTTCATAATTGTTGACGTTTCAAGAGGTTCGAGATATAACTTTGATCGGACATCTATTTTCTGCAAAAGTGGGATTGTGCCTCGTGTGAGAAAGCACAATTGGGTCAGGAGAATGATTTTCACATCACTCAGAAAGGATCCTTTGAAGAGACACCGCTTTTGGGAGTTAGGCACTACTTTAATGAAATTAACTGTTTTGTCAAATCATTTTTAGCCCTTTCGTTAAACCTCTAATACACTGCGAATGATAAAAAGAACCTTCTGTCAGTGTGTAATTACAATGCCACAATTTTATCAGGCTTTATTAAATGCCTTACTTTAATCAGTTGTTTGGGCCTTGTTCATGATGTACATGTTTAATTGACTTGTAATTCCCAGCCCTTCTGTTGGTGGGACTTAACAACCTATGATCAGAAATGTCAAGGGAGACAGAATGATTCCACTTTCATCTGAAGGCAACCCTGAGGTTTTGTACAAAAGGCTCGATTTAGATTCACAGCAGTCTCCGCCTCTTTAAAACAGCGTATGTTTGCTAAGTAAAAAAAGTCAACAGTGGAGAAAGCGAGGTCCAATTCTCCAAAACAAAATTGAAATAACCAACTGCAGCATTAAGCATGTGCAGCCTGCTCTGAAGGCCCACCAGAATTGTACAGTTTGATAGAAAGCACATTATTTTAAATGGAAAAGATTAATCTGTCCTCATGTGCCAGGACGGAGGGGGGGGGGGGGGGGGGGGGGGGGGGGGGTGCAAGATCTTGCATTTTAGATCATGACCCTGACATTGGGGTCAAATGTGGGTGACATGGAATTTCCCCTTGATTGGCCAATTAGTGGCTAGAGGGAGGACTCACCATTCAATTAAGCACTGTGCTGGGCTCTTAAAACTGGAGAACCAACGGGGGACATTCCGGCAAGGAAGGAGCTGCTGTTGCGGATAAGAGATAGCAGAGAGCACGTCCATTTTTTATGGAATCTCCTTCTCCCTACATCACGGAAGGCCCACAAGCTGATTTATAGAATATCTACAGTACAAAAGGAGGCCATTTAGCCCATTGAGTCTGCAACAGCACCCTGAAAGAGCACCCCACCCAGGCCCACGCCCCCGCCACAACCCCACCTAACCTACACATTCTTGTACACCAAGGACAACTCTAGTATGGCACACCTTTGGACTGTGGGAGGAAACCGGAGCACACGGAGCAAACCCATGCAGACACTGGGGGAACGTGCAAACTCCACAGTCACCCAAGGCCGGAATTGAACCCGGGGTCCTGACGCTGTGATGCAGCAGTGCCACCATTACAGTTGACCTCTGATCTTAATTTGCATTCATTACTTATTCAATCACCTATCTGCCACTTGCAGACTGGCAGCCATTTCACTCCTCCCCCCCCCCCCCCCCCCCCCCCCCCCCCCCGCAACCAGGCTACCCAAAATTGGCTCGGAAGGAGGGCTGGCACAGGTAAACTGGTACGCCAGCCAGCTAAGGTGAACCCCGTACCCACATGCCTCAGTTCTCGCTTCCATGAGGGAACAAAAAAATGTCTGTGGTGTTAAACGAATGGCACAAACTTTTGCCGAATTATTTATAAACAGTATTGTGCAGATTGAAGGGTATTCTCTTGAGGCTACAAGAACACAGGTTCATTGGATGTGGGCCAGGAGATAATGAATGTTGAACTAGTACAATGTCAGCAGATTGGGTGAGTGGTTTCCCTGATGACATTGATTATCTTTAGGCTTTATTGGTAAAAAATGATGTCATCTATATCTCATCATTGGCTCCTTTCGATGTACTACACTGCGCATCGTTAATCAGCCAGGATGACTTCTCTTGCATGTTTCTTCATTGCAGCTTGCTCTTGTTCAATTAATTATTTTCTTCTTGCCACCCATGTTTGCAATATACAGTCCAAAATATTCAATGATCAGATTCCAAAAATTGAATACAAAGGTAATTGCAACAGTAGTTTGATAATAAATACTTTTGGATATTATTTCCCATAAAATGTTGGGCAGAATCTTCTCATCCTTTGGGTGAGTGACGCAATGGTGTGGAAAATGGCGTGGAAGCCACAGGCCCCAAGACCGGCTGACTCTGCCGTATTGTTAGAGACGTATGTTTAAAAATAGGTAAGGGGTGGGTTCCATGAGGTCAGGGCACCCTGGTAGGTTCTGTTCATCAGGTTAATGTCGTGGGAGAACTGTTGTGATTCACATTGGTGTACCCTCACACCAACGTGAATCGGCAATCTAACAAGGGGGGGGGGGTTAACTATCAGGCAGAAAGTTGTCCCTTAGCGCTAAATTGTCACTTAATGTCCAAAAGGTTAGGTGGGGTTACTGGGTTGTAGGGATAGAGTGAGGGCGGGGGCCTAGATAAGGTGCTCTTTCGGAGGGTCAGTGCAGACTTGATGGGCTGAATGGCCTCCTTCTGCACTGTAGGGATTCTATGATTTATGATAAAGTCATAAATCCTAAAATCCCTACAGCACAGAAGGAGGCCATTCAGCCCATCAAGTCTGCACCTGCCCTCTGAAAGAGCACCCTACATAGGCCCACTCCCCCGCACTCCCAACTAACCTGCACATCTTTGGACACAAAGGGGCAATTGATCATGGCCACGCCGCCTAACCTGCACATCTTTGGACTGTGGATGGAAAACGGAGCACCCGGAGGAAACCCACGCAGACACCGGGAGAACGTGTGAACTCCACACAGACAGTCACCCAAGGCCAGAATTGAACCCGGGTCCCAGGTGCTGTGAGGCAATAGTACTAATCACTCTGCCACCACGTTGCCCTGATAATGAGATTTAAATGTATTCAAATGGGATGTCAGGACTCCTGTTATGTCATTAGAAGGGAACAAGGACACTTGGAACGGGAAGTCCTGCTGGCCTAAACCGCGTTTTGAAACTCCCACACACCCGACTCCAATCCCATCACCCCTGCCCCACCCACGCCCCCACGCACCAGTTGTCCTGATCTTTAGTGACATTCATACAGGTATAGTGCTAACTTTACCTGATATTGATCTTCAGTGACATTGATCCAGGTATAGTGCTAACTTTACCTGATATTGATCTTCAGTGACATTGATCCAGGTGTAGTGCTAACTTTACCTGATATTAATCTTCAGTGACATTGATACAAGTATAATGCTAACTTTACCTGATATTGATCTTCAGTGACATTGATACAAGTATAGTGCTAACTTTACCTGATATTGATCTTCAGGGACATTGATACAAGTATAGTGCTAACTTTACCTGATATTGATCTTCAGGGACATTGATACAGGTATAGTGCTAACTTTACCTGATATTGATCTTCAGTGACATTCGTACAGGCATAGTGCTAACTGTACCTGATATTGATCTTCAATGACATTCGTACAGGTATAGTGCTAACTTTACCTGATATTGATCTTCAGTGACATTGATATAGGTATAGTGCTAACTTTACCTGATATTGACCTTCAATGACATTGATACAGGTATAGTGCTAACTTTACCTGATATTGATCTTCAATGACATTGATACAGGTATAGTGCTAACTTTACCTGATATTGATCTTCAGTGACATTGATACAGGTATAGCGCTATCTTTAGCTGTTAGAGTTGTTGAGCCTGTGGCCTCATCACCTTTCATCCAGCCCAAGGTGAGTTTACCAATGACAGCAGGTTATATTTTCAAACACGTGTACCTATTATTTCAAGTCTACGATTTGCATACCTGTGGGTAATTTTCAGTATTTCCAAAACTATTATTTTAAAGTTCCAGATCCCCAAATCTCTCAGGTTAGGACCCGATTGGTTGCATTGGAATCAATTCCTGACTCACCTGACTTTGCAGGGTTAGTGGGAGGATGCTTCATTAGACTGGGCACGCAGTACAACTGTGGGTGCAACTCTGGCACCTGCCTGCCACATGCCCCCAGAAATACCTAGTTTGGCATGGCAGGGCAGATTGTCCAGGTCCTCCTCTATTACCGCAGTCAATGTGCACAAATTGTTTTTAACCTACTTCCAGGTTCCAGGCCACTTGCGTCACCTGTGTTCACAAAGTTACATAGTTCAATACAGTTTGAATATATGAATGCAATCGGTGTGACCACTAGTACTATTATAACTACCACATGACTATAGACTAGGCAAGATTTAGACAATTGTGTGCATAGCCCTGGGTTCAAAGTAAAAAATAAGATTTCCAATGTAGTTGAGCTGAGTTCTGATGACCTCCGCTATTGGTGAAGAGGTCTGACTCCTGTGTGTCCATTTTCCATAGCACTGGTATGACACATGCTTCGATAAACAACTGTAACACCGAGGGCCCGATTACCAGGTTAAGTTCTAATCATTGCCTTTAATGTGATCTCAGCCCCTGAATAATGATGCTGTAACTCAGTGGCGTATTAAACATAGAACATACAGTGCAGAAGGAGGCCATTCGGCCCATCGAGTCTGCACCGACCCACTTAAGCCCTCACTTCCACCCTATCCCCGTAACCCAATAACCCCTCCTAACCTTTTTTAGTCACTAAGGGCAATTTATCATGGCCAATCCATCTAACCTGCACGTCTTTGGACTGTGGGAGGAAACCGGAGCACCCGGAGGAAACCCACGCACACACGGGGAGAACGTGCAGACTCCGCACAGACAGTGACCCAGCAGGGAATTGAACCTGGGACCCTGGCGCTGTGAAGACACAGTGCTTATCACTTGTGCTACCGTGCTGCCCACGGCAGTTCTGGGTGATTAACCAATTCAGCCACCTTGGTTCCTATTCTTTAAAGAGGACCATCTTTAAAGTGGTTGCATCAAGCACCTTCATGATGAACCGACCATTTCACTGTTTGTTTCAGAGTGTCCTTGGATTTCATTACCACAGCTATCCACACTGTACAACTGCACCCCATCCACCATCTGCGGAAATGTAACTGATCAGTGCCCAAATAAGACCCAAGTGAGTATTCCGATTTCCATCCCAACCATTTGCTAGTCCTGGAGGAGGAAGGGCATGATTAGCAGGGGCAAGCACTGCAGCACGGCCAAGGTCTCAATTATTTGTTTTCCTTCTGCATCTTCCATGCCTTTGCCCTGCAAAATGGCAAACGCCCAAGGTACGGCATTCATCTGCACAAGTACCCAGTACCCTTGCCAAGGAAAGCTGCACTTTCATTTCAGGCAACAAAAACCATGGATAGCGCCGTTTCTCAATTTCACACCAAAAAGACTGTCAGGACATGTCAGCATCCATTTAGAATAGCCAATGTTGTTCCTCTGTTTAAGAAGGGTGGCAGGGATAATCCCGGGAACTACAGGCCGGTGAGCCTTACTTCAGTGGTAGGGAAATTACTGGAGAGAATTCTTCGAGACAGGATCTACT
Source organism: Scyliorhinus torazame (assembly GCF_047496885.1). NCBI lineage: Eukaryota > Metazoa > Chordata > Chondrichthyes > Carcharhiniformes > Scyliorhinidae > Scyliorhinus > Scyliorhinus torazame. The sequence continues at coordinate 64,826,023 of NC_092707.1, forward strand.
CCCATTTGGAAGCAAATGGACGTATTAGTGAGAGGCAGCACGGTTTTGTGAAGGGGAGGTCGTGTCTCACTAACTTGATAGAGTTTTTCGAGGAGGTCACTAAGATGATTGATGCAGGTAGGGCAGTAGATGTTGTCTATATGGACTTCAGTAAGGCCTTTGACAAGGTCCCTCATGGTAGACTAGTACAAAAGGTGAAGTCACACGGGATCAGGGGTGAACTGGCAAGGTGGATACAGAACTGGCTAGGCCATAGAAGGCAGAGGGTAGCAATGGAGGGATGCTTTTCTAATTGGAGGGCTGTGACCAGTGGTGTTCCACAGGGATCAGTGCTGGGACCTTTGCTCTTTGTAGTATATATAAATGATTTGGAGGAAAATGTAACTGGTCTGATTAGTAAGTTTGCAGACGACACAAAGGTTGGTGGAATTGCGGATAGCGATGAGGACTGTCTGAGGATACAGCAGGATTTAGATTGGCTGGAGACTTGGGCGGAGAGATGGCAGATGGAGTTTAACCTGGACAAATGTGAGGTAATGCATTTTGGAAGGGCTAATGCAGGTAGGGAATATACAGTGAATGGTAGAACCCTCAAGAGTATTGAAAGTCAAAGAGATCTAGGAGTACAGGTCCACAGATCACTGAAAGGGGCTACACAGGTGGAGAAGGTAGTCAAGAAGGCATACGGCATGCTTGCCTTCATTGGCCGGGGCATTGAGTATAAGAATTGGCAAGTCATGTTGCAGCTGTATAGAACCTTAGTTAGGCCACACTTGGAGTATAGTGTTCAATTCTGGTCGCCACACTACCAGAAGGATGTGGAGGCTTTAGAGAGGGTGCAGAAGAGATTTACCAGAATGTTGCCTGGTATGGAGGGCATAAGCTATGAGGAGCGATTGAATAAACTCGGTTTGTTCTCACTGGAACGAAGGAGGTTGAGGGGCGACCTGATAGAGGTATACAAAATTATGAGGGGCATAGACAGAGTGGATAGTCAGAGGCTTTTCCCCAGGGTAGAGGGGTCAATTACTAGGGGGCATAGGTTTAAGGTGAGAGGGGCAAAGTTTAGAGTAGATGTACGAGGCAAGTTTTTTACGCAGAGGGTAGTGGGTGCCTGGAACTCACTACCGGAGGAGGTAGTGGAGGCAGGGACGATAGGGACATTTAAGGGGCATCTTGACAAATATATGAATAGGATGGGAATAGAAGGATACGGACCCAGGAAGTGTAGAAGATTGTAGTTTAGTCGGGCAGTATGGTCGGCACGGGCTTGGAGGGCCGAAGGGCCTGTTCCTGTGCTGTACATTTCTTTGTTCTTTGTTCTTTGTTCTTTGTACCTCAAATATATTAACCCTCACAGTATGTGATGCAAGCGTGGTCACTGGATGATTAACCCTGGAAATTCCATGTGCTGAAAACATATGGGGCCGATCTTTCGCTCCCATCTGTGTGCAAGTATGGAGGTGGGTGGACATGCAAATTCATGCCACCATCCTGCCTGCCGGTTTGCCAGCATTCTGCCATTTTATTTTGACAGTCTGCCTGTCCACAAGTGGCCGGTAGCCAATTGAGGAAGGTAAATGTTCACCTTAAGGCCAATTAGAATCTTCCAGTCAGCCTGCAGGCCCCGCGGGGATATCGATAACTAGGCCAGCTACCAAGAGGTACCCTCGCAGCAGCAGGTTAAGCAGCCTGTGCTCCAGATAGGTTTAAGCCCTTGTTGTGCCTGCCTGGCCATTTGCCACCCTTTCCCCTCTCTCTCTCTTCCTTACCTGAACTAAAGGTCACTGCTCCTTCCAAGCTGCTGGACCTCCTGTTCGCCATCCATTTAACAGCTATTTTAGTACTAATCTTATGTTTCCTTTAAAATGTACTGATTTTGTTCCCACAGTTAAAAAGGCACACTAAATTTCGACATTTAATTCAAACCTCCATGCACCTTGATAAAGCTCTCTTGAATGTTGAATCTCTTAAAAATAATTATCTAAGTCCTGCTTGTTTCCAGATTGTTGGCGACATTAAACTGAGGTGCAATCTGCCTGGTCAGATGGGTGCACAGGATCCCAAGCATTTCAAAAATTAACAAGAGAATTATTCCCCAGTGTCCTGGCAGATACTGATCATCCCTCAGTCCCCCAAAAATAGATGATTTGATGTTTATCATATTGTAGCTTTTGGAAGTTTGCTGTGCACAAATTGGCTGCCTTGTTTCCTACATTACAACATGGCGGCTGCTCGAAGGTCCTTCATTGGCTGTAAAGTGCTTTGATACCTTTGGTCGGGGAATATATGAATGTATGTTTTTCCTTTCAATTTGGGGGAATCAATTCCCAGTGATGGGGGCGATTTTCGGTCCCCACTCGCCATCAAAGAGAACGGCGACACGGCCGGAAAATCCGGAGAGAATTGGGAAACGCAATTCTTTCTGGAGGGATCGCATTTCCTGATTCCACCCCACCCCCCATCCTGCCAGAGACATCATGAGGTTCACACCCATAAAGGGCAAGAATCTCATTTACTGGATTGAATAAATTTAAATACCATTGCCCAGCCCCCCGCCACATGATCTCCCTTGGCACAGTCCCAGCATTGTCCCCTGGCACATGCTAGCAGTGCCAGGTTGGTACTGCATATTGGTGGTGCTGTATTGGCACTGACAGGTTAGCACTGCCAATCTGTTGGCAGTGAGGGGCGGTACCAGGTTTGGGCCCTAGTGGGAGCCCATGGAGGGGGGGGGTTCAGTTATATATGATATGGTGGAGCAAAGGTAGTGAGGGGGAGCTTGCAGGCACAGGGGGAGAGGGCACCGAGGGTAGGGAATGCCAGCGACATTTCTGCGGTGATTGGAGGGAGGTAATTGTCCGGGGAGTAGGGGGGAGCTCCCGATGGTTGTCCGGGGTGGGAGAGCTCCGGATGATTGTCCGGGGGGGGGGGGGGGAGGAGCCCCCAATACCTCCATAGTGGGGGGGGGGGAGTAGTTCCACTTCAGTGTTGATCGGGGCACCCTTTAAAGAGGGCGCCCCGATCTGTGTTGAGCCAGTGGCCAGCTCTATCAAGCCCCGCCCTACAAGAATGATTGCGTCAACCACACCCACTCATTTTATTTTCTCAGCGAGGCTCAAGGTCTAGAGAGAAAAGCGGCTGTGCAGCTGGAGATCTGCATTCTGGTGATGGTGGTGGTGAGCTGCCTTCTTGAATTGCCGCAGTCCCTGAGGTGTAGGTACACCCACAGTGCTGTTAGGGAGGGAGCTCTGGGATGTTGACCCAGTGGCAGTGAAGGAACGGCGGGATATTCCCAAGTCAGGATGGTGAGTGACTTGGAGGAGAAGCCAGGTGCTGGTGTTCCCAGGTATCTGCTGCTCTTGTCCTTCTAGATGGTAGTGGTCGTGGGTTTGGAAGGTGCTGCCTAAAGAACCTTCATGCGTTACTGCAATGCATCATGTAGCTGGTACACACGGCTGCCCCTGTTCGTCGGTAGTGGAGAGTTTGAATGTTTGTGGAAGGAAGAGCAATCAAGCCAGCTGCTTTGTCCTGGATGGTGTCGAGCTTCTTGAATGTTGTTTGAGCTGCACTCATCCAGGCAAGTGGAAAGTATTCCATTACACTCCTGACTTGTGTCTTGTAGATGGTAGACAGGTTTTGGGGAAGTCAGGAGATGAGTTGCTCGCTGCAGGATTCCTAGCCTTTGACCTGCTCTGGTAGCCACAGAACTCATATGGCTCCTCCAGTTCAGTTTCTGATCAATGGTGACACCAGGATGTTGATTGTGGGGGGTTTAGCGATGGTTTAACATTGAATGTCAAGGGGCGATGGTTAGATCCGGTCTTGTTGGAGATGGTCATTGCCTGGCAATTGTGTGGCGCGAATGTAACTTGCCACTTGTCAGCCTAAGCCTAGATATTGTCCAGGTCTTGCTGCATTTGGACATGGACTGCTTCATTATCTGAGGAGTCGCGAATGGTGCTGAACGTAGTGAAGTCATCCGCAAACATCCCTGTCATGATATTCAGATAAACATCATGGTGCAAACACACATACACACTGATGGACAGATCAACGGACCAAGCAACACACACGCAACATCACAGCCAATCACAAGCAAGGGCACACGCACTATAAAACGGGGAACACCACAGTTCCCGCTCATTCCAACAGGAGACAGCTCAGGGCACAGAGCTCACAGCAAGCCACTCAGACATTCACCATGTGCTGAGTGCCTCTCCAAGATAGTGTTAGGGCTGGGTCCACAGGTTAAAGGGTAATGAACGAACCACAGTAACAAGTTTACAGATGTTGTTATTGATGTTGTAACAAAACAAAGTTGTACCATCTGCAACCGTGTTGGTTCGTCCGTGTAGCAGAGCACCCAACATGACATAGTACCAGGATTGGAACCCAGCAACTGTGAGACCTACCTACACATCTTCAGGAATCCGCCATCCTGCGCCTTGGACACCATCAGCTCGCCGCAGCCGCTCCAAATCGCTGGAAACCTCGGCGTCAACTGGAACCTGTTTAAACAGTGCTTCCAACTCTTCCTAGAAGCCACAGAAAGGGAGAATGCTTCGGACACCAGGAAAATCGCCCTCCTCCTCTCCGCGGCAGGGCAACACGCCATCCACATCTACAACTCCCTGGTGTTCGCGGAAGGTGAGGACAAGACGAAGTACAAGACGGTCCTTCTTAAACTCGAGCAACACTTCAGCATCGAGGTAAATGAGAGTTTCGAGAGGAACCTCTTCCAGCAGCGCCTGCAGGGTAAGGATGAGCCTTTTCAATCTTTCCTAACACACCTCCGTATCCTCGCGCAGTCCTGCGGTTACGAGGCCACCTCCGATTCCATGATTCGGGACCAGATTGTTTCTGTGGTCACCTCGGGCACCCTACACCAGCAGCTCCTCAAAATTAAAAGCCTGACCCTAGCCACCGCCATCGAAGCCTGCGTCCTCCATGAAAACGCGACCAGCCGCTACTCCCAATTCCAGGTGGCCGAATCGGCACGGCAGGGGTCCTACGAAGCCAAGCGGGTCCAGGCGATCGAATTCCTCCCGGCCCGCGGCCCGGACGAGGGCGGCCATTTCGCGCGCTTTCCGCGGCCTCCCGTGCTTGTACGCGCCAAAAGAGACGTCAACACAGAGGGACGTGACGTGCAAGAGCGCTCTATGCAGGACTGAACTGCGCATGCGCGATGGCGCAACAAACGCCATGACATCACGACGTGCGGCAACTGTGGATCCACACATTTAAAGCGGCAATGTCCAGCAAAGAACCGACAATGCCTCCGCTGTGGCAAGATGGGCCACTACGCTGCCTGCTGTCGAGCAGCTCAACCTGCCAACACTCCCCAATTCCGCCAGCCTCGCAGGGACGTGCGGACCATTCAGCCTCCTTACACCGAGTCATACCCTGACGATATACAGACCGGTGATACAGACGACCGGGAAGCCTTCCGTGTTGCGGTCATTGACAGGAACCGGATGTCCCCAAGCAGGACCCACCAGCCGATGCCAGTGAACAGTGTCAATCCGGGTGATGAATGGTGTGCCACCCTAACGGTCAACTGATCACCAATCACATTCCGTTTAGACACTGGTGCCTCCGCCAACCTAATAGCATGGTCAGCCTTCTACGCCTTGAAGGTCAGACCACCGATTCGGCCATCCCGTTGTAAGATGGTCGACTACAACGGAAACGTTATCCCGGCCATGGGATCCTGCCAGCTCCAGGTGACACACAATGCATACACAGCATCATTGTCCTTTGAGATAGTTGGATCATCGAAGGACTCCCTGCTAGGCGCACAGGCGTGCAAGGTTCTCCACCTCGTTCAGCGGGTACACACTGTGTCTCCAGAAGGCACGTCAGACTTCCCGGATGCTGACTTTAGGGCACAGCTCCACTCGCTCCTCGCCCACAACCAGGAGGCATTCGAGGGCATGGGCACACTGCCCTACACTTACAGAATACGGCTCAAACCAGATGCCACCCTGGTCATTCACGCACCTCGTAGAGTCCCAGCACCACTCAAAGATCACCTCAAGCAGCAGCTGCAGGATCTCCAGGACCAAGGAGTGCTATCCCGGGTCATGGAGCCCACGCCATGGGTCAGCTCCATGGTGTGCGTTAAAAAGCCCTCTGGCGAACTCCGGATCTGCATCGACCCAAAAGACCTAAACAACAACATCATGAGGGAACACTACCCCATACCCAAACGGGAAGAGATCACGAGCGAAATGGCCCGGGCTAAAATTTTTACAAAGCTTTGGCAGATTCAACTGGATCAGTCCAGCAGGAAGCTGTGCACCTTCAACACTCCTTTCGGCAGGTTCTGCTACAACAGAATGCCATTTGGCATCATCTCGGCATCCGAGGTATTTCACAGAATCATGGATCAGATGATGGAGGGCATCGAAGGGGTGCGCATCTATGTTGACGACGTCATCATCTGGTCCACCACACCACAGGAGCACATCAGTCGTCTCCAGCGTGTCTTTGCTCGGATACGAGAACACGGCCTGCGCCTCAACCGAGCTAAGTGTTCTTTTGGCCAAACTGAGCTAAAGTTTCTGGGGGACCACATATCCCGGTCAGGAGTGCGTCCGGATGCAGACAAAGTGAGCGCCATTACGGCCATGCCGCAGCCGGCAGGCAAGAAAGCAGTGCTACGCTTTCTCGGAATGATCAACTTCCTGGGGAAGTTCATTCCCAACCTTGCCTCCCACACAACGGCTCTTCGCTACGTAGTGAAGAAGACCACGGAGTTGCAGTGGCTGCCCGCACACCAGAAGGAATGGAAAGAGCGCAAAATTAAGCTCACCACAGCCCCGGTATTGGCGTTCTTCGACACCTCTCGAGATACGAAGATCCCGACTGATTCCAGCCAGTCTGGCATTGTGGCGGTACTCCGGCAATGGGATGACACTGCATCATGGGCCCCGGTCGCCTATGCCTCGCGGGCCATGACCCCCACAGAACAGCGCTATGCGCAGATCGAGAAGGAGTGCCTGGGTTTGTTAACCGGAATAGATAAGTTCCACGACTACATGTATGGTCTCCCCCAGTTCACCGTGGAAACCGACCATCGCCCCCTGGTCGGCATCATACAAAAGGACCTGAATGAGATGACCCCTCGCCTCCAGCGCATTCTGCTCAAGCTCCGGAGGTACGACTTCCAACTGGTCTACACCCCGGGAAAGGACCTCATCATCACGGATGCCCTATCCAGAGCAGTGAGCACACCGCCCGAATCAGGGGGTTCATCTGTCAGGTCGAAGCGCATGTGGCCTTCACATTGGCCAATCTGCCAGCTGATGATTCAAGTCTGGCCCGTATTCACCGGGAGACTGCGGCTGACCCCCTTCTACAACATGTGATGCGCCACATGACGGAGGGTGGCTAAAAGGACAGTGCCCACAATTCTACAATGTCCGGGATGACTTGGCCGTCAATGACGGTGTCCTCCTAAAGTTGGACAGGATTGTGATTCCACACAGCATGCACCGTCTTGTCCTCGAACAACTGCACGAAGGCCATCTCGGGGTTGAGAAGTGCAGTCAGAGGGCCCGAGAAGCTGTCTACTGGCCGGGCATCAGCGCCGACGTGGTGCTCAACTGCCCCACCTGCCAAAGGTTTCAGCCAACGCAGCTCCCTGAGACGCTTCAGCCCCATGAGTTGGTGACGTCCCCCTGGGCGAAGGTGGGTGTGGACCTTTTTCTTGCGCTTGGCAGGGACTACGTCATCATCATAGATGACTTTTCGAATTATCCAGCGGTCATACGCCTGCACGATTTGACATCGCCTGCTGTCATCAGTGCATGCAAAGAGACCTTCGCTCGCCATGGCATTCCGCTTACTGTCATGTCGGACAATGGGCCCTGTTTTGCAAGCCAAGAATGGTCTCCTTTTGCTGCTTCGTATGGCTTCACACACGTGACGTCTAGCCCTCTGCATCCCCAGTCCAATGGCAAGGCGGAAAAGAGCGTTAATATCGTCAAGCGGCTCCTCTGCAAGTTTAGCTCACTGGTCTAAATCGCTGGCTTTTAAAGCAGAACTAGGCAGGCCAGCAGCACGGTTCAATTCCCGTACCAGCCTCCCCGAACAGGCGCCGGAATGTGGCGACTCGGGGCTTTTCAGAGTAACTTCATTGAAGCCTACTCGTGACAATGAGCGATTTTCATTTCATTCATTTTCATTTCATTTTCATTTCATTTCATTTCATTCATTCATTCAAGGCTGCTGATGCCGGATCTGACTTCTGCTTAGCCCTGCTGGCCTATCGCTCGGCCCCACTAGCCACTGGCCTCTCACCAGCCCAGCTATTGATGGGTCGCGCCCTCAGGACCACTGTGCCATCCATTCTTGTTCCTACACCCGACTATGCTCCAATACTGCAAAGGATGCAACAGCAGCATGCTCAGCAGAAGGTGGCACATGACACTCGGGCAACTGATCTTCCTGCCTTGGTGCCTGGAGACAACGTCCGCATCCACCTACCAGAGGGTGGCTGGTCGGCAACTGCCGAAGTTCTCCGAGGCGTGGCTCCCCGCTCGTTCCTTGTTCGCATGCCTGATGGCTCCATTCGCCGGCGCAATAGCCGGGCTCTTAGCCTGCTTCCGCACTCGCTACGTGATCATACACCGGTGCCACGCCCTCCTGTTGTTCCTGATGTCGACTTCGTGGAGCTTCCTGCCACCATGCCCATTCCTCTGTCGCCCGTGGCCAGGCCCATTCTTCAGCCGGTGGATCCTGACTCACCCTTGAGGCGGTCAACCCGAATTCATCACACACCTACAAGGCTGGACATCTGAGCCTGTTTGAACATTGGACTCACTAAAGTTTTATGCCACAATGTTAATATGTTTCTATTTTTGTCGTTACAGGAGTTCGTTTTGATGCTTGATGTTTACACTTGTTTTGTTTATGGTACAACCTCGTTGTTATGTTGCACCTGACACCTTCCTATGTATATAGTTTAGCCTCATGTACATGTTGTAGATATTGCACACACACATTCAGCTGCGCTCAGTGCACATCTATATTTATTAACACATCGGCACATATTTTTGTAAAAAAGGAGGGATGCCATGATATTCAGATAAACATCATGGTGCAAACACACATACACACTGATGGACAGATCAACGGGCCAATCAACACACACGCAAAATCACAGCCAATCACAAGCAAGGGCACACGCACTATAAAACGGAGAACACGACACTTCCCGCTCATTCCAGCAGGAGACAGCTCAGGGCACAGAGCTCACAGCAAGCCACTCAGACATTCACCATGTGCTGAGTGCTTCTCCAAGATAATGTTAGGGCTAGGTCCACAGGTTAAAGGGTAATGAACGAACCACAGTAACAAGTTTACAGATGTTGTTATTGATAGTAATAAAACAGAGTTGTACCATTGGGGCAGCACGGTAGCCTTGTGGATAGCACAATTGCTTCACAGCTCCAGGGACCCAGGTTCGATTCCGGCTTGAGTCACTGTCTGTGTGGAGTCTGCACATCCTCCCCGTGTGTGCGTGGGTTTCCTCCGGGTGCTCCGGTTTCCTCCCACAGTCCAAAGATGTGCAGGTTAGGTGGATTGGCCATGATAAATTGCCCTTAGTGTCCAAAATTGCCCTTAGTGTTGGGTGGGGTTACTGGGTTATGGGGATAGGGTGGAGGCGTTGACCTTGGGTAGGGTGCTCTTTCCGAGAGCCGGTGCAGACTCGATGGGCCGAATGGCCTCCTTCTGCACTGTAAAATTCTATGAAAAAAATTCTATGAATCTATCTGCAACCGTGTTGGTTCGTCTGTGTAGCAGAGCACCCAACACGACAATCCCCACTTCTGACCTTATGATGTAAGGGAGGTCGTTGATGAAGCAGCTGAAGATGGTTGGGCCTAGGATACTACCCTGAGGAACTCCTGTAGTGATTATCATAGAATTTTTTTTTCATAGAATTTACAGTGCAGAAGGAGGCCATTCGGCCCATCGAGTCTGCACCGGCTCTTGGAAAGAGCACCCTACCCAAGGTCAACACCTCCACCCTATCCCCATAACCCAGTAACCCCACCCAACACTAAGGGCAATTTTGGACACTAAGGGCAATTTATCATGGCCAATCCATCTTTCCTGCGCATCTTTAGACTGTGGGAGGAAACCGGAGCACCTGGAGGAAACCCACGCACACACGGGGAGGATGTGCAGACTCCACACAGACAGTGCCCCAAGCCGGGAATCGAACCTGGGACCCTGGAGCTGTGAAGCAATTGTGCTAACCACAATGCTACTGTGCTGCCCGTGATGTCCTGTGAGCTGGCAGTAATTAAACAAATAACTTTGTATTTGTCTTCATGGTAGAAGATACAAAAACATTCTGAAAATTGGAACCAAGGGTCCAGTGAGAATAAGAAATGCAAATGAATTTTAACAGAGAAATAACAGAGGAGAAATTAATGGATCCAAAAAATGGACCTGGTTGCTTACTTTCTGGGGTTTTAAAAGAGCTGGATATACAGAAAGTAAATTGACACGATTCTTCCACCCCACTGCGCCCAGCACTGATCCCATTGTGCAGGAAACATCACGGGAGAAGCCTAAAACGGACCTCGCTGGTCAGGACGCAGTTTTGTCTACTCCAATCAATTCCTCCCCTTTTCTGGCCCCCCTGCGTTTTTGACCCCTCCTCAACCCCCACCCCCAACCTTGGGGAAGCCTGAGGTTGCCCGCTCATCCCCCTCAGCTGACAGGGCCCCCCAGGCCCAACCCCTGTCACTGCCACCCTGACATCTGGGCACCTTGGCACTGCCAGCCTGGCACCCTGTCAGTGCCCTGGCACACTGACAGTGCCATGCAGGAACCCTGACAGTGTTAGAGTGGCACTGCCAGGGTGCCTGGGTGGCACTGCTGGGGTCCCAGATGGGTGCTGCCAAAGTTTAAACTAGTATGGTAGGGGGGTGGGCACGGGAGCAATAGGTCAGAAGGTGAGAGCATTGAGGGAGAACTAGGGAATAGGGACAGTGTGGCTCTGAGGCAGAGCAGACGGGGAGAAGTTGCTGAACACAGCGGGTCTGGTGGCCTGAAGTGCATATGTTTTAATGCAAGGAGCATTACGGGTAAGGCAGATGAACTTAGAGCTTGGGTTACTACTTGGAACTATGATGTTGTTGCCATTACAGAGACCTGGTTGAGGGAAGGGCAGGATTGGCAGCTAAACGTTCCAGGATTTAGATGTTTCAGGCGGGATAGAGGGGGATGTAAAAAGGGAGGTGGAGTTGCGCTACTTGTTCGGGAGAATATCACAGCTATACTGCGAGAGGACACCTCAGAGGGCAGTGAGGCTATATGGGTAGAGATCAGGAATAAGAAGGGTGCAGTCACAATGTTGGGGGTATACTACAGGCCTCCCAACAGCCAACGGGAGATAGAGGAGCAGATAGGTAGACAGATTTTGGAAAAGAGTAAAAACAACAGGGTTGTGGTGATGGGAGACTTCAACTTCCCCAATATTGACTGGGACTCACTTAGTGCCAGGGGCTTAGACGGGGCGGAGTTTGTAAGGAGCATCCAGGAGGGCTTCTTAAAACAATATGTAAACAGTCCAACTAGGGAAGGGGCGGTACTGGACCTGGTATTGGGGAATGAGCCCGGCCAGGTGGTAGATGTTTCAGTAGGGGAGCATTTCGGTAACAGTGACCACAATTCAGTAAGTTTTAAAGTACTGGTGGACAAGGATAAGAGTGGTCCGAGGATGAATGTGCTAAATTGGGGGAAGGCTAATTATAACAATATTAGGCGGGAACTGAAGAACATAGATTGGGGGCGGATGTTTGAGGGCAAATCAACATCTGACACGTGGGAGGCTTTCAAGTGTCAGTTGAAAGGAATACAGGACCGGCATGTTCCTGTGAGGAAGAAAGATAAATACGGCAATTTTCGGGAACCTTGGATGACGAGTGATATTGTAGGCCTCGTCAAAAAGAAAAAGGAGGCATTTGTCAGGGCTAAGAGGCTGGGAACAGACGAAGCCTGTGTGGCATATAAGGAAAGTAGGAAGGAACTTAAGCAAGGAGTCAGGAGGGCTAGAAGGGGTCACGAAAAGTCATTAGCAAAAATGGTTAAGGAAAATCCCAAGGCTTTTTACACGTACATAAAAAGCAAGAGGGTAGCCAGGGAAAGGGTTGGCCCACTGAAGGATAGGCAAGGGAATCTATGTGTGGAGCCAGAGGAAATGGGCGAGGTACTAAATGAATACTTTGCATCAGTATTCACCAAAGAGAAGGAATTGGTAGATGTTGAGTCTGGAGAAGGGGGTGTAGATAGCCTGGGTCACATTGTGATCCAAAAAGACGAGGTGTTGGGTGTCTTAAAAAATATTAAGGTAGATAAGTCCCCAGGGCCTGATGGGATCTACCCCAGAATACTGAAGGAGGCTGGAGAGGAAATTGCTGAGGCCTTGACAGAAATCTTTGGATCCTCGCTGTCTTCAGGGGATGTCCCGGAGGACTGGAGAATAGCCAATGTTGTTCCTCTGTTTAAGAAGGGTAGCAAGGATAATCCCGGGAACTACAGGTCGGTGAGCCTTACTTCAGTGGTAGGGAAATTACTGGAGAGAATTCTTAGAGACAGGATCTACTCCCATTTGGAAGCAAATGGACGTATTAGTGAGAGGCAGCACGGTTTTGTGAAGGGGAGGTCGTGTCTCACTAACTTGATAGAGTTTTTCGAGGAGGTCACTAGGATGATTGATGCAGGTAGGGCAGTAGATGTTGTCTATATGGACTTCAGTAAGGCCTTTGACAAGGTCCCTCATGGTAGACTAGTACAAAAGGTGAAGTCACACGGGATCAGGGGTGAACTGGCAAGGTGGATACAGAACTGGCTAGGCCATAGAAGGCAGAGGGTAGCAATGGAGGGATGCTTTTCTAATTGGAGGGCTGTGACCAGTGGTGTTCCACAGGGATCAGTGCTGGGACCTTTGCTCTTTGTAGTATATATAAATGATTTGGAGGAAAATATAACTGGTCTGATTAGTAAGTTTGCAGATGACACAAAGGTTGGTGGAATTGCGGATAGCGATGAGGACTGTCTGAGGATACAGCAGGATTTAGATTGTCTGGAGACTTGGGCGGAGAGATGGCAGATGGAGGTTAATCCGGACAAATGTGAGGTAATGCATTTTGGAAGGTGTAATGCAGGTAGGGAATATACAGTGAATGGTAGAACCCTCAAGAGTATTGAAAGTCAAAGAGATCTAGGAGTACAGGTCCACAAGTCATTGAAAGGGGCAACACAGGTGGAGAAGGTAGTCAAGAAGGCATACGGCATGCTTGCCTTCATTGGCCGGGGCATTGAGTATAAGAATTGGCAAGTCATGTTGCAGCTGTACAGAACCTTAGTTAGGCCACACTTGGAGTATAGTGTTCAATTCTGGTCGCCACACTACCAGAAGGATGTGGAGGCTTTAGAGAGGCTGCAGAAGAGATTTACCAGAATGTTGCCTGGTATGGAGGGCATAAGCTATGAGGAGCGATTGAATAAACTCGGTTTGTTTTCACTGGAACGAAGGAGGTTGAGGGGCGACCTGATAGAGGTATACAAAATTATGAGGGGCATAGACAGAGTGGATAGTCAGAGGCTTTTCCCCAGGGTAGAGGGGTCAATTACTAGGGGGCATAGGTTTAAGGTGAGAGGGGCAAGTTTTAGAGTAGATGTACGAGGCAAGTTTTTTACGCAGAGGGTAGTGGGTACCTGGAACTCGCTACCGGAGGAGGTAGTGGAAGCAGGGACGATAGGGACATTTAAGGGGCATCTTGACAAATATATGAATAGGATGGTAATAGAAGGATACGGACCCAGGAAGTGTAGAAGATTGTAGTTTAGTCGGGCAGTATGGTCGGCACGGGCTTGGAGGGCCGAAGGGCCTGTTCCTGTGCTGTACATTTCTTTGTTCTTTGTTCTTTGTGCCTAGGTGCCAGTGGAGTGCCCGAGTACCATCCTGCCCTGTCCCCAACCACTCGAGGGTCTCCAATGGCTTGGCAGATCCCCATCCCCCCCCCGCCCCAAAGTGCCATTACGACAGGTCCACGTTTGTGTGGGCCAATACTAAACAACGTCTTGGTGAGGTCTCCCAAGCGCAGCTGGTGAGTCCTGGGCACCGGGTCAATCCGGCGTCCCGATATTTAAATGTGCAATTTTGCTCATTTAAATATTCCGATCTGGATCTCGCCCAGCAAGGGCGAGGTCCAGATCGTGCTGGGCAGAGCAAGTCTTGTGTGAGGTTTTGCGCCTGGCATGGAGCTCAATTTGGAGCTCGCACCCGATTCACTTGCTGCGCCCAGATCTGTGCAGGGTGCCACAGGGACACTGAATCGCGCTCCATATTTGACAAATCTGTTAGAGTTTTTTAAGGTTGTAGTTTGCAAGGTAGACAGGGGGAAGCAGGGGATGTGGTGTATTTAGTTTTTCAAATAGCGTTCAATAAAAGATGCCCCATAAGAGATCACTACTCAAAATTAGCGTTCAGGGATAAGGCGTAATATGTTAACATGGATTGAGGATTGGTTCATGGAGTGAAAACAGTCAGTCGGAATACACATGTCATTTTCAGGCAGGGAGGCTGTATCTAGGAGGGCAACACTAAGATCCATGCTTTGACCTCATTCCAGTCAACATATATCAGTGAGTTGCATGATGAGACTGTAATGTAACCTCATGCTAATGATGCAAACCCAGATGGGATAGTAAGATGTACTGGGGATGATACAAAGGGAAGTACCTGGGTTAAGTGTGTGGACAAAAGCATGGCAGATGGAAAATAATGTCCAGAAATGCACTTTAGTCGGCAAAATGGAAAAGCTAAATATTTATTTAAATGGTGAGAGACTAGGGAATGTTTATCTTCAGAGGAGCCATGGTGTCCTTGTACGTGAATTAGAGAAAGGTAGCATTCAGGTATTGCTAGCAATTAGGAAGGTAAATGGTATGTTGACCTTTATTACAAAAGGCCACGTGCCGTTGGCTAGCAGTGGGATTCTATCTTGCCACTACTTGTCAATGGGGTTTCCCATTGAAACTACGCCACGCCACGTGGAAATCCATTGGTGGAGGTGCGCTACCGGCAGGACAAGCAAGTTGTAAAGACCGGTGAAGTAAGGTGTATGTGCCTCAGAGAGACTTCAAAAAATGAGAGGTAACCTCACAGAAACAATCCAAATGTGAAGGGCTTGATAGAGTAAAAGCTGTGAGACTGTTTTTCTCAGTTGATGCGCCTGGAATTGGGGTTACAGTTTCAGAATCAGGCTTGGCCATTTAGGACAGAGATAAGGAGAAAATCCATCACCCCAAGTGTTATGAATCTGGGAATTCTCTATCCCAGAGAGCTGTGGATGTTCGGCCATGTGAGATCAGTAGATTTTTCAATACGAAGGGAATCAAAGGATATGGGGATAATGTGGGAAGGTGGAGTTCATAGGATCCCTACAGTCCCAATGAGTCTGCACCGACCCTCCAAAAGAGCACCTTACCTAGGCCCATGCCCCGCCCTATCACCGCTGTTGGGGAGAGTTTAAACTAATGTGGCAGGGGCATGGGAACCGATGCAGGAAGTTGGAAGGTAGTAAAACAGGGACAGAAATAAAAGGCAGTAAGGGGGAAAGTGTAAGGCAGAGAAGCCATAGTCAAAAATCAAAAAGGGCGACAGTACAAGGTACGGTGACTGAGGGGAGCTCAGTGAATAGGACCAGGAATACTAAAAGAAATAAAACGGGAAGTGAAAACATTAATGGTAAACGACGCGGCAGGTTGTTACATGAAGATATGGGTTCAACAACAAGGAAAATTAGGAGAAAGGTTAAGAGGAAATATAACTTAGGAGAGGTTACTGATCTAGGTGTTAAGATTCAGAACAGAGGTAAAAAAGCTAAAATAAGTGTACTTTACCTGAATGCTCGTAGTATTCGGAATAAGGTAAATGAGTTGATGGCGCAAATCATCGTGAATGACTATGATTTGGTGGCCATTACTGAAACATGGTTAAAGGATGGTCACGACTGGGAGTTAAAAATCCGAGGGTATCAAACTTTTCGGAAGGACAGAGTGGTTGGTAAGGGAGGTGGTGTAGCTCTGTTATTTAAGGATGACATCCTGGCAACGGTAAGGGATGACATTGGTGCTATGGAGGATAAGGTTGAATCCATTTGGGTGGAAATCAGGAATAGTAAGGCGAAAAAGTCACTGATAGGAGTAATCTATAGGCCACCAAATAGTAACATTATGGTGGGGCAGGCAATAAACAAAGAAATAACAGATGAATGTAGAAATGGTACAGCAGTTATCATGCGGGATTTTAATCTACATGTTGATTGGTTTAACCAGGTCGGTCAAGGCAACCTTGAGGAGACGTTTATAGAATGTATCCGCGATAGTTTCCTAGAACAGTATGTAATGGAACATATGAGGGAACAAGCGGTCCTAGACCTGGTCCTGTGTAATGAGACAGGATTGATTCAGGATCTCATAGTTTTCCTCTTGGAAGGAGCGATCACAATATGGTGGAATTTAAAATACAGATGGAGGGTGAGAAGGTAAAATCAAGCACTAGTGTTTTGTGCTTAAACAAAGGAGATTACAATGGGATGAGAAAAGAACTAGCTAAGGTAGACGGGGAGCAAAGACTTTATAGTGAAACAGTTGAGGAACAGTGGAGAACCTTCCAAGTGATTTTTCACAATGCTCAGCAAAGGTTTATACCAACAAAAAGGAAGGATGGTAAAAAGAGGGAAAATCGACCGTGGATATCTAAGGAAATAAGGGAGAGTATTAAATTGAAGGAAAAAACATACAAAGTAGCAAAGATCAGTGGGAGACTAGAGGACTGGGAAATCTTTAGGGGGCAACAGAAAGCTACTAAAAAAGCTATAAAGAAGAGTAAGATAGATTATGAGAGTAACCTTGCTCAGAATATAAAAACAGATAGTAAAAGTTTCTACAAATACATAAAACAAAAAAGAGTGGCTAAGGTAAATATTGGTCCTTTAGAGGATGAGAAGGGAGATTTAGTAATGGGAGATGAGGAAATGGCTGAGGTTTTTTGGGTCGGTCTTCACAGTGGAAGACACAAATCACATGCCAGTGACTGATGGAAATGAGGCTATGACAGGTGAGGACCTTGAGAGGATTGTTATCACTAAGGAGGTGGGGCAGCACGGTAGCATTGTGGATAGCACAATTGCTTGACAGCTCCAGGGTCCCAGGTTCGATTCCGGCTTGGGTCACTGTCTGTGCGGAGTCTGCACATCCTCCCCGTGTATGCGTGGGTTTCCTCCGCGTGCTCCGGTTTCCTCCCACAATCCAAAGATGTGCAGGTTAGGTGGATTGGCCATGATAAATTGCCCTTAGTGTCCGAATATGCCCTTAGTGTTGGGTGGGGTTACTGGGTTATGGGGATAGGGTGGAGGTGTTGACCTTGGGTGGGGTGCTCTTTCCAAGAGCCGGTGCAGACTCGATGGGCCGAATGACCTCCTTCTGCACTGTAAATTCTATGATGATAGGTAGCGATGGGCAAGCTAATGGGGCTAAAGGTAGACAAGTCTCCTGGACCTGATGGAATGCATCCCAGAGTGCTAAAAGAGATGGCTAAGGAAATTGCAAATGCACTAGTGATAATTTACCAAAATTCGCTAGACTCTGGGGTGGTCACGGCGGATTGGAAATTAGCAAACGTGACACCACTGTTTTAAAAAGGAGGTAGGCAGAAAGCGGGTAATTATAGGCCAGTGAGCTTAACTTTGGTAGTAGGGAAGATGCTGGAATCTATCATCAAGGAAGAAATAGCGAGGCATCTGGATGGAAATTGTCCCATTGGGCAGACGCAGCATGGGTTCATAAAGGACACGTTGTGCCTAACTAATTTAGTGGAATTTTTTGAGGACATTAACAGTGCGGTAGATAACGGGGAGCCAATGGATGTGGTATATCTGGATTTCCAGAAAGCTTTTGACAAGGTGCCACACAAAAGGTTGTTGCATAAGATAAAGATGCATGGCATTAAGAGTAAAGTAGTAGCATGGATAGAGGATTGGTTAATTAATAGAAAGCAAAGAGTGGGGATTAATGGGTGTTTCTCTGGTTGGCAATCAGTAGCTAGTGGTGTCCCTCAGGGATCAGTGTTGGGCCCACAATTGTTCACAATTTACATAGATGATTCGGAGTTGGGGACCAAGGGCAATGTGTCCAAGTTTGCAGACGACACTAAGATAAGAGGTAAAGCAAAAAGTGCAGAGGATACTGGAAGTCTGCAGAGGGATTTGGATAGGCTAAGTGAATGGGCTAGGGTCTGGCAGATGGAATACAATGTTGACAAATGTGAGGTTATCCATTTTGGTAGGAATAACATCAAAAGGGATTATTATTTAAATGATAAAATATTAAAACATGCTGCTGTGCAGAGAGATCTGGGTGTGCTAGTGCATGAGTCGCAAAAAGTTGGTTTACAAGTGCAACAGGTGATTAAGAAGGCAAATGGAATTTTGTCCTTCATTGCTAGAGGGATGGAGTTTAAGACTAGGGAGGTTCTGCTGCAATTGTATAAGGTGTTAGTGAGGCCACACCTGGAGTATTGTGTTCAATTTTGGTCTCCTTGCTTGAGAAAGGACGTACTGGCACTGGAGGGTGTGCAGAGGAGATTCACTAGGTTAATCCCAGAGCTGAAGGGGTTGGATTACGAGGAGAGGTTGAGTAGACTGGGACTGTACTCATTGGAATTTAGAAGGATGAGGGGGGATCTTATAGAAACATATAAGATTATGAAGGGAATAGACAGTATAGATGCGGGCAGGTTGTTTCCACTGGTGGGTGAAAGCAGAACTAGGGGGCATAGCCTCAAAATAAGGGGAAGTAGATTTAGGACTGAGTTTAGGAGGAACTTCTTCACCCAAAGGGTTGTGAATCTATGGAATTCCTTGCCCAGTGAAGCAGTAGAGGCTCCTTCATTCAATGTTTTTAAGATAAAGATAGATAGTTTTTTGAAGAATAAAGGGATTAAGGGTTATGGTGTTCGGGCCGGAAAGTGGAGCTGAGTCCACAAAAGATCAGCCATGATCTCATTGAATGGTGGAGCAGGCCCGAGGGGCCAGATGGCCTCCTCCTGCTCCTAGTCCTTATGTTCTTATGTTCTTATAACCCCGTACGCCCACCTAACCTTTTGGGCAGGGCTGATTACTGACCCTGGCCGTGCAGAGGAGGTTGTGCAGCTTCTTGCGACACTGTTGGCCTGTTCTGGCTTCCGGCCTCTGCCACCTGCGCCCAGGCCAGGTTGACGTCTGCCGGTGGCAGCCGCCTTCACACCCTGGGGAACAAGGTGCCCTGCCTCTCCTCCATGACATCCAGCAAGGCCTTAAGCTCCGCATCGGTGAAATGCTGTGCCGCTCTTCTGGTGCCATCTTGTTGGCTGGAACGAGTGTGTGTGGGGAGTGGAGTGCATTTATGTGGCTGCAGCCGGGTTCAAATCCTGCCATGGCAGATGGTGAAATTTGAATTCAATAAAATCTGGAATTATAAGTATAATGAAGACCATGGAACCATTGCCAATTGTCGTAAAAAACCATCTAGGTCACTAATGTCCCTCAGGGAAGGACAAACCTGTCCTTACCCAGTCTGGCCTACATGTGACTCCAGACTCACTCAGCAATGCGGTTAACTCTTAATAGCCCTTCTGAAATGACGTAGCAAGCCACTTATTTCAAGGACAATTAGGGATGGACAACAAATGCTGGGCCAGGCAGTGACGCCCACATCCCAAGAACAAATTTTAAAACATTTTTAAAGCCTGTCAGGCTCTCGAATGCCAGTTCCGACTCCAGCGAATCGGATGCGACGCCGTGATGCATTGGAATTGCACTAGTTCCACATGGCACCAGTGCTAACCCATTATACGGGCCCTGAATCGCTCCGGGGCTGGTATCGCTTTTGTCAATGAAGAGCACTCGCGATTCAGTCCTGGCGTCAGCATTAGTCCCTCAAACGGAGAATTTCTCTGCTTGTGTCTGAAATTAGTGCCATATATGATGGGCGGGATTCTCCGTCCGCAACACCAGTTTTCTGCCAGCCTTCTCGCCAGCCGGCCAATGGGGTTTCCCATTGTCGGGAAGTCCCCGGGCGTGGTGGCGCTGCCGGCGCAACGGAGAATCCCGCCGACGGAGAATCCAGTCCGCTGAGTGGGCTGCCCAGGAAATCCATGAGATCGATCTCTGTTGTATCTGTTATTTAATGGATAATTTATAGTTAATATTGACAGGCCATTTCCATGTTAATTCATGTTTAATTTATGTTGATTTTGATTTGATTATTATGGCAGAAGTTATAAGAAGTAAAATCTTGCCCATTCATTTCTCATTGGGGTCGTTCTGTAAATCTGGTTCTGTTGGTTTGTTGGCCTCCACAGGGATGATAACAACCTCATTCACTTACTCTTCTGGTCATTTTAAAAAAAATTTAGAGTACCCAATTCATTTTTTCCAATTAAGGGGCAATTTAGCATGGCCAATCCACCTAGCCTGAAAATCTTTGGGTTGTGGGGGCGAAACCCACACAAACACAGGGAGAATGTGCAAACTCCACACGGACAGTGACCCAGAGCCGGGATCGAACCTGGGACCTCGGCGCTGTGAGGCAACAGTGCTAACCACTGCTCCACCGTGCTGCCCTTTTTCTGGTCATTTATGACAGGTCTATCAATAAAAGTAGGCAAGCTGATTTTCTAACCTCGGTTATTTTGAAAAGTTCCCTTCTCTCAGAGTCTTCTAACCTCATATTCCTGACAATTGTGCCCACCCCTTGGAACGTCTGTATGGATCCTCAGGGGTCTGCAAATCTCACTTTGAGAAATGCTGCCCTAATCTATACTAATAATAATTAATTATGCAGTAACTGAAGGATAAAACATGTAATCTGTTTTTGAGAATCGGAGTTTTTGCAAGGACATAATAGGATAATCATTGTTTAACTTTAGAGGTACTGAGTTGAAAGTATCTAAAAAGTATCTAAAAGATATTGAGACTTGCATACTCAATTTGAAATCTTCAAACTGACAGACAACCAACTCCTCAAAATCCTTTAGGTCAGCAACATTTGCCATGGTTAGAAACATCATTGCAACAGTGGAATCAGCAGTTTAAATTATTTTGCATGACATCGTAATAGATGGGAAATGATAAAAGAGAGATCAATATTTCGCAACCAGAAATAACAGCTATTATTAGTAGGCAAAGTTTAAAGGTCTCACTTTGCTAAAGTACATAATTGAGAGGTAGTGAATTTCAGATTCTGCATAACATCCATTAGGAACTGAAGCAATTAAACATATACATAGTCCAGAGTCCCAGGAGTATTTTAATGGCCATTCTATTTCATTCTGACTTTCATATTGGTAAAATGTTATACCTGTTAACCTTCAGGGAGAAAGAGAGAGATCATGCCAAATGTGCTAATCTCATTCAACCTTCGAGCAGTCAACACTCAACATTCAAGTCCACCTCCAAGGTCAGGAGTACGGAAAATTGGAAAGCACACATCAAAATGGCGAAGACAAAGAATTAAATGAAGGCCAAGATTAATAAATACATTTCAGGGAATGTGATTCCAAGTCAACTTTTTCATCACAGGTTTTACCATTCTCTCATTACCACAGTGTTGATCTTATCTCAGTTAAAGTTTCAAGAAAAAGGTAAGATAAACATTCAAACATTTACTAAATAATGTTGAAAGTTTTTAACGATGAGGCCTGATTTTACAGCTTGCACATTCCTGCTTGAAGTGACAATTAAAGAGATGGCAGGTGCAGATATCATTAACCAGTTGGAGGACAGGAGGAAAGGAAAGGTCAGTGATGGAGAGTCTGATGGATTCTCTTAGCATCGACACAACTTAAACATTGAAGTTTTTGTTTTACCTACACTGTAATGAACCTAAACTGTTTCAGAAACAAAGAGGAAGCATCATTCAGAATGACTCAATGTTCTCACTGGGAGGTTGGAGTGTGCCAGAGTTGGGAGGGGGAGTTTACGGTAATAAGGCAGGAAAGAAAAATAGAGATGAAAACAAAACAAGGAAAGCAAAAGTGTCTTTTTGTAGGAAGTATGAAAGCGAAGGCTGGAGAGGGGTTGGGAGCTGAAACGTAATAATATTATTAAGGAGGGATAAAATATGAGAAATGGGAAGTGGATGGAGATGCAAACTAAATATATCATTAGATCACTAGAATGTAGGGCATGGTGCAAAAGCTGAATCTATTAGGAGTGAGGTAAAGAGTAAAGAGGGAACAGATACTCTATTGAGAATGTATTGAAGATTCACTTTTGAAAGGAGATATCAGAAAAGGTATATTAGACAAATATCTTTTAAACATTCTTGTAAGTTACCTGCTATTTGCTCTTTGACTTCTCTGAGTTCTATAGGATGCATGCCGACTGGGCCTGGCTGGTGTTGAGATTCCCTCGAGTGTTGTAGGACCTGAACTCATCCAGGCAAGGGAAGAATATTCCTTCACAACTGCTGACTTGTGCCTTGTAGATAGTACTAAGGTTTAAAGGAGTAAGGAGAGAAGTTATTCACCACAGAATTCCTGGTCTTTGACCTGTTCTTGTAATCAATAGTATTTACATAGCTGGTCCAGTTTAATTTCTGGTCAATGGTGACACCCAACATGTTGATGGTGGGAGATGCAGTGACAGTAATGCCATTGAACTCCAAGGGACATAGTTAGATTATCTGTTGTAATAGATGATCTCCTCTTGACACTTGCATAGCACTCACGTTGCTTACAAATTATCAGCCCAAACCTGAATGGTGTCCGGGTCAGGCTGTGTGACACAAACTGCTGCAGAATTTGAGGAGTTGTGAATGGTGCTGAATATTGTACTATCATCAGTGAACATGCCCACTTCTGACATTATGATGGCAGGAAGGTCATTGATGAAGCAGCTGAAGATGCTAAGGCTTACGGCGCTACCCTGAGGAACCCATGCAGCAATGCACTGATTTGGAGATAATCGGCCTTCATAAACTACAACCATCTTCCTTTGTGCTGGATATGACTCCAGAAAATGGAGTCCATTTTCCCCCGATTCACATTGACTTCAATTTTACGGGGGCTCCTTGAATGCTGTTAAATGCTGCCTTGACATCAAGGACAGTCACTCTCATCTCACCTCTGGAGTTCAGCTCTTTTGCTCCTGTTTGAACCAATGAGGTTAAGAGCTGATTTGAACCCAAACTCAGGTTATTGTTACGTAAGTGCCATTGCTAGAATGTCAATGAGAGCTTTGATGATTTTGCTGATGAGGCGATAATTGGCCCAATTGTATTTGACCTGCTTTCTATTGACAGGACATCCCCGGCCTATTTTCCACATTATCAGGTAGATGCCAGTGTTATAATTATATAGAAACAGTTTGACTAAAGCGCAGGAGGTCCTGCAGCACAAGTCTTCGTCGCTACAGCTGGGGTGCAAAGTCCCATTACATTTGCAATATCCTGTGCACTTAGTCATTTCCTGATAGCTGTGATAGTGTGGATCTCAGGAGGTGGTCAAGATGGATCATCTCGTTAATGGTGCAAAAGCTTCAACCTTCTTTTTACACTCACGTGTTGGGCTCAGCCATAGTGGATGAGGATGTTCATGGAAATGCTATGATCAATATGAAATCTGCAGGAATCCTTTCTAATTACTTTTTTATGTAACATCTCTATTCATGAAAATCTGCAAAAGCGTATTTTACAATACAAGAGTTCTTTTTTTTAAATCATGCAGTGCTCGAAGTAGGAGCCTGAGGTATTCTCTTGTGGTTGCAGCTTGTTTATGAACCGGAAGGGCCGAACATTGATCATACCACAGTGCCACCATTTTCCTTCCAAATGATAATATGCTAGCAGCTGGGATACAGACTAGTTTAGGAAAGGTTGGATCTAAATGTACAGCCACCCATTGTGTTCATTCTGTTCCAGCTTAACTGAGCAACAGAAGATAAAATTAAATGTATTAAAATCTTCATGGGAGGAAATACTCAAGTGGCAAACTGAGCTCTGATCTGTGTCTAACCAAATACCTTTCAATAACCAAAACAGAAAATGCTGAACAATTACCTTCCTATCATGTTCAGGTTAATGGAGTGGATGCCAATTGATGTTTACAGCACCAAAGATTTATTTAATTGCTTCTTTCATCCATGTCTTGGTGGCTGCTCCTTGCTTATGAGAAACTATTCATCCTTTGGCTGATAACATACTTATGCTTCACACCTTCACTTAATGCTGAGTATTGAAGCAACAGTTGCAAAGTGTGGAACTTCCGGTGGCGGCCATGGAGGAGTAGGTCGCGCAATCGGTAGCTCCTGCCTGGAATGGACTCTCGGACCTTTTTTCAGGAGTTTTCACGGACTTTTGGGACAGATTGGTGAAGCGAACATTGCCAAAAAGGATTCTCTCTCTGTTGTATGGATAGTTGGACCAGGAGTGGCCGGGTGAAGCGTTTAAATCCCGACAGACAGAAGTGTGCGGAGCGGGAGCCGGGGTACAGCATGGCGGCTGGTATAGATGGGAGCGGGAGCGTGGGCGCAGTGGTCACAGGAGCAACAGGAGTTCCTCAGGGGCTGCTTTGCTGATCTTAAAAAGGACATGCTGGCCCCAATGAAGGCATCAATAGATCAAATGATCGCAACTCAGGCGACACAAGGAAAAGCGATAAAGGAGATGGAGAAAAAGCTATCCGACCATGAGGACGAGTTGGTCGTACTGGTCCTTAAGTGGGTGCCGGGGCACAGGATGACCTCTACAAGAAGTGGCAGGAGAGGCTGGAGGACCTAGAAAACAGATCCAGGAGGCAGAACTTGAGAGTTGTGGGCCTCCCCGAAGGTGTGGAGGGGTCGGATGCGGGAGCATTTGTGTCCAAAATGCTGAGACGCTGATGGGGACAGGGGTATTCCCTCGACCCTGGAGCTGGTCGGGCGCACAGAGTCCTCGCAAGGAAACCCAAGGGGAATGAACCGTCAAGGGCCATGGTGGTGAGATTTCATCGCTTCTCGGACAAGAAACTTGTCTTGCGGTGGGCTAAAATAGGACGGAGCAGCAGGTGGGAGAACAGCGTGATACGCACCTCCCAGTACCTGGGTGCAGAGCTGGCCAAGAGACGTGCTGGATTCAACCAGGTGAAGGCGACCTTCTTCAGCAAGGGGGTGAAATATGGGATGCTACACCCAGTGACGCTATGGGTCTCAGAACGGCATCACTATTTTGAGACGCTGGACGAGGTGTGGACATTTGGCAAACAAGAAAAGCTGGACTCGAATTAAAGGACAGTTAAGCTTTGGTGAAATGCATTGGTGGGGCTGGGTAACATGGTATTGTTTTAATATAAGATTGTATACAATGTTGGGTGCATGCAAGGGCTGTGGCAGTGGCTGGAGTGTGCAGTGTTTTCGGCAAAGTTGAGATACAGAGAGGGGACGGGGCCCTGTACTTAGTGCGATCTTTCGGGAAGTTGGAGCCTTGGTTCAGTAAGTGTCTCCTCACGGGGCAATGTTAGTGTCTTTTGTTTGTTTTTCTTTTCGTATTACTATTTACTCACTGGGGCTGGAGAGGTAGCTAAATTGGTTTATTCATGTGGGGAGAGGGGTCCAGACAATGAGGCGACAGTCTGATCAGCGCCAGGGGCGGGAGCTACTGGGGTCAGCATGGGTCAGCTGACTCTCGGGAGCTTAGTGGGGGGTGAGCAAGTCCTTAGCTGGTGCTTGACTGGGGGGGTTTGGGTTGTGGGGCTGTTGGGGGGGAGGGGAGGTGGGGGATACTGCTTTGCTGACAGAGGAGGTATCAATTTCGGTGAACCAATTGAGGGTTGGGGGCGGGGCTGCCTGTGGGGGCGCTTGAGGAAGCGAGGAGCTCAGGCTCGAGGTTGGCCAAAAAAGGGTGATGGCTAGTCGGCAGCGGGGGGGGGGGGGGGTTAGCCCCTCGTCCAGGCTGATCACGTGGAATGTGAGGGGTTTCAATGGGCCGGTCAAAAGGGCATGCATGTTCACACATTTAAAGGGGCTAAAGACAGACGTAGCAATGCTTCAGAAGACACATTTAAAGCTCGTAGATCACACGAGATTGAGAAAGGGATGGGTAGGCTAGGTGTCTCATTCAGGGCTGGATTCGAAGACCAGGGAGGTAGCAATTCTGATCAGTAAGGGTGTGGCATTCGAGGCTGGGAGAATTGTGGCAGATAAGGGGGGCAGGTATATAATGGTGAGTGGAAAGCTGGAGGGGGTCCGGGTGGTGTTTGTGAACATCGACGCTCCGAATTGGGATGATGTGGAATTTATGAGATGCATGCTAGGCAAAATCCTGGACTTAGAGTCACACAACCTGATCATGGGGGGAGACTTTAACACAGTCATTGACCCCGAACTGGACCGGTCGAAGTCCAGGACAGGGAAGCGACCGGCTGTGGCTAAGGAACTGAAGGGTTTTATGGAGCAGATGGGGGGTGTGGATCCCTGGAGGTTCGCACGGCCGAGAGTGAAGGAGTTCTCTTTTTTCTCCCACGTTCATAAGGTTTATTCCCACATAGACCTCTTTGCCTTGAGCAGGGCATTAATCCCAAAGGTGGCGGGGATGGAATACTCAGCAATCACAGCCTCGGACCATGCCCTGCACTGGGTGGACCTGCGGCTTAGTGAGGAGAGAGGGCAGTCCCGCTCTGGAGACTGGATGTGGGGCTGCTGGCGGACGAAGAGGTTTGCGGGCGGATTAGCAGGAACATCCAGGATTACCTGGAAACAAACCTCGACCCACCCTTGAGGCGGTCAACCCGAATTTGTCGCCCACCTACTAGACTGGACTTATGAGACTGTTCACACGTCAAACTTTTGCAACCACTGTTTTATAACATGTCTCTGTTTTATCGTTACAGGCTTCGTTTGATCGTTCCAAATTTCCACGTTGTTCTTTTTTTGTTATGGTACAACCTCGTTAGCATGTCACACCTGACATCGCCCCTTGTATATAGTTAAGCCCCATGTACATGATGTAAATATTACGCACACACACACACACCTTTAGCTGCACTCAGGACACATTTATATTTATAACCACGTAGGCACATAATCTTGTAAAAAAAAGGGGGGATGCCATGATATTCAAACATACATCATAACACATACATAATGATAGACAGACCAATGGACCAATTAGCACACAAAGCACGACAGCCAATCACAGACAAGAGCAGACACAGTATAAAACAAGAAACACGACACCTCCTGGGCAGTCCATCTGGGGACGGCACAGGGCCAAGACCTCATAGCAAGACACTCATACGGTCACAACGTGCTGAGTACCAAGTCTAATGTATTAATGGTTTAATGGAATAAAACTGCGTTGTACCAATCGCAACCGTGTTGGTTCGTCTGTACATCAGAGCACCCAACACTTCAGGGGGCTCATCTCAATTCGATCCCCTAGGGAAAGAAGAGAAAGAGCGGAGAGGGAGATACTGGTGGAGGAGATACTCCGAGTGGACAGGTGCTACGCGGAGGCCCCCCGAGATAGGGCTACTGAGGGAGCGGTGGAGTCTGCAGGCGGAGTTTGAACTGTTGACCACAGGGACAGCACAGCTGAGGAAGGCAAGGGGGCAGTCTATGAGTACGGGGAAAAAGCGAGTAGAATGCTGGCACACCAACTGCGAAAGAGGGAGGCGGCCAGGGAAATCGGGGGAGTAAAGAATAAGGAGGGTAACATGGTCTTGGATCCAGGGGGGGTGAATGGAGTCTTTAAGGAGTTCTATAGTAAACTAAACGAGTCGGAGCCCCTGACGGGTGCGGAAGGGATGAGGCAATTTTTGGACCAGTTGAGGTGTCGTGTCCAAAGATGGAAGAGGACCTGGTGGGGCTGGGGCCCCGATTGAATTGGAGGAGAGTGTCAAGGGTATAGAGGGCATGCAATCGGGTAAAGCCCCGGGGCCGGACGATTACCAGGTAGAATTCTATACGAAAATTTTCCGAAATATTGAGCCCACTCCTGATGAGGACTTTCAATGAGGCTCGAGAGAAAGGAACCCTCCCCCCAACAATGTCACAGGCCTTGATCTCACTCATTCTTAAACGAGGGAAAGACCCGGAATAAATGCGGGTCATACAGGCCGATTTCGCTCTTAAACGTGGATGTCAAATTGCTAGCTAAGATTCTGGCTACAAGAATTAAGGATTGCGTCCCGGGGTGATAGAGGAAGACACAGCTAAGAGTGAGTTTGGGAATTTGAAGCTAGGTGGGAATTCGAAGCTTGGGGGTAGGAGCTGCTTTTTATCCTTGGTAAGGGACTGGTAAGTAGTTTTTCTGTTTTCTTTTTCTTTTCATTGGTATATTTATTTATTTTTTCTTCGTTTTCTTTTTTGGAATTGTAGTTGTTGAAGTTAACCGAAGGTTTAAGACATGGCAGGAGATCCCAGACCCGTGTCATGCTCCTCGTGTGCGATGTGGGAGCTCAGGGACACGTCCATTGTCCCTGGTGCCTTCATGTGCAAGAAGTGTGTCCAGCTGCAGCTCCTGTTAGACTGCTTGTTGGCTCTGGGGCTGCAGATGGACTCACTTTGGAGCATCCGCGATGCTGAGGACGTCGTGGATAGCACGTTTAGCAAGTTGGTCATACCGCAGGTGAAAGGTACTGAGGGAAATAGAAAATGGGTGACCAAAAGACAGAGTAAGAGTAGGAAGGCAGTGCAGGTGTCCCCTGTGGTCATCTCCCTGCAAAACAGATATACCGCTTTGGATACTGTTGAGGGAGATGGCTCCCCAGGGAAAGGCAGCAGCAGCCAGGTTCATGGCACCGTGGCTGGCTCTGCCGTGCAGCAGGGCAGTAAGAAAAATGGCAGGGCTATAGTGATAGGGGACTCAATCGTAAGGGGAATAGACAGGCGGTTCGGCGGACGCAAACGAGACTCCAGGATGGTATGTTGCCTCCCTGGTGCAAGGGTCAAGGATGTCTCGGAGCGGACATTCTGGGGGGGGGGGGGGGGGGGGGGCGAGAGTGAACAGCCAGCTGTTCCAACACAGGCACCAACGATATAGGTAAAAAACGGGACGAGGTCCTACAAGCTGAATTCAGGGAGTTAGGCACTTAAAGTGGTGAACCCCAAATTGCTCTGAACTGCACCAGCAGACAGGCTGAGCATTTTTTGTAAGGCGGTCATTACACCGCCACTGGAAGTGGGTGGGGATTTTGCCCCCTTTTGTTAATCTGCTTGTCTGTGAACAATATGGGCTGGATTCTCCATTTCTGAGTCTAAGTGTTGATGCTTGTTGTCAGCGGCATGCGCAGCTGCATGGCTGCCTTGCGGCTGCGGTAATGGTATTGCGTACCCATCCACCCCAACCCCACAGCCCACCACCTGGCTGCCCCACCTCCCCCCTCCCCACTGCTCCCCCCAGGCCTGGCAGCATCTCCCCGGCCAGCAGCATGGCTATCGGCGAAGTGTGGCAGTGTTGGACACTGTCTGTACACCCTCTCTCTCTCAGAAGCCACCACATCAGGTTCACGATTTGTGAGAGCGCACGTGAACTGCGCCGTCGGGAACCTAGTCCAACGGAGGCGGAGAATCACGGATGGGCCCACTAATGATACGCAAATGTATTGCAACTACGGGCGATATGTGTTGCATTGACGCTGTTTTTGAAGAGGCAGAGCATCGCGATTCGGCGTCAAACCAGCGCCTGCCACGATTTTGACTTCAGGAGCTACTCTCCGCCCGATCTCACGCCCTGATTTCGGCATTGGCCAACGAAGAATCCTGTCCTATATCTTTAGAACAAATGCATGCGTTTCAGTGATATGTGGTGCACAGATTGGGTATGGCACAAGGAAGAACAAATTAGTTTTTGATGGAGGTGCCGCTCTGGA
Organism: Scyliorhinus torazame; assembly: GCF_047496885.1. Lineage (NCBI taxonomy): Eukaryota > Metazoa > Chordata > Chondrichthyes > Carcharhiniformes > Scyliorhinidae > Scyliorhinus > Scyliorhinus torazame. The sequence goes on from NC_092707.1 coordinate 64,855,943, forward strand.
TAGATATGGATCCTGGAACCCTTTGAAAGAGTCCACTGGCACTCTAAAAGGACGATATTCCAAAATAAGGAGAATTCCAGAGAAACAATGGCAGTAGAAGAGTGTGTGCCCAGAACTTTAACTTCAACATCGTAAGAAGAATGCAGGGAAGAGAGCAGCATGTGTAATATAGTGCAATCTATCAGGCAAGTGATGAATGTTAATATTTATGCCATGATTAATCTCACTTCCATCATTTCTAGCTAGCAATTCCTTTTTGCAATATGGATAGTTTTGAAGAACTGACACAAACAGTAACCTCTTCCTCTACAACTAATTTATTTTGTTCAATGAAGTATATAACTAATTTTATTGGAAACCCTGTCAATGTAAAATTAATGGGAAAGCAGCACTTTCATCAACACAGAATTGTCATTTCAGTGCATTCTTCTCATCCAATTAATTCATGTGTAACTGGTTTCTTTGGATGTGGAAGAGATGATTTTGTACATTGCATATATTCTGTATCTCTTCACATAACTTAATAAAAAAATAACTTGTTGCCTAATGGTATAGGGTACACAATTCCATTTTGTAAACCTGGCAATGTTGAAAGATAATTTAATTCTTGCACAAACAAACAAATAAAAGCTTCATCTTGACTAAACATTAGCCAGCCAGACCGTCACAGAACTGAAGACATAGCTGGTGTACAACCCACAAACAAGTGCATGGAGTATGAAAGCATACAATGAAGACCATCTGTGACACGAATTGCGGCAAAACAGACCATTGTTGTGCTGAAATAATGCTCCCACTGCCTGGACCACTCTGGAGAACCCCAACAGTGTAAGCAGAGCAGGTGTCATGGTTCATGGTGGTCTGCTGCATGCTGCACAAGTTTGTTATAATCTGGAGATAGCACTTGCTCCCATATACCTAGGCGCAGCCGAGGAGAAGTGAGAGGACGGGGATAGACAAACTAGGTAGCTGCCTTCTATCTGGGTTGTCCATCAAGATCAAGCGCAATCCCATAAACATAATCCCAAATCTCTACTCAACAGTCCCATGCCTTATTTTCTCACCTTCATTGACTATCAGTATTCACTTGGCCACAATGCAAAAATAAAAGCGAACAGAAAATAAATATTCCAAAACAATTTTTTTAATGAAATTATGCCTTATGGCTGACAAAACTCAACTGATCACTCTTGTGCATTCCTTTAGCAGCAAGCATTCATGCATCTTTGTCCATTCTAGCGCTACCCCAATAGTTACAACATTGTTTTGCAAGCCAAGAAAGCTTTTAGGAGCCAGAGGTGAAATTGACCACCGTAAAAGCCAGGGCAATGCACTGTTGTTTGACTCCCTGGAGTTTTCAGCCTGTGGAGTTAATTTGTTTTCAGTTTGGGAAGATAATGTCATTGCTGGTCGGAGCTAAGGCATTCAGACATTTTGAGTATGCTTTTTTGAGTGAGTTCTGATCTGGCTAATACTCAGTCCAGTTTTCTCTCACAGTAGGACAGTTGAAAAGTAAAAGATTAATAGCATTTAAAGCACTACAGACTTGTCTGAGGATATGAGGGAAGCTGAAACAAACCAGTTGAAACAGGTTTTTGAAGACATTCAACCAGAGTTTGCAGACGTTCTAGCAGGAACCAAATCTGTTCCGGAAAGCAAGCATTACTCTGTGCCATTGGGATGTAGGATGGATTGAGAGTGGTGTGATTTTTTTTTCCTTGTTGTTTAATTGGGAATGGAGATAGTAATTAAGGGTATTGTATTTACTGTATTTAGTAATATTGTTTAAGGGGTAATTTTAAGTTATTTTGGGTGTGATATTAAAGAGTTTAACACCATGTTAATAATAAAGTTTTGTTTGACAATGCCAAATCCCTATTTTTTCATACAATCAATCCTGTAATGAAGTATACTTCCCGCAGGGTCTTACAAAATAAAATGAAATAAAGTATGGGGATTTTGGTCCAGTATCCTAGCCACTGTTGGGGTTGGGTCTGGGGTCCCTAATAATGGCTGGTAGAAGGCTGCTGACTTTCATAAGAACTAGGAGCAGGAGTAGGCCATCAAGCCCCTCGAGCCTACCCCGCCATTCAATGAGATCATGGCTGATCTTTTTTGAACTCAACTCCACTTTCCAGCCTGAATACCATAACCCTTAATCCCTTTATTCTTCAAAAAACTATCTATCTTTATCTTAAAAACATGTAATGAAGGAGCCTCAACTGCTTCACTGGGCAAGGAATTCCATAGATTCACAACACTTTGTGTGAAGAAGTTCAGTCCTAAATCTACTTCCCCTTATTTTGAGGCTATGCCCCCTAGTTCTGCTTTCACCCACCAGTGGAAACAACCTGCCTGCATCTATCCTAGGTATTCCCTTCATAATTTTATACGTTTCTATAAGATCCACCCCGCATCCTTCTAAATTCCAACGAGTACAGTCCCAGTCTACTCAACCTCTCCTCATAATCCAACCCCTTCAGCTCTGGGATTAACCTAGTGAATCTCCTCTGCACACCCTCCAGTGCCAGTACGTCCTTTCTCAAGTAAGGAGACCAAAACTGAACACAATACTCCAGGTGTGGCCTCACTAACACCTTATACAATTGCAGCATATCGTCACTAGTCTTAAACTCTATCCCTCTAGCAATGAAGGACAAAGTTCCATTTGCCGTCTTAATCACCTGTTGCACCTGTAAACCAACTTTTTGCGACTCATACACTAGCATACCCAGGTCTCTCTGCACAGCAGCATGTTTTAATATTTTATCATTTAAATAATAATCCCTTTTGCTATTATTCCTACCAAAATGGATAACCTCACATTTGTCAACATTGTATTCCACCTGCCAGACACTAGCCCATTCACTTAGCCTATCCAAATCCCTCTGCAGACTTCCGGTATCCTCTGCACTTTTTGCTTCACAACTCATCTTAATTTTGTCTGCAAACTTGGACACATTGCACTTGGTCCCCAACATCCAAATCATCTATGTAAATTGTGAACAATTGTGGGCCCGACACTGAACCATGAGGGACACCACTAGCTACTGATTGCCAACCAGAGAAACACCCATTAATCTCCACTCTTTGCTTTCTATTAATTAACCAATCCTCTATCCATGCTACTACTTTACCCTTAATGCCATGCATCTTTATCTTAGGCAGCAATCTTTTGTGTGGCACCTTGTCAAAAGCTTTCTGGAAATCCAGATATACCACATCCATATCTCCTCGTTATCTACCGCACTGATAATGCCCTCAAAAAATTCCACTAAATTAGTTAGGCACGACCTGTCCTTTATGAACCCATGCTGCGTCTGCCCAATGGGACAATTTCCATCCAGATACCTCGCTATTTCATCCTTGATGATAGATTCCAGCATCTTCCCTACTACCGAAGTTAAGCTCACTGGCCTATAATTAACCGCTTTCTGCCTACCTCCTTTTTTAAACAGTGGTGTCACGTTTGCTAATTTCCAATCTGCCGGGACCACCCCAGAGTCGAGTGAATTTTGGTAAATTATCACTAGTGCATTTGCAATTTCCCTAGCCATCTCTTTTAGCACTCTGGGATGCATTCCTTCAGGGCCAGGAGACTTGTCTACCCTTAGCCCCATTAGCTTGCCCATCACTACTTTCTGAGTGATAACAATCATCCCAAGGTCCTCAGCTGTTATAGCCTCATTTCCATCAGTCACTGGCATGTTATTTGTGTCTTCCACTGTGAAAACCGACCCAAAAATCCTCTTCAGTTCCTCAGCCATTGCCTCATCTCTCATTATTAAATCTCCCTTCTCATCCTCTAAAGGACCAATATTTACCTTAGCCACTCTTTTTTATTTTATATATTTATAGAAACTTTTACTATCTGTTTTTATATTCTGAGCAAGTTTACTCTCATAATCTAGCTTACTCTTCTTTATAGCTTTTTAGTAGCTTTCTGTTGCCCCCTAAAGATTTCCCATTCCTCTAGTCTCCCACTAATCTTTGCCACTTTGTATGTTTTTCCTTCAATTTGATACTCTCCCTTAATTCCTTAGATATCCACGGTCGATTTTCCCTCTTTCTACCGTCCTTCCTTTTTGTTGGTATAAACCTTTGCTGAGCACTGTGAAAAATCGCTTGGAAGGTTCTCCACTATTCCTCAACTGTTTCACCATAAAGTCTTTGCTCTCAGTCTACCTCAGCTAGCTCTTCTCTCATCCCATTGTAATCTCCTTTGTTTAAGCACAAAACACTAGTGTTTGATTTTACTTTCTCACCCTCCATCTGTATTTTAAATTCCACCATATTATGATCACTCCTTCCGAGAGGATCCCTAACTATGAGATCATTAATCAATCCTGTCTCATGACACACGACCAGATCTAGGCCTGCTTGTTCCCTCGTAGGTTCCATTACATACTGTTCTCGGAAACTATTGCGGATACATTCTATAAACTCCTCCTCAAGGCTGCCTTTAGCAACCTGGTTAAACCAATCGACCTGTAGATTAAAATCCCCCATGATAACTGCTGTACCATTTCTACATACATCAGTTATTTCTTTGTTTATTGTCTGCCCCACCATAATGTTACTATTTGGTGGCCTATGGACTACTCCTATCAGTGACTTTTTCGCCTTACTATTCCTGATTTCCACCCAAATCGATTCAACCTTATCCTCCATAGCACCGATGTCATCCGTTACTATTGCCCGGATGTCATCCTTAAATAACAGAGCTACACCACCTCCTTTACCATTCACTCTGTCCTTCCGAATAGTTTGATACCCTTGGATATTTAACTCCCAGTCGTGACGGTCCTTTAACCATGTTTCAGTAATGACCACTAAACCATAGTCATTCACGATGATTTGCGTCATCAACTCATTTACCTTATTCTGAATACTATGGACATTTATGTTGGCTTTTATACCTCTGTTTTGAATCTTAACAGCTCGATCAGTAACCTCTCCTAAGTTATTTTTCATCTTAACGTTTCTCCTAATTTTCCTTGTCGTTGAACCCATATCTTCATGTATCTTTCAGTGCTAATGACCTTGGAGGACAGCCTTGAGCAGTTCTGGACCTGTAAGGCTAGGCTGCAACTGAACCATTTTGGTACCGGTGCCAGCAGACTGGGCTAGCTGACTGATAGGCAGTGGCAGGGGTGGGAGGTTGAATGCTGGCTTCTTGGCGGTGGCAGGTTCATGCTCCATGTAACCATGCAGCATCTTTGCTTTGCTAGTGATCTATTGGAAATTGGATTTCTGGATTGCTGTGATGTCTGCAAGCTCCTTTGCCCGACTGCAGAGATAGCAGCAGTCTACGCTTGTTCGGCAGTGATCTTAGCTTGACCACTGCAGCACTCAAATGTTGAACGGCTGCTGCTTGTGCCAGAATGAAAATTGATAATTTGGCTATCGGACCCCGCATTATGGCTGGGTCCCACAAGCATGCTACATGAGTTGCCCACCATTTCAATGCTGGTTAGAGGTGGGTTCCAAGGTCTGCCTAAACCCGGTGCCAAGTTGGTGCTCAGATGCTGCATGCACTTTAACAGTGACCACAGTCTTTCTGGCAGACTTCCCAATGTACCAAGCATGTGCATACCCATCACCCTTCTTCTTTAGGCTACTCTATCAAAGTCATCTTCTGAGTAGGCACAGGGGCAGGCCCTTTGGCCCTCCAAGCCTGTACCAGGCATGATACCAACCTTGGCCAAAACTCTCAGCACCTCCTTGTGCCGTATCCCTCTCTACCCATCCTATCTATCTGTTTGTCAAGATTCTTTAATATATATATGCTGGTGGCTGACCCCTCCACCATGGCAAAGGGTGCCTGCCCGTCCACTCTATCCATGCCCCTCATAATCTTGTAGACCTCTATCGGGTCACCCCTCAATCTCCGTCTTTCTAATGAAAACAGCCCGAGTCTATTCAGCCTCTCCGCATAGCTAACACCCTCCAGACCAGGCAACATCCTGGTAAACATCCTCTGCACGCTCTCCAAAGCCTCCACATCCTTCTAGTAGTGTGGCAACCAGAATTGTGTACAATATTCCAAGTGCGGCCTTGCCAAGGTTCTATACAGCTGTAGCATGACTTGCCAGTTTTTATACTCGATGCCCCATCCAATGAAGGCAAGCATTCTTTCTGCTTTCTTGACTACCTTGCCCACTTGTGTTGCCACCTTCGAAGATCTGTGGACATGTATGCCCAATTCTCTCTGACTTTCTATATTCCTAAGAGTTTTACCATTTACAGTATATTTCCCGTCTATGTTAGACCTACCAAAATGCATTACCTCACATTTGTCCAGATTAAACACCATTTGCCATTTCTCTGCCCAAGTCTCCAACCTATCTATGTCCTGCTATATCTTCTGACAATCCTCAACACTATCTGCCACTCCACCAACCTTGGTGTCATCCATGAACTTACTAATCAGACCGGCTACATTTTCCTCCAAATCGTTTATGTACACTACAAACAACAGAGGCCCAAGCACAGATCCCTGTGGAACACCACTAGTCACAACCTTCCATTCAGAAAAACACCCTTCTGCTGTTACCCTTTGCCTTCTGTGACCGAGCCAGTTCTGTATCCATCTTACCATCTCACCTCTTATTCCATGTGACTTCACCTTTAGTACAGTCTGCCATGAGGCATCTTGTCAAAGGCTTTACTGAAGCCCATGTAAACAACATCCACCGTACTCATTTAGTACCTCGCACATTTCCTCTGGCTCAACACATAGATTTCCCCCACTGTCCTTAAGTGGTCCAATCCTTGCCCTGGCCACCATCTTGCTTTTTATATATGAATAAAAGGCTTTGGGATTAACCTTAATCCGACTTGCCAAGGACTTTTCATGACTCCTCCTAGCCCTCCTAATTTCCTACTTTCTTTATAGTCCTCAAGGGTTTCGACTGTCCCCACCCTTCTAGACCGTACAAAAGTCTTCCTTTTCTTTTTGACGAGGTTCACAATATCCCTCATTATCTAAGGCTCCCTAAACTTCCCATACTTATCCTTCGTTCTCTCAGGAATGTGACTTTCCTGAATCCTAATCAACTGTTGCTTGAAAGACTCCCACATGTCCAAGGTTGATTTCCTATCCAACAGCCACACCCAATCCAAATTCTTCAATTCCTGTCTAATGTTACCATAATTTGCCTTTCCCCAGTTTAGCACCTTAACGCGAGGGTTACCCTCAAACCTGTCCAAAAGTGCCCTAAAACCTACGGAATTGTGGTCACTACTCCCAAAATGTTCCCCATCTGAAATCTCTGAGTACTCTGCTACAGACCCCCTGTGTCTATCTGGAGAGCTGACATCTGAACTGACCTTGTCGCCTGTACTAGCCAGAGCTGACTCGTGCCTGATGTCTCACGATGGGCAGATTTTGCCTCTAATATATCCTCTGATAGACAGAGTGTCAGTATATAAATTGGTGCTATGAGTATGCAAATCAGTGACAGTATTTCTTCATCAGCAATGTCTGCCTTTTGATGAATTTATATAAATGACTTGGATGATGGGAATGTTGCCAAATTTGCTGATGGCTAAAGATGGGTGGGAAGGTAGGTTGTGAAGAGGGCGTAAGGAAGCTAGAAAAAGATTTAGATAGATTAAGTGAGTGGGTAAAATTTGGCAAATGGAGTATAATGTGGGTAAATGTGAAATTGTCCATTTTGGCAGGAAGAACAAAAGAGAATGATGAGAGATTGCAAAATTCTGAGGGGGAAGAGGGATTTGGGTGTCCTAGTGCATGAATTGCAAAAGGTTAGTATGCAGGTGCAGCAAGTAATTAGGAAAGCTAATAGAATGGTATTGTTTATTGCCAGGGGAATTGAATACAAAGTAGGGAGGTTATGCGACAGGACATTGGTGAGACCACATCTGAAGTACTGTGTACAGTACTGGTCCCCTTATTTAAGGAAGGATGTAAATACATTGGAAGCAGTTCAGAGAAGATTTACCAGGATAATACCTGGAGTTGACAAGTCTTATGAGCAAAGATTGGATAGGCTCGGTCGGCTTGTATCCACTGGAGTTTCGAAGAATAAGAGGTGACTTGATTGAAATATGCAAGATCCTGAGGGATCTTGACAAGGTGAATGTGCAAAAGGTTGTTTCCTCTTGTAGGAGAATTGTTTAAAAATAAGCAGTCACCCATTTAAAATGGAGATGAGGCAAAACATTTTCTCCCAGAGGGTCGTGAATCTTTGAAATGAAATGAAATGAAAATCGCTTATTGTCACAAGTAGGCTTCAATAAAGTTACTGTGAAAAGCCCCGAGTCGCCACATTCCGGCGCCTGTAACTCTCTTCGTGGAATGGCAGTCAGTCCTTTAATATTTTTAAGGCAGTGGTGGTAGATTCTTGGTAAGCAAGAGGTGAAAAGTTATTGGGGATTAGGTGGGATGCAGATTTGAGGTCACTATCCGATCAGCCATGATCTTATTAAATGGCAGAGCAGGCTCGAGGGGCTGAATGGCAGGCTCTTGCTCCTTGTTCATACGTACATATGACCATATGTCTGGAGGGTCTCCTGCCCCCCTGAAGGTACAGGGCCTCTTAGTTTCCTGTCCATCTCTTCCACCAACACCAACAGGTCAGCATACAAAAGCCTTGAAGCCTGATCTCTCTCCTGTTGTGCCATTCTTCATGCTTTCCCAGGTCAGATTCACTTCTCACCTGACTCCCAGCACCTGCTCCAGCTACAAGGTACTACCCCTTAAAGTGGTGCAGGGTAGCTTTAAGAGGTACTATCCACACACAATACTCGTTGATGCACAGTTAGCAGTGACTGGACACAGACATCATTCAAATGAGCTGACAGCACAAAGTGGGGCGAGCTGCCTTCATTGCAACAGGAGTGGGTTAACCGCTTGTCACTATTTCCATTCAGTTTAGCCTCGTATCTGTATTACTGTAGTTAATTTTTAAAAGTCACTCCTTTCAATTTAGTACAGTGTAGTTCCTGGGTCAATTAGCTCAGTCGGCTGCATGACTGGTTTGTGATGCGGAGCGATGCCAACAACTCGGGGTCAATTCCTGTACTGGCTGAGGTTATTCATGAAGGCCCTGCCTTCTCAACCTTGCCCCTCGCCTGAGGTTTGGTGCCCCTCAGTGTGGTGTTGGGTGCTCTGAGGTACAGATGAACAAACACGGTTGCAATTGGTACAACGCTGTTTTATTCCAACTTGCTATTTACAGATTTGTCTTGATACTCTGCACGTGGTGAGTCCCTGAGTGTGTTGTTAATCAGGTCCTGTCCTTGACCTGGTCTCTAGATGGACTCGCCACCAGGTGTCGTGTTTCTTGTCTTATACTGTCTCTGTCCTTGTCTGTGATTGGCTGTCGTGTTATGTGTGCTAATTTGTCTGTTGGTCTGTCTATCATGATGTGAGTGTTTGAATATCATGACATCCCCCCTTTTTTACAAGATTATGTGCCTACATAATATTTATGTGGTTATAAATATGAATGTGTCCTGAGTGCAGCTAAAAGTGTGTGTGCGTGATATTTACAGCATGTACATGTGTCGTAACTATATACATGGGGCGATGTCGAGTGTGTCATGCTAACGGGGTTGTACCATAACAAAACAAGAAAAAAACTTTGAAGTGTGGTCCGGTCAAACGAGATCGGGAATGATAAAACAGTAACATGTTACAATACAATAGTTGCTAAACTTTGACATGTGAACAGTCTCATAAGTCCAGTCTAGTAGGTGTGCAACGAATTCGGGTTGACCGCCTCAAGGGTGGGTCGAGAACCACCGGCTGAGGTGCGAGCCTGGCCACGGGTGGCGATGGAAGGGGCATGGTCTGTGACAGCTCCACGAAGTCACTATCAGGAACCAGTGGAGGACCCGGCGTCTGTGTAGGGTCCCGTTGCGAGCGTGGAAGGAGGCGAAGGGCTCGCCGATTGCGCCTACGCACGGATTCATCCGGCATGCGTACTAGGACTGAGCAGGGAGCCACACGTCGGAGAACTTCGGCAGGTGCTGACCAGCCACCATCTGGTAGATGAATGCAGACTTTGTCTCCAGGGGCCAGGGGGGGGAAGATCAGTTGCCCTTGTGTCGTACGAACTCTTCTGGCGATCACGCTGCAGTTGCATCTTTTGCAGTACCGTAGCATGGTCTGTTGTTGGTGCCAGGATGGAAGGCACAGTTGTTCTGAGGGTGCGACCCATCAGCAGCTGTGCTGGCGAGAGACCCGTGGCTAGCGGGGCCGAGCGATAGGCCAGCAGGGCGAGGTGAAAGTCCGATCCGGCAGCTGCAGCCTTGCAGAGGAGCCGCTTGGCAATGTGAACGCCCTTCTCCGCCTTTCCATTGGACTGGGGATGCAGAGGGCTGGACGTCACGTGTGTGAAGCCATATGAGGCGGCAAAGGACGACCATTCATGGCTGGCAAAACAGGGCCCATTGTCCGACATGACAGTCATCGGAATGCCGTGGCGAGCAAAGGTGTCTTTGCAGGCCCTGATGACCGCAGACGACGTCAGATCGTGTAGGCGTATGACTTCTGGGTAATTGGAGAAGTAGTCCATGATGACAACATAGTCCATGCCAAGCGCGTGAAATAGGTCGACACCCACCTTCGCCCAGGGGGACGTCACCAGCTCATGGGGCAGAAGCGTCTCAGGAGGTTGCGCCGGCTGAAACCTTTGGCAGGTTGTGCAGTTGAGCACCATGTTGGCAATATCGTCACTGATGCCCGGCCAGTATACCGCCCCTCGGGCCCTCCGTCTGCACTTCTCGACCCCCAAGTGGCCTTCGTGTATTTGATTGAGAACCAGCTGGCGCATTCTGTGCGGAATGACGATCCTGTCTAGCTTCAGAAGGATCCCATCAATGGTGGCTAGGTCGTCCCATACATTATAGAACTCCGGGCACTGCCCTTTGAGCCAACCTTCTGTCATGTGGCGCATCACTCGCTGTAAAAGGGGGTCGGCCGCTGTCTCTCTGCATATGCGGGCCAGACTGGAGTCGTTAGCCGGCAGATTTGCCGCTGTCAAGGCCACTTGTGCCTCGACTTGACATACGAACCCCTCCGCATCTGGTGGTGTACTCACTGCTCGGGATAGGGCATCCGCCACGATGAGGTCCTTCCCTGGAGTGCAGATCAGTTGGAAATCATACCTCCTGAGTTTAAGTAGGATGCGCTGGAGGCGAGGGGTCATGTCGTTCAGGTCCTTGTTTATTATGTTGACCAGGGGGCGGTGGTCAGTTTCGACCGTGAATCGTGGAAGACCATATACATAATCGTGGAACTTGTCCAAACCAGTTAGCAAGCCCAGGCATTCTTTTTCGATTTGCGCGTAGCGCTGCTCTGTGGGGGTCATAGCCCGTGATGCATAGGCAACCGGGGCCCATGATGCCGTGTCATCCCGCTGCAGGAGCACTGCCCCAATGCCGGATTGGCTGGCATCAGTCGAGATTTTGGTGGGACGAGTCGTGTCGAAGAACGCCAACACTGGTGCCGTGGCAAGCTTGTGTTTGAGCTTCTCCCATTCCAGCTGGTGTGTATGTTGCCACTGGAAGTCTGTGGATTTTTTTACGAGATGGCGCAGAGCCGTTGTGTGGGAGGCAAGGTTGGGAATGAATTTCTCAAGGAGGTTGACCATGCCCAGGAATCGTAGTACAGCCTTCTTGTCGGCCGGCCGCGGCATGGCTGTGATGGCGCTCACCTTGTCTGCATCCGGACGGACCCCTGACCGGGAGATGTGGTCCCCCAGGAACTTCAATTCGGTCTGGCCAAAAGCACACTTGGCTCGGTTGAGGCGCAGGCCATTTTCCCGTATGCGGGCAAAAACGCGTTGGAGACGATGTATGTGCTCCTGCTGTGTGGTGGACCAGATGATGACATCGTCCACATATACGTGCACACCTTCGATGCCTTCCATCATCTGCTCTTCGATGCCTTCCATCATCTGCTCCATGATTCTGTGGAAGACCTCGGATGCCGAGATGATGCCAAATGGCATCCGGTTATAGCAGAATCTGCCGTAAGGGATGTTAAAGCTGCATAGATTTCGGCTGGACAGGTCCAGTTGGATCTGCCAAAATCCTTTAGAAGCATCCAGTTTGGTGAATATTTTGGCTTGGGCCATTTCACTGGTGATTTCCTCCCGTTTACGTATGGGATAATGTTCCCGCATAATGTTATTATTTAGGTCTTTAGGGTCTATGCAGATGCGGAGCTCGGCAGAGGGCTTTTTGACACACACCATGGAGCTGATCCATGGCGTGGGCTCCATGACCCTGGATAGGACCCCTTGGTCCTGGAGATCCTGCAGCTGCAGCTTGAGGCGGTCTTTAAGTGGCGCAGGAACCCTGCGAGGTGGGTGAACGACCGGGATGGCGTCCGGTTTGAGGCGAATTTTGTATGTGTATGGCAGCGTTCCCATGCCTTCAAATGCCTCCTGGTTGTGAGCGAGGAGCGATTGTAGATTTGCGTTGAACTCAGCATCCGGGAAGTCAGATGTGTCGTCTGGAGAGAGAGACAGAATTCGCTGTACAAGGTGGAGAGCCTTACATGCCTGTGCGCCCAGCAAGGAATCCTTCGATGAGCCAACTATTTCAAACAAGAGTGTGGCCGTGTGCGTTTTGTGTGTCACCTGGAGCTGGCAGGATCCCATGGCCAGGATAACGTTCCCGTTGTAGTCGACCATCTTGCACTGGGATGGCTGGATAGGTGGTTTGACCTTCATGGCATGGAATGCTGAATACGCTATGAGGTTGGCGGATGCGCCAGTGTCCAGGCGGAAAGTGATCTGCGATCGGTTGACCGTCAGGGTGGCACTCCATTCATCGGCCGGATTGATGGTGTTGACGCGGTTCACATCAATGACCGCAACCCGGAAGGCATCTTGGTCATCTGTGTCGTTGGGTTGGATGTCCTGATGTGTGGGCTGGACGGTCCTCACGTGTCTGCGAGGTTGTCGGAGATGTGTAGGATCCATCGGTTGAACAGCTCGACAGGAGGCAGCGTAGTGGCCCATCTTGCCACAGCGTAGGCGTTGTCGGTTTTTTGCAGGACATTGCCCTTTTAAATGTGCAGCTCCACAGTTGCTGCACGTCATGACGTCACGGCGTTCGTTACGCCACTGCGCATGTGCAGTTCGGTCTTGCATCGGGCGCGCCTGCGCAGTGTGCCCCTCGATGTTGCCATTGGTTTTGGCGCGCACAAGCGCGGGAGACCTCGAAAAGCGCGCAAAACGGCCGCCCTCGTCCGGGCCGCGGGTCGGGAGGTACTCGATTGCCTGGATGCATTCGGCCTCGTGGGCGGCCTGGCTTGCCGATTCGATCGCTAGGGACCCCCTCCGTGCCGATTCGGTCGCCTGAAATTGGGCAAAGCGGCTGGTCACATTTTCATGGAGGACACAGGCTTCAACCGCAGATGTTAAGGTCAGGCCTTTAATTTTAAGAAGCTGCTGGCGTAGGCCACTGGAGGCAACGCCAAAAACGATCTGGTCCCGGATCATGGACTCTGAGGTGTTGCCGTAACCGCAGGACTGCGCGAGTATGCGGAGGTGCGTCAGAAAGGGTTGAAAGAGCTCATCCTTCCCTTGCAGGCGTTGCTGAAAGATATACCTCTCAAAGCTTTCATTTACCTCAATGTTGAAGTGCTGGTCGAGCTTGAGGAGGACCGTGTCATATTTGGATTGGTTCTCGCCTTCCGCGAACACCAAGCAGTTGTATGCATCGATGGCGTGCTGACCTGCGGTAGTGAGGAGCATGGCAGTCTTTGTTTCATCCGAGGCACCCTGTTTTTCGTTGGCTCGCATGTACAGTTCAAATCGCTGCTTGAAGAGCTTCCAGTTTGTGCCTAGGTTCCCAGCGACTTGCAACTGCTGCGATTTGTTGTTGATGTCCATGGCTCAGGATGGCAGATTTGCCGGCAGGTATCGATCCACTCACTTGGTACCATGTGGTGTTGGGTGCTCTGAGGTACAGATGAATCAAGACAGTTGCAATTGGTACAACGCTGTTTTATTCCAACTTGCTATTTACAGATTTGTCTTGATACTCTGCACGTGGTGACTCCCTGAGTGTGTTGTTAATCAGGTCCTGTCCTTGTCCTGGTCTCTAGATGGACTCGCCACCAGGTGTCGTGTTTCTTGTCTTATACTGTCTCTGCCCTTGTCTGTGATTGGCTGTCGTGTTATGTGTGCTAATTTGTCTGTTGGTCTGTCTATCATGATGTGTGTGTTTGAATATCATGACACTCAGGTTAAATCACCACCAGTCAGCACTCTCGCAAAGGGAAGTGCAGCCTGTGGTTCTCTGTGACTGTGGCAATAGTTGCAAAATACAGTGTGCTGGATTCTCCGATTATGAAGCTATATCCCCACGGCGGCGTTGGAACAGTGGCGTTTTACGACAGAAGAAGTGGCATAAAATGGCCACTGATCCTCCGTTTGCTGCAGGCTAACATCAAGGCAGCGTAGAGCACCCGGCTCTAGCTGACAATATGGCCCGGAGAATTGCCGGATCCGTGCAACATGGCGCTGGCCGCTTGCAGACCCGGCTTGCAAAATAGCGCCCCCTCTTTGGTCAGCTCGCGCGTCCCGGACCACCCACCCACAGTGCCCCCAGCCTCTGACAAAGTTCCCCCCTACCCGCTGATCGGTCCTCCCCGGACTGTGGCAGCGCTGGACTGAGTCCGCAGCTGCCAAGCCGAGTTCCTGACGGATGAGACCACACGCGACCGACGCCATTGGGAAGTCGGCCCGTCAGGGGCGGAATATCGGGGGAGGGCCTCAGGCAACATCCTGAGGCCGTCGATACGTCGCACGGCATACGTTCCGAGTATGCCACTTTGGACGGGGCGAAGCATCATGAAAGCAACACCTCCCCTGATTTGGTCACAAACTTTGATTCTCCGGCCGATCGCCGAACACGTATTTGGCATCGGCGACCATAGAATCCTGCCCAGTATCTTCTGCAACCACAAATTAGGTGGTCACTTTGCCGAATATCTGCAAGGAGTACTTTATTTTAAACCTGTCATTTTAATTCTCCACTTCCACTCTGAACTCTCTTCATCCCTGGTCTCCCACACCGTTCCGATGAAGCTTAAAAGCAAAGAATACCACCTCATCCAGATCACTCCGCTAATATTGGGAACTCACCACGTTACACAAGTCTGAAATGGATATCTTGCATTCAACATCATTGTGCAACGAGAATATGAATGTTGGATCTGAGCTCATAGCTTGCATCACAGTGAGTCTGACTGAATTAAGTGGCACCTTTCTACCTGAGAACTGTTGGGTGAATTATGTCAGATAGATCTGTGGGGGAAACAAAACTCAGCTAATGTTAATTCAGTCTTTTTCTTGTGAACCCTTTCCACTACTCCAACACTGAAAACTCCCCTCTCTCCTCTTTGTAAAGCTTTGTAAAGTAATATCGGGATAGCTGGTTATGGCCCAGGTGTAGGACAAGCAATTTACGATAAGCAGAGGAAAAATATGGCTTGCCATGGATCAGGATACAGAAACATCTTGTAAGGAACTAAAAGATTTCTGTTGTAGCATCTTCCTCACTCTGATGATTTCTCGATTAACTTGAAAATTGTCTCTGGTTAGTTTTCTCATTTAAAGCACTATTCTTGCTCTTTTCTCTTTTACATGCAAGCAGTCTATCTTGAATATGTAGCCTGTTTAATTTCATTCAATCACTAAGACTTTTTGACAATAGTGGAGGAAGGCCCATTTTAATAAGATCAGATAGGATTTTCTGATTGGAAGCCTGTGTCCAGTGGGGTACAAAGGGGATCAGTGTTGGGGCCCTTGCTGTTATGGTTTATAAAAATGATTTATACTTGAATATAGGAGGGTTGATCAGTAAAGTAGTGGGCGATACGAATATTGGTGGGGTGGTAAATAGTGAGAAGGATCACCTTAGATTACAGGAATGTATCGAAGGGCTGATCAGATGGGCTAATCAAAAGGCGGCATGTGGCACAGTGGTTAGCACTGGGACTGCGGCACTGAGGACCCGGGTTCAAATGCCAGCCCTGGGTCACTGTCCATGTGGAGTTTGCACATTCTCCCCATGTCTGCGTGGGTTTCACCCCCACAACCCAAAGATGTGCAGGTTAGGTGGATAGGCCACGCTAAATTGTCCCTTAATTGGAGAAAAAAATATTTGGGTACTCTAAATTTATATTTAAAAAAAGATGGGCT
Source organism: Scyliorhinus torazame (assembly GCF_047496885.1). NCBI lineage: Eukaryota > Metazoa > Chordata > Chondrichthyes > Carcharhiniformes > Scyliorhinidae > Scyliorhinus > Scyliorhinus torazame. The sequence goes on from NC_092707.1 coordinate 64,872,136, forward strand.
AATAAGTGGCAAATGGAATTCAATCCGGATAAATGTGAAGTGATGCACTTGGGCAGGGTAAACAAGGCAAGAGAATACATGATGAAGGCCAGAACCTTAGAAGCACCGAGGGTCAGACATGCATGTACACTGGTCCTTTAGTTAACAGGGCAGATGGATGAAGTGGTTAACAAGGCATACGATATACTTGACTTTATTAGCCAAGGCATAGAGTTTAAGAGCAGGGAGGGTATGTTTAACTGTATAAAACGTTGGTTAGGCTACAGCTAGAGTGTTTTGTGCAGTTCTGGAATCCACATTTGAGGAGAGATGTAAAAGCACTGGAAAAGGTGCAGAGGAGATTTACCAGGATGTTGCCTGGGCTGGAGAGTTTTAGTTATGTCGAGGGATTGGATAGAATGGGGTTGTTTCCCTTGGAGCAGAGGAGACTGAGGGGGGACATGACGACTGAGATGTATAAAATTATGAAGGACAAATGACCAGCAGGCATAGATTTAAGGTAATCATAGATTATCATAGAATTTACAGTGCAGGAGGAGGCCATTCGGCCCATCGAGTCTGCACCGGCTCTTGGAAAGAGCACCCTACCCAAGGTCAACACCTCCACCCTATCCCCATAACCCAGTAACCCCACCCAACACTAAGGGCAATTTTGGACACGAAGGGCAATTTAAGTGGGGTGCACTTTCAGAAGGTCGGTACAGACTCGATCGGCCGAATGGCCTCCTACGCACTGTAAGTATTCTAAGGGTAAGGGGCAGGATGTTTAGAGGAGATGTGAGGAAAACCTTTTCACCCAAAGTGGGACTCACTGCCTGAAAGTGTGGTGAAGACAGAGACCCTCATTACATTTAAGAAGTATTTAGATGTGCATTTGCGATGCCAAGGCATAGCAGGTTATGGGTCAACTGCTGGAAAATGGGATTAGAATAGTTAGGTGGTTGCTTTCTACTGGCACAGGCATGATGGACCAAAGGATCTTTTCTGTGCTGTAGACGTCTATGATCTCTATGCTTGACTTCATATAATATAACCTACTGACTTAATGTAAACAAGTACTCAGCAAACCTAGCAGCATCTGTGCAGCTGTGTACTCCCAGCATTTTGTGTTCATGTTTCTGATTTCCAGCAACCACGGTATTTGACCTTTTTTAGCTGACTTAATCTTAGCCGAGAGGGAATCTCATTAAAACTGCAGGAACCAGTAAACCATAAAGATTTTCAGAACTCAAGAGGATTAGAAAAGAGAAAAATCAAGAAACATTTCAGGGAGAGACCACAGAGCGGAACTTAGCTGAGATGGGTACTGCTTGAAAGGGTAGACAGAGACAGCTCACAGGCTAAGGTATCAGAGCTGCCTTGTTATATTTGAAAACTTTAGAAATGTTCTTGGAAGTTGACCTCACGTAGCTTTGCCCTGGACCTGGGCCAAGAACTTGGCAATTGTTGAGATTAGACTTCTTACTCAGAGGATGTGTAGGTTTAGGTGGATTGGCCACGCTAAATTGCCCCGTAGTGTCCAAAGGTTAGGTGGGGCTGCGGCGATGGGGCAGAGAAGTGGGCCTGTGTGGGGTGCACTTTCAGAAGGTCGGTACAGACTTGATCGACCGAATGGCCTCCTACACACTGTAAGTATTCTATGATTCTATGAAGCAGCTGTTAAAGGGCTGCTGCTCCTTAAAAGGAAAAATAGCTTTTGATGTTGCACTTTGGAACCTTTCTGGTTCTGATCCCTTTGAAGTGCTTCCACAGTACTTTCAACAATGCAGTGCTGAAGTGTCACCTCCAACTCAAGAGGTTTCCCAATGATGCTCAGTAGCCAGCCACCTTGCTGACCCTACACATTGAGTGACCACTGAAAGGAGAAGTGGAATAGATTTGAGAAGACACCTTCTGGATACTGGCCACAAGGGAAGCATAGAATAAAATAAACTAATGCTTGATGCCTTGACTTTTATTTTATTGAGTATTGCTGAAAAGAGATGTGTTGCTGAAACTTTTCACCTGGCACTCATCAGGTCAAACAGACAAATGCCAAATTTCAAATGAAGACAACCATTTATATTACAGGAGAAAAGGGTGCTGATTGTCAAGTCAAAGCCTTTTTAAAATAAATTTTGAGTAACCAATTACTTTTTCCCAATTAAGGTGCAATTTAGCGTGGCCAATTCACCTACCCTGCACATCTTTGGGTTGTGGGGGTGAGACCCATGCAGACAAGGGGAGAACGTGCAAATTCCACACGGTGACAAGTTGAATCTAACCGCCTGAGGCATTGCCATGGACAAAGCATTGAGGAACTAGGCTCCCCATGCTCCCAGGTCTTTCACAGAAGGCACAGAATCACAGAATAATACAGCACAGAAGAGGCCCTTCAGCCCATCGAGTCTGCACCGATGCATGAAAAACACCTGACCTGCCTCTCTAGTCCAATCTGCTGGCACCTGACCCATAGCCTTGAAGGCACAAGGCTTGAACATGTCCCTTTTGTTTGCAAAGTATGGGTCCCTGTATCCCTCTGCAACAAAAATAATGTGAACCCAGCTTCTGTGGTAAGGATAGGCAAAGGCCGCATGTTACTGGTGTAAGCAGATCTGATCCCTCCTCAGATTCTTAATTTTCTCCTCCAAATCTGAATCCAGGAGTAATTCCATTGACAGATTTTGTTTACAGCACAGAAGGTAACGGTGCCCAGCAATAGCACGATAGAAAAAGTTCAGATATGAAAGGGACAAAACACATACATAACCAAAAAATCAGCTAAGGTAATAGAAAATAAAAACACAATGACAGCAGTGTCAGGAGTGAGTGCGCACCCATTAATAACATTGTGGTAAATCACTGTTGCACCTATATTAGGTGATGTGAGGTAGGACCTGTACTACAAGTTCGCCGGTAGTCCCTGCCTGCTGGCTCCGCCCAGTAGGCAGAGTATAAAATATGCGTGTCCTCCATTCAGCAGCCATTTCGCCAGCTGCTGTGGGAGGCCACACATCTTAGAGCAATAAAGCCTCAGTTGTATCCAACTGTAGTCTTTGTTCAATTGATCGTGCCTCGGCTTCCGGTTGCGGCGATGCTCTGCTAGCCGCACGTTTCGGCGGCTCCAGCTCCGATGGACTTTAGGGCTCTTTTTGAGAGCCCCAGCGGGAATTTTTTTTGACCAAACCCGGTGTGGGGTGAAGAAATAAGGAGTCCCCCCCCCCCCCCCCCCCCCCCCCCCCACGGCAGTGTGCAGGAAAAAGATCGATGGTGGCGGCCGGATTACAAGGGATCATCGAGGGCAGCGGCAGAGAAAAGAAGGAAGCAAGATGGCATCAGAGGGAGGCCAGACGATATGGGGCCGGATCAGGATGAATTCCTCAGACAGTGTGTGGAGGAATTAAAGAAGGAGGTGCTGGCCCCGATGTTGCTGGCAATTGATGGGCTCAAAGAAGCGCAAAAGGCCCAGGCGATAGAGCTCCGTGTGGTGAAGGAGAAGGTAACTGAGAATGAAGATGAGATCCTGGGCCTAGCAGTCAAAATGGAGACGCACGAGGTGCTACATAAGAGGTGCATCAAAAGAATCAAAGTCCTGGAAAATAGATCAAGGAGAAAGAACCTCCGGATTCTGGGTCTCCCCGAGGGAGTGGAGGGAGCTGACAGCGGGGCTTATGTGAGCGCGATGCTCCATTCGCTAATGGGAGCTGAGGCCCCCTCGGGCCCCTTGGAGGTGGAAGGGGCTCACCGGGTCCCTGCGAGGAGACCAAAGGCTGGAGAACCACCAAGGGCGATGGTCGTGAGATTTCACCACTTCAACGACAGAGAGCTGGGCCAAGAAGGTACGGAGTAGCAGATGGGAGAATGCGGTGATACGAATGTATCAGGACTGGAGTGCGGAGGTGGCGAGAAGGAGGGCGTGTTTCAACCGAGCCAAGGAGGTGCTTCATAAGAAGAAATTAAAGTTTGGGATGCTGCAGCCGGCGCGATTATGGGTCACGCACCATGAAAGACACTATTATTTTGAAATGTCGGAAGAAGCATGGACCTTCATTCAAAAAGAGAAATTGGACCAGAACTGAGGGACTGATGTTGGGGGGGAAATGACAATGTTGATGTATAGAAATGTAAATTGGGGAAAGGGAGGTTCACTGTATTGGGGCGGTCTTTGACGGGGGGGACACTGAGAAATGTGGGCGCCGGTGGGGAAAAAGGGACATAGGTGGGGGATGGGGAATGGGAACGGGGCTGTAGGGGGAGCTGCGCCATAGGGGGCGGGACGGTTCGAGGAAAGCGCGGTTTTTTTCCAGCGCAAGAGAGATGATGGCGGGAAGACAGGCGCAAGGAGTATGGGAGTTCCACACACGGGGGGTCAAGGAGAGAGCGGGAGAAGCCGGGGTCAGTTGAAGTCAGCTGACTTTCGGAAGCAATATGGGGGGAGTAACCATGCTAGATGGGGATCTAGCGGGGGGGGGGGGGGGGGGGGAGGGGGGGATAACTGGGTTGCGGCTGCTGGGATCCAGAGGGAGCTGGTAAGAGAAGAGGTGGTCGGGGCGGGAGTGTGCCACCTGGGGGACTGGTGGGTGCGCGGGACTTGGACGGGGACTGGCCCAGAGTAGGTGATGGCTAGTCTGTGGGGGGGGGGGAGCCCCCCAATCCGGCTGATCACGTGGAACGTGAGAGGCCTAAATGGGCCGATTAAGAGAGCCCGAGTGTTCGCGCACTTAAAAGGACTGAAGGCAGACGTGGTCATGCTTCAGGAGACGCATCTGAAGGTGGCGGATCAGGTTAGGTTAAGGAAAGGATGGGTGGGACAGGTGTTCCACTCAGGGCTGGACGCAAAGAACAGAGGAGTGGCTGTATTGGTGGGGAAACGGGTGTCGTTCGAGGCTAGTAATATAGTAGTGGACAACGGTGGCAGATATGTGATGGTGAGTGGCAGACTGCAGGGAATGGATCGTGTTGGTAAATGTATACACCAAAGAGTTCTCCTTTTTCTCCCATGTCCATAAGGTATACTCCCGGATAGATTTCTTTGTTTTGAGTAGGTCACTAATTTCGAGGGTGGAGGGAACGGAGTACTCGGCCATAGCTGTTTCAGACCATGCCCCGCACTGGGTGGATCTGGAACTAGGAGAGGAGAGGGAACAGCGCCCACTCTGGCGACTGGATGTGGGATTATTGGCGGATGAAGGAGTCTGTGGAAGGGTGCGAGGATGTATCGAAAGGTACCTGGAGGCCAATGATGATGGTGAGGTCCAGGTGGGGGTAGTATGGGAAGCGCTGAAGGCAGTGGTTAGGGGAGAGTTGATCTCCATTAGGGCTTACAAGGGGAAAACAGAGGCCAAAGAGAGGGAGAGATTACTGGGGGAGATTTTGAGTGTGGATAAAAGATATGTGGAGGCCCCGGACGAAGGACTATATAGGGAGAGGCGAAGACTCCAGACGGAGTTTGACCTGCTGACCACAGGGAAGGCAGAGGCACAGTGGAGGAAGGCACAGGGGATGAGATACGAATATGGGGAAAAGGCGAGTCGGCTGTTGGCCCACCAGCTTCGTAAGAGGATAGCGGCAAGGGAAATAGGGGGATGTTAGGGATGAAACAGGAACTACGGTGCGGAGTGTAGGGATGGTAAATGAGGTGTTTAAGACCTTTTATGAGAGGTTATATAGGTCCCAACCCCCGGAGGGAAAAGAGGGGATGCAGCAGTTTCTGGACCAACTAAGGTTCCCGAAGGTGGAGGAGCAGGAGGTGGCAGGCCTGGGGGCGGCAATCGGGGTGGACGAGGTGACTAAAGGGCTGGGGAACATGCAGGCAGGGAAGGCCCCGGGACCAGACGGGTTCCCGGTGGAATTTTATAGGAAATATGTGGACTTGGTGGCCCTGCTGCTGGCAAGAACATTTAACGAGGCCAGAGAAGGGGTGACTCTACCCCCGACAATGTCGGAGGCGACGATATCATTAATCCTGAAGCGAGAGAAAGATCCGCTGCAATGCGGGTCTTATAGGCCTATCTCGCTCCTGAATGTGGACGCCAAGTTGCTGGCAAAAGTGCTGACAATGAGGATCGAGGATTGTGTCCCGGGGGTGGTGCATGAAGACCAGACAGGGTTTGTAAAGGGGAGACAATTGAACGTCAACGTGCGACGGCTATTGGGAGTGATAATGATGCCCCCAGCGGAGGCAGAGATAGTGGCAGCAATGGATGCAGAGAAGGCATTTGATAGGGTAGAGTGTGAGTATTTATGGGAGGTGCTGAGGAGGTTTGGGTTCGGGGAGGGGTTTGTCAGTTGGGTTAAACTCCTCTATGGGGCCCCAGTGGCAAGTGTAGTCACAAATCGACAAAGATCGGAGTATTTTCGGTTACATAGGGGAACAAGGCAGGGGTGCCCTCTGTCCCCATTATTGTTCGCGCTGGCAATTGAACCACTGGCCATAGCGCTGAGAGACTCTAAGAAATGGAGGGGGGTGGTTAGAGGGGGAGAGGAACACCGAGTGTCACTCTACGCAGATGACCTACTGCTGTATGTGGCGGATCCAGTGGGGGGGATGACAGAGGTTATGCAGATATTGAGGGAGTTTGGAGATTTTTTGGGATATAGGCTTAACATGGGGAAGAGTAAGCTTTTTGTGATACACCCTGGGGACCAGAGTAGAGGGATAGATGGCCTGCCGTTAAGGAGAGCGGAAAGAAACTTCCGATATTTGGGGATTCAGATAGCCAGGAGCTGGGGAACTTTACATAAACTCAATCTGACGCGGCTGGTGGAGCAGATGGAAGAGGATTTCAAAAGGTGGGATATGCTGCCGCTGTCACTGGCGGGCAGTGTACAGGCGGTCAAAATGATGGTTCTCCCTAGGTTTCTTTTTGTGTTTCAATGTCTCCCCATCTTGATCACTAAGGCCTTTTTTAAGAAAATAGATAGGAGTATTATGAGTTTTGTGTGGGCAGGGAAGGCCCCGAGGGTAAGGAGGGGGTTCCTGCAGCGTAGCAGGGACAGAGGGGGACTGGCGTTGCCGAATTTGAGCGACTATTACTGGGCCACCAATGTGGCGATGATCCGCAAGTGGATAATGGAGGGAGTGGGGGCGGCGTGGAAGAGGCTGGAGATGGCGTCCTGTAAAGGAACGAGCTTAAAAGCGCTGGTGACGGCGCCGCTACCGCTCTCCCCGAAAGGTTTACCATGAACCCAGTGGTGGCGGCAACACTAAGTATCTGGGGGCAATGGAGGCGACAGAAGGGTGTGTTGGGAGCCTCGGTGTGGTCCCTGATCAGGAACAACCATAGGTTTGCCCCAGGAAGGTTGGACGGAGGGTTCCAGAGCTGGCACCGGGCAGGAATTAGGAGAATGGTAGACTTGTTCATAGATGGGACGTTTGCGAGTTTGGGAGCGCTAGAGGAAAAGTATGAGCTGCCTCCGGGGAATATCTTTAGGTATATGCAGGTGAGGGCATTCACGAGACAACAGGTGAGGGAATATCCGCTGCTCCCGACACAGGGGATCCAGGATAGAGTGCTTTCGGGGGTGTGGGTCGGGGAGGGCAAAGTGTCCGAAATATACCGGGAGCTGGTAGAAGAGCTGAAGGGAAAATGGGAAGAAAAGCTCGGGGAGGAGATTGAGGAGGGTTTGTGGGCTGATGCCCTAAGTAGGGTAAATTCCTCTTCCTCGTGTGCCAGGCTTAGCCTGATCCAATTCAAGGTGCTACATAGAGCACACATAACGGGAGCGAGGCTGAGCAGGTTCTTCGGAGTGGAGGACAAGTGTTGGAGGTGCGGGGGAAGCCCTGCGAACCACACACATATGTTTTGGTCATGTCCAGCACTAGAGGAGTATTGGAGGGGAGTGGCAAGAGTGATATCGAAGGTGGTGAAGGTCCGGGTCAAGCCAGGCTGGGGGTTAGCTATATTTGGGGTAGCGGATGAGCCGGGAGTGCAGGAGGTGAAAGAGGCCGATATTCTGGCCTTTGCGACCCTGGTAGCCCGGCGAAGGATTTTACTCATGTGGAAGGAAGCGAAGCCCCCCGGCGTGGAGGCCTGTATAAACGATATGGCAGGGCTCAGAAAACTGGAACGGATGAAGTTTGCGCTGAGAGGATCGGCTCAGGGGTTCTCCAGGCGGTGGCAACCGTTCCTTGACTACCTAGCGGAACGTTAGGGGAAAATAGATAGCCAGCAGCAGCAGCCCAGAACGAGGTGGGGGGGGGGGGGGGGGGGGAGGGAAGGTGGGGGTGGGGGGGGGGGAAAGAGGGGGGGGGCAACTTGTTTTGTTCTAGTTGGGGTGGAGGGGGAGCACTATTTCTTGTTACTTTGTTAGTTCACTACTTTATTTAAATAATGTTATCTATTAGTTATTGTGTTATCGTTGTTGTTGATTTGTAAGGGGGGAAAACTGTGTTTGAAAACTTCAATAAAATATATTTTTTAAAATAAAAAAAAATTGATCGTGCATCAATTTATTGCTCTAAGATTTTCTAAAAGATGGACCTCTGTATCAAGCCAGATCGCCTGCAGCTGGTTCCGCAATCAAACGACGCCAAAAAGGACTTTAATCACTGGCTAACTTGCTTCGAGGCTTATATCAACTCAGTGACCACCCCTGTTCCGGAGGTTCAGAAGAGACAGATCCTGTACTCAAGGTTGAGCTCCAACGTCTTTCCGCTGATCCAGGACGCCCCGAACTACATCGACGCGCTTCTCAAAGAAAACTACGCACAGAAGACGAACACGCTCTTCGCCAGGCACGTACTCGCCACTCACTCTCAACTCCCTGGTGAGTCGATAAAAGTCTTCTGGCGGGCCCTAATCCAACTCATCCGGGTCTGTGACTGTCAGGCCGTTATGGCCACTGAACATTCGAACCTCCTTATACGTTCGTTACGGGGATAGTGTCGGACCTCATATGCCAAAGACTGTTAGAAGCGGCCACGCTCGATCTAGCTGAGACAAAGAAGCTTGCGCTCTCTATGACGGTCGTCTCGTGCAACAGTCAGGCCTACCCCCCCAGCCGCGCGGCCCACCCCTCCTACGCATCGTGGACCCCACAGACGGCCGCCCCAGTGGGGGCCTTACCCAGCCAGTACGCCTCGCCAGGTGCCAGCCTGCGCACTCCGGGGGTCCCCGATGTTACTTCTGCGGCCAGCAGAAACACCCTCGCCAACGCTGCCCGACCCGCGCGGCCCTTTGCAAGGCTTGCGACAAAAAGGGGCACTTCGCCGCGGTGTGCCAGGCCCGCGCAATCGCCGCCGTCTTCATCTCCCCGGACCACGCGCGGCCAGTGAGCGCGGCCATCTTCCCCCCTCAGTCCACATGCAGCCCATGGGCGCGGCCATCTTGTCCAACCCCCGCAACGTGCGGCCCATAGGCGCTGCCATTTTGTCCCCCGCAGGATCATCAGGCGCCGCCATCTTGTCTCCTCCACGGGGCATGGACACTGACAGCATTCCAGGACCTGGGCCCCCCAGGCTTCCCATCATCCGACGCCAGCAACGACCGACCACGACTCGCCTCAGCGACGATCGACCAGTCTCATCCGCACAACCTGGCCACCGCATCGACCAGCGTGAAAATCAACGGCCATGTGACCTCCTGTCTACTGGACTCCGGGAGCACCGAAAGCTTCATACACCCAGATACGGTAAGGTGCTGCTCCCTCGTGGTACACCCCCCCAACCAAAGAATCTCCCTGGCCTCCAGATCCCATTCCGTCGCGATCCGGGGGTACTGTACAGTCACACTCACGGTCCAGGGCGTAGAATTCAGCGGCTTCCGCCTCTACATCCTTTCTAACCTCTGCGCTGCTCTACGACTAAGCCTGGGCTTCCAGTCCAATCTCCAGAGCCTAACCCTCAAATTCGGCGGGCCCCTACAACCCTTCACTGTGTGCGGCCTCGCGACCCTAAAGGTCGATCCGCCTTCTCTCTTCGCAAATCTAACCCCGGATTGCAAACCCGTCGCCACCAGGAGCAGACGGTACAGCACCCAGGACAGGACCTTCATCAGGTCCGAGGTCCAGCGGCTGCTTCGGGAAGGCATCATCGAGGCCAGCAACAGCCCCTGGAGAGCCCAAGTGGCAGTCGTTAAAACTGGGGAGAAACACAGAATGGTCGTGGACTACAGCCAGACCATCAATCGGTACACGCAGCTCGACGCGTACCCCCTCACACGCATATCTGATATGGTCAATCAGATAGCACAGTACCGGGTCTTCTCAACGGTAGACCTCAAATCCGCCTACCACCAGCTCCCTATCCGTAAATCGGACGGTCCATACACTGCTTTTGAGGCGGACGGTCGTCTCTATCACTTCCTCAGTTTTCCCTTCGGCGTCACTAACGGGGTCTCGGTCTTCCAAAGGGAGATGGACCGAATGGTCGACCGGTACGGTTTGTGGGCCACCTTCCGGTACCTAGACAACGTCACCATCTGCGGCCATGACCAGCAGAATCACGATGCCAACCTTGCCAAATTTCTCCACACCGCCACTCTCCTCAACCTCACCTACAACAAGGAGAAGTGTGTGTTCAGCATGACCCACTTAGCCATACTTGGCTATGTGGTCCAGAACGGAGTTCTGGGGCCAGATCCCGACCGCATGCGCCCCCTCATGGAGCTCCCCCTTCCCCACAGCCCCAAGGCCCTCAAACGCTGCCTGGGGTTCTTCTCATACTACGCCCAGTGGGTCCTAAACTATGCAGACAAGGCCCGCCCACTCATACAGTCCACACACTTTCCCCTGGCAGCCGAGGCACAACAGGCCTTCGCCCGTATCAGAGCCAATATCGCCAAGGCCGGGATGCACACAGTAGACGAGACACTGCCCTTTCAAGTAGAGAGCGACGCATCGCACGTCGCCCTAGCCGCCACCCTCAATCAGGCAGGCAGACCCATGGCATTCTTCTCCCGCACATTCATGCCTCAGAAATTCGGCACTCATCCGTCGAAAAAGAGGCCCAAGCTATTGTTGAGGCTGTGCGGCATTGGAGGCATTACCTGGCCGGCAGGATATTCACCCTCCTCACTGACCAATGGTCGGTTGCCTTCATGTTCAATAACACACAGCGGGGCAAGATCAAAAATGATAAAATCTTGAGGTGGAGGATCGAGCTCTTCACCTATAATTATGAGATTTTGTATCGCCCCGGCAAACTCAACAAGCCCCCAGACGACCTATCCTGAGGTACATGTGCCAGCGCACAAGTAGACCGACTCCGGGCCCTGCACGACAGCCTTTGTCACCCGGGAGTCACACGGTTGTACCATTTTGTCGAGGCTCGCAATCCGCCCTACTCTGTCGAGGAAGTACGGACAATCACCAGGGACTGCCAGGTCTGTGCAGAGTGCAAGCCGCACTTCTACCGGTCGGACTGTGCGGACTTGGTGAAGGCCTCCCGCCCCTTTGAACGCCTCAGCGTGGATTTCAAAGGGCCCCTCTCGTCCACCGACCGAAACACGTATATTCTCAGTGTGGTCGATGAGTCCTCCAGATTCCCCTTCGCCATCCCATGCCCTGATATGATGTCTGCCACCGTCATCAAAGCCCTAAACACTATCTTCGCTCTGTTCGGTTTCCCCGCCTACATCCACAGTGACAGGGGATCCTCATTCATGAGCTGCATCAGTTCCTGCTCAGCAGGGGTATCGCCTCCAGCAGGATGACCAGCTATAAGCCCCGGGGAAACGGGCAGGTAGAGAGGGAGAACGGGACGGTGTGGAGGGCCGTCCAACTGGCCCTACGGTCCAGCAACCTCCCAGCCTCTCGCTGGCAGGAGGTCCTCCCTGATGCCACTCCACTCCATTTGGTCACTGCTGTGCACTGCCACTAACAACACACCCAATGAATGTCTTTTTGCCTTCCCCAGGAAGTCCACATCCGGGGTGTCGCTCCCAACTTGGCTCGCGTTCCAGGACCAGTCCTGCTCCGTCGGCACGTCCGACTCCACAAGGCAGACCCGTTGGTGGAGAGGGTGCAATTGCTCCATGCAAACCCCCAGTATGCCTACATGGCGTTCTCCGACGGCCGCCAGGATACTGTCTCCCTCAGGGACCTGGCACCAGCAGGTTCCACACACACACACACACCCCTCCGGCCCGGCGCCACCCTCCCTCCCCCGGCACGCCCAGCATTAACCCCACCAGGACCATCCGTCCTTCCCTTGCCCACGCCCGTGGATGAAGAGGATTTCGGCACGCTCCCGGAGTCACCGATCATCAGGTCAGCATCGACATCACCGCCACCACTACGTCGCTCCCAGCGGAACATCAAGGCACCGGACCGGTTAAACCTCTAACCGGTCCGCCAGACTTCAAAAGACATTTTCTTTCTGTTCAAATACTGTAAATATAGATTCATTGCTGTATATGGTTCTCCACCACCCCCGCCGGACTCAATTTTAACAGGGGGTGAATGTGGTAAACCACTGTTGCACCTATATTAGGTGATGTAAGGTAGGACCTGTACTACAGGTTTGCCGGTAGTCCCTGCCTGCTGGCTCCGCCCAGTAGGCAGAGTATAAATATGCGTGTCCTCCATTCAGCAGCCATTTCGCCAGCTGCTGTGGGAGGCCACACATCTTAGAGCAATAAAGCCTCAGTTGTATCCAACTGTAGTCTTTGTTCAATTGATCGTGCATCAAACATCACTGTCCCTTTTGATCAGAAAGAATCTTACTAATGTATTCAGAAACGTTAAGTGTATCACCAAGTCAAACCCTGAGAAACTGCTTATTATGCCTTGAGAATAACAAGGGATTGTTGGACATGGTGTGGAAGAGGGAAGGTGAATGAATCGATCAGGCATAGCTACTTCAGAGGATGGTAAAATAGATTAGCCTACGAGAAAATTGGAGCTTATAATATCAATAATTGTAAGAGTGAGTTGGACCGGTATTTGGTAGGAAAATAAAATGAGGGCTGTAGGTAATGAGCAGTGTATTCCTTCTTTGACCCCTTTGACCGGCGCAGATGAGATGGGTCGAAGAAACTTTCTGTACTGCCGGCTCCTATGACTCTATGACCACCTGAACAAGCCAGATTGACAGCAAAGCTTCTTTTCAGTGTTATGTATTTCTAGATTCTTAGATTTTCTGTAGGGTGTTTCAGTTGAATTTAGTACACATTTTGTTTTCAGAAAAACAGACTGACAATAGTAAACACTCAACCAACTTCTCAAAGACAGAACGTGCTTTCCCAGCGTGGGCCATCTTTTATGGACCACAAAGTGGTCAGCGCATTCCCAGTGAGGAAAACACAGAAGTTCATGCACGGCGCTCATTATAATTAAATGCAGCATGTCTTCACCCTTAACAAGGCCGTCACATCTTTTGTGCAAATGCCCTCCTGTTCAATAGATCGTGCCAATCGGAAAGTCGAGGTAGGAAAGAGGTTTCAAACTGACCTTCCCTTTCCCAATGCAACCGTTCCACAGCAGCACAACTAGCAGCTTAGACTGGAACTTCGGCCCTATTGAATGATACGTGAGGACATCTAAAATAAGGAAAAACATGCTCCCCTTTGAAAATTTAATTCCGCTTTGATAGACATGCTCCCTTATTTCTCAAGATCTCCTCGAACACACTTCCGATTTTAAGAATGCTGATTACAGCATAAAATCAATGAACGTGTCATCAAAATGGCTGCTTTCTCAATATAGTCGTAGTGGGGAACAACAGCTGTTTGTTTTAGCAAAATTAATTTGTGAAGCTTTACAAAAATGTATTTTACAAATGTGCGAAACTAGATGAAAATCACTTGCAATCATAGATATTTTGTCGCAACATAAATAATATTATTCTTTAGGCTCTGCTGACAAAGCAGATCTCCTAATTGAAGCACAGTATATTCTACTCATGCAAACAAAACCTGAAACCAATAAAATCAGTAATTCAACTTAAAGTCCTGAAGGTAATAATTCTCCAAGTGCTAGACCTTCAAGCTGATCTACATGACTGCTCAGGTCAATGTTTCCTGTCTCCCTATGTAACGTTCTCAAGTATTCCAGTTGTCAATAACTTTTCTCATTCTTGTACACCCACCAGTATCATTAAACATATTAACATATATAATGAATGTTGAATCATTCCTGGTTTATAATTTTATCTCCATTAATCGTCATTTATCTTTCTGACAACCAACCTCTTCAAGCCAGTATCCTCCTCCCCCATTGATGCCATTATCATCGCTCAGACTACACTATGCTAAACAATGAAACGTGCTCTCTTGTACAGGGGAGAAGCAAAAGGTGTGGGAATGCAATAGTCATAGGGGATTCAATTGTGAGGGGAATAGATAGACGTGTGGCCGCAAAAGAGATTCCAAATTGTTATGTTGCCTTCCTGGTGCTAATGCCAAGGATGGCTCAGAGAGGTTGCAGGATGTTATGAAGGGGGAAGGTGAACAGCCAGCTGTCGTGGTACACATTGGTACAAATGACATAGGTAAAAACAAGGATGATGTCCTAAAGCAGGAGATGGGGAGCTAGGAAGCAAGTTGAAAAGTAGGACCTCAAAGATAGTTACCTCAGGATTACTACCAGTGCCACATACTAGTCAGAATAGAAACATCAGGATATATAGGGTTGATATGTGGCTGAAAGGATGGTGTGAGGGGGAGGTGTGGACCTTGGGTAGGGTGCTCTTTCCAAGAGCCGTTGCAGACTCGATGGGCCAAATGGCCTCCTTCTGCACTGTAAATTCTATGATTCTATGACAGCTTCAGATTCCTGGAGCATTGGGACGGATTCTGGGTAGGTGTGATGAGAACAAACTGGAACGGGTTACACCCAGGCAGGACAGGGACTGATGCCCTTGGGGGTGGGGTGTACTTGCTAGAGCAATTGCAGAGGGTTTAAACTAATATGGCAAAGGGATTGTAACTCTTGTAAGGGGAAATCAAGAGCATGAGATAAATACAACAAGGAGAATAAGAAAAGTGATAGGAAGAGAAACCTAGGGCCAGAATGAGATAAGGACACAGTAGAAAATAATAGGAATGGGGCAAGGAACGTTAAAAGAAATAGGCTTTAAGATTTTGTACCTGAATGCTCAGAGCATTCAAAATAAAATGGATGAATTACAAAAGGGGTATGATATAATATAATCTTTATTAGTGTCAAAAGTAGGCTTACATTGACATTGCAATGAAGCTACTGTGAAAATCCTCTCGTCGCCACATACAGGCCCCTGTTTGTGTACACAGAGGGAGAACTCAGAATGTCCAATTCACCGAACAAGCATGTCTATCGGGACTTGTGGGAGGAAACCGGAGCATCCGGAGGAAACCCACGCAGACACCAGGAGAATGTGCAGACACCGCATAGACAGTGACCCAAGCCAGGAATCGAACCAAGATCCCTGGCGCTGTGAAGCAATTGTGTTAACCACTGTGCTACCATGCTGTCCACATTATAGTTGGAATTACGGAGACATGGCTCCAAGGGGACTAAGGATGCGAATTAAACATTGAGGGCTATTCAGTTTTTAGGAAGGACAGACAGAAAGGAAAAGGTGGTGTTTTTGGATTGTTGATTAAAGAAGATATTGATACAATGTTGATGGCATATTTTCCCCAACCCTTAAGTATGGAGTATTCTAATTCTCCATAAACAACTCGCACGGCAAACTCAAGATAAGATAAAATAAAAGGGTTGGTTTATTTCACATACGCATAAAATGCAGGACCATGGTTTTGCAACATTCACCCCTTTTGCACTCATGCAATAAAAGAGGGATGTGGGAAAGAAAGGGGTACAGGGCTGGATGACAATAAAAATACAAGCTATGGTTTTACTTGAGTCCACAATTCAGAATCAAATGTATAATGGCGTGTTTCTTCAGAAAACACTCATTGACTGTCGCAAGGTGGTCCATCTTTCCAGAAGCGAGACTTCCTTGAGGGGAAAAGGCACATGGATTTAGGCTTGAAGGCACCAGTTCTAATGTTCCAGTAGTTCAAGGTGGAGATCACGGCCAGCCAATGCCTGGCCAGAGCCCTTTCTGCTGTTAATCGATCAATGGTAAGATGGTAGAGAGTGTCAGGCTCTTTGCCTGGTTACTGTTATCTTTGAAGGTCAAACAGTGACCAAGATCAGATCCAACAGCTTATTAATTAAAGGAAATCAGACAATTCAATTCTTGGTCATGTGCCATGGTGGCTTTGGGTTGACTAATGAGGCCCTGGTAGAAGCCCATTGTGTTTTGGAGCAGGTAATGGTTGGGCAATTAACACTACATTGGATATTTGGAGTCACAAACAGCTGCCTTTGCCCGTGAAGACACAGCATCTCTGGTGGCCAGAATTCTTCTTCAGGAATGCAAAGAAGCTTTGTGTAGCTCCAGGAAGGGGCATTATCACCTGGTTTAAAGATAACAATACTCTGCTGTTGTGTCTGAAGTTTAAAAATTACTCTGATATGAGCCATGGCTAGTCAGAGTAGGCTTGTCCATTGTTAAAAATAAAAATGATAACACCTTGCCGAGATTTCTATTTGTATTTCAGTGTGCCCCTGTGTTCTATTAAGGGCCAGGGTTTAGAGAACCCCAAAATGTATCATGGAGTTCACCTGACCCACAACGTTTAACAGATTTTGGTTATGGTGAGCACAAGGGCCCACTCTACAGGTGTGATGCAACAGAGATCTAAAGTACTTTTAAAACAAACAGTGTTTATTATATGAATCCAGTTAACATTTTATAAACACACAGTAAACGTCTAAGCAACTATCAACTCAAATACTCCTCCCAAAGAATACAGTACTCTATAAGTAACCCTTAATCTTTCCTAGCAACATCCATAAGACAAATACTCTCTTTAGCAAAAACAGCAGATTTAAATTATCTACTGAGAGCAGTTATCACTTTTAAATCAGCAAGTGGTCTGAAGACATTATTTTCATGCAGAGAGAGATCAAAATTACACCTTGTTTGGCTGGATGCAGCCCCAACTCTGAAAACTAAACTAAACACACACTCTAGCTGCCAGCTCAAAAACGAAAATAAAAGCAGCCAGACAGCCCAGCTCCACCCACACTCTGACATCACTGCAGCTATTTAATAAACACCCATTTCTTAAAGGTACACCCACTACAGCTATTTGATAAACACCCATTTCTTAAAGGTACTCTGACATGACAATTCCTTTTTCCGAAGGGTCAAGCAGCTTATTTCCGGCTTTATTTGCACGGGTGAGGCACCGTGAATTCAGACGGGGGAGACAGGCAGGGGGACGAGTTTTGCCAAAATTGCTGTACTATTATTGGGCAGCCAACAGGGAGAAGGTGTTAGGACGGTGCAGGCACCCAGGGGATCTTTGGGTTCACATAGAGCCGGGCCATGAAGGGGGCGAAGTGCCAGCGAGGTACTCAGCAAACCAGTAGGGGTGCCCATGCTAAAAATATGGAGGCTACTCCATCAGCATTTCAAGTTGGGGCCAGCTTGACAAACAGGTGCTAACCACCTGTTTGAGCCGGCAAGGCTGGATGTCACATTTGGTACATGGAGAGAGAGGGGCTGGAGAGGGTGAGTGAAAATAATTTTTGGAGGGGCGGTTTGCCAGCCTGGAGGTGCTAAAGGAGAAATTTGGGCCGTTGACTGGGTCATGTTAGGTTCCTCTAGGTGTGGAGCTTTGGTAAAGTTTTGTTTTAAATTCCTGGTGGTACCGCTATCATCCTTATTGGAGAGGATTCTGTCCTGTTTGGGGTCGGATGAAGGCAGTGTGACCGGCATTTGTGAGCAGATCATAGGGGAAGAGTGACCTCGGTGGAAGTGGTGAAAGCAAAATGGGTGGAGGAGTTGGGGCCAATACTGGAGGATGGGGTGTAGAGTGCGGAGGGTGAATGCCACATCATCATGTACGTAACTGGGCCTTATCCAGTTAGAGGTAGTGTTTCAAGCGCACCTCACTAAGGCTAGGATGAATTTAATTCAACACACACATGTTTTGCTCCTGTTCTAAGCTGGTGGGTTCCTGGAGATCCTTTTTCAATATCATGTCGGCGATCTTAAATATTGAGCTGGAGCACTGCCCTCTGGTGGCTATTTTGGGGGTTTCAGATGTGCTGGAGCTTCGGACAGGTGGAGGGGGGAATTTCCTTGCCTTCGTCTCGTTGGTGGAACGGAGACGTATCCTGGCGGGCTGGAGGTTGGCAACACCGCCGAGTGTCTTTGGCGTGGTTATGGGATTTAATGGAATTTTTGCACCTCAGGAAGGGCAACTACACCATGAGGAGGTTGATCGAATGTTTCTACCGGAGATGGCGACCGTTTATATGGCATTTCAGAGAATTGGTCACTGTTAGCTTTGGGGGGGGTGGGGGGGGGGGTTGAAGGCAAAGGGGGAGTAGGAGGGTTTTGTTTCTTTTTTGGTTTTGTTGTTTCAGGAGTTGGAAGGTTGTACTGGGACCAGTTTGGAGTTTGGGTTTGTTTTTTTAGTTATGTTTTTTAATTTGTATAAAATGTTGAAAATTTATCAAAAACATTTCCAAAAATGTAAATAAATAAATAACAATGATATTTTTACAGATTGTCCAATGGACGTAGATATATATTTATATTTTCCTTCCCGTCTCAACCGGGACAAAGGCATTTGATGAAGATCCAAATGAAAAACTATTCGTTAAGAATAAAGCAATTTCTCAAGACCACCCTGAAGCTATGAATTGGTTAAAGCATAGAAAATACTGAGTACTTCTTAGGTGAGTTATATTAGGAAGTGGGAAATATTTGAGTGTTGCGATCACTACTGTTTCTAATGCACCTAAATAGCCTGGATTCAGGATCTTATTGCAAGGCTCTTGGACTGTAGCCCTGTAGGTACCTCAAGCACAAATCTGGAGTTCTTGATTAATAAGGGGATTTCTTGATTAATAAGAGGACCAGGGGTTATGGGGAAAAGGCAGGAGAATGGGGATGAGGTTCATATCAACCATGATCAAATGGCAGACCAAGCACAATGGGCTGAATGGCCTAATTCTGCTCTTATTTCCTATATCTTGTGGTAAGGCAGTCAAATTTACAAATAATATCTAAATGTTTGTTCAATAGCTAACAGCAGTCAAAAATATAATGTTGAATTACATAGCAAGAACAGTGCAATATAACTCAGAGAAGATCATGACCAAACTGGGCTGACCCTGAGCTCCGTATTCATTTCTCGTCACCATGAGATGGTACAGGCTGGTTAAAAAATGAAGGACGGGAAATAAATAATGAAAATGGTAATAAAAAGATTTATCTTGTAAACATTTTAAAGGATGCTTGATAATAAATAGGGTTCTGCTTTTGACACCTTTCTCAGATTCAATGACATCAGTGGATTGTAAGAAAACTTCTTTTCCTGGGTCTCGCTGCTTTCTTGTCTCAAAAATCCGACAGAGGAATTTCATTGGATTTTTTTTTCTCCGACCCCTTTTTAAAAATATGCTTATTTTCCTGGGGATTACACGTTTGCTGGTGAATGGGGGTCATGATGCTCAATTGCAACATGGCAATATGGGACAGGCTGAATGGATCAGCTGGCTTTATTTTCTGTCTGTCAATTTTGTAAGTTCATAATAAAGGAGTGTTATCTAAGGACAATAAGGGAATAGTGTAGATGGGCTTTAGAGTGGTTTCACAGGTCGGTGCAACATCGAGGGCCGAAGGGCCTGTACTGCGCTGTAATGTTCTATGTTCTAACTGCCTCGGGAAGAAGGACAAATTATCATTTGATTCAGATTACATTTGTCATCACTATTATTACAATCAACTCAAGTATTATTCCACGAATATCAGTTAAAGCCAATTAAAATTATTTCAACAATAAGCCTAGTTAATGTTAATTAAGAAATTCACTAACGAATGAAGTCAGTTCTTAAGAAACTTTTAGCTCTGTCCAAATATGGAGCAAGCTTTCTTGCTTTGTGAGGAAACTTTCAACAACCAGTATCTAATAAACAAAGTGCTAACACAAAAGACTAAAAAAGAAACAGCGTACATTGAGAAAATAATCAAAATGTGTCAGGGATCACAGCAAATCACAAAACGTAGAGCAATCGTTCATTGTCGAATCTGAAAATGGCCATTAAAATTGCTGGAATTTTTAAGAGGACCTGGTCCTAAATTTGAGGGACAGTTCCAGCAGACTTGTACTATAGCAGACGCCAGTCGGAAGTGATCGCACAAAGGTTGCCATTGCCAAGGGAGAGCCTCAGTTCATCTATTAGAAAGCCTTGAGGGCTGGTTTGGGGCAATGACAGAGTCCCCTCACCTGGGCCTGCTTAGCTGTGGGGACCACTAGGCGGCTCAGCATTATGAGGGCAGGCAACGTTTTTTTTTCTTCAATTGATAAGACAACACCCTTTTTAGAAGATCTGTGGGGACAGCTTAAATTTCCTTCTGGATAAACCTTTACCCTGCTGAAGGCGGATGGATCATGGGACCTCTCCAGCTACTCTGAACTTTGGCAAAGTCGACTCACATTATGCTACAAATCTAAGGTCACAGCATCTGTACTTGGGAAGAGCAGCAGAAAAAAAATGAAATACCATTGGTGATCAATCAAATTCTGAATGTAATATCTGCAACTATCAAGTGGCCCACAGGCATCTTATATTGCCTTATTAAATAATGATGTGGAGTTGCCGGCGTTGGACTGGGGTGAGCACAGTAAGAAGTCTTACAACACCAGGTTAAAGTCCAACAGGTTTGATTCGAATCAGATTCAAAACAAACCTTTGGACTTTAACCTGGTGTTGTAAGACTTCTTACTGTTATTAAATAATAACCATGCTTGACATGGGATGGAGCATATTCAGCAGTATTTTATTGTATTTATTTTACTACCAGAGGTAAAGAGGAATTAACAATTATTTTTTCAATTAAATAAAGAATATTTTCTTGAGGCCACTTGCCTATGGCACCTCTGCATGTGAGATATCAGAACCAACAATGCTCCATTAAGCTGGCTATCTGGAGGGGGGCATTAAAGGGTCTCCTTCCCTCCTACAAAGGGAACTCAATCTTTCCTGGCACACAAGCTGCAACTCAAATGAGCAGAGCAGAGCAGAGGCCAAACCTATGTCCATCCCCCACATCATTGATGCTCAAAGCCATTGCTCCACCCTTCACACAGTTACTTTATTCCACTAAGATTAGTTTGGAAAGCCATCATCACCAGACATTGGCATCTTTGAGAAATCATGTCCGAACCCAGTCAGCATCCCACACACAAAAAAACTTGTACCAAAATTGAAGTGCATGGAGAGGAGGGCAACAAAATTAGTTCTGGGCAAAGGGGGGTGAACAATTAGTGAGATTAGAGAATCTTAATCCCTATGGTCCTGATTTAACATGTTTAAACAAGAATGACAATGAGGCGCACAGAGTATTCAATGGTGTGGATAATGTAAACTCAATATTACTTCAAATTAATAGGGTGTGATAATGAAACATTTAAATCAGAGATTAGGAAGAATTTTACTTACAGTGATCTGTGGAATAAGATGAAGGAGGGTAAAAGCATAGGGAATGTTGTGAAATCTTTTTATTTCCTTATCTTAATTTAATTTGATCTGGAATCCAATGCCTTGCTCATTACAAAGTCTTACAACACCAGGTTAAAGTCCAACAGGTTTGTTTCGATGTCACTAGCTTTCGGAGCGCTGCTCCTTCCTCGGGTGAATGAAGAGGTATGTTCCAGAAACACATATATAGACAGATTCAAAGATGCCAAACAATGCTTGGAATGCGAGCATTAGCAGGTGATTAAATCTTTACAGATCCAGAGATGGGGTAACCCCAAGTTAAAGAGGTGTGAATTGCGTCAAGCCAGGACACAATTGACACAATTCACACCTCTTTAACCTTGGGTTATCCCATCTCTGGATCTGTAAAGATTTAATCACCTGCTAATGGTCGCATTCCAAGCATTGTTTGGCATCTTTGAATTTGTCTATATATATGTTTCTGGAACATACCTCTTCATTCAACTGAGGAAGGAGCAGCGCTCCGAAAGCTAGTGACATCAAAACAAACCTGTTGGACTTTAACCTGGTGTTGTAAGACTTCGTACTGTGCTCACCCCAGTCCAACGCCGGCATCTCCACATCATTGCTCATTACAGATCTTGCATAACTAGTAATTAGTGCCCCTGTCATCGAAGCCCTGATGTTATAAAGTTCTTTCGGCACTGATCTATTTTGACCAATAACCTCCCTGTGCTAAAATAACAGTGAATCTCTTGGAACTTTTGTGATGAATTGAGGATTTTAGGAATATTGGCTTCTAAATATCAGGGCAATATAAGGGTCAGGCCTTGGGTTACAGCATGTTTGACTACAATGGTCACGTTTTTAAAAATTATTTGTATTGCAGGGCCTGGGAGCTTTGAAGAGCCACAAGGTGAAATTGACTAGAGGAAGTGTTTTTCAGTCTGGGCTAATGCACCGTGGTTTGACTGGGGAAATTACCTGGGAAGTTTTTTAAAATATATTTTTATTGAACATTTTTTTATATATACAAAGTAATAAAATAAAACAAACCACATCCTCAAACAAAACAGCAACCACCCACCCCACACCTTATAGCTGATGGTGGCTAGCTCTTTAAAGAGCAGAATGAAAGGTTGCCATCTTTTATAAAACATCTCAAATGCGCCCCTTAATGTGTACTTAATTTTCTCAAGCTGGAAAACTTCCATAAGATCCCCCAGCCAAAGCGAGGCATTGGGTGGAGAAGCTGACCTTCATTCCAACAGCACCCGGCTTTGAGCAACCAGCGAGGCTAAGGCTGAGACATCTGTCCCTGCACCCATCTGCAGCTCCGGCAGGTATGACACCCTAAATATGGCCACCAGAGGACTGGACTCAAATTCCAACTGTAGGATCACCGACATGGCACTGAAGAAGAAAACCAACATCTCACCTACTCAGGACAGGGCCAGAACATATGCTCATGATTTTCCGGGCTCCTCCCACAACACACACATTTATCTTCCACCCCATCAAACAACCAATTTATCCTAGCCCTAGTTAAGGTGCCCGATGTACCACATTCAACTGTATCAGCCCCAGTCCAGTGCAGCGAAGAAGCGTTCACCCTACGCAAGACCTCACACCACATCCCCTCATCTAATTAAGGGGAAGTTAATGTGCTTTCAACCAGCAGAGTTCATTTGTTTTTCAGCTTGGGGAGATGATGCCATGGCTGGTTGAAGCTAAGAAATGGAGGGAGACATTTTGGAAAAGCTTTGGAGAGAAGTCTGATCTGTCTGACACTGATCCACAATTTTCTTATAGTAGGATAGTTAGAAAAAGAGTAATAATATTTAAAGTGGAGCAGTCTTGTCTGAGGACAAGGAAGAGGCTGAAACACACCAGCTGAACCAATTTTTCAAAAGACATTCGGCCAGAGTTTGACGGGGTTTTAACAAGAGCCATATCTGTTCTGTAAAGCAAATATTACTTTATTCCATGCTGATTTAAAAATAGATTGAGAGCTGTATGGTTTTTTTTTTAATGCCTTGTTGTTTATTGGGGAATTGAGTTGTAGTGTTTAAGTGGTAATTGTAAGCTGTTCTTTACATGTGTGAAGTTAAAAAGTTTAATATTGGTTTGTTTTAAAAATGCCAAATCCCTATTTTGTCATGCAATCACTCCTAGAGTGAATCATTCATCCTGCACAATCTTACAAATAAGCGAAAATATTGGTGTTTCGGTCCAGTATTCTAGCCACTGATGGGGCCTGGTCTGGGCTTGCACTACTTGTATTGCTCTCTCAGGGCCTTGCATCCTTTATTCCATTTGGCAACACACGCCAGATCTGATCAGCAGTGCCACCTGTCTTTATTGGTTGCATTTGTCAAATCCAAGACTTACCGAATGAATTCGCCTCAGTACCTCCTGCCTTGCTGTGGTTGTAATTAATCCTGTCTCATTCTTCATTAAAAGTCCATCTGCTTGACATAGCTGTCTCCATAGTCCTAACGTTCTTATGCAATTAAGAGAGTCAACGGGACATCTCCAGTTTTGAGCTACCGGGTCAGCAATGTTAGTCTCCTATCTATGTGTGGTTGAAGAGTTCCTTTAGCTCATATGTGGCAATGTTTTAATCACCAGTCCGCACCACTAAATTTCTTTGGTAATGGGTGTTAAAAAGGGAATATCAAATCTGTTCAAGTTCAAAATTAATTTTCCCAATTACAACAGCAAAGATTGATTTGGCGTTCTCAAATTTAGATTCTGGAGTTACTTGAAGTTCCTGTAATTTGCACTTTTGGTTGATATGGCTTTATTATATGTTGATTAAAATGGCTCAAGTAATTGATTTTAATTGATTTTACTCTTTTCCCCAACAAAGTTACTTATGCAGCAAAAATTAAGCAATTTCATGCAATGCTATTTTATTCTTTTCATGTGTCACAGAAAATGCAGTGGTTGTTGCAAACTGATTTCTCAAGCTGCTGGAAATAGACATAATGGGCTAGTTTGCTGAAAGCATTATTATCTGTCTCTAATTTGCTCCTCTGAAAAAGGTTTACTATGCTGCTGTATTTTGTGTACACAGCCATTATTCCATTACCTCATATCTCTGATAGTTTGGTGGACATGTTGCTCATTTCCAGCAACCATAGATCATTCAAAATATTTAGAACAGACTTGATATTAAGTTTTCAATATTCTAAATATTTTAGAAATTATGAAGCCTAGATTTTGTAGTCAGCAACAAAGGGACGATACTCGCCACTGACCTTAATAAAAGCTGCCCATAAGCTTTTGTGGGCTCCAGAATGTCAATTTCTTCAAATCTGATGCAGTTTTGAACTTGGTTGGTGTATGCCAACAGTGCAGGCAATAGCCAATCAGTTTGGAGAATACTCACAGACAGCAAAGCGGGAAGTTAAAAAGTACATTTTTAATCATCGTACAGCAACGGAATTAATAATTGGATAAATTCAGGAATAAAGCTGTGGATAAAATAGCATAAACAATTGTTACAGAATAAAATTGTTATTTTTCATTAGTCCAAGAATTCGGGTGTGATCCGTCGGCCGGCGCTGGAATTGGGTAAAGCGATTGGGCACAGAATCGTGCACGAGGCAAATACTGAGGCCGGTGCCAGGCACCAGGCGCCTGACAGAATGCCGTGCTTCAGTGCCTTGATGGGTGCCATGGCTGATGAGGGAGAGAGGAGGTAGAATATGCAGAGACACGACCATGGGCTGACGGTCCAGCCACTGGCTGGGCTGGCTGCAAGGGGGGGGCAGCGGGGGGTGACGGGGGCTGACCAGGGGATGGGCCGCGGGGTCAGGGTGACCCCCTCCCCTGGGACAGGGGTGTCCAGGCACGGACCGCCATTGCCGTGGCCTGCAAGGCAGCCATCTTCCTGCACACCACACTGACCGCCAACTGTGGCCTGTGGTTGCGCAGAGTGACACTGGCAGTATGGGTGCCCTCACCCCACCACCCCCTGCACCCCTGCCCCCATCCTCCACCCCACCAACCCCACACACCACACCACCCTCCAGCCCACCAATTCCGCCCTCTAACTAGCCGCCGCCCACCAGTGGGGCATCACACGGCCCATCCGAGGGTAACGCCCACAGTAGGCCCCAGGAGGGGGCAGGATGGGAGTCGTGGAGCACGCCACTGGCATCGGTAATACCCGCCAACAGAACCGCTGGCAGCAGGGATGGGCACCAGGGGCAGATGCCACCGCGGTGCGGGGCACCAATGGGGCCAGGGGTCTGGAGGGCAGAATGCCAGTGAGAACGGCCAGGGATGGGTGTGGAGATGAAGGAGAATAGATGAGAGGGGGACATGCAGGGGCAGGATCTGCAGTGCAGGCCGGGACCACCGTGTAGCCGGGTGGACCAACCAGATCCAGTGCCCACTGCTCCACTGGGGTGAGGTGCTGCAGATCCGGTGGTTGCCTCCACCTTCTCCTGGGGTGGGAGAGTGGGGCGGGAGAGGGTGGGAGATAGAGAACACATAGTGTTAGACAATCGCACGCATGCAGCACGGGGTTGGGAAGCTGGTGGCCTTCGTAGCCAGGATACTTGGCCATGGCGACCTCAGTGGGTGCTGGCATGTGGTGTAGTGTGAGAAGCTGGCGGGTGGGGTCCGGTCACCCTCCAGGTGGGGGGAGGCGGTGTTACGGGTGTGTGAGATGGGGGTTGACAGGGGCACAGTGCTGCCTACTCACCCTGGCCACCCTGAGGAGGTCATGCAGCTTCTTTCAGTACTGCTGGCCAGTCCTGTCGGTGGGGCCCATGCCGCAATGCCATCTGCACCCAGGCTCGTTATACAGCAGCGGGTGGCAGCCTTCCTCCCATCCTGGGGTACAGGGTGGCTGGCCCGCCTCTCCTCCAAGGCATCCAGCAAGGTCTCCAGCTCTGCATCCACAAACCAGGGTGCCGCTCTGCGTGCTGCCATCTTGTTTGAAATGGTGAATGTGTGCATGGGGAGCAGAGTGATAATACGCAGCCACAGCTTGTCAGCCTCTCAAGTGTCAATCCCGACCCCAGAGAATCCAACACCATTTTTCATTGGAATAGCTTGTGTTCCACGTGGCATTGGTGCAAAACCATTAACGTATCCTGAATTGCTCTGGGGCCAGCGCCAATTTTGCTGTCGTATAAGTCCACCGATTCAGTCAGCACTTAGTCTCTGAAACGGAGAATCCCGTCCCATGCTTTTTTTATTCACCTTTGGGATGTGGGCATCACTGGCTAGGCCAGTATTTCTTGTCCATCCTTAATTGAGAAGGTAATGGTTAACTGTCTTCTTGGTGTGGGTACATCCACAGTGTTGTAAGGGAGGGAGCTCCAGGATTCTGACCCAGCGACAATGAAGGAAAGGCAATACAGTTGTAGTCTGTTTTACACAGGAATAGCGTCAAGAAGTTTCCCTGTCATTATAATTGCGAATTCTTGGCCATGAAATTTGGTTTAATAATTTTTACTTTGGCGAAATACAGTTACAATGCTTCTTGTTCCAGGATGTTCAACAATTTTGGACATGTCTTGAGAGAACTTTTGCCAAATTACTGTCAGTTTGAGTAATCAGAGTATTGTATCCCACTATATTGTGTTTTTGTAATGCTATAAAAAACAACAATCACTCATAAGGGATAAGGAAAACATGTTGTGGGTTTATTTATTGAAACTAGGCGCATGGGAACATTTATACAGAGGTACAAATCTTGAAGACATCAAAGCTGAAGAATTGTGTGTGCGCATGTGCGTGTATAAGTGTGCATGTGTGTGTATAGATGTGAGTGCATGTGCATGTGTGTGCGCGCACTTGTGTAGGTGTGTGTATGGCCTGTGTGCATGCATGTGTGTGCGTATGCATATATGTGTGTGCGTATGTGTGCATGCATATATGTGCATGCGTGTGTGTGTGAATGTGCGTGCGACTGTGCACGATACTAAAAAGCAAAAGTGAAACTAAAATCTGATCGTATGACAGAGTTCCTTTCTAGTGATGTCATGCTGCAATCCCTTAAAAACATGTTACAACATGTGACAGAATTTTGCCACCAAATAATTAATTATGTCTTGGGGATTAGTTTCATGTTGAATCTTACCATAAGAGATGTTTTAACATTTCTAGAAAAGCATTCAAGTTTGTAAATATTGTAAATAAAAAAGGATTGTTATGCTTTTAATGTCCCCTAAGTTCATAGAATCATAAAATTTACAGTGCTGAAGGAGGCCATTTGGCCCATCGAGTCTGCACCGGCCCTTGGAAAGAGCACCCTACCCAAGCCTACACCTCCACCCTATCCCCGTAACCCAGTAACCCCACTTAATGTTTTTGGACACTAACGGCAATTTAGCATGGCTAAACAACATAAAGGGCTACAAAGCGAAGTCGAGCAGTATCTCCAGCAGCAGCGCATCCCTCCCTGATGAACTCAATGCATTCTATGCTCGGTTCAAGCGGCAAACCAACAATCCACTGTTGAGTGCCCAGCAGCCCCGGACACACCCATACCCAGCATCACAGCTTCTGAAGTCAGATCGGCTTTCCTGAAAGTGAACCCTCGAAAGGCGATGGGTCCAGACGGGATCCCTGATCATGCACTCAGAGCCTGCGCGGACCAGCTGACAGATGTTCGCAGACAACTTTAACCTGTCCCTACTCTGCTCCGAGGTCCCCACCTGCTTCAAGATCACCATCATAACGGTGCCAAAGAAGAACCAGGCAACGTGCCTCAATGACTACCATCCAGTGGCCCTGACTTGAGTCATAATGAAGTGCTTCGAGATGTTGGACATGAAGCGCATCACCTCCATACTCCCAGAACGCCTGGAGCCACTGCAATTCGCATACCGCTGCAACCGGTCCACAGACGCCATCTCCCTGGCCCTACACTTATCCCTAGAGCATCTCGACAACAAGGACTCCTACATCAGACTCCTAATTATTGACTACAGCTCCGCCTTCAACACCATAATCCCAGCCAAGCTCATATCAAAGCTCCAAAAGCTATGACTTGGCTCCTCACTCTGCAACTGGACCCTTGACTTTCTAACCCATAGACCACAATCAGTAAGAATAAACAACAACACCTCCTCCACAATAGTCCTCAATACCGGGGCCCCGCAAGGCTGCGTACTTAGCCCCCTACTATACTCCCTGTACACAGTCGTGCTGCATGGCAAAATTTGGTTCCAACTCCATCTACAAGTTTGCTGACGATACGACCATAGTGGGCCAGACCTCGAATAACGACGAGTCAGAATACACAAGGGAGACTGAGAACCTAGTGGAGTGGTGCAGTGACGACAATCTCTCCCTCAATGCCAGCAAAACTAAAGAGCTGGTCATTGACTTCAGAAAGCAAAGTACTGTATACACCCGTGTCAGCATCAACATGCCCGAGGTGGAGATGGTTAGCAGTTTCAAATTCCTAGGGGTACACATCTCCAAAAATCTGTCCTGGTCCACCCACGTCGACGCTACCACCAAGAAAGCACAACAGCGCCTATACTTCCTCAGGAAACTAAGGAAATTCAGCATGTCCACATTAACTCTTACCAACTTTTACAGATGCACCATAGAAAGCATCCTATCTGGCTGCATCACAGCGTGGTATGGCAACTGCTGGACCCAAGACCGCAAGAAACTTCAGAGAGTCATGGACACGGCCCAGTCCATCACACAAACCTGCCTCCCATCCATTGACTCCATCTACACCACCCGCTGCCTGAGGAAGGCGAGCAGCATAATCAAAGACCCCTCCCACCTGGCTTACTCATTCTTCCAACTTCTTCCATCAGGCAGGGCTTACAAAAGTCTGAGAACACGCACGAACAGACTCAAAAACTGCTTCTTCCCCGCTGTTACCAGACTCCTAAACAACCCTCTTATGGACTGACCTAACACTACACCCCTGTATGCTTCGCCCGATGCCGGTGTTATGTACATTGTGTACCTTGTGTTGCCCTATTGTGTATTTTCTTTTATTTCCTTTTCTTTTCATGTACTTAATGATCTGTTGAGCTGCTCGCAGAAAAATACTTTTCACTGTACCTTGGTACATGTGACAATAAGCAAAATCCAAATCCACCTAACCCGCGCATCTTTGGACTGTGGGAGGAAACCCACGCAGACATGGGGAGAACGTGCAGACTCCGTACAAACAGTGACCCAAGCCAGGAATCGAACCTGGGACTCTGGAGCTGTGAAGCAACTGTGCTAACCACTGTGCTACTATTCACTTAGTAATAGGGGCTTGGATGGAGCAGAGTTTGTAAGGAGCATCCAGGAGGGCTTCTTGAAATAAAATGTAGATAGTACAAGTAGGGAATGGGCCGTACTGGATCTGGTATTGGGAAATGAGTCCGGTCAGGTGGTTAAAGGTTCAGTAGGGGAGCATTTCGAGAACAGTGATCACAATTCAGTAAGTTTTAAGGTACTGTTGGCTAAAGCTAAGAGTAGTCCTTGGGTGATGGTGCTGAATTGGGGGAAGGCTAATTATAACAATATTTAGCAGGAACTGAAGAACTCAGATTGGGGTGGATGTTTGAGGGTAAATTAACATCGGACATGTGGGAGGCTTTCAAATGTCATTGATAGGAATTCAGGTGCGGCATGTTCCTGCGAGGAAGAAGGATAAGTATGGCAACTTTCAGGAACCTTGGATAACGAGGGATATTGTGAGCCTAGTCAAAAATACAAATAAACCATTTGTAAGGTCTAGAAGGGTGGGAATAGATGAAGCCCGCAAGGAATATAAAGAAAATAAGAAGGAACGTAAGCAAGGAGTCAGGAGGACTAAAAGGGGTCATGAAAATTTGTTGGCAAACTGGATTAAAGAATATCCCAAGACTTTTTACATGTATATAAAGAGCAAGCGGGTAGCCAGGGTAGGGTTGGCTCACTCAGGGGTACGGGAGGGAATCTATGTGTGGAGCCAGAGGAAATGGGCGAGGTATTAAATAAGTACTTTGCATCAGTATTCGCCAAAGAAAAGGACTTGGTGGATGATGAGTCTGGGGAAGGGTGTGTCGATAGTCTGGGTCACATTGAGAACAAAAAGGAGGTGGTGTTGGGCATCTTGAAAAACACCAAGGCCTGATGATATCTACTGATGGAGGCAAGGGAGGAAATTGCTGGGGCCTTGACAGAAATCTTTGTATTCTCACTGGCTACAAGTGAGGTCCCAGAGCACTGGAGAACAGATAATGTTGTTCCTTTGTTTAAGAAGAGTAGCAAGGATAATCCAAGAAATTAGAGGCTGGTGAGCCTTACATCAGTGGTAGGGAAATTATTGGAGAGGATTCTTCGAGACAGGATTTACTCCCATTTGGAAGCAAATGGACGTATTAGTGAGAGGCAGTTTGGTTTTGTAAAGGGAAGGTCATGTCTCACTAACTTGATCAAATTTTTCGAGGAAGTGACGAAGATGATTGATTAAGGTATGGTGGTGAATGTTGTCTATATGGACTTCAGTAAGGCCTTTGACAAGGTCCCTCATGGCAGACGGTGAAGTCACACGGGATCAGAGGTGAGCTGACAAGATGGATACAGAACTGGCTCGTTCATAGAAGACAATTTGTAGCAGTGGAAGGCTACTTTTCTGAATGGAGGGCTGTGAGTAGTGATGTTCCGCAGTGATCAGTGCTGGGACCTTTGCTGTTTGTAAATGTATGAATGAATGGGAGAAAAACTAGTCTGATTAGTAAGTTTGCGGACAACACCAAGGTTGGTGGAATAGTGGATACTGATGAGGATGCAACAGGATATAGATCAATTGGGGACTTGGGCGAGAGATGGCAGATGAAGCTTAAACTCGACAAATGTGTGGTAACCCCTTTTGGAAGGTCTAATATAGGTGGGAAATATACAGTAATGGCAGAACCTTTAAGAGTATTGACAGGCAGAGGGGTCTGGGTGTACAGGTCCACAGGTCACTGAAAGTGGTACCGCAGGTGGAGAACGTAGTCCAGAAGGCATATGGCATGCTTGCCTTTATCAGCCGGGGCATTGAGTATAAGAATTGGCAAGTCATGCTACAGCAGTATAGATCTTAGTTAGGCGACACTTGGAGTATAGTGTTCAATTCTGGTAGCTACACTACCAGAAGGATGTGGAGGCTTTGGAGAGGGTACAGAAGAGGTAACCAGGATGTTGCCTGGTATGGAGGGCATTAGCTGTGAGGAGAGGTTGGATAGGTTTGTTTTTTTCTCACTGGAACAACAGAGGTTGAGGGGCGGCCTGTTAGAAATCTACAAAATTATGAAGGGCATGGACAGGGTGGATAGTCAGAAGCTTTTTCCCCAGGTGGAAGAGTCATTGACCAGGTGACATAGGTTTAAGGTGCGAGGAGCAAGGTTTAAAGGGGTTGTGCGAGGGAAGTTTTTTACCCAGTGGTTAGTGGGTGCCTGGAACTCGCTGTCGGAGGAGATGGTGGAAGCAGGTACGATAGTGACGTTTAAGGGGTGTCTTGACAAATACACAAATAGGATGGGAATAGAGGGATACACACCCTGGAGGTGCAGAACGCTTTAGGTTAGACAGGCGGTATGGTCAGAGCAGGCTTGCAGGGCCGAAGGGCCTGTTTCTGTGCTGTACGTTTCTTTGTTCTTTGTACTTAACTTTGTGTAAATGTCCATTTGCTGTTTAATAAGTTTGCTGATTTTTGCCTGAACTATGGTTGATAGAGTACATATTCTTCAACTTCAGGCAAGGAAAACGTGTGGCAGAATGTGATGCAACACAGCAACCTTGACCTAGTTGTGCAAACGCTTTTCCCCGGGGCCCACTTTTGTCAACTGACCCACCTTTCGGGACCCATGCCGGCCGATGCTCAGGACCCACGGCGCTTTTGCTTACCCAGTCTATCCTGAGTCAAGGCAGGGTTTGGAACACTAAAGTTTTCTTGCCCCAGGCAAGGGAGTGAAAGAAAATCATCTAGTTGTCCTGTTGCTAATTACAATCCAGTAGCCCTTGGTGCACTGGATTTGTCAGTATTGAGTGAGGACATGATCAGATATGCCTGTGATGTCCCCCTATCTATAAATGTTCACTGTCCAAGGTTACACATGAAGAATAGTTACTCATGAGAGATACTACAGGTATTCTGTCTTAATAAATCACAAATACTTGGGGAAACAACATTTTGTATATGTTCAATAGATGGCCAATTTTCACCGGGTGCTCTCTGACTTATATCTTCTCCTGTAAAACTATGGGGACTCCCAGGCATCAAAGGAGCAATAAAATTTTCCTGCTGGGTATTTTCTCCATGGAGGATTTGGTCACATTGCCGGATGCCTCTGACTCCACGCCAATAACCTCAGTCGGTCCCATCAACCCCATGCCTGATCTTTTCAAAGTCAAAGATTCAGGTCACCAACGAGCTACACCAATGTTCCTTTCCTTGTACCAGTCTAAGTTTTACAATGTTCTGCTTTTCACAAAGCATTTCAACAACAGCTGCCACTCTGTGTTGAAAACATTCTGCCCAATGTAAACCAGCAGCTCCATCATTGCCCATCATCAATACACGGGGAACATGTGCACAGAGTTTGCACAGTCCACTCTCAACATGACCAGAATATGTTGCCCACACAGAATTGCTTTTCAGACGACTTTCCAATTGTGCAGAACAAAGTTCATTCAAAACAGTGAAAAGGAAACATGCTGTGGAAATGTTACTTTATTCCAATGTGACACAAGTGAAGCATGTGGGAAAAAACTGCTAACGGAAGGGGAAGGATCCAATGGAGTGTGGGTCGTACAGGCCCTTTGAGTTGTTGAACACAGACGTGAAAGTGCTGGCTAAGTTACTGGGGAGAGGATGGAGGGATGTGTGCCAGGGATGGTCGCTGAGGATCAAACGGGTTTTGGAAAGGGTAGGCAGCTCTCTAGTAACATCAGTTGGCTGTTAAATGTGGTTATGACTCCGTCAGTGGGCCAGGTGCCGGAGGTTGGTGTCTCTATGGATGCAGAGAAGGTTTTTGATCGGGTGGACTGTGTAATGTCCTTGTCGGATGGCCCGATTTATATTACAAGAACACTTGTAGCTAAAGCTATAAACGACTTCTTAACATTAACTGGGGGTCAACGGCATACAAAACAACTGATGAATAACAGTATTAACATGCACAAGCAACCTCTCTCTTCCAGCTCTCCAGTCAGTCTGAGGGGTCACCCGACACTAACATTCACTTATATACTAATGAAACTCCTAGTGGTCAGTCCGTAAATTACAACACAACCATGATATCACCACATCCCCTTTCCTTTGAAGGAATAAATTAATACATTATGATCAGCACATTTACATGTGATATCATAAGCCTGTGAGTCTAACAGTATAATTTTTTTTTAAATTTAAAAACTGGTTTAACAAATATATATATAATATAATATGTATACATATATTTATTAAGTGTACACACACAAGAACAGCAAGCGTAGTATGTACAAATAGTCCAAATTGAGTCGATCAGGTTTTCTTCGGACTCTGGTTGATCTCCTCAAGGTTTGACCTTGCTGCTCAGAACTTGTAGATTCAATGTTCTCCATAACATTCTCATGCTCAGGAACTGCTGAACTATCTGACACTGCAGCTGACGTTGATTCTGACATAGATTCATCATCCCTCACGTTATTGTGAAAGTCTTCTCTGGTTTTCAAGAGTGCGCGATGATTTCTTCTTAAACCCAACCCATCCTCTGTCTGTACATTGTAGGAGCGAGGTGCTACCTCTTCAAGTACAATGGCTTTTTTTCAACCAATTGCCTGAATCTTCTATTCTCACAATGTCATCACGACTCAGAGATGGTAAAGTTCAAGACACTCAGGGCGGCATGTGGCGCAGTGGTTAACACTGGGTCTGCGACGCTGAGGACCCGGGTTCGAATCCCGGCCCTGGGTCACTTTCCGTATGGTGTTTGCACATTCTCTCCGTGTCTGCGTGGGTTTCACCCCCACAACCCAAAGACGTGCAGGTTAGGTGGATTGGCCACGCTAAATTGCCCCTCAATTGGAAAAAATATATATAATTGGGTACTCTAAATTTATTTTTTAAAAGTTCTAGACACTCTCTCATGGAACAGATGAATAACAGTATAATCATGCACAAGCAACCTCTCTCTTCTAGCTCTCCAGGCAGTCTAAGGCTCACCTGACTCTAACATTCACTTATATACTAATGGGACTCCTAGTGGTCAGTCGGAGAATTACAACACAACCATGATATCACCACAGAGTGGAGGTATTTACTTGACATCTTGGGTAGATTTGGGTTTGGCTCGAGGTTTGTGGCGTGGGTGTGTCTGTTGTATTTAACCCCGGTGGCAAATGTACATACAAATGAGATTAATTCACAGGGTTTTGGAATGCACGGGGAACGAGACAGGGGTTTCTGTTGTCACCGTTGTTGTTCGCACTGGTGATTGAGCTCTTGGCAATGGCCCTCATCAGGTCAGTGGAGTGGCAGGGGGTTGTGGGGAGGACAGGGAGCACTGGGTGTCGTTGTACACAGACAACCTCTGGTTGTTTGCATCGGACCCGCTAGGGAGTATGGGTAAGATCATGGGAATATTGGAGGTTTGGGGCCTTCACTGGGCATAAGTGAAATGTTGGGAAGAGTGAGGTGTTTTCTGTGAATGCAGCAGGGCAGGGGGCCAACTTGGGGGGGTTGCCATTCAAGGTAGCTGGGAAAAGATTCAGGTTTTGGGGGATTCAGGTGACGAGGGAATGGGCTACGATGCACAGATAGAATTTGACAACGTTGCTGGAGGAGATCAGGGGGATTTTAAGAGATGGTGTTGCTCTTATTAGCCTTAGTTTATTACCTCTGATTATGTCACCTTTGCTCATGAGTCGCCAGGTATCTTTCTGATACCGCCACGTGGTTCAAGCTCGAGTTATGATTAATAAGTCAGCACACCGCTTAGTAAGATTGAAATCAACGGTCATTTATTATATACAAGTAATGCTTACACAATAATGCTACTCTCTATATAGGAACCTACCACTACTGGCCAATACTTAACTTTAGGAAGGGCCCACCAGGTCAGGGAAACGAATGGCTTATCGAATCGGATCTGGCCCGCGGGATTCAAAAGGCTGATACGGGACGATGGCTAGGAGTCTCTATCGGGTAGCGATTGCTGGAGTCAAACTTACGCTTTCTGGTCGATGTTCTTGCGAAGGTCGCGAGCAGGCGAAGAAGGGAGAGAGAGCGAGATCTGAACTTGGCCCCTCACTTTATAGGGTCCCAGGGCTTCCCGCCTCTCGGGGTGGCCCTTGACCCTGAGTCCCAAGTGATTGGACTTGTTCCCAATCACTGGGTTCGATATATCCAATAACGGGGCGATTCCTCGATCGGGGGTGGTCGTTCACCTGTCTTTGTTTCGGCCACTGCAGGCGCCGACAGGTCTGGCCCGGCATTCAATTGCTAATATGTTGCAATTGTTCCCGGGGATAGCCGATTAAACTGCAGATGTCTGGGTTGATGTGCTGCTAATAGTCTTGAGTATCGATCTGGGCCGACTTCCCCAGAGCCAAATACGCTATTCTGTCTGCAGCTGTCCGTTTGTGTCCTGTTGCCTGCTTTTCCCATCAGCCTTTTCGGTTAGCCATTTTAAATCGGGTTTTGGCCAAATTAATAGGGAATCAGCCATTTTAGGTGGCTACAATGGGATACATTACACCTGACCCTGGCAGGGAGGATGCAGGTGGTAAAGATGAATGTGCTGCCAAGGTTCCTGTTTGTTTGCCAGACCCTCCCGTTCTTTCTCCCTCAGGCCTTCGTCTGGAAATTGGAGACAGTGATTTCGGAGTGTATATGGACAGGGAAGGTGCCGAGGGTAAAGAGGACCCTGCTGCAGAGGCAGAAAGGGTGGGTTGGCACTCGCAAACCTGCTGCACTATTACTGGGTGGTGAATGTGGAGAAGTGACATGATAGTAGTGGTGGTGGTGGGGGGGTGGGGGAGGGAGAATGGGTCAAGATGAAGGAGGAGTCCTGTAGGGGTTCCAATCTGAAGGCTATGATGACCGCTCCGCTGCCACTAGCTCTGGGGAAGTATACGGGGAGCCCGGTATACAGTAAACGGTCAGGGTGCGGTATCAGCTGCGGGGACACTTTAAGTTGGAGGAAGTGTCGGTGTTGACACTGCTGTGCGGGAACCATAGGTTTACACCGGGGGTGATGGATGGGATGCATGGGAAATGGAGGGATGCGGGGCTGGTGAGGGTGAGGGACTTGTACTTGGGAGGGAAGTTTGCAGGTCCGGATGAGTTGAGGGAGAGGTTTGGGTTGCTGAGGAGGAGTGCATTTTGATATATGCTGATGCGCAAAAGGAGTGGAGGACGTTTCCGAGGTTGCCAAGTACACCTTATTGGAGCAACGGCTGCTCTCAAATGAGTTGGGGGAGGGTAAGATTGGGCATTTTTTACAGGTAGTTGGGGGAGCGTGGAAGGGCGCAGGTGGTGAGGATCTAGGACAAATGGGAGGAGGCTTTGGAAGGGCGATAGGCTGGGGACTGTCGTGTGAGGTGATGCGGAGGGTGAATTCAACCTCCTCCTGCGCGAGGATGAGCTTGATTCAGTTCAATGAGGTGCACAGAGTGAATTTGACCCGGGTGAGGATGAGTGGGTTCTTCCAAGGGGTGGCCGATGAGTGTGAGAAGTGTGGGCGAGGGCCGGCAAATCATGCTCACGTGTACTGGGATTACAAGGAGAAGGAGAGATACTGGGAAGCGGTGTTTGGGACGTTATCTAAGGTAGTGGGGGTAGAGTATAGACCGCAAGTGCCAGAGCTACTGGAGGGGAAGGGGGCCGATGTTGTAGCCTTCGCCTCTCTAATTGCCTGGCGAAGGATCTTGCTAAATTAGAAGTCGGATACCCCGCCGGGGTGGCGGCCTGGCTGGGGGACTTGCACGATTTTCTCCAATTAGAAAATAATAAATTTGAGTTGTGGGGATCAGTGGAGGGCTTTGAGACAAGGTGGGTGTTTTTCATGACCATATTTGAAGAACTGTGAATCGCGGAGGGTGGGGGGGGGGGGGGGGGTAAAAAGAGGTAAAATTGTACAAACTGAGTTTATGGAATATGTTTTTGTATATGTTGCTGTTTTTTTTTACACATGTTTGGAATAAAATACATTTTAAAAAAGACAAACCGAAAACGTAACAAGCTGTACCGCGTGAAAACCTTACACCAGCCTTCAATCATATCCTTCTATTCCTTACCAACTGCTAATCAATGCACAGTATTCTATATTATCACGCAGAAGGAGATGCCGGAGCATTAGTTAAAGTAGGTGGGAAGAGATTAATGCAGAACATAAACAATGGCATAGGTCTAGATTATAAAGCTTATCTAGTTCTATGTTTAAAAAAACGTTATTCCACAATCTTATTACATTTTTCCTGCCTGTTGTCTGTTCCAAAAGGAAGTTTAAAATGATACCTGCAGAAATGTTGAATGTGACTAAATAAGATAACACATCAGCCGGCAGAATCTGCCAATAAACACAGATTGTATCAAGTGAACTGGAAGACTTGGCACCAGCCGATTTCCATGTGATGTCAACCCCTTTTTTTTCTGATCCAAAAACAGCTTTGTTCAATTCTCTCAAGACAACACATGCCCTGAAACTACCATTCTTTCTTCTTACAATAGCCGCAGAGTTAACCATCTGCTTTGACAATTGCATCAAGTTCCTCGGGGCTCAAGTGTTGTAGTTTCTATTTGTCCCACACAATGCGTTAGTGCCCAGCTGAGAGGGGGCAGGCAGATGACCTGTGAACTGCACTTTGGTCATACAGCTCATCGACTATTCGCTCAGAGGTACCTGAGAGCAGACTGGTTTCATTTACTCTTCAATTTTCTCTCTCAGTGAGGAAATAGATCACCTTTGCTCAGCCTGCTCCAGTGAAACAAAATTGTCAAATGCCATTTGCCAGATCCATAAGGCACACTTTTCTTCTGGAAAATAAAAGATGCTTAAAATTGCACCTTATAGTCCGAAAATTACCCCATTGCTATGATCATCAGTGTTTCAGAATTGCGCACAGTAATGATGGTACTGTTTCAAGCAAACTCGTCAATTTAAAGTGCAAATTGGAATGTGTAACATAAAAATGTGAAAACCAATAAAAACACTTAAAGGTACTGTCATAATATACACCAGTATATCATGGTGCAGATACACACACACTGATGGACACACAGCGGGACCAATCAACACACACAACACCGCAGCCAATCACCAGCACACCCACCATAAAGACAGGGGGCATCAGAGTTCCCGCTCATTTGAGCTGCAGCCTCCTAGTAGGACAGAGCTCACAGACTGCAGCACAGATCTTCACCATGTGCTGAGTGCGGTGCTGAGTGCATAGACTGGTTCGGACAAGGCATAGGTCTTTAGTTCAATCTAATAACGTGTTAACCCACAGTGAAAGTATGTTCAACAGTTTCTGATTAAATAAAATAGTGTTGCACTATTTTAAGTGTTGGTGGCCTGTATGTGTTCCACGGATCCAGAGCACCCAACACATCAGGTACTGTTGCAAGTTACACTCCTTTGTTTTTGAAAATATGATTTTTCAACTTGCAACTGACTGGAACATCCCTAATTTTAACTGAGAGAGAGAAAACTGCAAGGCCACATTCCACGGTGAAGTTGAGATATCAACAAATCACCCACAGGGGAGTGTGAAGAGAGAGACATTTCCTATAATGCAGACACATTATCTATGTCACATGGACTGCAGTGTTTCAAGAAAGTGGCTCATCACCGGCTTCTCAAGGGCAATTAGGGATGGGCATTAAATGCTGACTGAGACAGCAATGCCCGCATTCTACGAACGAATACCAAAAAGAGGAGGCGGGGCAAAGCTGTGTGATGTTATGGAGGTGAAAATAGGCGATCTTAGTGATGGCACTTAGTGATCATGAAAGAGGGGGAGTTGGAGAATGAAGTGGTTGACATAATCAAAGGTTGTGGAGAGGAAGATAAGGAGCAATAATGCGCCATCATCACACGGAATCTCATTTGTGACTTTGGTTGGAGTCACTTGGGTGCTGTGACAAGGGCAGAGACTTGACTGGAGAGTTTCGAGTAGAGTGTTGCAGGAAAGTTGGACAGAGAAATGTGCGGTGTCAAAACGTATAAAGGAAAGGGGATATGGAGAAAGAGAGAAAAGAGGAGGAGAAGTGCACTGGTCAGCAATTTAATGTAAATATAATCAAGAGGGCAGACGGTAAGACTTGTGAATGAAATAAGCTTGGAGTGAACAGAGAGGGAGATTGGAGAGAAACGAGAGAGATGGGTTCCAAGATAGGGCAGGGGAGAAGTAGAAGCAGCAGGCAATTGAACAAATGGTTGCTATAACTATTTCATTGTTTTTAAATTTAGAATACCCAATTCTTATTTTTTCCAATTAAGGGGCAATTTCACGTGGCTTCTCCCCTGTGGGTGACTTATTGGTTTCTCACCTTCACCTTGGAACATGGCCTTTCATTTTTAACACCTCCCAACTATCCCCTGACCTCCCTCAAAAAACACCTCCCCGATTATCGTGTCCAAAGATGTGTAGGTCGGGTGGGGGACTGGGCTTGGTAGGGTGGTCTTTCAGAGGGTTGGTGCAGACGTGATAGGCCGAATGGCCTCCCACTGCACTGAAGGGATTCTATGATGTGTAAAACATGTTTCCTCATCAATTTTGGTTCTTTTGCCAATCACCTCAAACTTGTGTCCTCCAGTTACCAATATCTTTTTGCTTTTGCAAATATTTTCTCCTTCTTTATCAAACCTCTTCAAGATTATGAACAAATCTCCTCTTTAAGTCCTTGCCTCTGTTGAAGGGACCTCAACTTTTCCAATCTCTCCCACATAACTGAAGTCCTTCCTCCCTGGTACCATTCCAGTAAATCTGTCCCTACCCTCCCAGAGGTGTTGACATCTTTGCTAAGGTATGGTGCCCAGAATTGAACGCAACACTTCAGCTGCACTTGCTCTTGGTTTTATAATTTTTAAATTTCCAAATAGGAAAACAAGGTCCTTTCAAATGGTTTACATTTGTGGGGGGAAACCTCAATAACGTTGGAAGGTTCTTTAACAACCTTTTACACTAATATGCCAGAATGAAATGTTGTCAGATCTAATAAAAGTTAGAAAATGCATTGCT
This sequence comes from Scyliorhinus torazame, assembly GCF_047496885.1. Lineage (NCBI taxonomy): Eukaryota > Metazoa > Chordata > Chondrichthyes > Carcharhiniformes > Scyliorhinidae > Scyliorhinus > Scyliorhinus torazame. Next base: position 64,912,747 of record NC_092707.1, read on the forward strand.
CTCATTTCCATAAAGATCACATTAAACCTGAATGAGTAATTCATTAAAATGTTGGTTCTGAAATTTCAGCTATGAATCAACAGATGTTAACACATCTCAAAGTTTCAGAGGCTGCAAACTACTTTGCAAAAGGAGATGTGTTGTAGGTTGTGCGAATGGCCTGATGTCTGATGCAGAACTGGTATGATGCTATTGTAGATGTACATTTGATTCATTTATTCAAATTAAACTTGACAAGTAACTGAACAATGGAAGATGGGATGAAATACTTTAAGTGATGTTTGCACAACAAAACAGTATCGAAAAATTAGCATGGAAGAGAAATTGAATAGAAGTTCACACTTTTAAACAGCGAGAGGCAGAAAGCCAGTGTGATTTCAGCAAACATTTTGATTCAACATTTTGAGTTAAGCAATTGTCTGTAATGAGTGCCAGCCAGGGCTTGTTTGTAGCATTCTCACTGAAGTTACAAGTGCGCTGTGATGGTCTTTTATTTCTTAATGAGGATGGCTTCGAAGTGTAGAGTCTCACGAAGATCATCAAGCTATGTTTTGAACAAATCTAATTTATTTACACTACAAAATAAATGGATTTGTCTTGCTTGCTAAGGTTTGTAAAAGATTACAGATTGACAAAAACTATGATACTAACTACAGAGCTCCTGATAACATGACTACTCACTATCTTGCCTAACAACCTACTCCCGAATCAAAAGTATCACGTGATCCACATGTATGCGCTTGATTGCCATCTATTGGTTGGATGTAGCTACAGTAAATTGTTAACCCTTCATTATTCTTACAATACACATATTGTCACATCCCCCTTCCTTTAAGTAAGGTTGTTTGGATATGCATTCAAACATATTTACAGTACTTGATGCTTATTGAGTCTATACATGTTTTCACAATATTATTTTCCAGGGGCTGGTTTAGCACAGGGCTAAAGAGCTGGCTTTTAAAGCAGACCAAGGCAGGCCAGCAGCATGGTTCAATTCCCATACCAGCCTCCCCGAACAGGCGCCGGAATGTGGCGAATAGGGGCTTTTCACAGTAACTTCATTTGAAGCCTACTTGTGACAATAAGCGAATTTCATTTCATTTCATCAGTTAACAATTTTTTTTTTAACAAATTAAGTCTGTCTGTTTTTTTCCTGAGAAGTGTAGATCTTCTCAATGTCATCTTGTCCTGCTGTTGTGTTTGTTTATTCTCCATTATTTCTTCATGGTGTTGTTCCAATGCTGCGGTTGTTGTTGTGTTTGTTGCTGGAATGATGTCTTCCTGACATACTGTTGGAGTTGCTTTGAGTAGCTCTGTATCTATTGTGATGTTTGGAAATGTGGGTTGAGTCGTCTTCACCTTAAGAAGTGCTCTGCGCTTTCCCCTCAAGATAGAACCTTCTTCCGTTATTACTACATAGGAATGTGAAGCTGCCTTCTTGTCTTTTGGACATGACATTCTGGTAATGGTTTCTATCTTTCCATTGTCTGGCTGAATCCCTTAAGCTGATAGTTGATTACACAAGAAAATTAGTCTGGAGATGCCAAATTGGCACTTGGCTCTGTTCAGTTTGAGACCAAACTTTTCAATGCACTTCATGACTTGCAGAAGTCGTGCATTATGTGCCTCTTCATTTGATAACCAATTGATTATGTCATCCACGTACACTCATACGCATGTGATACCTTCAACCATCTGTTCCGTAGCCCGATGAAACATTTCAGAAGGCAAAATAATCCCGAAAGGCATTCTGTTGAAACTGTATCTCCCATATGGTGTGTTGCCACAGCTTTTACACGTATAGGCGTTCGCGAATTCATTCATAAAATGGTTGCCTTCATTCTTAAAATGGCTACAGTCTGGAGCACATTTCTTTTTAGGTGCATCACTGCATTAATGGCGTCAGTCATGTCGCCAGTTTTCGTGCCACTTTCTCCGACTATCATTTCTGAAAATTGTTTTCTTGCAAGTTTGTTTGCTCTACAAATTCTGATTGTGCCTTCTAAAGCCGAATCAGACTCTCGCAATAACCTTTCTCGCAATTTGTCACATTTTACTCCACAGACTACCCGATCTCGCAAAAGTGAGTCGAGGAGAATCGAAAAATTACACGTCTGCACTTTTAGTCTCAGATCCGTTATGAAGCAGCCAAACGTTTCACCTGCTTTTTGCAGCCTTTGCATGAACACATACCATTCAAAAATTTAATTTCTTTGCAACTGGCAGTGCTTGTCAAACTTCTCGATCACTTTGTCGTACTTTTTTTTATCTGCCTCATCCTCAAACTGGAACGAGTTAAAGATTTCAATGGTTCGCGAGCCAGCAACTTTTAAAAAGAGTGCTACTTAGCACTGGTTACTGGTCACTTCTAAGTCTAGGGCAGAGACATACAATTCAAACTATTGGTTGAAATTGCACCAATTAACGTCTACTTTACCCGAAGTACGAAATTGCCGTGGAGTTTGCAAACCTTCCATTTCCCTTGGGACTTGCTTTGACGTCATCGTTGAAGTCAGACTCCGGTGAGAAGTTTTTATAAGTTTTTTTCACAGAAGTTTCTTGCAAACTTCTCTTTTCTTTCTGTACCTTCCTACTTATCTTTAGCATGCACACCTGGTACCGTATGATGTCCACGCCTGGTATCATGTGATGTTCTTTGATTTTTTAATGAGGATGGCTTTGAAGTGTAGTGTCTCACAAAGAATATCAAGCTATGTTTCGAATAAAGCTAATTTATTTACACTACAAAATAAATGGATTTGTCTTGCTTGCTAAGATATAAAAGATTACAGATTGACTAAAACTACGATACTAACTACAGAGTTCATGATAACACGACTACTCACTATCTCGCCTAACAACCTACACCCCGAATCAAGAGTATCACATGATCCATGTGTTTGTGCTTGATTGCCATCTAGTGGTTCGATGTAGTTGCAGTAAATTGTTAACAATTCATTATCCTTACAATACACATATTGTCACATGCGCAAGTCTCAATCCAGAGGATCATATACAAAAATCTATGGTGCGATTCACCCACAAAATGATTAAGTGTAATTTTATGCGGGTTTTGAGGGTGATTTGCGTCGGCTGTAATGGAACGGTCAAGATCGCAATTTACCCACACTTAGTGCCAAAATGAGCCTCCTGGTAAAATCCACCATGGCTGACTCCCCAGGCGCATGGTTCTCTCGACTCGGGGCTCAGCAGTTCGCAGATAACAAAGGGGGAGCATCAATTAAACTGTCCCCCCCCCCCCACCCCCACCCCCACACCACTCTCACCCAGTGAGGCGGGGAGGATGGCAGCGAGGAAACCTGCTCCTCAATTTGTGGATGTCAACCTTGCCAGGCTTCTGGATGCCGTGGAGGTGAGGCGGGACACCCTGTACTCCCGAGGGGGTAGGAGAATCCACAGCACCGTGACAAATGCTGCCTGGGAGGAGGACACGCTGGAGGCCATTCAAGGGACTTCTACCAAGGAGACTCAGGCAGTCTCCAGTCCTTCGGAATCCCCCTCTCCTGACACCAACACATCTCAAGGGCAGCAGGTAGAACAAGGTGGACCAGAGGCACCTGTGACACTGATAGGTGGCCGGGGCCTTCAGGCTCCAGCCCCTCCAGAGGACATCCACCAGGGGCATCAAAGACCACAGGATGCGGAAGGCAGTAGGCTGCCTCCACCTCTGACGTGCATCCTGAGGACGGACACACCTAGACTTAGCATTAGACCACGGTATGTCGAGAAGTTTCAGGAGCATTGACTGGACACTGGGTAGGTCAGGATTCATTGTTCGGAGGAATGGATAATCATCACCGTAAAACGTTCACCAGTAAAACACTTCACACCTCAAACATGTAAAGCCTCAGTGATTTTAAACTTCACAATAGGGGGGGGGGTCTCTCCCCATCGCGTCCTGCTACAGGCCCCCCGTAAAACGGCACCAGTGAGAGCAGAGGAAACCCACAGCGATGGGCATCCTGGACCCATCACTCATTGGATGTCACCCCACCACAGTGGTCCAAAATTAATAGCCTAATGCAGACTCCATCATGAGGATGTGTGTGAGCGTCCTGTCAGCAGGAAAATAGGAGTCAGATTTAATCAGAATCTGAGGAGTTAACATCACTCTACTGCCTTGAATGGTGACCCACTGACAGCGCCATCATCCTGGTGCCACGTACCCTTGGAAGGGGGACAGGGGAATATGGGAAGGGAGAAGAAGGAGATCGGGAAAGGGGCAGTAAGATATGGGGGTGGTAAAGAGCTGACAGACACAGCCTCGTCTCATACGAATCTAGAGACTGTGAGGGCCGCCCTGGTCCTCCTGGTATGTCATATATTTGCCGTCGCCTGACCTCCATCCTCTGGGTCCTCCTGGGGATCGTCCTCCAGCCCCTCCTGGTCCTTCTCCTCCTCAGACGCGGCCATATGTTTCCCCTCCTCTTTCTCCAGCATGTCAGTCACTGCTGTGCCTGGTTATGGAGGACAAGCAGTCCACCACAAAGCGGGAGACTCTCTGGGGTGTACTGCAAAACACCGGCAGCGCAACTGCATCTTGAGCAGCCTGATGCACCGCTCAATGACAGAGCGGGTGCGGGATGGGCCTCACTGTATCGGGTCTCTGCCCCAGTTTCAGGCCTTTGTATTGGCATTATCAGCCATGTCCTCAGTGGGTATCCCTTGCCCCCACAAGCCAACCCATCATCCTGGGTGGTTCTCGAAGATGCTGTGGATCTCCGAGCGCCCCAGGATGTAGCTGTCACTCACGCTCCCAGGAGAGTGTGCACACACATGCATGATACTGAGGCAGTGGTCACACACAATCTATACTTTAAGGGAGTGGAATCCCTTACTGTTAATATGGAGCACTTCCCGATGCTCGCAGGACACCATGCGTGCCATCAATGGACCCTGGACCTGGGGCAACATGACGATGGTGGCAAATCCTGCAGCCTGGCCATTTTGGTGGGACTGGTCCAGGCCGAAGATGATGTAGTCGAGTGCCAGGGCAGACAGAGCATCTGTCACCTCACAGACGGACCTGTGGGCTGATGGCTGCAAGATGCCACACAGGTCCCCGACCGAGCCCTGTAATGATTCAGTTGGGTAAAAATTAAGGGCTGCCGTGATCTTCATGGCCACCAGGAGCAGGTGTCCTCCTATTCCATGTCCACAAGGATAGGGCACAAGTGCCGCACTGTCTCTCTGTTGAGGCATAGTCTTCTGCAGCACATGATGCCCGTCATCTCATTGTTGGACTCCTGTATTCCCTGGCATGTCATTGGTCTCCCTTTCTGGCCTCCTCCCCAGCCTGATGGGCGGCAGGGGCTTGCGGGTGTGTGGAGATCCCCTGCAGATGTGATGCAGGTTACAGCTTATCGGCTTGATGCCTGGTGTGGTGCAGGCTTGATTTCTTCGGTGATGTCAGCCCGCTTCGACCGCGACAATCAGAACAACGGCAACTTCCATGGCATCAACTGCAACATGCATCTTTATATCTGGAAGGATTTGGGGAATGAGAGAGACAACAATCAGTTAGATCTTCCATCCCGGGACCCTCAAATCCTCCTCGACTCCCCCACCTTTACCATGACTGAGAGGAGGGGGGACAAAGTGGCATCCAGCGAATCAGTTATGCAGGAAAACTTCGCTCTGCACACTCACCTCCCGCCAGATCAGGAGCCCCTAAACACCAGGCCTCTGCCAGCAACATTTTGGAGTTTGTGCTCAGCTGTCGTCCGCTCATCCAGATAGGTTTGGCCGCGAGAGGATCCTCAGTGGTGAGCACCTGCTCTTTACTGTTTGATTGTTGGCAGATACCTCTATGGTACTGATGCACCTGGAGTACAGACACACTGTTCAGACATTAAAGGTTACAGGACATCCGGTCCACAAATCATCCTCTCAGTCAGGCCACCTGTTCTTTCGAGGAGCCACGTGAGAGTTCAGGACCGTAAAGTGCTTTCACAACGAACAAAGCTAATCCCTCCTTTGAGATATCCTTCAGCTGTCAAGCTGGAGGCTGGTCACTGTCAAAGGGGTGGGAAATGGAATGTGAACACACACGTACGAAGGTAGAAAAGAAGGCAGACTGCAACATTGAAACCACAGAGCCCATTGGAACCTCAAAGAGGGTGAAATGGACTGTCATGAGCCAAGCTGCAGCCAGGCTCTGTGCTGTGATAACGTGGTAGAACAGTCAGGCTGCAGCTGTGGTTGGCCCTGTTAAGGTTTCCACGATATTTAAAGATGGCTTGAATGCCTCACATATGCAAACCCCCCCCCCCCCCACACCACCTCGACCCAGAAGCGACCCCCTACCTGGCCCCCTCCAGCCCACTGAACAACCCCAACACCCATGAAGAGCCCTCCCCCACCGCCCTATGGCACTGGGGCAACAGCTCTGGTGTACTTGAGCTGCATACCGGCAAATGGAGAAGGGTACTCACCTCCTCCCTCCCCCTCGGTATCCATGCCACCAGGTCTCCCTCCCCCTCAGTATCCATGCCACCAGGTCTCCCTCCCCCTCGGTATCCATGCCACCAGGTCTCCCTCCCCCTCGGTATCCATGCCACCAGGTCTCCCTCCCCCTCGGTATCCATGCCACCAGGTCTCCCTCCCCCTCGGTATCCATGCCACCAGGTCTCCCTCCCCCTCGGTATCCATGCCACCAGGTCTCCCTCCCCCTCGGTATCCATGCCACCAGGTCTCCCTCCCCCTCGGTATCCATGCCACCAGGTCACTACTTTTTGAGAGGAATACTAAACAAAGCCCACGTGAATTCTCACTGCGGGGGGGGGGGGTTAACTCCCACGGTGGGGGGAGACTCCCGGATGGCTACTACATTCAATTTTAATCTTGCTAATGAGATCAAAATAAATGCTAATTACGTGGGGTCAGATTCTTGCCCTTTCTGGGCACAGTCCTAATCATGCCATCTGGAGCAGGCTGGGTGAATGGCAAACTGTTTGGCGTCTGGTGTGAATTCCGTTTTTGGCCTCTCCCGCTACTCACCCGACATAGCGGGAACGGCGCCAAGCAGAACGTGGGCATAAAATCACGGCCCTAGGTTGACACATCATGGGGGGATTGAGGGGATTCGGCACTGTTGGAGGGGCCCGCTTACAGATGAGATGTCAGGCTAAATAATAATAATCTTTATTAGTGTCACTAATACATTAACACTGCAGTGATGTTACTGTGAAAAACCTCGAATCGCCGCATTCCGGCACCTGTTCGGGTACACCGAGGGAGAATTCAAAATGTCCAATCACCTAACGAGCCCGTCTTTCGGGACGTGAGGGAGGAAACCGGAGCGCCCGGAGGAAACCCACGCAGACACGGGGAGGACGTGCAGACTCCACACAGACAGTGACCCAAGCTGGGAATCAGACCTGGAACCCTGCAGCTGTGAAGCAACAGTGCTAACCACTGTGCTACCGTGCCACCCATTAAAGTCTATCTGCTCTCTAAGGTGGGTGTAAAATAGCCCTTAGCATTATTTGGAAGACAAGCAGGGAAGGTATGCCCAGTGCCCTGGATAATATTTATCCGTCAACATCACAAACACAAATTATTTCATCATTATCACATTTTTTCTGGGAGCTCATTCTTGCAAATGGGCGATTGACAGGTTGTGAAAGGTGCTGAGTAAATGCAACTTTCTTTTTAAAATGGGTGGCATGGCGGCACAGTGGCTAGCACTGCTGCCTCACAGCGCCAGGAACCTGGGTTCAATTATCGCCTCGGGTGACTGTCTGTGTGGAGTTTTCACATTCTCCCAGTGTCTGTGTGAGTTTCCTCCGGGTGCTCTGGTTTTCTCCCACAGTCCAAAGATGTGCAGGTTAGGTAGATTGGCCATGTTAAATTGCCCCATTGTGTCCAAAGGTTAGGTAGGGTACAGGGATAGGGTGGGGGAGTGAGCGTAGATAGTGTGCTCTTTCAGAGGGTTGGTGCAGACTCGATGGGCCGAAAGACAGAGTAAGAATTCTATGATTCTATGAAAATGAACTTAATTGGCACATAACCAAGAATTCCTGCAATTTCCGACTTGATAGCAATTGCTCAACTTGTAAAATGACTCAAGCATTTCAGACTAAAAGATAACTATTTTCTGTTCCAAAAGGATTTAAACACTAAATATGTTTAAGCAGTATAATGATGATATTTTACTATTAATGAGATGCATGAATTTGAAGTCTGTCACTGTGAATTGCTTAAACTGATTATTGAGATTCAACTGACTGTCTTACTTCAAGTTTACTTACAATAATTAAAATGTTGATTCCAAAATGGTAAACTTTGGTCACATATATAACGATATCAACACTCCTGTTTGAGTTCTGAATCATGAAGGTCATTTTAACAGAAATCTGATGGGACTGGGTCTAATATCAATTTTATGCCCCGTTCACTATTGCATTCAACCGAAATGAAGAGTGAAATCAGCCAGCTGAATGAGTCGGTTTCCCAGCGGATGAATAAGGAAAAATTGTCTCGACTGATTTTGTAATATTGTTGTGACACATGTTGATTCATGGAAATACAATGAGATACTCGGGTGTTACGATCCCCGTGGAGGAATCATAAACTAAAATAATCAAATGACAACCCCACCCCCCCCCCCCCACCCCCACACACACACACACACGCACACAATGAATAAATTACCAACAAGAGTTTATTTTTTGTAGCTTGCATTTGAATCAGAATCAATCCGAATTATACATGAGATAACACTTTAAAAAGGTAAACTTTAAAGAGTTGATACAAGGACCTTATGTAATCACACGCATTTGCATCACTCGCCACACAAATGTGGTACTACATAGCTACACAGTTCCATAATATGTAGTTTTTTTATTCACGCTGGGTAGATCAGGATTCCTATCCAACAATTACTTTTACCTTTGACTTTCATGGCTATGATTATCATCAGCAAGGTGCACTTCTACAAATGCACTCTCCCTCAGGTCACAACAGACTGATGGGGTAGTTTTCAGAGCCCCCTTTCAGCCAACCAACCATTAATACCCCAGTTCATGATTTGGTCACTTCTGGGAAAGCACCCAGCTCTTTAGCTACTGTGATGAACGGTTACTGTAAGACTGTACCCTTGTCATCATGTAAGGTGATGTCCTCTTTAAGACCAGGCTTGGAACCTTGGGGGACTCTGCCTCTGGCTCCGCACATCTGGGAGCCGTATATAAGGGGCCGCCTTGTGGGCGGCACCTCTGCACCAGGCTAGTTCTTAGCTTATTGAAGTCATCTTTACCGTTTACACTCCAAGGGTTGTTATTGCGGATACAAAAGCTACTCACACAACTTTCCCAATTTTAGACCTTTCTAACCAGCTCACACAATATCTTCAAGTGCGCCTGCCTCCTTTTCTGCCAAACAGAAAAACTGACCTCTTCCTGAGAGTTATTTGCTTCTTCTCCTCACAAGGATTTTCCATGTTTCTCAATCTATCTCTGTCTGCTTTCTCTTTGTGTCCGCATCTGTGCACTGATTGCCTTCACCCTCCAGCTCCCCTGCTTATGGACCTCCTTTGTGTCTGCAGTTCTTTTTTATGTCTGCCAGAAGCATTGCTTCTGTCTGAACTTCCTTCTTGGTGATATTGTTTTCAGGTCAAGGGTCACATGGACCAGTATTTCTTTACATCCAGAAAATCAAAATTGATCTCTTTAAAATTGATGCAAGTCCTTTTTAAGCATTCTTAAAAATAACTGCAGATTCCACAGGCCTTTTTAAAAAATGCAAAATGTCCTTACAGTACAGTTTTGGAGTCAAATGTAATCACACCTGCTGATTGACCTGCATAAAGTCTTAATGTATAATTAATAAATACTGTACTAAACAATGTGTGTTAACAATACGGACAGCATAGATTTTGAGTGAACAATTTCCCAGTATTCACTGTGCTGTCTGTATTTTGGGGAACTTCTACTTTATACCCTGAGATGGAATTGAAATGGCAGTAGGGTCCTACTGCCATGCTAGGCTCACCTTCTGGGAACAGAGACAGCTGTACCCGAGTGGGACACTGATGCGACCATCAATTCACACGAGACAGAGAGTTGAAGTGAACAGTGGTTTTAATCAGCTAGAACTGTGCCTGCCTGCGACAGCTCTGTACTGAGTGCCGCCTACAGGCTGCAGATCTATATACCTCCCCTGAGGGGGAGGAGCCATAGGCGGAGCCCACAAGGGCACCAACATAATACAATGTAATCATAGAATTTACAGTGCAGAAGGAGGCCATTCAGCCCATCGAGTTTGCACCGGCCCTTGGAAAGAGCACCCTACTTAAGCCCCACTACTCCACCCTATCCCCGTAACTCAATTTAACCTTTTTTGGACACTAAGGGCAATTTTAGAATGGCCAATCCACCTAACCTGCACATCTTTGGACTGTGGGAGGAAACCGCAGCACCCGGAAGAAACCCATGCACACACGGGGAGAACGTGCAAACTCCACACACACAGTGACCCAAGCCTGGAATCGAACCTGGGACCCTAGAGCTGTGAAGCAACTGTACTAACCACTATGCTAACGTGCTGCCCAATGTAATACAATGGTGGGCCACAGGCGGAGTCCACAAGGGCTTCAACATAATACAATGTAATGTAATGTAATACAATGGTGAATGGTAGCAGTAATACATTCACCACAGACACCTCTATTGGGCAGCTGATAAATAGAGAGCGAGGCTTGGGGCCTTCACTCACCTTTTAGGAGTGGGCACAGCTGCACCTATGAGGGACACCTCTATTGAGGTAGCTGATAAATAGAAAATGATGCTTGGGCCATAAGACAAAAAGACCAATAGAAACAGGAGCAGAATTAAGCCATTCGGCCCATCCAGTCTGCCCTGCCATTTGATCATGGTTTATATGTTCCTCATTCCCATTCTCCTGCCTTCTCCCCATAACTCCTAATCTCCTTATTAATCAAGAAATCCCCTTATTAATCAAGAACACCAGATTTGTGCTTGAAGTACTGTTACCTACAGACCAAGAGCTGGAAGGTGGAAATAGACAGAATAGTTCTTTCTTAGAACATAAAAACTAGGAGCAGGACAGGCAATTTAGCCTGGCGAGCATGCTCCACCATTCAATATGTTCATGGCTGATCTCATCATGGCCTCAACTCCACCGTCCTGCCCATTCTCCGTAACCCTTCAACCCATTACTAGTTAAAAATCTGTCTAACTCCTCCTTAAATTTACTCACTGTCCCAGCATCCACCGCACTCTGGGGCAGCAAATTCGACAAATTCACAACCCTTTGGGAGAAATAGTTTCTCCTCATCACTGTTTTAAATTTACTACCCCTTATCCTGAGGCTATGACATCTCAATCTAGAATGCCTCATAAGAGGAAGCATCAGCTCCTTGTCTACTTTATTCATACCTTTTATCCTCTTATAGGCCTCAATTTGATCTCCCCTCATTCTTCTGAACTTTAGAGACCAAGAGACCAACATTCACTTTAGCAACTCTCTTCTCCTTTATGTACTTTTGCCAGGTTTTGCTATCTTTTTTGATACTTTGCGCTAGCTTTCTTTCGTACTTTACCTTACCTCTTTTTATTATATTTTTTAATAACCTTTTGTTAATGTTTCAAATTTTCCCAATCTTCCAGCCTGCCACAGGCCTTTGCAACATGGTATACCTTAGTTTTTGTCTTTATATTGTCCTTAACTCCTTGCTTATCCAAGGGTGTTTTTTTTTTTAGCCCTCATAGATTCTTTTTTCCTCTCTGGAATATATTTTAGTTGTGAGGAATAAATATCCCCTTAAACAACTGCCACTGCTCATCAGCTGGCCTTCCTGCCCATTTTACTTAGGCCGAATCTGTCCTCAGACCTATGTAATTATCTTTATTTAATTCGATAATGCCAGTCCACTCCACTTTCTCACCCCCAATCTGAATTTTTAATTCTATCATACTATGGTCACTATTCCCTGGAGGATCTGTTGCTCTCTCTATTTGTTTCTAAATATGGTGGTCAATATGGTCACCTTCCTTAATTCTAATTATGTTTGCTCTAGAGTCGCCAGGTATCTTTCGATACCACCACAAGGTTCAAACTCGAATACTGATCAAAGAGTCGGTACACCAGTTAGTTAGTTCAAAGTCAATACTATTTCTTTACATACACAGCAATATCTATTCATGCACAAAATACTACAGACTAAACTATCACTACTGCTAAAGCCTATACTTAGCTTTGGGTGCCCACTTAGTCAGAGGAACAATGGCCGTTGTTCGGTTCTGAGGCTGCTGGTGTCGAAGTGGTGAAGGGGAACAGCTATGGTCGTCCATCTGGTAGCGAGCGTTGACCTTGGACTTACTTGCTTCTGGTGTAGCTGGTGGAAGGGTCTCTCCGCTTTGAGAGCCGATTCCAAGAGAGCGATTCTCTCCTGGGGCCTTCTTCTTATACCAGAAGGGGGCTTTGCACGCTTTTGGGCGGGCCTTGAACTTGGCCCCAATCAATTGGGCCGCATCATGATCACTCGTATTGATCTTGACTAATAAAGGGGTGGGTGCCCTGATGGCTGGGCGGGTTCTATGTGGCCATTGGCCTGCTTTGTTTACGCTTTTGGTTTGGGGAACTGGCGCCGCGAGGTCTGGAGCCAGATCGGTTACTTAAGTATCTTCCTTTGTTCCCGGAGATAGGCCATCCATATGCTAATGGGCCTACAGTTTCGGTCTCGTCTGGGAGTTGTTTCTCAAATATGCAGACAGGCTCTGTGCCTGCTTGCTTTTTTAACATTGTCCATTTTTCCCTGCAATGTTTGCAAATGTCCATTTTGTATTCTGGAAGTGGCCATCCCAGATGGCTACAGATCCTTAACGATGAGGTCATTAATTAATCCTTCCTCATTATACAATACCAAATCCAGAGTCACCCACTCCCTGGTTGGTTCAAAGAAACAATCTCTGTTACATTCAGTGAACGCTCCCTTGAGACTACTCTTGCTAATTTGATTAATCCAGTCTTTGTGCATATTAAAATCACCCATAATTATTGCTGTACATTTCTTACAAGGGCCTTTACACCTTCCAGGTGTGGAGACAGCTGGACCAGCGAGGGACACCGCTATGGGGGCAGCTGATAAATAGAGAGTGACATTCAGGGACTTTACCCACTTTCCAGGAGCAAGGACAGCTGGACCTGCAAGGGACAACTCTATGGAGGCAGCAGATAAATAGAGAGCGAGGCTCGGGGACGTCACACACCTTCCAGAAGAGGAGACAGCTGGGCCGGGAGAGACATCTCTATGGAGGCAGCAGATAAATAGAGAGCGAGGCTCGCGGACATCACTACCTTCCAGAAGTGGAGATGAGACAGCTGGGCCGTGGAGGGACATCTTTATTGGGACAGTGGTTGAGTTTGAAAACAAAATCCAGGAGTGACATCACAGGAAAACAAAAGTTAATTGGTTGATGAGAAGCTGCTATTAGGAATTGTGTTTAAATAGCTTAAACTAGTAAAACGCATCATTTATAAAGAAATAGCTCCTTGAATTTCAGTAAGGAACACTAGCAATAGGGAAGTAAACTTACATCAAGTCAAGGTGAAATAAGGCAATAGAGTAAACAAAAAAGATAAAGTTAGAGAACGGAGACAAGGAGAAAAAAAAAAGAGCTGCAGAAGAGCGAGACAGAGCTTAGACGGGAGGTAAAAAGAGTGCGAGACTGAGACTGGAGGCGGGAGAAGAAAGACCGTGAGGAACTGTGAGACTGAGAGTGGAGTGCTAGCTTGGAGTTTAGAGCTCCTGAGGTGGATAAGTATTTAATACTTTTATTGCTTTTATTTTGTGAGGTTTTTATTTTGTGGTTTATAGTTTGTAACGGCTATATTCTATTATGACAAGGGCCAGGGAAGAAGGGTCCTAGAGTATTTGATATTATATGATTTTTACATATCTTCTAAAATGTTTAATTTAAAAGGGTAAATCATGGCAGGAGAGTTCAAACTCGTGGTCGGCTCCTCCTGCTCTATGTGGGAAGCTCTGAAAATATTTAGTGACCAGGTCCAGCATGTGTGCAGGATATGTCTCCAGCTGCAACTCCTGGAACCCCAAGTTTTGGAGCTGGAATGGTGGCTGGGGATTCTGTGGAGCAACAGCAAAGCAAACTGGTATTCTGGATAGCATGTATAGAGAGGTGGTCACACCACAGGCTAAGGCTCCATAGGAAAGAAGGGAATAAGTGACCATCCGGCACGGCGAGAGGATTAGGCAGGCAGTACAAGAATCATCTGTGACCATTCCCATGCAAAACAAATATCCTGGGCGGGAGTCTCTCAGCCCGGTGCCGGGCCGGAGAATCGCCACGACCGGCGCGAGTCGCACCACGCCGCCCCGATGCCGGGACACGATTCTCCGGAGAGCGGAGAATCGGCGCCGGCGCGGTGCCGCTCTACGGGGCCCCCTGGTGATTCTACGCCCAGGATGGGCCGAGCAGCCGTGCCAAAAAACCAGAGGCCCGCTGGCGCCGTTCTAACCTGGTCTTACCCGGCGGGACCTCGGTGTGGAAGGATCCAGGGACGGCCCGTTTGGGGGGGGGGGGGGGGAGGAAGAGGGAGGGGGGTCTGACCCCGGGGGGGGGGGGGGGGGCCTCCGTTGTGGCCTGGCCTGCGATCGGGGCCCACCAATCGGCAGGCCGGCCTCTCAGGCTGGGGGCCACCTTTGCTCCGCGCCTGCACCAGTAGCCCTACGCCATGTTGTGTTGGGGCCAGCACGGAGAAGGGAGACACAGCGCATGCGCAGAAATTGCGCCAGTCCCACTGCACATGCGCAGACCGGCAGCGCACATCTGATGCCGGTATCGGCAGCTGGACCGCCATGAATCACTCCAGTGCTGTGCTGGCCCCCTGTAGGGGCCAGAATTTTTGATCCTGAGGCCATATTGACGCCGTCGGGAAACGCGATGGCATTTATGACGGCGTCAACACTTAGCCTCAGAATCAGAGAATCCCGCCCCGAGATTGAATACTGTTGGGAGAATCGGCTCTCAGGGAAAAGCAACAATATCCAAATTCTTTGTACCACAGTTGGCTCTGCTGCAGAGGAAATGAGTAAAAAAGTATCAGAATGCAATAGTAATATGGGATTCATTTGTAAGGGGAATTGATAGGTGTTTCTGTGGCCACAAATGAGACACCAGGATGGCATGTTGACCCACGCACCACCCCACCACCCCCCCCCCCCCCCCCCCCCCACCCACACATGCCGGTGCTAGGTTCAATGATGTCTCAGAGCAACTGTAAGATAGTCTGGAAGGAGAGGGTGAACAGCCAGTTTTCATTGTACGAAGGTAAAAAAAAAAAAGAGATGTGGTGCTAAAAGGAGAATATAGTGAGTTAGGAAGTAAATTGAAACTTAGGACCACAACGTTAGTGATCTCAAGATTACTACCAGTGCTGCGGGCTCGTCAAACCAGAAATAGCAGGATATATCAGATGAATACTTAGCTGAAGCGATGGTGCGAGAGGGAGGGTTCCACATGCCTGGGAGAGTTTCTGGGGGAGGTGGGACCAGTACAAACTGGACGGGTTACACTTGGGCAGGGCAGGGACTGATATTTGATGTATGTAGAAATTATATGCATTATATCTTATATTTGTGGCAGTAATCTTATTAAAACCCTGGTTTAAAATACATACAGGCAGTGTGTCTACTAAGGTTGTAATTAAAGTGTCATAAAAGGGGAGGTCACCATTCATTTCAACTACTTACCTGGTTACAGATAAAGTGCTAATGGGGTATTGTTACGATTGTTGGATAATCCCCAAGTGTGTAAATACTAATGATGTAATTAATGGGAGGAGCCAGGTCTGTCTGTAATTTTTCAATCTGTTATCTTATTTTAAGTTGAAATTTAGCAAAATGCTATTAGGTTGGATTTGTTCTTGAAAGGAATGCTCACCAAATGTCTGCACAGACAATCCCGTAATCTGTTTTGTTCACTTTATTTATAAAAGGCATTTAAACTGTATTGTATTAATACAACTTGGTGGCAGATGTAGAAAGTAAGTACAAGTTTTTCCTTTAAGAACTGTTTGACTGTTAATTGTAAAGTTATTTTTTTGATGTTAATGTGGTTAATTCGGTGTTTAAATTAAAGTTTGTTTTAACATAAAAGATACCTACTGGTCAGAGTCATTACTCCTGGGGTGAAGTATCCTTTCCTCACAAATTTACAAATAGAAACATTGTTTGGGGCTCTCATACGGGATTCTGACAAAGGTTGGGGTTTGGCCTGATATCCCAACAGATGTTCCAGGGGCAGTATTTGCTAGAATGGTCCGAGAGTGTTTAAACTAAAATGGCAGGGAGTCAGAGGAGAGGGAAACACGTACAAGGAAAATAGAATGGGAAATAAGAAAAATGATTGACAGCGAAATCAAGGGCCAGAATCAAACAGGGCACAGCGAAAAATAATAGGAACAGGACATAGAATGTTAAATAGACAAGCCTTCAGGCTTTGTGCCTTCCTGCACAGAGCATTCACAATAAAGTGAATGAATGAATTGCAAAAATAGATGTAAATGGGTATGATATAGTCGGGTTTATGGACATTTTGTGCGGCAGGGTGATTGGGGATGGGAACTGAACATCCAGGGATATTAATTATTTAGGAAGGACAGACAAAAAGGAAAAGATAGTGGGGTTGCATTGCTGGTTAAAGAGGAAATAACGCAATAGTGAGGAAGGATATTAGCTCCAACGATGTGGAATCTGTATGATTAGAGCTGAGAAACACCAAGAAGCAAAAAATGGTAGTGGGCGTCTTATATAGACCCCCAAACTATAGTGGTGATGTTCAGATGGCAATAAACAGGAAATTAGAGACATGTACGATAAAGGAAAATCTGTAATTATGGGGTCTTTAATCTGCATATAAATTGGGCAAATCAAATTAGTAACAATATCACATTGTGTACAGGATGGCTTTCTGGACCAATACGTTGAAAAACTTGTTATATTACTGTATTGCAATATAAATATTCCTCTTTTGTCTTGCCGAGTTGTATTGAATTCTGATGAGAAATAGTCGAAGTCTTCCTGATGATGAAATTATTTATTGAGTTCTTTCACTTTAATACTTTGACTAGTAAAACAAATAAGTAAGTTTAGATTAAACTAACAATTATGATAATACACTGCACTCTGATCTGATCACGTCTTCATACACACTAACTAAAGAGTGGGAAACTTATGAAAATCGCTTGTCACAAGTAGGCTTCAAATGAATTTACTGTGAAAAGCCCCTAGTTGCCACATTCCAGCGCCTATTCGGGGAGGCTGGAACGGGAATTGAACAGTGCTGCTGGCCTGCCTTGGTCTGCTTTTAAAGCCAGCTCTTTAGCCCTGTGCTAAACCAGCCCCAACTTATATAGCTCCTGTTAGTGATCATCTGTCTGTACTTAATTTACATTAACTGAACATGTATTAACACAGAGATCACTACATCCCCTTTTTTGTGTTACACTTTTCTATTTACATTATAAAGAAAATTGTACATGAGAAATACAGTATTCTGTTTTGCATTGTACAGTAAACAAGAATTGATCATTCAAAAGTTCATAAATTCATTCGATTTGGTTATCTTCTCCGTCTTGTAGATCTTCTCAGTTTGATTGGAGAGGTAGAAACTTTGATGTTCTGTTATTCTGGTTCAGCAGATTGTTATATTTGTACATTTTGAGTTAAAGACTGGCTTAAGTTCAGATCTGGAAAGATTGGTTTAGAAACTTGAACTTTTAAAAGATCACATCTGTTTCTCCTGATCAATCCAACTTCTGAAGTTTTGATTAGATAGGATCTTGTTGAGATTTTCCTAAGAACTATAGCAGTGTCAGACCATCCTCCATCTGGACATCTGATTCTGACAACATCTTCTGCTATGAGACATTTTAGCGGTTTTACATGTCTGTCATAGTAACTTTGTTGTTTCTCACGCTGCTGATGTATTTTCTTCAAAACATCGAGTTGATCTGGATCAGCAACATGAATTTTAGGTAATGTTGTTCGAATTTCACGATTGTACAACATTTGTGCTGGAGATAAGTCTAAATTCAAAGGAGAGGTTCTGTAGACCTCCCCTGCTCCCTCTTCAAAGCTTCCACATCCTTCTGGTAGTGTGGTGATCAGAATTGAGCGCAATATTCCAAGTGCGGCCGTACCAAGGTTCTATACAACTGTAGCATGACTTACCAGTTTTTATACTCGATGCCCCGTCCAAGAAGGCAAGCATTCCATATGCTTTCTTGACTATCTTGTCCACTTGTGTTGCCACTTTCAAAGATCTGTGGACCTGCACGCCCAGATCTTTGTGACTTTCTATATTCCTAAGAGTTTTGCCATTTACGGTATATTTCCCCTCTATGTTAAACCTACCAAAATACATTACCTTACATTTGTCTGCATTAAACTCCATTTGCCATTTCTCTGCCCAAGTCTCCAACCTATCTATGCCCTGCTGTCTCTCCTGACAATCCTCCAACTATCTGCCACTCCACCAACCTTGGTGTCATCCGCAAACTTACTAATCAGGCTGTTTAGCACAGGGCTAAATTGCTGGCTTTGAAAGCAGACAAAGGCAGGCCAGCAGCACGGTTCAATTCCCATACCAGCCTCCCCGAACAGGTGCCGGAATGTGGCGACTAGGGGCTTTTCACAGTAACTTCATTTGAAGCCTACTTGTGACAATAAGCGATTTTCATTTCATTTTCATCCAAATCGTTTGTGTATCTGCCCCAGCACAGATCCCTTTGGTACACCACTAGTCACAACCTTCCATTCAGAAAAACACCCTTCTACTGCTACCCTTTCCCTTCGGTGACCGAGCCAGTTAGTATCCATTTTGCTACCTCACCTCTGATCCCATATGACTTCACTTTTGTACTAGTCTGCCAAGAGGCACCTTGTCAAAGACTTTACTGACGTCCATGTAAACAACATCCACCGCCCTTCCCTCATCAATCATCTTTGTCACCTCCTCAAAAAACTCGATCAAGCACAACCTCCCCTTCACAAAACCATGCTGTCTTTCGCTAATGAGTCCATTTGTTTTCAAATGGGTATAAATCCTGTTCCTGAGAATTCTCTCCAATAATTTACTGACTACCGATGTGAGGCTCACCGGCCTATAGTTTCCAGGATTATCCCTGCTACCTTTCTTAAACAGCGGTACCACATTAGCTATTCTCCGGTCCTCTGGGATCTCACTTGTAGCCAATGAGGGTGCAAAGATATCAGTTAAGGCCCCAGCAATTTCCTCCCTTGCTTCCCTCAGTATTCTGGGGTAAATCCCATCCAGTCCAGGAAGCCTATCTATCTTAATGTCTGTTAAAACACCCAATACCTCCTCCTTTTTGATGTCAACATGACCCAGACTGTCCACACGCCCGACCCAAGAATCATCTTCTACAAAGTCCTTTTCTTTGGTGAACACTGATGCAAAGTACTCATTTAGAACCTCGCCCATTTCTTCTGGCTCAACACCCCTCCCCTCCCTCCCACTGTCCTTAAGTGGTCGAATCCTTTCCTTGGCCACCCTCTTGTTTTTTTTACATATAAATAAAAAGCTTTGGGATTCACCTTAATCCTACTTGGCAAGGACTTTTCATGACCCCCTCCTAATGTCCCGCTTCAGTACCTTCCTACTTTCTTTATACTCCTCAAAGGTTTCGACTGTTCCCACCTTTCTAGACCATACAAAAGCCTCCTTTTTCTTTTTGATGAGGTTCACAATATCCCTCGTTAGTCAAGGCTCCCTAAACTTCCCATACATATCCTTCATTCTCTCAGGAACATGACTTTCTGAATCCTAATCAACTGTCGCTTGAAAGACTCCCACATGTCCAAGGTTGATTTCCTATCCAACAGCGTCATCTAATCCAAATTCTTCAATTCCTGTCTAATGTTATCATAATTTGCCTTTCCCCAGTTTAGCACCTTAACGCGAGTGTTATCCTCATCCCTATCCAAAAGTACCCTAAAAGTTAAATTGTGGTCACTACTCCCAAAATGTTCCCCTACTGAAACCTCAACTACCTGTCCAGGATCATTCCCCAATACCAGGTCCAGTACTGCCCCTTCCCTAGTTGGACTATCTACATATTGCATCAAGAAGGCTTCCTGGATACACCTTACAAACTCTGCCCCATCCAAACCCCTAGCACTAAGGCAGTCCCAGTCAATATAGGGAAAGTTAAATTCCTCTACAACAACCCTGTTACTTTTGCACCTATCCAAAATCTCTCTACCTATCTGCTCCTCTATCTCTCGCTGGCAGTTGGGGGGCCTGTAATATACATTGTGATTGTCTTCTTCCTGTTCCTGAGCTCTACGCAGATTGCCTCATTGTATGAGCCCTCAAGAGGTTACCTCCCACAGTATGGCTATAATATTCTCCTTATGGCCAGCACAGTAGCACAGTGGGTAGCACTGTTGCTTCACAGCTCCAGAGTCCCAGGTTCGATTCCCGGCTTGGGTCACTGTGTGGATTCTGCTCATTCTCCCGGTATCTGTGGGTTTTCTCCGGGTACTCCGATTTCCTCCCACAAGTCCCGAAAGACGTGCTGTTAGGTAATTTGGACATTCTGAATTCTTCCTCGGTGTACCCGAACAGGCGCCGGAATGTGGCAACTAGGGGCTTTTCACAGTAACTTCATTGCAGCGTTAATGCAAGCCTACTTATGGCAATAAATATTAAACAGTAATGCTACTCTCCCACTCCTTTCATAACCCCCTCTATCTCTCCTGAAGCATCTATAGCCTCCAACGTTCAGCTGCCAATCCTGCCCTACCTTTAACCACGTTTCTGTGATGGCCACAACATTATAGTTCCAAGTACTAATAAGTGCTCGAAGTTCATCTGCCTTGCCTGATAACTTAAGAGATCAGGGCACCCTTTCAAAATGGCAGGCCAATCTCGGAGTTCAGCTCTCCAGTGCTGAAAAAAATTCTAAACTTGTACCAAACCGGTGAGAAACTCCCCAGGGCCCAAAAAAGTGGCTAAATGTCATTGGATATCAATGGGGAATAGTGCACCACCTATTTCATTTCAACTATTTCCAGTTTCCTGTCCCTAATTTCCTCCCTCTTCACAATGGACGCCAGTTCCCTCTCCACCTCCATCACCCACCAGGACAGTTTGAGGGCTCTCTGCTTCTTCCATGAGCAGAGACCCAGACAAACCCCATCCACAATCATCCTTCTCTGCCCAGCTGAACATCTTTTCCCATTGAACAATATCTCCTTTAACTGGTCTTACTTCCTGGAAAAAAGTGTGACCATGGGTACTCGCATGGGCCCTGTTTATTGCCTATGTTTTCGTGGGGTATGTGGTACATTCCTTGTTCCAGTCCTACACAGGCCCCATTCCACAACTGTGACACACTGTTGATTGTATCAGTGCAATTTTCTGCTCTTGCCCACAATTGGAAAATTAATCAATTTTGTTTCCGATCTCCACCCTTCTCTCATCGCCTCGTGGTTTATCTTCAACACTTTGCTGTCCTTCTCAGAAGCAGCAATTTACTTGTACTTCTTGTAGTTTAGTCTATTGTTTTCACATCTCACAATGCAATCTCCTCTGCACTATGGAGGCAAAACGCAGACAGTGATCGCTTTATGGAACATATGAAATGAAAAATGAAATGAAAATCGCTTATTGTCACAAGTAGGCTTCAAATGACGTTACTGTGAAAAGCCCCTCGTCGCCACATTCCGGCACCTGTTCAGGGAGGCTGGTACGGGAATTGAACCGTGCTGCTGGCCTGCCTTGGCCTGCTTTCAAAGCCAGCGATTTAGCCCTGTGCTAAACCAGCCCCTATTCAGTCCACAGACGTGACCCCGACTTTCCGCTCGCTTGCTGTTTTAATGCACCACCTTGCTCACATTTCTGCCCTCAACCTGCTGCAATATTCTAGTGGAGCCCATGACAAGCTTGAGAAACAGCACCTCATCTTCCAATAACAACCTTCTGGAGTCAACCTTGAGTTTAACAACTTCAGACCATGAACTCTGTTCATCATTTTATAGGTTTTCCCCCCAGTGCCAGTCTGTATCTTGTTCTTATGTTTTGCCTTCAGACAGCACTGGCCCTTATTCTGATGTTAAAATCTTTTCCGGACCAATGCTTTGTTTCTTTACTACCACCATTACTACTCCCTTTGCCTTTGTTTCATTACATCGTTGTCATTTAATCCCCCCTCCCCCTCCTGCGCCTCCTGACCTACCTGTGATGGTGAAGATGGATGTAATTGGGAATTTGGTGGTATTCTTTAAAGAAGGCTGTCTATTTACTGTTTTGATTAAGCTGGGAGAGGTTAATAGAGACAGCTTGTCTGTGAGAAGGTGCTGGTGCATGCATTTGTAATGAAGGGCTCTGGTGAAGTGGATTAACAAGTAAAATAGGTCGGGTTATAAAACTTTACATTAGGAGTTAGATAGGGACTTGACCCAGAGGTGGAATATTTTTCTATTTCGGAAAAGTGTAGCGTTCAAAGAGTTGCGGAGGACAATGGAATTGGAGATGAAAAGAAAAATTGATATTTAAGTAAAGATGTTGACCTGAGTGGTGGTGAGTCCTGAGACTAGCTTGGCAGAGAGGTCTGAGATCTGAAACAGCTGCCCAGCCAAACCAGAAAAGTCACTGTTTCAGAACGCAATTTTGTTTGAATATTCTTGGATTTCCACAGCAAAGTGGAAATGTTTGAGGAGTTGCGTGTTATACCGTTGCTAAACAATATTGGGTAATATTACTGGATATTTAGTTAAAATCTAAGGGAGTTGTTGCTAGTTATTGTGGCCAAAATGGGTTATTGGGGATGTTTTGTAAGACTGTTTTAACAGTGTATCTTTAATCTTGTGTGCTTAAATTACTTTTCTTCTTGTTAATAAATCTTTAATTTATTTTTAAGCCTAAAAAATGTGAATGGAATTCTATGCTTCTTGAAGAGAAGAGAAAAAAAACCTACTGATTCTAGTTTTCAAAATAAGAAAAAAGGTTATGATCAGTAAAACTAGTTTCCCTCTGGGATTTATCTTGCGCAACAAACACCATAATAATGACCTTCCGTTTGCCCCTCACACTTTTTTAACTGCATAAAACCCACCACATTTCTTCCTCTCTTCAGTTCTGAAGATAAGTCACATTGGACTCAAAATTTAATTCTGTTTCTCCAGATGCTGGCAATCCTCCTTAATTTTTCCAACACTGTTGTTTTGGTGATAATCATTACATTCTGTCATAATCATTTCTCATGTCCAACAAGCTGTTACCCAAATAAGCTCGAATTGTTTGGAAAAACCTCTGGGTTTGCAATAAGAAATTTTATTCTCAAAGGAATGTACAATTTACAGGGATTCATACTTAAAACATATGCAGCCAAGATAAAATGCATTATCTTTTACAACAATTCCTGGAGTTGTAACCACAGAAGTGGACAGTTTTATCAACATTAGAAGATCACGCACCGCCACATGTACAACAACAACATTTGCCACCCATGGCATTTTGAAAGGCAAGCTCACTTTTAACAATATAATTAATGGATCTATTAAGCCCTATATATAAAACAAGCAGAGCCATTGCTACTGTGCATTAGAAAAACTTTTACTGAGATGCAGACAAGCAGACATTTTTCAAACATATTCTGAGCTTCCAACTGAGAAATGGGGACAATGCAAGACAAAGGAAACTACTGCTATGCTTGCTATACCTTATTGTTATACTGTTAGCATTGTTTATCCATTTAACATTGTATAATAGTAATTTTAGTCTACACTGATTTTGTCAAGGTTAATGTCCATCTCAGGCTTAAACAGTCACATTTATTCCCAGATAAACAGTGCCTTCCAAACTATAAGCGGTCTTGCATAAGAGCATCGGATCCATCTTGCCCAATTAAACAAACAGTATACATGTAACTGTGTAGTGAAAGTCCACTGTGTTTTACAGTACAAAATTCTTTCCATAAAATGTCACACAACACTGGTGCAGATTAAAAAAAAAAAAAAACCACCTTTGTCCATAATAATAATGCCAAGGTCTCCAGTCTTAATGCTCAATAAAAAATTAATCCACTAAATTCGAATGAATTAAAAAATTCAAATACAAGTTACAATATTTCAGGAAGTTTGTGTTCAAAGTAAGTGTTTGCATCAACTGGGCGACTGTGTAACCTAACTATACCCAGGAAATCCATGAGATTGGACGGAGTGATAATTTTACACTCAAACCAACATTCTATTCCATTGATTCCAATGGAGGGTAAAATCAGAGTTGCACCAGATTCTGTCAGTATTCCAAAAATTGGGTTCAAATAAAGTTGCCCATATTCTACCTGCACCTTTGCCAGTCGAGGTTTAAAAGTATATTGTATGTTGAGGGAGCATAGAAAAACACAATCAAACGCAAAACTGCACCAACTGTCTTCCCAGTGACAGTTACTCTGTTAAATAAAATTTATTTTGCATATATATATATATATATATATATATATATATACACACACACACACACACACACACAAACAAACATAAAACTCAGAAGTTCTGGAGTTCAGGAATATTCTTGTAAAGATCGAGAGATCCTGGATTTGAGAAAGCGCTCCGCTGCTTCACATCCTTGCCAGCGATAACCTGTTTCACTGCCACTTCTACCTTCTTTCCACTAATAGTGTACTAGAAGAAAAAAAGAGGTATGTGAATATCCTAAATATATGAGGTGTTGGCCCACCTAGTATCAGGTCATTCATTATCTGTGTAAAATACTAAAAGCACTGGTTTTAGATGATACATGTGACATGGACAACAGTGTTCCACAGTCAATTCCACATGATGCTGGTGAGAACAGTACAAGAGTAATCGTGCCAGTAATATAAAAGCAGATAAGAGTTTCTATAAGCATTTAAGTAGGAAAATACAGCAACCAAAGCTAATGTTGATCCTCTGGCGAGCGCGTTTGGTGAATTGCTAATGGAAAACAAGGAATAGGTAGAGGCCTTGAACAGGTGTTTTATGTCCGCCTTCATTGTAGAATATTTAGAAAGCTTCCCACAGGTGCTTGAAAATCAAGAGCTGAATGAGAGGGAGGAACTTAAAACAATCACCATCATTAGGGAAAAGGTGCTGGGGAAACTATTAGACCTAAAGGCTGACAAGTCCCCAGGACCAGATAGTCTGCATCCTAGGGTCTTAAAAGAAGTGGCTGCAGAGATAATAAATGCATTGGTCATAATCTTCCAAAATTTCTTAGATTCTGGCAAAGTCCCAGTGGATTGGAAATAGCTAATGTAACACCTTAGCATCATGGTAGCACACGTGGCTAGCACTGTGGCTTCACAGCACCAGGGTCCCAGGTTCAATTCCCCATTGGGTCACTGTCTGTGCAGAGTCTGCACGTTCTCCCAGTGTCTGCATGGGTTTCCTCCGGGTGCTCCAGTTTCCTCCCACAGTCCAAAGACGTGCAGGTTAGGTAGATTGGCCGTGCTAAATTGCCCTGAGTGTCCAAAAATGTTAGGAGGGGTTATTTGGTTATGGGGATAGGGTGGAAGTGAGGGTTTAAGTGAGTCGGTGCAAAGTCGATGGGCCGAATGGCCTCCTTCTGCACTGTATGTTCTATGTTTTATTCAAGAAAGGAGGGAGACCAAGAGTACCAAACTACAGGTCATTTAGCCTAACATCTGTAATTGGGAAATTGCTAAAATCCATTTTTAAGGAAGTTATAGCAGGATACTTAGAAAATCATAATTTGATCACAGTCAACATGGGTCAGTGAAAGGGAAATCATGTTTAACGAATTTACTAGATTTTTGAGAAAGTAACAAGCAAGATGGATAAAGGGGAACCTGTAGAGGTGGTGCACTTGAATTTCCAGAAGGCATTGATAAGGTGCCACCATTAAAGGTTACTACACAAGATATTACACTGTGTTGGTAGTGACATATCAGCATGGATAAAGAATTGGTTAGATAACAGTAAGCAGAGAGTAGTGATAAATCGGTCTTTTTCAGGTTGACAGGCCACATGGATCAATGTTGGTGCCTCAACTATTTACAATCTATATTAATGATTTAGGTGAAGATACCGAATGTTGGTGGCTAAATTTGCCGATGACACGAAGATAGGGAGGAAAGTAAGTTGTCAAGAGGAGGTAGGGAGTCTGTAATGGGATTATAGACCGACTAATTGATGGGAAAAAATTAGGAAGATGGGGTATAATGTGGGAAAATGTGAATTTGCCCACTTTGGCAGGAAGAATAGCAAAACAGGATTCCATTAATGAAGAGAGATTGTAGAACTTGTGGTATAGCAAGATCTGGGTATGCCGATATATGAATCACAAAAGGTTAGTATGCAGGTACAGCAAATGATTAGGAAGGCAAATAGAATGTTGGTATTTATTACAAAGGGAATAAAATACAATAATAGGGAGATTTTAGTGCTGCACATGACATTGCCATAACATGCACAGTTTTATTTCAAATAAGGAGACCAAAAAAGATATGACTGCGTTAGAAGCAGTTCAGAGAAGGCTCACCCGACTCGTTCCTGGGATGAGGGCTTATCTTATGAAGAAAGTTTGAACAGGTTGGGTCCATACACATTGGAGTTTAGAAGAATGAGAGTGATCTTATTGAAACATAAGATCCTGATAGGGTAGATATCAGGAGGATGTTTCTACTTGTGAGGGGGACTCAGAACCAGGGACACAGTTAAGAGGTCTACTTTTTATGAAGGGGATGAGGCAAATTTGTTTAAGGGTCGTGAGAATATGGAATTCCCTTCCCAAAAAGCAATAAAGGTTGGGTCATTGAATTTATTCAAGGCAGAGTTAGACAGATTTTTCATAAGAATCGGGTTATGAGGGACAGAGGGCAAAGTATCATTGTGAGCGCACCCAGATCAGCCAAGATTGTATTGAATGACGGAACCGGTCTCGAAAAGCTAAAGGAACCTAGGAGCAGGAGTAGGCCAGAAGCGAACTGCATAGTTTGCCTACGCGCACGTGCACAGGTGCTCATCAAATCCCAGTTTAAAAAAATGCCCCATAATCATCTGACACAGAAATAATATTATACTTCCATGGGTTGGGAACAAGAATGAATCTTTCCAGATCATTATCGTACTTTTGTGATATTTATTGTGTGACATAGGCATACTCAACCCAAAAGAAAAATCAGGCTATATACCTTAATCTGATTCATTATTCCTGCTCCTGTCAAAAGCTCGAGTTTTATTTGGATTATAGTCAAATTTGTGTTTACAGAGAGATCATTTCAAACTGTTAAATATGAAGTTTTACATATCAAATAAATGTATAACAATATAGAGTGCACAACATAAAATATTTCAATTATGAATCCAAGGACCTCATAAAGTCAATGAACTGAAATAATGAAATAAATTGACTGGAGAGAAATGTTTTAACTGCTTGGTCAATTATAAATAAATTACAATAAAGTTAAAAGCAGATCAAATTTATTGAACTTATTGCTCCAAGTTCATCCAGATGACGAAAACACCGAACTGAACGAAACCTTTTGAAAAAGTACTGAAGGTTAATTCCACAGAGTTCATCTCTGGGGAATTTATTGCAATTGGGAACATTCTTTACATTAGCATGAATTTATGGTTTGAAAGCGATCGCCAAACCAGTGACAAGGGTCCAAGGAAACGGCCTCAATCTAGACAGACTGTCAAGCTCACTGTAACCACCACTAAATAGGATTTCCACTCTTCTTATTCAAGGAACATGTAGGCACATTCAAAGTAAAATCTAAGTAAATTGAGGAAAATAAATATTGGGCATAAGCCCATCAATTTAGAGTTCTGACTAAAGGCCATTGAAGTACAATGGAGTTTCTCTCTCCACAGATGCTGCCTCTGTTCTGCCGATGGATTTTCTGTTCTCCATTTCAGGTTTCCAGCTTCTGCGTTCTTCTGTTTTAATATGTACGCTATGTTTTGTGAACAGCACGTACAGCACTTGTGGCTTTAATAAAACTGCTAGCTTAACAAAAGAAGAAAACATGTATAGACCTTTGGTGGAATGAATTCTTCTTCAGTGATTCAACCAGAATAAGATGGAAAAAACAAATCTCTACCTCAAACCATCCCATAAAGCCACGTGACAGCTCACATCTATAGTCATAAATGTGAAGTTATTTGAAGGAGAATTTGAAAAGCTATTCCAAAGATGCATGGACTTACCGGAATGTCTTTAGTCTCCAGGATAAAGGCAGGCACATGTCTGGCTGATAAAGCCAATCGAATGGCGTATCTTATCCTCTTCACCAGGTCTGCTGTGAAAACCTGACTGGAAGCCATTTTTAAGAAAAGAATGACTCTTTCCTCGCCATCCTTGTTGTACTGTGGGACACAGAGACTGTCCATAACTTCCTCAAAGGCTTCAACTACAGGACAAAATGGCACAGATTTCTCTCAGACAGGGAAAAAGACTAGTTTCTCAACTAACAGGTTTCTCAGCTACTGCACAACAGATTTGATTAATATTCCAGAATCCATAAGATGTCACTATTTTGCCAGATTTCAATTCATTCTGCCAAGAAACAGACACATCATACTGTGAATACGTAATGATTTTGAACCCGGCCCCGCCAATTCCCAAGAAAGGGGGCTTTGTAAACATCTTTTTAAAGTTTGGAGAACAGGGAGTGTTGGAAAATCATCCACCATAGCTTCCATATGAGAGGCTTATAATTTATAACTGAACTGATGTTGGGTTTGTAAACAAGTAAAAACACATCTCTATCACAAATGCAGTTCACTTCACAATTTAGTGAATGTTCCAATTACCAAGAGGCCACCATTTCAGGTACCACATTGGGTAATATAAAAGTCAAGGGGCGAGATTCTCCGACCCCCCGCCAGGTCGGAGAATCGCTGGGGGCTGGCGTGAATCCCGCACCCACCGGTTGCCGGATTCTCCGGCACTGGAGATTCGGCGGGGGCGGGAATCACGCCGCGCCAGTTGGCAGGGCCCCCCCCGGCGATTCTCCAGCCCAGATGGGCCGAAGTCCCGCTGCTAGAATGCCTGTCCCGCCGGCGTGGATTAAACCACCTCTCTTACCGGCGGGGCACGGCGGCGCGGGCGGGCTCCGGGGTCCTGGGGGGGGGGCGATCTGGCCCCGGGGGGTGCCCCCACGGTGGCCTGGCCCGCGATCGGGGCCCACCGATCCGCGGGCGGGCCTGAGCCGTGGGGGCACTCTTTTCCTTCCGCCTTCGCCATGGTCTCCACCATGGCGGAGGCGGAAGAGACCCCCTCTACTGCGCATGGATGCCGTGAGCGGCCGCTGAAGCTCCCGCGCATGCGCCGCCCGGCAATGTCATTTCCGCACCAGCTGGCGGGGCACCAAAGGCCTTTCCCGCCAGCTGGCGGGGCTGAAATCAGTCCGGCGCGGGCCTAGCCCCTCAAGGTTAGGGCTCGGCCGCTCAAGATGTGGAGGATTCCGCATTTTTGGGGCGGCGCGATGCCGGATTGATTTCCGCCGTTTGTGGCGCCGGTCGGCGGACATCGCGCCGATTACAGAGAATTTCACCCGAGTTCTCCAACCGCATGCCTGAACCTCAACCTCAGGATAACAGGTAGAATTTCTGCAAACTTTGCCCAATCTCTCTCTGTAATTTCAGTGAACGATTGTCAGAAACCCCAGAAATACATTAAAATCTACGGTGCACGAAAACAGGTTGTTCAGCCCAACTGATCCACGTTAGTATTTATATTCCATGTTAGCCTCCTCTCACTTTTAAGGACCTCTCCCCACCCTGCTCGTTACCGTTTCCCTCACGTACATGGACCATACCAACTTGCTGCTTCAATTTATGCATCTGTGCTCAAGATCTCTTTGCTCTGGTACTCCATTCAGTTTCATATCTTGTAAGAAATGAGAAGCCTCATTGTTCCCACTAAAAATGGATGATCTCACATTTTGCTATATTATATCTTTTATCTGCCCAAACTGCTAGCCTGTTTATGTATTCTTGTATTTTGCTGCAGGCCTCCATGTTCACTATCACCCCAATTTGCAGATTTATGAGCCTATATCATTGATGAACAGCAGTGCCCCATTACACAGATCGCTGTAGGACACCATTTTCCACTCTGGCAGTCTGAGAAACTTCCCTTCTATCTCCTGCCTTTTGATTTTTTGTACTTTCAATGCATTCTGCACTCTGGACCCTGAATCCATACACTTTTACCTTTGTCATAATTCCTTCTATGGCACCTTTACAAAGGCCTTCTGATGATCCATGTATTCCATCCATCGCCATGCCCATGCCTACTCCTTGGTACTTGTTCAGAGAATTCAATAATGTTGGTTCAACACTACTTTCCTTACAGAAAGTCATGGGCTTTTTAAAAATGTGTTCTCCATCTTCAGATGCTTTCGTTAACAATAAGAAAGCATCTGCTATCTTTCCCAACACTGGCATTAAGCTTTGAAATAAATGGAAATGAAAATTGGCCGGTTTCTATAATGCGCAACCAATCTACAGGACCAGTTTTATACCTGGCAGAACATAGGCTCCATCACCGTGCCAAGGATTTCAAACCATTTCCCCTCCTGGACTACCTGTCTTAGTCCATTGCAGGTGACAAGGATAACAGCACTTTTAAACTGAAGTAGAATTTTCAATCCCATTATTTCTAATCACATGTGCAAAATCATGTGGTGGCACGGTAGCACAGTGGTTAGCACTGTTGATTCACAGTGCCAGGGTCCCAGGTTTAATTCCCGGCTTCAGTCACTGTCTGTGCAGAGACTGCACGTTCTCCGTGTGTCTGCGGGAGTTTCCTCCGGGTGCTTCGGTTCAAGTCCCGAAAGACGTGCTCTTAGGTGAATTGGACATTCTGAATTCTCCCTCTGTGTACCCGAACAGGCGCCGGAATGTGGCGACTAGGGGCTTTTCACAGTAACTTCATTGCAGCGTTAATGTAAGTCTACTTGTGACAGTAAAGATTAATAAAAGTAGCAAGCCAGAACTGAATAATGATGAAACTAACATGACCATTAAAATCTGGATTGGCAAAACACCTCCAAATACTGTCATTGTAAAGGGAGATGTTAAAAAAAATTGCACAACAGTAATTATAGAAAAACATTACATCAGATGACCACACTTTAAACATTACCAATGTGGTAGATTTCAGAGGTGCCAAACCTCACTCCATTTGGATTCAAAGTGCCATCACTATAAAAAGGAGGAAACAGATTAGAGCAGTTCACCTTGAAAGCAAAATTACACACCAGATAAAAGCCACACCAGTGGGTTTTGTGGGATGGGCATGAATTACAAAATGACATATAATCACTGCATTTCTCTGGTATGTCTGGAGAACCTTTTCAGGGTCAAGATCCATCAAAGGCAAGTGATGGAATCAGGTAAAAAGAAATGGTTTACTTTAAAGTGGATCAGGGATTCGGAAATTTTCAATCTATTACATCCACCAAAAGTTAATACAGTGCAATTTTATTTCCAGCTTATACTCAAGAGTCCAACAAATTAGTTCATTATCAACCAAACAGAATATACACCCTTAAGGTATATTGTTACAGTGCCACATTTCTCAGTTCATTCACGTAGCAGCGAGACTGCACTAAACTTGCCCAAGTCAGACCCAATCTTTGTCATTAAATGTTACATTCATGCAAGATTATGAATGTGCTCCCGATCAAGTCAATTCCACTCGTTTTGGTTGCGGTTCAATCAATTTGTCATTCCTTCACTGCCGCTGGTTCAAAATCCTGGAACTCCCTCCC
Organism: Scyliorhinus torazame; assembly: GCF_047496885.1. Taxonomy (NCBI): domain Eukaryota; kingdom Metazoa; phylum Chordata; class Chondrichthyes; order Carcharhiniformes; family Scyliorhinidae; genus Scyliorhinus; species Scyliorhinus torazame. The sequence continues at coordinate 64,944,568 of NC_092707.1, forward strand.
CATCAGTACTGTAGGTGTAACTACACCACATGGACGGCAGCGGGTCAAAGCGGCAGCTCAACACCACCTTCTCGAAGGAAATTAGGGATGGACAATAAATGCTGGCCAAGCCAGCGACTCCCACATCCCATGAATTATTTTTTTTAAACTGACTGCCAAGTCCAGGTAAGAATATAGAAGGTAACACAAACTTGTGTGCGTGCGTGCGTGTGTGTGTGTGTGTGTGTGGAGGGGTAGAAAGAGGGATGGGTGGAATCTGTAACCAGGAAAATATTCGTATTTATACAACTTGATATAACCAGACCATCCATCCTAGCACCCAGGGCAGGATAAATCAGCTTTTACCCTGATGTGCCACTAGCCCCAGACAGCTTGTACTGAATGGGTTAAAGTAGATTGGCTTTCAAATTGAAAACATAGATATTCTTTCACAAATTTTATGGAATAAATAGGAACATAAATGTTATCCTGATTTGAGCATATCTATGTCTTCAGTCTTTTAGAGCATCATTCATATATTTATTCTAGAGAATATTATCCATAAACTGGGCTATAAGGCAACATTTTATAAAAATCAACTGCCTCGAACTGTTAACAAGTCATACAACTCTCCATTCCTAGGCGCTGTTGCCAGTTGGGAATAACAGTAACTGCGTCCTGCCGTTTGGAGCGCTGGCGAGGAGCAATTCATACCATGCAAATTGGCCGGCACACAGCCCACACGAGTCCCAGACCTGCCGGCATCTGATTCGCTGGGTCAGGGTTCGCATTCAGAGCCTGACTAGCTGGAGCCGCTTTTAGTGCACCACTCAGCACAGACCTTCATTCCAGCCAAGAAAATGGCTGCACAAAGATCAGCAGCAAGGTTCCTGGATCTGACATTGACCGAATGCTGAACGCCATTGAGGAGAGGAGGTGCACCCTCTTCCCCAGGAGACTTGAGCCTGTGACCCTAAATGAGTCCTGGGATGAAGTTGCAGAGACTGCGAGTGCTGCCAACCTCACCAAGAGGGCCGGCACACAATGCTGTAAGAAGATGAACAACCTCCTTCAAGCAGCTCGGGTGAGTAACCACCTCTGTGCCCCTGATGTCCCTCGCTCCTCACATCTGCCCCAATCCCCTGGAGGCCAACAACACCCCTAGCTGCCTGCATCTCCCTTAGAAACCACCTTCCACAAACTCCCAACACATGTTGGTCAGGAGCCTTGTGCACAAATGCCACCAGCTACAAAACCCCCATAAAACGTGTTTCGTAGCATCTCACTATGTCCTTTCTGTGCCCCAAAGGGTAAAGTGGGCCATAATCATTGACAGTGCCAGAAGAGAGGAGTAGGCATCCAAGATAGTTGGGTCCATACCCCTTCTGAGAGGGGGCCGGGGGCGGGGGGGGGGCGGGGTCGAGGGCGAGGGGGGCGGGGTCGAGGGGGCGGGGGCGAGGGCGGCGAGGGGGGCGGCGGGGGCGGCGGGGGCGAGGGGGGCGGCGGGGGCGAGGGGGGCGGCGGGGCGAGGGGGGCGGCGGGGCGAGGGGGGCGGCGGGGCGAGGGGGGCGGCGGGGCGAGGGGGGCGGCGGGGCGAGGGGGGCGGCGGGGCGAGGGGGGCGGCGGGGCGAGGGGGGCGGCGGGGCGAGGGGGGCGGCGGGGCGAGGGGGGCGGCGGGGCGAGGGGGGCGGCGGGGCGAGGGGGGCGGCGGGGCGAGGGGGGCGGCGGGGCGAGGGGGGCGGCGGGGCGAGGGGGGCGGCGGGGCGAGGGGGGCGGCGGGGCGAGGGGGGCGGCGGGGCGAGGGGGGCGGCGGGGCGAGGGGGGCGGCGGGGGGCGGCGGGGCGAGGGGGGCGGCGGGGCGAGGGGGGCGGCGGGGCGAGGGGGGCGGCGGGGCGAGGGGGGCGGCGGGGCGAGGGGGGCGGCGGGGCGAGGGGGGCGGCGGGGCGAGGGGGGCGGCGGGGCGAGGGGGGCGGCGGGGCGAGGGGGGCGGCGGGGCGAGGGGGGCGGCGGGGCGAGGGGGCGGCGGGGCGAGGGGGCGGCGGGGCGAGGGGGGCAGGGGCGAGGGGGGCAGGGGCGAGGGGGGCAGGGGCGAGGGGGGCAGGGGCGAGGGGGGCAGGGGCGAGGGGGGCAGGGGCGAGGGGGGCAGGGGCGAGGGGGGCAGGGGCGAGGGGGGCAGGGGCGAGGGGGGCAGGGGCGAGGGGGGCAGGGGCGAGGGGGGCAGGGGCGAGGGGGGCAGGGGCGAGGGGGGCAGGGGCGAGGGGGGCAGGGGCGAGGGGGGGCAGGGGCGAGGGGGGGCAGGGGCGAGGGGGGGCCGGGGCGAGGGGGGGCCGGGGCGAGGGGGGGCCGGGGCGAGGGGGGGCCGGGGCGAGGGGGGGCCGGGGCGAGGGGGGGCCGGGGCGAGGGGGGGCCGGGGCGAGGGGGGGCCGGGGCGAGGGGGGGCCGGGGCGAGGGGGGGCCGGGGCGAGGGGGGGCCGGGGCGAGGGGGGGCCGGGGCGAGGGGGGGCCGGGCGAGGGGGGGCCGGGCGAGGGGGGGCCGGGCGAGGGGGGGCCGGGCGAGGGGGGGCCGGGCGAGGGGGGGCCGGGCGAGGGGGGGCCGGGCGAGGGGGGGCCGGGCGAGGGGGGCCGGGCGAGGGGGGCCGGGGCGAGGGGGGCAGGGGCGAGGGGGGCAGGGGCAGGGGCGAGGGGGGCAGGGGCGAGGGGGGCAGGGGCGAGGGGGGCAGGGGCGAGGGGGGGCAGGGGCGAGGGGGGGCAGGGGCGAGGGGGGGCCGGGGCGAGGGGGGGCCGGGGCGAGGGGGGGCCGGGGCGAGGGGGGGCCGGGGCGAGGGGGGGCCGGGGCGAGGGGGGGCCGGGGCGAGGGGGGGCCGGGGCGAGGGGGGGCCGGGGCGAGGGGGGGCCGGGGCGAGGGGGGGCCGGGGCGAGGGGGGGCCGGGGCGAGGGGGGGCCGGGGCGAGGGGGGGCCGGGGCGAGGGGGGGCCGGGGCGAGGGGGGGGCCGGGGCGAGGGGGGGCCGGGGCGAGGGGGGGCCGGGGCGAGGGGGGCCGGGGCGAGGGGGGGCCGGGGCGAGGGGGGGCCGGGGCGAGGGGGGGCCGGGGCGAGGGGGGGCCGGGCGAGGGGGGCCGGGCGAGGGGGGCCGGGCGAGGGGGGCCGGGCGTGGGGGGCCGGGCGTGGGGGGCCGGGCGTGGGGGGCCGGGCGTGGGGGGCCGGGCGTGGGGGGCCGGGCGAGGGGGCCGGGCGAGGGGCGGGGCGAGGGGGCGGGGCAAGGAGGCGGGGCAAGGAGGCGGGGCAAGGAGGCTGGGCGAGGAGGCGGGGGCGAGGAGGCGGGGCGAGGCGAGGGGGCGGGGCGAGGGGGCGGGACGGGGCGAGGGGGCGAGAGACGGCACTGGCGAGAGAGGGCACGGACGCTAATCCTTTGCTTCCTCTGCTGTGGGACCTGTGTCTCTAAGGAGTGCACAGAGCGGGATAGCAGCAATGGGAGCTCTCAGCCAGGGCACCCCGATCCCGAGGGTCACACCCAGAGTCCTGCCTGTTAATCAGATTTAAATACATGTAAATTGTGTTTCTACACGGATCTGCCTGCACGGGGCGGGTTACTCCATGCGACTGGCAGAGGATCAGAGCATCGCAACAGGTTTGGCAATGGAGAAATGTCCCAGAAAATTATTAAAAGACTGGGTAG